>NC_042520.1:25489525-26099525 GCF_900963305.1 Echeneis naucrates
TTGATGACCGCAGTCTTAAGAGTCTGAGGTACATAACCCAGAAATAAGGCCAAATTAATCAGATCTAGAATGAATGGCTGAATTAATCACTGGTTCAACTGAGGTATGACTCTCTGAGAAACGAGTTTTCTTTCTATTAGTGCTGAATAATTATACTATTAATACACTGCGGAGAGCTTTTTTTTTAAGTTTTGAAGCTATCTTTCCAGGCTTGGTGAAACTCCTCTGAGTTGCTTGAACGGCAGTTTGTTTCTAATTTTTTGTGACGTCTGCAAGGTATGAATTTGGGAATTGTACCAGGGATTCAGCCTCCTTTGTTTGATTACTTTCTTTTTGTGAAGGGCAGCATCATCAAGATTTGAATACAGTATGGCCATAGTGCTAATCACAAGGTCATCAACCTCATTTGAATTTAGATATGGCATTGATGGAGATGACTGAATGTTCTCTTTAAATTTAGCCACAGCAGCTTCAGATAAACATCTTCTATAGCTGAATTTATTCCTCAATGCTGTGGAGCCCATTAAAGTAAACTCAAATGTAATAAGGTAATGGTCAGACAGGAGAGAGTTTTGGGGAAAAATTTACTTAGTAGAGATTTTGAGGATAGTGATCGAATGTTCAACAGTCCACATTTGATCGCAGTGTTATTTGAGACTGACTTTCTGGCTGTTTTAATTACAGTTAGGTTTTTGTTCTTAGCTCCTGTTCTGTTTAATTTGGGTTTTTTAACTTTTCTAAATTTAGGTGGTCGGGGGACAGACACAGTTTCTATAGACCTAAACATAGACAGAGACTCTATTCTATTCTCAGCAGGTGACCGCTCTGACTGAGGCGCAGAGGAGCGTGTAAGCTGCGGCTCTGCCTCCTGGTCTCGACCTGGGATTGTCAGGGTTTTGGATTTCTAATAAAATCGGCATATTCCAAAAATGAGAGCGGCCCCATCCACGGTGGGATGGACACCATCTCTCCTAATCAGACCAGGTCTCCCCCAGAAAGACCTCCAGTTATCTATGTAGCCCACGTTGTTTTCGGGACACCACCTCGACAGCCAGCGGTTAAATGACGACATGCGGCTGTACATGTCATCACTGGTCCGATTGGGGAGGGGGCCTGTTATGCCCCAGTCTAGGGGTGCCTAGAGCACAACATGATAAGGCCCCATCTTCCCCAAGTCCCAAGTAGCCACTGAAAAAACAACTGTTTGTAGCAATGGATGGGATTTTATTTGTGCTCTAGGCACAATACATTTACAAAGATAAACTAAAGGTGAGCTCTAGGCTTCAGGGTCAACCAAGGCCAAAACAACAAATAAAGGATTCCTAACTATAAAAAAAAAGGCTTCCCTATCCAAGACTACTCAAACAAAAGACAGAGGACTTACCTCCCTGCCAAACAAAACAAGAGAAAAAAATAACCTTAAACCAAAAATAGCAGTCCACCCCTACTGCTCACAAGTTCCTAGTGCGGCACCAAGCAATCTAGTGTGTCTGGTTGGGAGAGGGGGAAGATGAGCGAATGCCAGCTGCCTCCTTACACAGTAGCGCCTTGGCAGACCCGAAAGCAGCCTGGCAAGCAGGGGACCACCCAAATTTCTGACTGACAAGTCCTGTGAGAGGAGCCACCACATCAGAAAAGTTTATACAAAAACCCTGACAATAGCCACACATCCCAAGAAAGCGGCGCAACGCTCTTTTGGACTGTGGGACAGGGTAATCAGCAATTGCTTGTACCTTTTCGGCTAGTGGGCACACCTGCCCCTGACCTACCTGTTTTCCCAAATAGATAACAGTGGCTTTGCCAAACTCACATTTTGCCTGATTTAATGTGAGGGAAGCCTCGCATTAGAGACGGCTGAAAATAAGGGATAGCGTGTGTAATTGTGGCCGGAGAAAACTACAGTGTCTGACATCATTTTAGCAAAAGTACACACCGATTCCACATTAATTTTTGTGACTTCCGACTGGCGAAGTCAGTTGTCGTTACTGCCAATGTGAATAACAATATTAGCATATTTCCGTTTACCCTTAGCCAGCAGTTTCAGATAAGACTGGATGTCGCCTGCTCTGGCCCCCGGGATACACTTCACTATGGCCGCCGGTGTCGCTAACTTCACGTCCCTCAGAATAGAATCGCCAATCACTAGAAACGGCTTTTCAGCGGGTGTGTCGCTGAGAGGGGAGAACCTGTTGGAAACATGAACTGGTCGGTGGTGAACCGGGGGCTGCTGCCTACGACTTGTCTCAGACAGTCACCCAGCTGCCCTGACTAGATCCCGGCTGCTCAGGAGCCACTGGGGGGGAGGAAACTATCTCAGCTACCATAGGAGCTGGTCTAGGTCAGCCCGCACTGGCTACAGGGGGCGGCTAGCGACACCAGTATAAGCTGGGCTAGCTAAGGTGCGGAGCCGCGACTCTAACTAAACTAGTTGAATTAAGACTTCAAGTGTATAGTACAGTGTAGATACAGATATTTTATATTTACACTGTATTGATACTGTGCTGTAAATAGTGTATTGACAAGAACATAATACTGACAGTCTTAGCTGTACAGTGGAACCATTTTGTTATCAAGATGCTACAGTTTAACTGCAAAATTAATAACAAATAAAATAGCTCCACACCGTGGTTTGACTTTGATGTTGTCATTCAGACTGATCATTAATTCTTGTTTTCTGTCCTCAGTAAACAGCTGCTAAGTGTTTACTTGGTATCCTGAGGAGGAAGAAGATGTACCTTTCTCAAACACTTTCCCTTCCTCCATTTCATCCCAAGACACATCTGATGTGTTATTTCACTGTGAAGACACTCAATACAACTGTCATCCCACTGTTAGCAGCAGTTAACTTTTAGTAGCTTACATTGTAACTTGTGTGAATTATAATCCTTTTACAGATGTGAATAAAACTGAGGCATGCAGTCAAAAGTTTAACCTTTTCCAATCTACTCCCTCAAATATGAAGCCCCTGGCAAGGCTTCATGCCCCCACCACGTCACCTAATCACTGCTCTGCCACTTGTAATGAGACCTACAGTATTATGTCTTCAGGCATTGCCTTTCTTCATGCTTCAAATCAAATAAAATCAGATTTATTTAAGTTGGGTCGAGTAGGGAGAGAATAAGAGCAGGAGGAGGGGATATTCACTGGGTGCAGGCGGGGCATATGATGCTGCATGAAGTTCATGAAATATGGGACCAGCAGGCGTTGCAGGAACATGGGATGGAGATGAGTCACCACCTGCAGGATGAGGACAGGGAGAGAGAGGAGAGGAACTGGGAGAGACAGAGACTTCGGGAAACATGTTTGTTTGAAATTGCAATCCAAAGCAAACTTTTTTTTTTTAAGCTCTCAGTGGGTTAAAGCCCTGAACTGTGTTTGTAAAAGAAACTGAGCAGAAGTATAATTATAAGTATAATTTTCCTTTTGGTGATAATCAAATACGCAGTAAATAGATTATTTGAGCGTATTAGCCTCCTGTTCTGATCCAGGGGATGGATCAGCAGCACCATGTTCTGTTAGTCAGCATCTTCCTGTTCTCATCAAACCTTAGTAGGTATGAACTTTGTGCTTGCAGCAAGTATGAACTGTCATGAAACTGCAACTTTATGTTGGAATTCAGTATGTCAGAAGGAAAGTCTCCAGATGAAAGGCTTTGATGGTTCTTTGGTTTCCTCAACTCTGCTATTGACTTTTTAGTGTAACCAACAGTATTTGAGGCACACATGACACCAAAGGAAGAAGTGAACATGAGTGTCAGTTAAAGAAAATTCAATTACATTCAGAACATTACTCTTTTATTATTAATTATTTCTGTACTATGATGTGAGTTGACTGTGACATGTCTATTGCTTTTCAAAATAAAGAGGATTAAATATTTGATTTGGTCTGTTGATTTATAATATTACCAGGACCACTTGAGAGACCTCAGTGGAATAGAGCTTGTCTGTTCCTGAACCACACAGTTTGATGATTCAAATCTTTGTACTAAATCACAAACCATGAGTCCGAGGTCTACGTTAACCCAGATCCTATGAATTCTCTCATTGGCGGCTACTAAATGCAAAAGGCGAGTCCAGCCTGCTCAGGGTGTTGTGTCACTGTTGCTCTGCACTCTGGCTGCAGCACCACCCAACAATCACCTGTACAAACACTTCACGTAAGACGAACCCACAGGCATTCACACTTAACCTAACATGAAAGCAGCCCAACCCTGTGGGCTTTCCCAAAAAGCAGGATTGAGGAAAAATTGTGCATCTATTTTGATTAGTCTGATTTATTTGAGAGTTCTGTTCCATGTTTATATGATTTCCCACTGAGTTACCATGGTAACTTGTGCTGATGAATTAGCCTGGTCTGGGGCAGGCTAACTGTCAAGCTTAGTTTAGCTGTGTGTGTTGAAGGTCATTTGATGGGCAATAAAAATTTCAGAAGTTCCACTCTGTGATTCTCCACATTCACAACATTGTGAAAAGATACACAAAATGAAAATCCTTTAAAAATCACGTCACACTACTTACATTGTTTGCAATTTCAATTAATAAAACCTGTTAACCCAAATCATATTTCATGATTGGCTACTTAACATTCAGAAAAAAATTTTTGATTTTCACCTTTCTTTAAATCAGTAATTGGAAGAGAGGCTAAAAGGAAAAGGTGAGAGGGAGGGGAATAAACTGCAATTTAGATCCTTTAGTTGGATGAACGCAGTAGGCTGTGATAAAATGGCATGTGCACTGACCTCTCAGCCACACACTTTGCACTGAAAAATCTTTTTATATTTGTTCTCGATTTCTGTTCAACAATCTTGAAAAGTGGGGTTCACGTATCCAAACATCTCAGGGAATAGGACAAATTAGAAACCTATATCTATTGTAGTAATGTTGCTTACAAGTCATCCTACACTTACATTTAAGTAAGTCTTATAATGAATGAACTAAGGTTGTTAACCTTAGGTCTGTCCGATTGGAGACCTCACCCTTCCCACCCTCTTGGGATCTCCTGGGAGTATCTATCTTTAGGGTTTTTCGGGTTATTTCTCACGAAAGACACAGGATGGACTTCTAATCCATACTGTCCTGGGTGTCGTCTTTCCAAGGTTTCAGCTGTCTCACTGGTGGTCACCTACCTGTTCTTGGTTGTCACCCAGTCTATTCCTAGGAGCCTGAACCAGATGATAAGTCTCCAGGATACACTGGCACACATCACAAGTGTTGTGACCAGAGTTGTAATCTTATCCTCAATGTTTTTTCACCATTTTTCCTGTTGACTTGCAGGAGGACTTCAGTGGGTTCCCCTCGACACAATAACCAGACATAGGTGTTCAGTTTCAAAGGCTTTTACTGTGGAAGCTCAGCTGTAGCCAGAGAAAGAAATACAACCCTAAGAGCCACAGCTTGTGCTTATGATTGTGTGATTGTGTGTCATGGAATTAACATATTACCTACGTTTATTGTGATGCCCCACGAGAAGAACTCCACAAATCAACATTGTCTGTAAAAATAAGAAGAAAGCTACTTCAACTTAAGTTATGGAAAAATGTCATATTTATTTTGAAAATTTTGTCTTAAACAACAACTCTTCCTGAGATCATCCTGACAATGCCCATTAGAACTAGGACAAATCTGAATTCTTCACAAATTGTAAACAACATTGTACCTGTCCTGTACAACATTTTGTAGCATTTAAAGTACACAAAAATAACATGTAGTGTAGGACAGACTAATATATTGAACAATAATTCAGGTCAGGAATTTTTATTTTACCAGCTAACAAATGTTCCAAAGAAACCATAAAAAAAACCCAACTCTATGTCCATATTTAAGCTGTGGAGTTTATTTGTGCTGTTGAATGTAACTTCTGAGAAACAATCACAAAAAATAGGTTTTATTGATCTGATTCACTGGCTTTCTTTCTGCCTGTAGGCTAACGGTTGTTTACTCTCCTTGGCTCTATTGAAAGTAATGCGCATAATTTTTTTCTTACTGAACAAGTGTGCTTGTGCATATGTTTTTAGACACTTCACAAAAGTACAGTAGCCTTCTGTACGTTGTCAGACAAAAGGCGAACCCTGCCCCCTTCTTTCACAGCAGTTCAGCTTAGAGTCAGTTCTTTGTCTGTGTGAACAAGAAAGCAGGTTCCAAATGAAGTGCAAACAGTTGTATCATTTCTTTTCAGTTCTCAGAATTTTTTTGTAAATTTGTAAAAACTGATCTTTATACATTTTATACATATTATGGAACTGATTAGAATAATTTATTGTAAACAAATATGCTTGTACATTGTTTACATGAATCCTAATTAGCTCAATCATTCCTCATCCATCCATTATATCCCAGGTTCATGGGATGTACAATATTTGTCTGTGTCCATGTATGACTGTATTTTTAGTTTAGCCCAGATTTTAGTCTTTTCATATTTATATTTATCTACATTTTTCTTTTCTATTTATTTCTATTCAGTTATTTTTCTATATTTTTAGCATATTTCATTTTGACTATTTTATTTGGGGGCCGACCCACGGGTGTGGTCTGTTGGAATTTGCAAATTTGGTCTAATTAAATTTCCCCCTTTAACTTCAGGGCATAGTGAGGGCGGTGTTTGGATTTGAAGCTATGCCTTTCATTCAGTTTGAAGTTATATCTAAGTTTGAAGTTTGAAGTTATATCTAAAACAAAGAGAAATGTATCGTTGTATTGTACAGTTTTCTCTGCTTGTTGTGGTTGCTTTGGTGGACATGGTTTTATCTTATTCACTGTCACAGAGCACACAACCAATTTAACTGAGAAAAGAACATTTTCATGCATATCTTGGTTGTGGAAAATTAGAAATGTGACCATGGACTGTGTATGAAGTTTCTTTTTCTTTTACAGAACAGTTATAGGCAACAACTAAGCACATAGATTACGGTGCTCAGGCAATATGCCACCAGTTCAGGTGGTTTGTCATTCAGGTGGCACTGTTGTTACACAATTGGAATAGTTCCTTGTCCGGTGTAAATTCTATCTCAGCCAAATTATCTCATAGAAAACTGGTTTGAACAGCTGTGAAGTCCTCTTCCTGCGGGTGGAACAGTTCGGCATGTTTGCAGTCTCTTATTTGAATGGAATATCCAATTTCTTATTATATCAATCCTTGTGTCCTTGTTGGCCTGGATACATTCCAGAGCGTTGCCTGATAATGTTATCAGGCCAACCCGAGTGGAGGGTCAGAGAAGGGGTACCTCTCTGCGGGGTTAGGCAGGTTTATGCTGATTTGTGGCATGAACTGCAATTTATTGTTTTGAGAAAGCAGAGTCTTTCGATGCCAGGTTCAGATAAAGGTCCAGGACGGCCTCCTCAACCACCTCAACAGACAGAGCATTTATGACTGCAGGGGGAAGAGGAGGGCACTGTTTGCTGCAGTCAATTATTAAAAAGGAGTCATTACTCCATGTACTGAAGTCACTCACCACTGGTCCATGGTCAGTGTCATCATCATAATGAGACTGGCATTCATTAGTGTACAAGACAAACAGAAGTGGAAGAGGACACACCCCTGGGGAGATCCAGTGGAAGACAGTACAGCACCAGAAAAAACGCGGTTAACGTTCACCTTTTGACATGGAGGTTAAAAAGTCAACTAGCCAGGCTATGAACCCTGGACTGATGTTATGCATCTTTGCTAGTCTGTCTGCTAAAATATGGGGTTGTATACAATTAAAAGCTGAGGAGAAATCAGTGAAAAGGTACCAAGTAAGTAAGCCAAGGGGTAGCAGCTCTACTCTGAGTTCCTCTTGTCTCTAAGGGAGAAGCCAGGTACCCTTCTGAGGAGGCTCATTTCAGTTGCTTGTACCCGCAATCTCATTCTTTTGGTCATGACCCAGTTCTCATGAGGAATTGGGGAAGATCAAGAGCTTCAATTTCCAGTTCAGCTCTCTTTTTGTTACAGTGACTGCAGTACCACTCCTGCTGGTCCGATTCTCTGGCCAATCTCAAGCTCCAAGGTCCCCCCACTCATGAACAAGACCCCGAGGTACTTGAACTCCTTCACTTGGGGCAAAGACCCATTCCCAATCTGGAGTAGACAGTTCATCGGTTTCCTGCTGACAACCATGGCATCTGATTTGGAGGTGCTAATTGTCATCCAGGCTGCTTCATACTCAGCTACGAACCTGTCCAGTCAGAGCTGAAGGTCACAGACCACATCTTCTGAAAAAAGCAGTGATGCGATCCTGAGCCCCCCAACATGCAACCCCTCTCCTCCTCAACTGCACCTAGAAATCCTGTCCATGAAAATCACGAACAGCATCATTGACATTGCGCAGGCCTGGCAGATGGGAACAGTCACTTGGAAAAGTTCGACTTACTGCCAAATACCCACACACAGCTCTCGCTTTGGGCACACAGAGATTGGATGGCCCTTAAAAGTGACCCCCTCACCCCAAACTCCTGTAGCTCCCCCCAACAAAAACTCCCAGGGGACCCGGTCATATGCCTTCTCCAGGTCCAAAAAGCACATGTAGACCAGATGGCATACTCCCAGTCTCCCTCCAGGATCCTCGCAAGGGTGAAGAGCTGGTCAGTTGTTCCACGACCAGGATGTAACATGAATTCTTCCTCAATCAGAGGTTTGGCAGTTGGCCTGACACTCCTTTCCATCACCATGGAGTAAACTTTCTGAGGGAGGCTGAGTAGTGTGATGCCTCGATAGTTGGCACACACCCACTGGTCCCCCTTTTTTATCAAATCAAATCAAATCAGATTTATTTGTATAGCGCCAAATCATAACAAAGTTTCGCAAGGCACTTTACATATCGAGGACTAAACTCTTGATAAAATGATTTAACCCTATGTAACCAACCATAGAGGAAGTCCGCCAGAGCATACCTTTACAATTTTACATGCTATGGTGCCATTTTTTGGAGTATTTTAATTTGCTACACATCAATACAATCCTTAGATTGCAAATTTAACCTATGACCATATTAACTATATAAGTTGATAGAAAATGCAATAAACCAAAAAAAAAATAATTTTTTTAAAAACACATTTTCCCATATACAGAAATGGTATAGCTGTATCCCTCAAAATTGTAAATGTAAAAAAGTTGCACAAAGTCCTTTCAAACCACAGGAAAGTTATTTGGGGTGTGTTCATTGCTTAGTTTCTGAGATACACTAATTTTTATAGTCTGCACCAAAAAACGAAAATAAAATGAGCATTTTGTACAATATACAAAAACATGCCATGTTTCTTAAAATAAACTATTTACAAGAGTGTAATCCAGTGTCTAAGTGTGCTAGGTTCTTCTGAGCATAACTATCTTCATATAAGACTATGTTCAGCCATGAAAAGTGCCATTAATAAGAATAAATGAAAATAATTTTGATGTCGTTTTGTGTGGAACATCAACACTGCACACAATGCGTTAGACGTTTTCAGCAAGAGAGTAATATAAGAATTGTTCATATTTGGCATGAGATTCTTTCACTTGTATATTAGTAGTGTATTATTTTTCTCTATCCCTTCAACAAGGTTGGCTTCATCTCCACTGTCGGCAGAATCTGCACCAGATGAGTGGTGATCATCACCATTTTCATTCGATGCCATAATTAGCATGTAAAACTTTTTAGCACTTCCATGACCTATAATTATGTGTGTAGGAGTGTGTGATGTGTGTGGTCTGGCATGAGTAGGCTATGTGTCTAAGTATTTTTTATAAGAGCAAGAATTAAGATATGAGCGAGAGTGACTACGTCTAAGTCTAAAGCTAATAGTTGATCGCGGGAAAAACTACAACTCCCAGGAAAACAACGTCACTTCCGATTATCCCAGGTCATGTGGCGAGGGGTGATACTCAAGAGGGGTGTGATAGTTCATGTTGACAATGACATGGCATAGATTTCATCATTGGAAGGGCAGTAAACAGCTGCAGCATAGATTACAATAGTTTTGTTGTTTGCGCTTTCTCTGCTTTTTTTTGGAAACACTGGTATACACTGAAAGCCTGGTATTAAAGTGTCAATCCTCTGGTTTAAAATAAAAGAAAATATTGCTCTATCTTCAAATCAAATCATATAGAGCAGGTCTAGACCGAACTCTTAATAAATTTTAGTATTAAATACTCTGAGCTACTGTTCAATGCATATGCACAGTAAACTGTCCCCCCTGCCTATGGCACAGGGAGGCTACCCTCTCGTCCACTGGGGTAAACTCCAACACAGCAACAATCAGCCGGAGACTTGTGAGTATCACGCCTCATGTCTTGGGGAACTCCAGAGAAGAAATGAGTCCAACCACTATCTCTGCGTGGAGGCAAGCTACACCAAATCCAACCAGTAGTACTCCACCTCCCGCACCAGCTCCAGCTCCTTCCCCCACAGCAAGGTGATGTCCCTACCAGGAGCACGAAGCTCCAGACAACATAGTTCTTATGTTTACTGGGAAGCACAAACCTCTCCACCACGATAAGGTGGTGATCCTCAGAGAGGAACAGAGATCAAAAGAAACAGATTACCAAAAAAGCAACTACAGTTCTGAGCCCACAAAAGAGGTCAACTGAACAGAACCAAACATACCAAACTGACCCAACAAACAGATGGGGCACATTTAAGATGGCCACAGATCAAACCACAGTGACGCAAAGGGGTAAGACACGACACACACAAGCAAACAAACAAAAATAACAACAACAAAAAAACTTGACCATATGACCAAAGAAAATGTATCCAAAAACTAGTTTAAAGAAAAGTACATAAAATGCATTTTAAAGAAAACTTATGCAGCCCTGCTGCCTGTTGTCATTGACATATGTCACAAAATCTTGGATCAGCTGCAGCACTGAACTAAAATTGGAAGCTGGGATTGCAGATGAAAATCAGCTTTTTAAGCTATTTGGCTCTTTATCTTTAATGTCACATGGTCCACTACATATCAAACATATATATTTGAGACTCAAATGGAACCCAGTGTTGGTGAGGTGAAGAGGAAGAAACATCCTATTTATTCCTTTCTTAGGCTCAGTCCCACGTGAACAAATATTTCAATTATGTCATTAACACATTCATGTCATTTAATATAAATTGCTTGGTGGTAATAAACTCATCATTATCAAAAACACTGATCATTTCTGACCAAAACCTTCTTCAGTCAGTGTTCCTTATCTGTCTTCATAAAGCTTTACTTTAAATTAATACGTTTTTTGCTATGCACGGGAAATCTCACACAGTTAATTTTATGCGCTATGCATGGACTCAGAAACACTTTTCTTTTCACTTTGTTTACATTTTCCTTATATACAAAAACTTTCAATTGGGAATACAATTTTACAATACAAAATGATCTCCTTTATAAATAAATCTACAAGGCCAGGCATAAAAAATTAAATAAACCAGCATAAAGAAAAGAAAAGAAAATACAGGGCTCCTCATTTATATCATAGACTTCAAAAAAACAAATATTTTGTTGCAATTTCTGTCAATTCATAAATGCATGTATACATTTAGAAACTTCAAAGAAGAGTAATATTTATTTAGTTCGCTTTCAAACCAAACTATTGAGTAGAGTGCAGAGGCCCTTTGTCCAAATCTGGCACCCGACAACCCCGATTAGAGCATTCTTGGATGATCTCTCAGAAACCACAACATCAGTGCCCAGTTGCAGATGGCTCCTTCAAGGTCTTGATTGACTCATTACTTGGGTGAGAATGAGTTTCAAGCCCACGAAATCCAGGTCCTTATTTTTGAGGAAAGGAAAGGTAACCGACCGCTTCCGCTTCAGTATGGCAGACACCGAAATTCAATCTGTGTCAGAAGAGCCTAGGCAAGCTCTTCACTAGTGAGCTGAAGGATACTGCTGCACATCAAGACACCAGTGATAACTTCAACACGTGGCTCTCAGCTGTAGACAAGTCAGGACTGCCTGGGAAGTTCAAGGCTTGAATCTATCAGCACGGCATCCTGCCTCATCTCCTCTGGCTGCTGCTGATGTACGAAATCTCAATTACCACTGTGGAGGGTTTCAAGAGGAAGATTGGCCAGTGCCTGCGCAGGTGGCTGGGCCTGCCACGGAGCCTATGCTGCATTGCTCTGTTTGGGCACAACACCAAGCTGCAGCTTCCCTTCAGCCATTTGGCAGAGGAGTTCAAGGTTTGCTGGGCCAGAGAGGTCCTACCCTACAGAGATTCTGCTGACAGGAAAGTATCTTCAGCAGGCGTGGAGGTTAGAACAGGAAGGAAGTGGCGTGCCCAGGATGCAGTAGAGTGGGCAGATGCGAGGCTGCGGCACAGCACCTGGTAGGCACCATGGCTACAGGTCGGGCTGGGCTGGGTAGCAACCCAAAACTATGCTCCAGTAGAGCCAGAGGGAAGGAAAGGTGAAAGCTTATCTAGGAGGAGGTTCGTGCTGAGGTGGAGGTGGCTCGCTTCAGCAGAGTGGTGTGCATGAGCAAGCAGGGGGTCTGGACCAAGTGGGAACTCATAGCTGGCCGCAAGATCACCTGGACCGGCAGAGCCACACCATTTCAAGTTCTTGGTCCAATCGGTGTATGATGTCCTCCCAAGGCCCGCTAAGCTGTTCACCTGGGGCTTGGCTGACTCACCTGTGTGCCAGCTCTGCCAGAAAAGAGGAACACTAGAACACATCCTCAGCTGTTGCACAAAGGCCTGGGGAGATGGCAGGTATCGCTGGCGCCATAACCAGGTCCTGCGGGCAATGGCAGACACCATCTGCACTGGCATCAATATCAGCAGGCAGCAGCATTGCCTTTGTCAGAGCAGGGGAGAAACCTCAACCCCACAAGAAGACCCAGGGGGACTTCCTCACAACAGCAAAGGATTGACAGTGTTTGCTCTGGGATTTTTTTTAGCAGCAGTGGCAGGGGGGTAAACAAATGGCACTTGACTCCAGATTTAACTTTCATAACCTATGTATTGGCTGGCCAGTTGAAAATGGTTTTTTCCCTTACAATCACTACAACTTATACATCTCAGCCATATACGATGTCAGAAAAAGGCTGAATGTAAAAAGTAGAAAGAAAAAAAGGCAGTAAAAGGCTAATGACACATGATGACTGATATCTTTTCCAGGGTTTCAGGTGCTTTATTCCTCACGACTAAACTTCTCTGACTCTGACCTGGTGTCTGACATGATGTCACTTTCAAGACCACCACTGCTAAATGAATGTAGAGGAAACACTGATTGGCATCTCCTGGTTGACCGAGGGAGGCTGCTGCGATTCCCAGACATCATCGCAGCTACGACACTCCGGCCAGATATGGTGTTGATGTCCACATCCAGCAACCAGGTGGTGCTCCTTGAGCTAACTGTTCCCTGGGAGGACAGAACGGCAGAAGCCCAGGAGAGGAAGAGAGCAAGATATGCAGATCTTTTGTCTGAGTGCTGGAGGAATGGGTGGAAGGCCTGCTGCGAGCCTATTGAGGTGGGCTGAAGGCAAGTCCTTACACTGGGTCCTGGGGCTCCCAGGGATTTGTGGACTGCATAGGCAAAGAGCCACCAAGGACATCCTGGAAGCAGCCGAAAAGTCACTGAACATGAATAAAAGGTTTAGTAGTTTAACATTCCGCACTACAAAAACAGCAAGGCTCAACTTCAAATCCAAACCTTTTCTTTAATGTTTCTGCTGCTGGTTATAATCAATAACCATTTTAAATTGCAATTCTTTGGCTTTTGGTGTGATTTGCCATTTCAGATATTTTTCAAATTTGTTCATAATTTTTCGCTTACTTTAGCTTATTTAAATGTTTGTTGCCCTTGTATGACCATAAAAAAGTTCTGCATATTGTTGCATTTTTGATCAGTATTTTACAATTGTCCAATTTTTAAATCTGGTTAGACTATCTGTATATGAGTATATTGAATGAGAGAAAGTATTTTTATCAACTGTACTAGTGAAACTGGAATAGCTTTACATATTTTGTTGTATTCCGTTGTATGCACTGAATATTACATTTTACATGGAAAAGGTTGTGTTGTAAGATTGAACCATGTTCAACTATCAGGTCAGCAACAAAAATATTTTCTTATCACACATATTTGATAGAATGAGGTTTTCTATTTGATGTAATTGTGCTGTTGTGACACAAGATGAAGCCACGTGGACTTAAATTGCGGGAAAATATATTTTTCCAGTTTCGTTACACTTGATGGAATTTTTAAAGTTTCAAAGGTAATTTTGTGACTTCAAAGTCACATTTTAGCAAAAATTCTAAACCTCCTACTTTATTAAATATATTTTTGTGGATATGAAACCAGATGGATTCAGGTTGTGACAGAAAGACTTTTATTCAGTTTACTCTAAAACATTCCGACCCTGGATTCTATATCTTGTGTTTTTAAACCTCCTTTATTCTTATCTTTGAACAATTGTGACTTTTTATGTAGAGTGATTTAGTTTCTCTATATAAACATGCACATTATGGAATTTCTTTCTTAACGTTTTAGGTAATAACATTTAAAGATGCATGGATTCAATGACGGATTGATAATCCATTATGTCTAAAAATTAGTCTGACTTTGTTGTGTATATTCCTACCTTTAATTAAAGCAGAGGAAGAGGATAAACATCCTTTTCTATACAGTCTATAAATGATTTTGTACACAGCTCTTTGATGGTCGTTCCAGAAATGTTTATAGAATTATATTGTTATACCATCGATTCCTGGAGATCTTCATTTTTCATTTGTTTGATTGCCATTTCTATTTCTGTTATATTTAGTTCCTCTTCTACAATGTTTTTTCCTCCTCAGTTAGTTACAATCTGCACCTTGGAATTTTGATTCCTTTAGATTGTTGTAGAAAGACAAATTTTCTTCATTAATTTATTCTTATATATTCTATATATATTCTTATATATTCTATTATTACATTTTTTTTTCTTCAGTTTACAAATCTTTTTACTTTGCCTATGTTTTTCTCGTCCAACTAAGTAGGCAGAATTTTTTTTCTCCTTGTTCAAGCCACCTGGCTCTTGATCTTATCAATGCACCATTTGCTCTATTCATGTAGAGCTTGTTAAATTGAATTTGAAGAGTGCGAACTCTCCCCTTTCCTCTGTCGAAAGTTCCGATTGTTACATGACTTATTTATGTTTTCAGTCGATTCTTTTTCTTTACATTTGCGAACCTGCGATATTTCTTTCCCAGTTTCAAGAACTCAAGAAAACGCACCTGAGTTCAGATCAGATTTGCAGCTGAGGTCTCGACCATTACTTGTGGGGACGGACCTGATCATAAGACACTAGGTTAACTGTGAGCTGTCACATTCAAGTGAATGTTATTACTGGCTGTCCTCTACCTTTAAGGGGAGTCTGAAATAGTTTCAGTTTACATCTCTAAAAAAACTACAAATTAGCGGTCCTTATTGTTGATGGGCGGAGTGTTGTTGTGACATCACAGCGGTCTGAGAGTTGACCCGTTAGGTCGGTTGTGGCGAAGAGGCGGTGCGCCGGAAAGCTACAGAATAGCAGGAAGCTAGCAGTCATCAAAACACAAGTTCGGGGGCATTCATCCGCATTCTCTCCTCAGATCTGGATATAGGACGTTTTTAGGTGTCTAGTTCGTGGTTCACTTGGGAATGAGCTGTGGCAAAGACTTGTTTATGCGACCAAAATAATCGATTTGGTCTCTTTCACTTGGCTAATGTTAGCTACCATTAGGCCCAGCTAGTGTTAGCCGCGTAGCTTACCTTTCGTTATCAGAAGCAAAACAAGGTAGGGATAGAAACACATTTAATCGTCACAATCAGTAGCCTCCTATATACCACAAATCCCAAAGCAAATGCCTAAATGAGCCATTTGGTGGTCAGTGTACGCCCTCAATAAATACGGCGTTGATACTCGCTAGCCGCCTGCTAAGTGAGTTGCAGGAGGTCCTTATTCAAGAGGGAGACAGTGTTCGTTTGGTTCTGTCGTACGGAATGTGTGATGTTACTGCGTATTAGTTTACCAGTGTTGTGACTGAGTTGGTTAACCCCTGTTGGGTAAGTAGCAGGAAACTTTTAGCCAACGAGTTCGTAGAGTCAGGAGCTACAACCAGAGACGCTCGGAAAGTAAACATTGTCTTGCACAGAGTAATTCCGATCTCCAGCTACTGTTCGGATGTAACATCAGGAGCTGTCATGTAGCCATCCGGTCGCATTCACCCCTTGTGTGTAGAATAATAAAGATTACGGATGAACTGTCAGTAGACATCCCTCTTGGTTAAAAAGTTGTCGTGGTCTGTTAGTCAAGCAGTTTTTGTACAATGACCATGACCACATTTGCCATGCGTCTGTAGAGAGAATTCTCCCAGAAAAGATCGGTATGAAGCAGCTTCGTTAGACTTAATTTCACCTTTAAGGAAAACCTATTAGAGATCCTATGTTGTGTGTCTGTTGTCTCACATGAATATATAACTAATTGTAAAACAGTGATCACATTGTGAAAGATGTTCTGTTACTCTAAACATTAGCTGAATTAGCATAAGAATGAGGGTGTTGTATGTTCTCTTGGGGTTTCAAAGACCCCAACATTACTAGTCATGAGGAGGAGGTGCTGCTGCCCAGGGGCTTTTAACATGACACAATTTCTGGCATATATATACACACACAAGCACATGTTTCAACTGTGTTGAAATGAGTTCTGTGGTGGTAACGATCTCCATCCTCACACCTGTGTCTTTATTTTGACAGGAATGAGTGATGACTTCTGTGGTTGTGTCAGATGGTGGAGGGAACATAGTGGAGTATGTCACTGTGGTGGAGGAACCCCAGCAGGTAAAGCCCCACAACTACTGCATGAGAGCAAAACCTTTCATTCTAAACAAGACATTTGTCTGATGCAAGATATTAGTCAACATCCTGGTCCAGCAAAATATCTTGTCCCTCATAATGGCTACAGAAAAACATCCAGTGAATATGTGTGAATGTGATGTTTAAGTTGATTTTTCACTTCCTCAAACCTATTATATTGGAACTTTATCTTGGAACACCCTGAAAATTTTCAAGGATCCATTTGTTAAATAAAAATGTTAAGAGAACAGCTTCCAACACAAATACTGTATTCTGCAGGTAAGGGCTGCATCTGACCTTGGATTACTTCATTTAGATGTAATCTTGTTAATCAAAAAGCAGCGAAAACTGCCTGTTGTGTTCATCCAGAGCTGCCATGAGCCAGATAAACATTTAAACATACATCATCATCATCATCATATATATATATATATATATATATGTGTGTGTGTTATTATTATTAGTAGTAGTATTATTATTATTATTACCCCCCCTCCCCCCATTTCCACTAGACTGACAGAGAATCATCTTCATCAGATGTGGAATCAGACCAAGGCAGCAGGACAAGTAGGCAAGATTAGGTGACAAGGTGACCAGTCTTCAAGGTTTTTATTACAGTTACTTATTGCGTTCTGATTTTAAACAATAAACAAATGCTAAATTCACATTAATATAAGCAGTATACTGTTTAAATGATGAACAGATTTGGTGTCAGAGATAGTCAATGGTTGGGAGAACAAATCGGCTTACTGACAGCTGGGAGATCTCTATGTAGGAACTTTCTGAGGTGACCGTATATTTCTGAAGACTGAAGTTGTAGTTTAACAAATAAGTTTAGTGAGTTACCCTAGTCAAAAACTGGAGGAGCATGGAAATTAAGGACAGGCTCACCAGATTTTTCTCCTGCTTTAGTAAGTGTGTTAGCTGCTTTGTGAATATGGTGTCCTGATTCATGTTAATGACTTGGTCAGGATGGAACCCCTTCCACCCTGTCAGCTGCAGCTCACGTGTGAGTAGTCTTATTTAAAAGTAATAACAGCCCAGGACATGAGCTCCAGATTTCATATGTAACACATAGAGATTTTGCTGACATTGGTGAAAAAACCTTATACAACTAAATTTTAAACAAATCATAACGCTGCCCAGTGTTAGTGTAAAGCAGAAAAACAAACAAAGTTGGCATCAGCGATTCTGACTTAGGCTGATCCATTGTTCAGGCCATTTCTGGCAGTTGTCACTTTGTGCTCACCAAGTCCATTGTTATTCAAAACTGTGTTCAGCTTGAGCAGCATCCTTCTGGGGAGGACGGGGAGGAGGAAGATGTGGTTCAGCAAGAGGGGGAAGCAGTGATCATGGAGAGTGGTGAGGAAGATGTGGAAGAGGAAGAGGAAGAGGAAGGGGAGGAGGAGAGTGTGGTGCTGCAAGAGGAAAGCTGTCCAGCTGTGATTGTGGAGGAGGTCCCAGTGCCCAGGTGGAGGAGTGTTACTCAGCTCAGGTCCTGGTGTATGATGACGAGACCTATCTGATGCAGGATGTTGCTGAAGAGCAGGAAGTGGTCACTGAGGTGGCTGAAACAGGTGAGGATGAATTATCTCTCAGGTGTGACTTGATCAACAGATGTCTGTTATCAATTGATAACTTCTAATTTTGAAAAAGGTGTTCTAGAGAGGTAAAGTCATCTGAACGTGTCTACAAAGTAATGTCACTGATTGACTCAGAGCACATGTTTGACTTCCTCTCCTTCTCCGGTTAGCAACTACTGCCCTGTAATGAGTCTCATGTATTCTCCAACATGGTCCAGGTGTAAACATGACTCACCAGCTTCCTCTGTCTCAGTGACACAGATCAACCTCTTTGCTCATTCTGATGCCTGTTGTGTATCTCAGCAGACACAGAGCAGACCAGTTGCTTTTCGGATTTAAAGGCAATTCTGAGCTGTGGACCACCACATACAGTATGATGGCACAGTAGGCCAACAGGAGGCTGCCCTGCTGGCAGGAGTAATATTTGCCTGCAAGAACAGATTACAGGAAACAGGAAGGGAGGACACGACTGTCTATGCTATACTTAAAGAAGGAAGTCAACATTTCTAGATAGCAAGGTTGCCTTATTGTCTTTGTCATCATTTGGAATGTATTAACTCGGTGAGCATGTGTGCTATTCTTCTTTCAGTGGAAATGTCAGGTCATGACATGGTGTGTTTTGACAAAACATTTGAGGCAGCTGAAGCTCTTCTTCACATGGAGTCTCCAGGAGGACTGCACAGTGAACGCAGCACAGGTAAACACAATACCTGCTTTACTTAACACCTCAGGTAGTGAGTCACACTAACAGTGAGCTGACATAGGTGGTGGTCAGAGCATGAGTTGCTGTTTTGATTGTTGATGTTCATCTCTTCAGTGACGTGACAAGCTAGTTTATAGATGACCAACTAGGTAGCAGTTGAGGGTGGGAACCAACACCTGGTATTGATTGCTGATTCCAATTAAGAAGTTGATCAGCTTCTCTATCCCCACTTTGTGAGGGACAAAGCTGCTCATGCTGTTGTGAAACATCAGACAGGACACATACTGACACTGACCCATGCGTTTCTTTGGTTGAGCAAAACCTCAGCTCTGTATCACATCAACTACCAAGGAGGCATCAAAAGAGGACAGCTTACTGAGGGTATCAGAGGAGCGGGATAGCCCAGTGGCTAAATAGCATGTGTGTAATTTGTACATCGAGAGAGAGGAGTGGACAGAACAGATCTTTTCCTGTCTTTATAGGGTAAGGCAGGACTTCTTCCAGGGGTGATGTACACCATCTGGGTGGATCCTGTCGACCCAATTCCAGTGCTATGATAAGGGATAATCTGGCCTCTGTACAACCAAAGATCATTGTGTAGTCAGAGTGGTGAATGTGATATGATGCGATGCTGAGACAAATCTGTCAAATCTCTCTCTTTTTTTCTTTTTCTTTTTTTTTTTTTTGGTAATAGAACTAATAAGCTGAATATGAACACGTCCATCTGAATGTAGCTAGATTTTGTTAGTTTCTGCTTTTTGTGTGGATGTGTGGATTTGTACAGACCATTCACTAGAGACCAACACCAGTGGTGAAATTAATTTTAAGCAACTTGTTTGTAGTATCTTAGTAGCTCTGTCACTTCAATCAAGCAGGAAGTACCAAGTGAATGTTGTGTGTATTCAGCAGAAGATGTGATGATGGAGACAGTGGTTGAAGTATCTACAGAGTGTGGACCCATAGAGGAAGAGCCCTTTCCAATTCCTCCTGACTGTGAGCCTGCTGCCAAGAAGAAGAGAGGAGGTCAGTCCTACAGTGACATCAGGGGGCCATGCAATGCTTCATCTAGAACAAAGGCTTCATTCAGCGGACAGTTGTTAGTGCAGGAGTCTTCTCAGCCATCTGAGCTCAGCTACTGTTTACGTATATAGCTATTTGCAAAATTGTTACTCAAGAACCGACAAGGTCATCTACTGAATACTTCGTCTGTGGTTCAGAGTGATGGGACCTGTTTGTGTGTCTGTTTTGCCTGTAGGGGGTCGAAAGCCCAAGTCACATCAGCCTACTTCTAATGGCTCCTTTGATCTGGGTATTAAGAAGAGGCCAAGGGAGGGTAAAGGTTTGTATCAGCTGGCATGTCTAATATTCAATACACAGAACATTTTGCTATCACTTTGCTCACAACAAACACTCATGCTAACATTATACTACTTCCAAGAAGTCAAACCACCGTAAAACTGTAACCTCAACAAGAAGTTGACATGTGCAGCTTGAGAGTAGGATTTATTCCCTGTGAGTATTGGAATGTTATGAGACTTGATACCAACTTTTAGCAAAATATTAGCAGTGTGGTAACACTTACATCTTAGAGTCCTACAAGCAAGAGAGCAATGAGTATAATATGTTGGGCAATATGTCTATGAAGATTCTCGTTTATCCAGGTCATTGTTCTCTGTCTCAAAATTGATTCGTAGGCAACTGGACTTGTATTTGTCTATGAAGACTTTTTGCCACTTATCCAAGGGGCTTCATCAGTTCACGTTAGTTGGTCTACTAGTCCGCACTAGTCTGACCAAGGCAGTGGAGAAAGACCCAGATATTTATCCTCTGTGGGTGTGTTCACCAAAGTACCTGTGAAAGTACTGGTTTCACTTGACCATTGTTGTGGTCACATGTGAACAACAGTCGTTAGGGTCAGGTGTACCCCTGGTGAACCTCAACGATTGTCGTTCACCAGGGGTACACCTGACCCAAATGACTGTCGTAGAGGAAGACACAGGACAAGTGGTTCTGCTGCTATATACTCTTTAGCCAAGCTTTTTAAAGGCTTCACCAATTATTATTTATTTTTATTTACAGTTTATTTTGGTAATAAAAAGGAAGACCCAAGTTCTACAGAGACATTGACATTGTGTTGAGACACAGTGGTTGACATTGGTATAGAAGTGTTTGCCTCTCAGCATCATTGTATTGGTACATCATTGTAAAGTTATGTGTGATATGGAGCTTTAGGATTTATGAACGCCATGCTGCTCATCTTACAGGTAACACTACCTATTTGTGGGAGTTTCTGCTCGAGCTGCTGCAGGACAAGAACACCTGCCCCCGTTACATCAAATGGATGCAGAGGGAAAAGGGGATCTTCAAACTGGTTGACTCCAAGGCTGTGTCTAAGCTGTGGGGGAAACACAAGAACAAGCCCGACATGAACTATGAAACCATGGGCAGAGCATTAAGGTCAACCTTATAACCAAACACCAGTCCAGAGGAGTGCATCTCTGTCTTTATTATAACATTACTCGTGTGTGTGTGTGTGTGTGTGTGTGTGTGTGTCTGTCTGTCTGTGTGTGTGTGTGCGTGCGTGTGCGCGCGTGTGCGTGCGTGTGTGTGCACATGCGCAGGTATTACTACCAACGTGGAATTCTGGCCAAAGTGGAGGGGCAGCGGCTGGCTTACCAGTTTAAAGACATGCCCAAGAATATTCGTGTGATTGAAGAGGAGGATGGTACGGAGGGTGAAGATACTGAGTGTGTATTGTCCAGCCAGTACTTGCCTCACCATCAGGGCCCTGCCAGCCTGGTCGCCAACTCCCCATCTGCCACCCAGTCTCAGCAGACCTACGTCACAGTCATCCCTAGCAGTGCAGCCACCAGGTCTGAGTGCATGAATCAATGTGGATGTGATGAGAAATTAAATTTGGACAGAAGAGGCTTTATTGATATTGCACTGCTATCTGACAGTAGTGCATCACAACAAATTTGCATTGGCACTCCCTGAGAAAGTTTGATTTAAACATTACAAATAATAACAACAAAACAAACAGAAACAATATAAGAAACAATTTAAGTTAAAGTTATATGCAGCAATAGGACATTGCATGTTACAGATGGGGTATTGCACGTTAAGATATTGCATATTGGTTTGATGTGTTGCAGGCACTTTTTAAAAGTTTCCCTTCTCTCAGGAAAAAACGTTTTTAGTCTTCCTGAGTGACTCTCTGCAGTACCCCACTATCCTGTTGCATCCGGCATACCATGCTGTGATGTAATAGGTTAGTACACTGCACTGGTAAAAGTTCATGTCAACAGGGATCTAAAGTGGGCTGGTCTGAGGAATGAAACTCCAGGGCTGAAAATTAGTCCCATTCTGGCCCTGATTTTGCAAATATATTAATAACCTATCCTTTGGCTTTGTCAGTTTTACTTGATGGTGTGGAAGGTGCAAATTTTAGTTTCATAGCTACATGTATGACGTTTCCAGCAAAAAAAAAAAAAAAAAACGGGTGAAAATCAGATTAGTATTCAGTGAGTTATGATTGATTTAATGCGCTGACAGTTCATTGTGCCTGCCAAACAGATTACACTGAGTGGAGTGTGTGACCTGTCCAAGGCTGTAGCAGTCGATGCAGTGTCCACTCTTTATATCTATGCCCACCACATTCAGCAACTCCACTATTATTTCCGCTCTGTTCAATGCGTGTTTAGCCGCGCAGTCCCCTGTCAAACTATTTACCAATGTGTATTTAGGCAATTTCAACCGATGTTCCAGGTATATGAAAAATTTATATCATAAGAAATATAAAAATCGGTTATTAACACGAACCGGTATACCTCCCAGCCCTAGTCATTGCACAATCTGCTGAGTTGACTGACACCCACAACAGGTTGATATAGTGGGGATTTTTATTTTGTTCATGCAACGTAATTGGCAGAGAAATAGATTAGTCACCTGTTAGACTCCTGCATAAATTAATATTCTCATAAGATGCTCTTTTACGTGATTTTCAATATACTGATACTGCTAATACTGACAGCTAAAAATAAGTGTACAGTATGGATTTCTATATTTAACCCTTTCATGCATGAATTATGAAAACCCCCCTCGGGACTTTTTGTCTGCTGGGAATAACTATGTTAAAAGTTGAATTCAATTCCAGCAAGAGCATCCTGACGTGTTTAGTTTGAAGAGTGATGCTGATATTGTCCTCAGTTGATTTTTTTTTGGGGGGGGGGGGGTATGATATGCAAACTGTTGCTAGTCCAGAGTAGCAGCAATGGTGCGTTTTAATGTGGGGAAAAATGTAAACTTTCAAAGCATTTCACAATCACCAGGCTGAGTGTGCTTGGTCTATAGTCACTATGGCTGGTATTGTTTGTCTGCTATGCGGTAAGCAAAATAGTGGCTAATTTGAGGTATGAGGAGACAACTGCAAGGGTCAGGCTCAGGTTAAAGATTTTAGTGAATACCTTGCACTCACTGGTCCACAAATGACTGGCGCCCACATCTTAGGATGCTACCAAGTCCTGTTGTTTTCCTGGCTTTGACTCTACCCAGTGTGCGCCTCACCTTGTTTGCGTCCAACCTCACCTTCTGGGGGTGGTCTTCAAAATGGGCAAAGAACAGGTTCAGACAAGTTCAAGTTTTTACCCTCTTCATGCCCCACTTTAGTTCAGCTCTTGCAGGATGGTACACTGCAGTGTCTTTGGCCCTATAAACAGCCTCCCTGGTCTTCAGTAGGTTTCTCTCCTCCATAGTAAACCATGATTCGGGTTTAGAAACACTGGTTTCATTAAAAGACATGAGAATCTGTGGTTTGAGCAGATTAATTATCTGCTTCTGGGAAACAGGTCAAGGACTTGACTGTTCATGTTGGTGTAATCTTAAATAACAATTGTCTCTTATTTTGAAATTCCAGCAGACACAGCATCCAATTGGCTGAGTGTCCAGTAATAATAATGATGATAATAATAATAATAATAATGTGGCCATGAGGTCATTAGTGACCAGTCTTGATACGCGGGACTATGAGTACTGACTTAAAGTCTTTAACAAATCAGACAAATACTAGTTGTCTGAAACATTTGGAGGTGGAGGCTTTGTAAGTAGAGGTTTAATGACTGAGGTCTAGATCAGACTGAAAACATTCTGCTGGAGGTTGTGTTGAGGAAACATCCAAAATAACAGCCAAGCTGGTACTTTCTGTTCTTTAATTTAGTTATTTGTGTCCTTCACTGAATAAATTCCAACGCAACATCCCTAACATCCCTCCTACCACCCCTTGTTTCCACAGGCCCATCAGAGCCATGCCAGTGGTCATGACCAATTCCCTTGGTCAGGTGACTTTAAATTCTTCATCCATCCTTGCTGCCACCACAGGGGTCCCAGTAACAGTAGCCAACCCCTCAGCTGGTGCCCCCCCTAAACTGGTGATCCAGGCTCTGCCCACTGTACTGCCAGCGGGCTCCAAAGCAGGAGAGAAGATCACCATCATTACTATCCCAGCTAACCAGCTGGCCACATTAATGCAAGCCAACCCAACTGGCCAGGTCACACAGCTCCTCCAGGCCAAACCTGTTGCCACACCGCTGACGCATGCCGCTACTAAATCTGCATCCACACCTACAGTCAAGCTAACAGGGGGTCGTGCAGAGCCACAGCTAATCCTGGCCAAACCAGCAGCCGTGGCTCAACCACTGCAACAGTTCCAGGTGAACCAGCCATACCCCTCCCCACCCAAAATCTGCACCCAATCCCCGAAGCCTGCCAACTGTCTGGCTGAAGCAGCACAATCAGCAGCAGCAGAGGTCCCTTCCCAGTCAAGCCCACAAGCAGCATCAGCAGAGACCCGATCATCCTGAGATGTCTGTCTCAAGCCAGGCCCACTGAGGACATTTTTTTTTTTTTTTGGGGGGGTGGGGGGGGGGGTTAGTGTTGACTGACTGTGGGACACTCCTGTGGAAGTGCAGGACACATCCCAACCCGACACAGAGTAGAACTCCTCTCTCATTGGCTCAGACTGTCAGCCAATGTTAAACTCCAGGAATACTGAACCCAAACATAGGATTAAAGGGACTGGATACGCAGTAAAACACAGATGGTAAGACAGACACAGTAAAACACACACAAAGACACATAGAGCGCCTTGGAGGCTCAGAGGATGGGTTGGAGCCCAAGACTGTTCATGAAACTCTTTTGTAACCAGAGCTGCATTTAGCTAATGAGACTGGTGTTTTTGATACTGAGCTTCATGTTGCTCAAAAGTCGTCAAGACTTTCTCCGTTTCCTCCTGTTTCAGTTGTGATGTTTTCATGCTCAGCCTCTTTTCTACTGTTCATACAAAGGGAGTCAGGTGTCTGGTCCAGATGAAGAACTGAATGCGCCTTCTTTGAACTATGATATACTATTTTTCCTCTACTATCACTGTATTGAAGTAGATTTTACTGAAATATGTATTATAAAAAAGACAAATATAAATGAAAGCGGTGTGAAGTTGTTTTATTCAGCTGGTTGGTCTCAGGGCTGGTGCTGTGCTGCTGTGAACCAGCCCCACACTGTGTTTAACTACCTCTCCATTCAGAATTGGTCTGTGCTGGAGAAGTGGAACAGCCTCACACTGCACACATAAACACATGAGGAACATTTGGGAATGCCACATACTGACAGTAAGGCATCCTGAAGACCACCAAACTCTTAACAACCAAATCAGAATCAGAAATACTTTATAAATCTGCAAGGGAAAATAATGCATTTATTTCAGAATCTTGTGAGAGTGATTAAAAAACTAACAAACATTCCAGGGGAATTTTGAAGTGCCATGGGGCCTGTTGCCTGGGCGAACAACCCACGTACTGTCCCGTCTTCAAAAGTCACCCCAAGCTTAATAGTAATCTTCATCTGAACTCATACTTGTGTGAGTGAGTTCTTTTAATCTACTGTGGTTCTTCCGCATGGCCAAAATCAGTCTCTGTATGCCCCTTGTGTGCAGCAGTTCATCCCCAGTGATCTGATGCAGGGCCTCTGTCATATTCTCCATCACCTTTATCAGAGGCTCCAGCTGGATCAGATATTGGGTTTGTACCTCTGCTACATTCCCCACCAGACACAGCTTCGCCAGGCGATTGACAGCTTGTCTCAACTTAGCCTGAATGTCAGCAACAACCCGCCGCCTCATGGAAAGGTCCTGCTGTTGGGTCTGCATCTTCTCAATCTGGTGGTCAGCCTCTTGGATGTCACGCTGGGCTTTACAGATCTGGGACTCTAAGTCAGACACCTTGTTTGAGTATGATCTCACCTGAGATTCACAACTCTCCACCTCCTCTTTGGCTCTGTATACAGCATTAGAGGCCTGGACCCTGTTCTCCTCACTAGCCAGAGCTATAACTGCCCCTAAAGCAGATCAGTGACAAAAAAAAAAAATAAAAAATACATGTTTATAATGTGAACGCTCCAATGACAAATCCTAATTTCTGTAGTCATCATCAGTCCCCTATTTATTTCAGGTAGCTATATTATTGTACAACTTGATATCATCATGATACATAAAATAACCTGCATGGCTACTGCTTGCAGTTTTTACTCACCAGGAAGCAATCCAATGAATGGGATAAACATTATACCAATCCCAACATTCCTCATTGTTTCTGCCTCGTCTCTCTTCTGCCTCATTTGGTCAACTGTGTCTTCTGCTGACCTCAGGTTTCTCCTCTCTCTATCCAGAGCTTCTCTATAATTCTGCAGTGAGGATTTGTTTGACTCCAGTTGTTTTTTCAGCTTCATTAACTTGCTCTCCATCTTCTTTTTCTGCTCCACTAAATGACACTGGTGTGCGATCATACGCTCAGTCTGTTCATCCATGGACTGAAGCTCTATTTTGGCAACCTTCTCCGAAATTTCCAGCTGCGTCTTCATGTTCTCAATCTGGTGTCTGATATAATAAAAGTCCTGGCTCCCAGGATGGATTATGTCTCCATTTACACTGCAGAGAATATCTGAGACATTGATGAAGGAATGAAGCCCACGCTTGAGTGGCCCAATGACAGCCTGGGCCAGTTCTCTCAGCTCCCAGTACTGGTGCTGGTCAGCTCTGATAGGTGAAACAGTAAAGGTCTCAAACCTAGAGGCCAAGCACACAGTCCTCTGCTCAAACAGTAGTCAGTTTATATTTAGGAGGCCTAAATCATTATAACTGAGTATTGATAGCAATAAAAAAGGATTGATCAAGCTGTTGAATATCATCCAGCATGCCTCACACTGATAAAATGATGATGAAACAGCATACACTTTTTATGTGGGGATCTGCTGTTGTCCTACTTACCAACAGGCCATGGTCTGTGAAGTCTGCAAATGAAAGCTGGATCCTGAATCACTGCAAGTTAAAATCAAAGACTTTATATCTTAATATGACCAATTCCTTCTTTAGTCAAGTGTTTTTTTCTTTACAGAATAAATGCTGCATATAAGTATCGGTGCATTATCTTTACTTAGTAAAGAAACGGACAGGGGTTCTGTTACTTTGTCCTGAAAAAAGTGACTTGTGATCTTCTCCATCAGCAGCATGACAAAAAATGTCCTTTGTTGATTTTCTGTTTTCTTGTTGCAGATGTTTAAACAAATTAAGTCTACTTATCAGCCTGAACGTCATCATATTTATACATATAATCCTTTCATTCATGCATCTTCTACCACTTATCTGCCAGATTGCAGGAGCCAATATCAGCTCACATTTGGTGGCTGGGTACACCCTGGAGCGGTTGCCAGTCCATCACAAGGCAAACACATAGAGGCAGACAGAGACGAACAACCACTCACACTCATACCTATGGGTAATTTAGAATCAGCCAGTGATGCTGATGTTCTATATTAATGTTGCTGTGAGCTGTTGAGTTGAGCCGTCTCATTCATTAAGGCCAGTCACATTTACTCAATGAACATGTTTCTTTAGACTGTGCAAGTAAGCCAGAACACCTGGATGAAGTGCACACAGCATGTAAATTCCACACTGAAAAAACCTCCAGTCCCAGGACCTGGAACCTGAAACTCACTGCTGCTGTCATTTTCAAGGATCTCAAGCCTCTCAAAAAAGTTTAGTATTAACTATATCACTATCAAGAGGTCCTGGTTGAGGCATTGATTGACCCGCAGTGCTCTTCAGCAGCTACCAGGGAACACAATGTTTCACATGTTATTTGCTGTTTAACATAGCAGCAGACATATTTAGCTTCCTGAAATATGACTCGTTAAAGTGCTTTCCACCTAGCAGCAAATATGCTGTAGACAGGAATCTAAGAATAAGAGAGAGGAAGTAGTACTTACATTACAGCTGCAGCCTCTATACACTTCAATGTCGTACTAACTCCTGTCTCTTGTCCTGTTTGAGCTTCAACTGGTGATGTGTTCTAAAGAAGCCTCTGCCCCCTGTTCCATTCTCTGATGTTCACACTGCTCTGTTATTTCTACTCAGAGGGCGTCAACTGGGAAGGAAGGGAGGTGCAACCAAGCAAAGAAATGTTGAGCACAAATGTGTGTGTGTGTGTGTGTGTATGTGAAGTCATGTGATTTCACAGAAGCGCTGTGATTTCCAAGCTGCAGTTAAGTAACAAGGGCAGTGGGTTTATCCTGTAGCTAAAAAGGGGCTGGTGTTTCCTTCAACCACTCTGTAGTGTCCATACAAGGCCTGGTGTCTTCGACATCAGTGAACACCTTTACACAGAACTGCCCATACACAATTGTATTAAATATATATTTATATTTATGTGAATATATAAAACAAAAGCAAAGCCTACATATAAAATTTGGTGTAAAATCAATGAGAACAAAAGGCTTATTGACAAATACAGTATGTCTTCAAAATACATGTACTTTTAGTAATTTGGCTTCTCTCCAAAGAGACTAAGAAGTGAGGGACATGAATACAGATTCAGTGCTGTACGTGTTACAATAATACACATTATGTATGTATATTAGGGCAGCGCGGCAACATAGTAGTTAGCACTGTTGCCCCAAAATAAGAAGGTTGCGGGTTCAGTTCCTGAGCCTGGGGCCTTTCTGTGCCAAGTTTACATGATCTCACCTGCATGGTTTCCTCTGGGTACTCCAGTTTCCTCCCACCATCTAGAAAAATACATGTTTGCATTAATTGGTGACTCTAAATTGTCCATAGGTGTGAGTGTGAGTGGTTGTTTGTCTCTGTGTGTTGGCGATGGACTGGCGACCTGTCCAGTGTGTACCCCATGCTCGCCCAGTGTGAGCTGGAGTTGGCTCCAGCACCCCATGACCCAGAAATGGAAAAGCAGTTGAAGATGAATTAACAAATGTATGTATATTAATGTTGATATAAGTCTATACACAGGATGGTCCAAAACACCACTCCTTCACAAAAGAAAGCAAAAGATAACACCAATGAGAAAGTAAAATGAAATGCAATGTTATTTACTGTTCCAAAGTTATGAATCACTTTTGGGGTTGAGATTGTTGGGTTGAGACAGAGTGACACAGAGAGAAGACAAGAGTGAAGGAGAGATAGAGGAATGGATAGAAAATGAAAGCTGGAGGAAAATGAACACAATGTATACAAGCAAAATGTACAGATGTAAAGCACAGGATATCAGGACAGAAGGGAAAAGTACAAACTTTGGACGAGTAAAGACACAAGTTAATGACATAGTAGTGTCGGGGAGAGCCAGTACAAATGTAACACAGTGATTTACTCAGAGCTGGCTGAATGTAGACACGCCAAATTACGACACCACCTTCGGCAAGCAACACTCCCCAGACCAAATCTTGTTAATACATCACACTTCCATGAAGTTGTGCTGCAAAACTGTGACCGGTAAGTAAATTCAAGTGGTGAACCTGTCGATTTAAAGATTGTGATTATCATTTCATGTGTCATATTTGTAATAATATGATAGGTCATGATAGGTTTTCTAACACATCCTGAAGTTTCAAATGTCCAAGTTTTATGGTTTAGGCATAATGTTGGAAGTCATGGTCGAGACGAAAGTAACTGCTGTTACTACTGAATCCATTGCAAAATTGTAATCATATGTAGCCCGTGGAATTTGATACCACACAAAGGCACAATTACTTCTGGGGTTCGTGTAGCTTTTGGTTTATTTTTGACATAATTTGACAATGTCAATTTAACAGAGAGAGTTCTCACATGGATCAGGCCAAGTGCTTTCAAAGTCCTTAGCACTGTGTAACACAGATAGTGGTTTAAACTTGAAACAAAATAAAATAAACTGTTAAAATATATAAAATATAAAATATACGTCAAAATACGGCAGTGGGCTATGACTATTGACAGAAAACACAATAATACATAATTCAACATCATAAACCCACACAAAGCCCTGTAAATTTACAATATAAAAAATAAAAACAAAATAAATCAAATCAAATCAGATTTATTTGTATAGCGCCAAATCATAACAAAGTTACATCAAGGCACTTTACATATAGAGCAGGTCTAGACCAAACTCTTCATAAATTTATTTAAAGAGACCCAACAGATCCCCCGATGAGCAAGTACTTGGCAACAGTGGCAAGGAAAAACTTCCTTTAAGAGGCAGAAACCTCGAGCAGAACCAGGCTCAAGGGGGGGGCGGCCATCTGCCTCGACCGGTTGGGTTGAGAGTGGGAGAGAGAGCGAGAGCGAGATGAGGACAGAGACTGGGAGAGGCAGAGACCTCGGGAAACATGATTAATGAATGCAGTATACACGTTGGCAACTGGGATAGACAGGGATTTCAGAGAAGCATGGGGGGTGGGGGGAGAGAGGGGTGCTCAGTCCTTCCCCCAGCAGCCTAGGCCTACAGCAGCATAGCTAAAGAGTAGAGGACTTTAACTTCTTAACTATAAGCTCTGTCATACAGGAAAGTTTTAAGCCTGGTCTTGAAAGTTACTAAAGAGTCCGCCCCCCGGACCGATGCTGGAAGTTGGTTCCATAGAAAAGGAGCCTGATAACTGAACGATCTGCCTCCAGATTTACTCTTGGAGACTCTAGGAACCACAAGTAAACCTCCATCTAGAGAGCAGAGTGGCCTGCTAGGACAGTAAGGAACTATGAGCTCCTCTGAGATATGATGGAGCTTGGCCATTAAGAGCTTTATATGTTAAAAGAAGGATTTTGAATTCTACTCTATATTTTACTGGCAGCCAATGAAGAGCAGCTAACACGGGAGAGATGTGATCTCTTTTCCTAGTTCCTGTTAATATTCGTGCAGCAGCGTTCTGAATTAACTGAAGGCCTTTTAGAGATTTGTTTGGACATCCAGATAGTAATGAGTTACAGTAGTCCAGCCTAGAAGTTACAAATGCATGGACTAGTTTTTCTGCATCATCCTGAGAAAGGATGTTTCTGATTTTCCTAATGTTTCTCAGGTGGAAGAAAGCTGCCCGACTAACTTGTTTTATGTGAGGGACAAAGGACATGTCCTGGTCAAAAATTACTCCAAGGTTTCTAACAGTGGAGCTGGAAGCCAAAGTAATGCCGTCCAGACTGATGAGATGATTAGATAGTGTTTCTCTGAGGTGCTTTGGACCGAGTACAATAACTTGTGTTCATCAGAATTAAGGAGTAAAGAAGACACTTACATTTCAACACTTTCAGCAAAACCCATGCGGGGTTTGCAGGAGACTGCACATTACACATGCTGTGTGACTTTACCTTCAAACAGAGTTAAAAGAAGTGTTATATCTGTACAATTACTTTGCTTAGCATGATGCATATTAGCATTACCTCACTACGCACCGTAGCAACAGCAGTCGACGCTTGGCACAAAAATCCCATGAAATAAATTTCAGTAGTTCAGTCTAAAGTGAAAGTTACGACTGTAACTACAGTTCTATGAATCCTGGATGTCTGCCAGAGGCGGTGCTTCAAGCACTGAATGTGTCCATCTCGAGTCTTTATCTTGCTAAGAAGAGTCAGTTTTTCATTGTTGTTCTCTCCTAAAATCACCTTCAGTCTTGCATGTGTCGAACCAGCCATGGTGGTCTGAGAAGAGAGCACAAGCACAATATTTTTGCTAAGTGGACTTCATAAAGTGGCAACTGAGTGTAGATGTTATATTATAAAAATGGGTTTAGCAAATGTAAGAAAGACAGTAAGTTAATGCTTCCTGGAAGCACCACATAATCAATCTTACCTCGCACATCACCCGTGGTTGTGAGGACAATCCAAAAAGTGTGCCAACATAAACTGTGCGTGCTGACAGGCATGTGAACCAACACTCATGTATGAATGCACGCACCTGAAGTAGTCTGAAGAGCGGCCCAGCTTGCTACTTTTAAGAGCTAATATTAATGAGTAACCAACACTACGTCAACACCAACACGCTGCATGAATACACAACTTTAAGCTAATATTATGATATTAAACGAAGAGAGTCCTGCCTGAAAACTACTAACCTAACTGTCCAAGCGCAAACTATCAACTGGTCTGATAATTAACAGCTAATGTTAATGTTAAGCCCGCTAGCAGAATGCTAATATTAATTGACACAGCAGCAGGCTACAGTGGGAACTGCTGAGGGAACAACATGCAATTCCGAGTTGATATACACCACAAATTTAAACTGCCTTCAATAAATCAGAAATCTGTATGAAACTCATTCAGAACTTTACGTTACTCCAACTACCACTGAAATACACTTTTTAGAGTGCAGCGGTGTGACACCTTGACTCTCCTGTGCCGGTGCCACAATGAAAGCTGTTCATCCACCTCTGAAGGGGACGTAGTGACAGCAGGCCTAAGGGAACCACAGTGGCGGCAGCCGTCAGTTTCCCAAGGAGGCGCAAGAGCTCCACATTGTGAAACCACCTGCCCCCTGAAAGAAGGAAAGGAGCTGGAGGATGCCTTTCACCCACTGCGGCAACAGTCACACCTTCATTGCGACAACTCTTTGTAAAATTCACCCTGAGACGCAGTCGGGCCACATGGGAGAGAAGATGCGTGGTGCACAGGGCCACCCAAACCTGGGATTGCGCACAGATGAGCTAATCATCTAGATATGGCAGGATCTTCACGCCCTGCGACTGCAGGGGTGAGAGGGCTGCCATCACACACCAGGGGAACACCCGTGGTGAGAGGGAGAGGCCGAACGGGAGCACCTTGAACTGGAAATGACGCCCTTGAATTTCAGATCTATGCAGCATGCAGCATGTGGGGCCCGAGGTTGTCCAGAGAGCAGTCACTCAGGGGCTTGAAAGGTCTGTGCCACCTGCTAAGCAGGCTGTGAACATGGGTGCTCAGAGCTGAGGTAGCTACTGGAGTAATCCTGAGCGGTGCTGGTGGGCTACTGAAGAACCCCAAGACCTGCTAGGTGGAGGTACACTCCTGTGAAGCAAAGACAACTGCTGTCAACTCTGTCTAGCTTGGACAGTGTGCTCAAGTGCTTCTAGCAGTGCAGATTCCACTGGAATACTGCAGAGGGTTCTCCTGCATGCTTCAGTGAGAGGAGACTGTGCCAGCCAAAGCTGGCGGTGGCCGCTATTGTTGGCTTAGTCACTGGCATGTGGCCTAGGCACCAGTCCAAGACTGGGAGGCCAGGAAGAGGGATTTTTTTTTTTTATTAATCTCCTGTGTTAATTGGTCCACCTTGGAGGCAAGCCCTGACTTCTTAAGCATCTTCCTGCCAGTGGGGCCTGCAGTCTCAGCAGCCTGACATTCAGATCAGCCAGACTAAGCTTGAGCCAGTCGCTGGGCTGAGGTCAACTGTTCAGGTGACGGAATGAGGCCAGTTGTTCCACCTTTGCCAGTCTGGCAGCCCTCACTGCCCGAGGCATGAACCTGCAGTTCATGTAAGGGTCTTCTGAAAGACCCTCCCTTATATGCTCGAGAACAAGGCATGAGGCAGCCTTCCTCAGGCTGCAGAGAAGACATACAGGCCGAGTAAGAGTGGTCGCCCTAACCCTTTAACAGGCAACAACCAACAAAGAACCACAGATGCTGGGAAAGAGAGCGAGAGCGCTGCCTTCACCGGCTAAGGGTAGGTGCTATGCTGCACACCAAATGGGGACAACAGAGTTGGCACAAATAAATGCAAACGAAAGTAGGCTGAACAAAAGATGGCAAAAACCATCAAACAAAGGTAAAACACGGCTCAGTGTTGCACACACAGAAGAATTAATACGTACCTATGCCGGGAGTGGCAGTGCCTGCCTTTACCAACAAGTACAACAAAAGGCAGGTACACCACGGTGCACCGTTCAGTAAATAAGGTAGCACAAGTGGTCAATGCTAACCGCTAACGCAAATAATAAAGTCATAGGAGTAGCCCAAATGCCGGAAGAGGGAGCGAGTACACTGCCGTCACTGGAATTTTTTTTTTTAAATCAACCAAAAACTAGTACAGCAGGTTGTACTGAACAATATGTATTGAGAAAACACAAGTAAACTTGTCACTACGTTTGGTACTTAGCCAACAAAGGATGATGATCCGAAGCAGGGTTGTCTGCGGCAAACTGCAACAAGCTCCTCACCGTTGCAGTTTGTTGCAGCCTCTGGAGGGCCAGTGGCTCACAGTCGCAAGAAACCAGCAATGAATGGTGATAATTGGGCTTTAGCTCTAGCTAGCTTGGTGACATGTAGTCTACCTCGGAAATGAGATGATGAAAAGTAATAGATCTTTTGATGTCACCGGAAGATACAGGCTTACCGGGGTCATCAGGAGTCATCAGGGGTCACGGGTGACTGCACCACCACCTCTGGTGGTCAGTAAGGATGAAATAGAACACAATATATCATTAATACATAAACAGATAATGCCCTTTACAGACTATTTTACAAGATATCTGTCTATTTACCAAAAATTTATGCAACAGAGTCTCAGCACCGTCCCCTCTGCAGACTTTCTGGGTGCTTGCTCGCGACAGGGGAAGAAAGACCAAAATGTACTTGGCGAGGTAACAAAATATGACCCAATGCTGCCACCTTGTGAACAAAATCTGCAACAACTGTGCAGCTCACTTACAGTCTGCTTCAAATCTTGCATACTTTACAGAAAAGTAACACTCAAAAGAAAACAAAGAACACATTAAACAAATTTGAGGACCATATTATCCATGAGTGGACAGTTGAACAAATTTACTACCTGGCTACACATAAAAACAAGGTGATTCTACAGTCATATTGAATTTGCAGATCAACAGCAATACTAAGTGATACCCCTGTGAAGGCTGCTTTGGAGGAGGAGGAGTCAGCAGAGGAGCCAGAGGAAGCAGTCTACATCTAAAGGCCAAAAAGCTCCACAGTGAACCCACTGACCATTACATATGGTGGAGGGTGGAGAGCATTACATATGTCACAACTGTTATAATTAATAGGCTAAAGACTGTATTTGAATAGTTTGTTTTATGTTGTGAACAAAGGATAAAGTTCTATTTTGTTATGGGTGATAAACAAAGAGGATACAGATCTATTTCGTGTTGTGATAGGGAATAAAGTTACGGTGCTGTTTGGTGCATATGCACAAACAACAGTCAGAGTTTTCAGCCCCACTACCCTGAGGGGTAGGGAAGCTACCCTAACCCTAACCCCACCAGGGAAAACTCCAATGTAGTGGCGTGCAGCCGGGGGCTTGTAAGTATCCCCACACCCGCCTGGCGCCTCACCCCATGAGCAACTCCAGAGAAGAATAGAGTCCAACCCCTCTCCAGGAGTAGGGATCCAGAACCAAGGCTGTGAGTAGAAGTAAGCCCCACCAGATCCAACTGGTAGCCCTCCACTTCCTGCACAAGCTCCGGCTCCTTCCCCCCGAGCGAGGTGACGTTCCATGTCCCCAGAGCCAGCCTCTGTTGCCCAGGTCTGGGTCGCCAATGCCACCCAACTGGCAGCGTACCCGACCCCATCGGTTGTCCCCGCAGGTGGTGGGCCCGCGGGGTGAAGAAAATACCATGTCGCTCTTTTGGGTTATTCCTGGCTGGGCTCCGTGGCGTGCCCAACCACCAGACGTTTGCTGATGGGCCCTCCTTCCAGGCCTGGCTCCAGAAGGGGGCCCCAGGCTTCCTCCGGGCAGGGTCATTATTTCCTTCCCTCTGTGTTTCATGGGATCATTGAACCACTCTTTGAATGGCCCCTCACCTGGGACCACTTTGCCCTGGGAGACCCTACCAGGGGCACTTGGCCCCAGACAACACAGCCCCCAGGTTCACAGGGGGACGCAAACCTCCCCACCACAATAAGGAGATGGTTCTTCGGGGAGATAAAATTATAGTGCATTTTATATTAGTAATCGCTTGTTAGTGAGGAAATTGATGTTTGGAATTGCTCACGTTATTGTAATCTTTTTCAGTTTATTTGATCGTGCTACTTTTGTTCCATCCATGTGTTACTTTCGTCCCGGCTAATGGAGGTGAAAGTAAAAATGCACAACATCTATTTGATGCCAAATTGCAATGCCTTCATCACACATTTGTATGATATAGCACCTGATATTGACAGATAACATGTGTAAGTAGGTTATCATCATGAAAGAAAGTTCCGGTCTGAAACCTCATCTTTTAAAATGACATTTCTGCGAAAATTGTACCGGCTCTCACCCTACATTGTGATGGCCCCACATGATCTTCCCTAACCTTTTTTGTCTGCATATGTCCCCATAGTTTAATACAACAAAGTGTGTCAGCTTTTATACATTTTCAGGATTGCAGCCAAACATTTTACAATTTCAGTGTGTGCCTGTGATCATCAACAGCCCTCCATCGAAGCTAGTTTGTTGATCTTTATTGAGTGAAATGACCTCCGAGAGCAGTGCTGCCAGGGGTACGATAATTATCGTATTTGTATGATAATGTGGCCTTCTGTATGATGTATGTATGCATCTAGTGGAACCTTACAGGTAACCAATTAAATCAAATCAAATCAGATTTATTTGAATAGCGCCAAATATACATCAAGTTACATCAAGGCACTTTACATATAGAGCAGGTCTAGACCAAACTCTTTATAAATTTATTTAAAGAGACCCAACAGAAACAGCAGCATAGCTAAAGAGTAGAGGACTTTAACTTTTTAACTATAAGCTCTGTCATACAGGAAAGTTTTAAGCCTGGTCTTGAAAATTGCTAAAGAGTCCGTCCCCGGACCGATGCTGGAAGTTGGTTCCATAGAAGAAGAGCCTGATAACTGAAAGATCTGCCTCCAGATTTACTCTTGGAGACTCTAGGAACCACAAGTAAACCTCCATCTAGAGAGCGGAGTGGCCTGCTAGGACAGTAAGGAACTATGAGCTCTCTGAGATATGATGGAGCTTGGCCATTAAGAGCTTTATATGTTAACAGAAGGATTTTAAATTCTACTCTGTATTTTACTGGCAGCCAATGAAGAGCAGCTAACAGGAGAGATGTGATCTCTTTTCCTAGTTCCTGTTAATCACCAAATGAACACCAGTTAGTCATCCTGCTATTTGGGTCTGCCCACAGCAGATTATAAGCACTCCTGGAGAGAGCTCATATACATCTCCCCAACAGCAACTGCTTAATGAAACAAGAGTAACCACAGGGTTAATGTGGAGCAGTGAATTTTGAGCCTTCTCTGACTGAAACCACACAGTTGGACAGGACGTACCTCCACCAGGAACACACACAGCCACACTGGAGTTTAGGAGCGCTGGAAAGGTCCTTGCCTCTTTTTGTTCTCACTGTGTCAAGTTGACTTAAAGTAGCTTTAACTAGCATAAAACCATTTTTGGCTATGCTGTCTTTGTTTTGCCCCCCACACAGACATGTTTATGTACCTGTCAACAATGGACAACTCCACCAGTTCTTTGATTCTATGAGTTCAGCACTCATAGAAGAAAACAAGAACAACCCGAGGTTTCTCTTCAGCACTGTAGCCAGGCTGACAGAGAGCCATAGCTCAGTTGAACCAGTGATCCCCTTAGCTCTAAGCAGTAATGATTTTATTAGTTTTTTTTCAGACAAAATTCTCACGATCAGAGAAAGAATTTATCAGCTCTTGCCTACGTTAGATAAAAATCCCCTTCTGAAGACGGCAACTGCTGAATCAGCTGCGGCGCCTCTTTTACATCTGGAATCATTCTCACCTCTAAATCTCTCAGAGCTAGCTTCTATAGTTTCATCATCCAGACCGTCAACCTGTCTATTAGACCCAGTACCAACTAGCCTCTTTAAAGAGATCTTTTATGTAATTGAGCCGTTTATTCTAGATTTGGTTAATCTGACTTTATTTCTGGGTTATGTACCTCAGGCACTTAAGACTGCGGTCATCAAACCCCAGCTTAAAAAGCCTAATCTTGATCCAGATGTTTTGGCAAACTATAGACCCATATCGAACCTTCCATTTATTTCTAAAATCATTGAGAAAGCTGTAGCAAAACAACTACACGAGCATCTGGATGGGAACAGTTTGTTTGAAGAGTTTCAGTCAGGATTTAGAGCCCATCATAGCACAGAAACAGCGCTGGTTAAAGTCTCCAATGACATTCTAATGGCCTCAGACAATGGATCAGCCTCCATACTTCTCCTTCTAGATCTTAGTGCTGCATTCGACACCATAGATCATAATATTTTACTACAGAGACTGGAACATGAAATTGGAATTAAAGGAACTGCACTAAAGTGGTTCAAATCCTACTTATCAGATAGACATCAGTTTGTTCATGTAAACAACAGCTCCTCCTCATGTACTGTAGTCAGTCATGGAGTCCCGCAGGGTTCGGTACTTGGACCAATCCTCTTTACGCTTTATCTGCTTCCTCTAGGCAACATTATCAGGAAACACAGCATCAATTTCCACTGCTACGCAGACGATACTCAGCTGTACCTATCAATGAAGCCAAATGAAGTCAGTCAGATAGTCAGACTGCAGGCATGTCTTGAAGACATAAAAGTCTGGATGACTGGAAATTTTTTACTTCTCAACTCTGACAAAACAGAAGTTATTGTACTCGGTCCTAAGCACCTCAGAAAAATACTATCTAATCATCTCATCAGTTTGGACGGCATTACTTTGGCCTCCAGCTCCACTGTAAGAAACCTTGGAGTAATTTTTGACCAGGACATGTCCTTTGTCCCTCACATAAAACAAGTTAGTCGGGCAGCTTTCTTCCACCTGAGAAACATTAGGAAAATCAGAAACATCCTCTCTCAGGATGATGCAGAAAAACTAGTCCATGCATTTGTAACTTCTAGGCTGGACTACTGTAACTCATTACTATCTGCATGTCCAAACAAATCTCTAAAAGGCCTTCAGTTAATTCAGAACGCTGCTGCACGAATATTAACAGGAACTAGGAAAAGAGATCACATCTCTCCCGTGTTAGCTGCTCTTCATTGGCTGCCAGTAAAATATAGAGTAGAATTCAAAATCCTTCTTTTAACGTATAAAGCTCTTAATGGCCAAGCTCCATCGTATCTCAGAGAGCTCATAGTTCCTTACTGTCCTAGCAGGCCACTCCGCTCTCTAGATGGAGGTTTACTTGTGGTTCCTAGAGTCTCCAAGAGTAAATCTGGAGGCAGATCGTTCAGTTATCAGGCTCCTCTTCTATGGAACCAACTCCCAGCATCGGTCCGGGGGCGGACTCTTTAGTAACTTTCAAGACCAGGCTTAAAACTTTCCTGTATGACAGAGCGTACAGTTAAAAAGTCCTCTACTCTTTAGGTATGCTGCTATAGGCCTAGGCTGCTGGGGGAAGGACTGAGCTTCTCTCTCTCTCTCTCTCTCTCTCTCTCTCTCTCTCTCTCTCGCTCTCTGTCTCTCCCTGTCACCCTCTCTCCCTCTTTCTCTCTAACTCCCTCCTTGCATGCGCTGATAAAAACCATCCTTCTTAAAAAAAAAACAAAAAAAAAAAAAACAAAACAAAACAGTTTCACCCAGTTCTAAGCATTTATACTGCATTTACTAACCATGTTCTGCCAAAGTCTCTGTCTCTCCCAGTTCCTCTCCTCTCTCTCCCTGTCCTCATCCTGCAGGTGGTGACTCATCTCCATCCCATGTTCCTGCAACACCTGCTGGTCCCATATAGCATGAATTCTGTATTACAGCTCAACTCCATGAACTTCATGCAACAACATGTTCCTGCCTACACCCCCCCCCCTCCAATGCCTGCCTGCCTGCCTGTCTCTCTCTCTCTCTCTCTCTCTCTCTCTCTCTCTCTCTCTCTCTCTCTCTCTCTCTCTCTCTCTCAACCCAACCGGTCGAGGCAGATGGCCGCCCCCCCTGAGCCTGGTTCTGCTCGAGATTTCTGCCTCTTAAAGGAAGTTTTTCCTTGCCACTGTTGCCAAGTGCTTGCTCATCGGGGGATCTGTTGGGTCTCTTTAAATAAATTTATAAAGAGTTTGGTCTAGACCTGCTCTATATGTAAAGTGCCTTGATGTAACTTTGTTATGATTTGGCGCTATACAAATAAATCTGATTTGATTTGATTTGATTTGATTATAAAATAAAAAATCAGGTCAAGTGTTAACCTGAACAACATAGAACAAACATAACATCATGTTAGTTAATTCAAGCAGTCAATTGGGAAAAGTCCTAAAACCTCCCACACAATCTAATAAGTAAATTTAATAATGAAATAAAATAAAACAAAAAAAGAAGAGCTTCTACATATAACATTTTCTTCTTTAAAGTACCATTTTCTAAACCTTGAATGAAAACAACCAATTAATAAAGCTACTCTTAGGAAAATAAAAATCAGAATACCATGCTAAAATGTTGAAATTGACATTTAAGTTTAAATTAGCCTGTGAAAAATATTTTCACAGTTAAGTCCATGAAAATGCCAGTAAACTTAAATAAACAGAATTCCTAACAAACATCAGTCACCACAAATAAATAATTTGGGTATCATATTCTGCAATATTTAAAAAAAATCTTTCTCTACATTTGCCCTCATAGTTAAACAACACATGGGACTAAATTTTTTATGAGACTGATGCATTTTACTCTTGCAGCCATAGATTTCATTATTTTAGTGGTCTGTGACCATCACCAGCTTTCCCTGGAAACTAATTTATCAAACCTTATTGAGTAAAATTCCCTTTTGTGAGCCACAGAGGGCAGTGCTGCACCACATTGAATTTAGGGGGAAAACAAAGTACAGACAGGACACAAGAGAAACAAGGAAACAGAAAACAGCCAGTGCCAACACAGTCATCAATATAAGGCCCAGTGGTTTTTTTACTATGAATCCCAACAGAAGCTGGTGAGTCAAGCCAAATGTGCATGTGAGCCTTTACCGAACATGTAACGTCTGGTCTAGTTACCTACAGAACCTCAGGCCACAGGAACACCCAAAATGCTGCACCCAGAGAGCTGCCACAGCCACAGCACACACCATGGGAGCTGAAACATAGAGGGGTGGCGACCAGCACCTCTGAAACACCAAAGCCAGCTCCCAGAGGAGTGGGACACGAAGGCCCACCTGCAGCCAATAAAGGGTGTGAGAGGAACGGGGGTGCGGCCACAGCACAATGTAGCACAGACCTGTCCTGGAAGTCTGAATGAGTGCAATGTATTGGAAATAGTGGTAGGCAGGGTGGAACGGTGGGCTACCTCATTCTTGACCTGCCACCCGTCTCCAACCCAGCACCAGCCAGATCTCAAAAGCTCTTCTACCACTAAAATCAATTCAGTAACGCGCATTGCCTTACGTACCTGTACGTGCCGTAAATAAAAACACAACATCGAAATAAAAGCAATGTACATTCAGTCCATGCATGAGGTAAAATAAGAGAATGTTTATTTTGTAATTTTGCGGGCTGGTCAGAGTCAACCAAAGGGCTGTGAAATGCCCAGGCCGGCTCTAGGAGTTGACGGTGACAGGCACAGTTGTGTGTCTAATTTGTACGTCAATGTCATGTGGTGAACACAATACTTTTTCACTGCAGTAGACAGAAAAAACTTCTCTGCTGTACTGCTTTAAACGTGGTCTCTAAGCTCCTCCTACTGACAGGTGAGACAGATGCAGATACTGTAAATAAACTGGAGAAATAATGATGACAAAGGGATTAAAAACAAGCAGATAGTAGCTAATATTGTACAGTGGGACATGTTGATTCATCGCTGTAACCAACACTGTGAGGATGCATGTCTTCTTCTCTAACTGAATCCTGCATGATCCCTGTTAGGATGTTACCTGATCTCAGTTCCAAAAACACATTTCTCTTCTTTGTCATACTCTCTTAGAGTTGATCCTGAAAACTGGATCAGGTGTAGAGCTGCAGAGGCAGAGAAGAAAAAGTATAATTGAATTAAGTAGAAAGGGGAGAAGAAAAGGACAATGAAGTGGCATAAGGAGGAGAAGAAAATGAAAACGAGGAGGGAAAGGAAAAGAAGTACAGTGTGTAGAGGAACACGAAGTTCGACTGTGAAAATCTGTAACAAATTCAATCGAGCATGTGAGAGTTCCTGTTATAAGCCAGGACGTGACACTGCTGAGTCCGTGCATGTGTGTGTGTGTGTGTCTCACACAGTCCCAGCCAGTCAGACGCCAGCAGTCAGAGGAGAGAGAGCCCTCTCTGCTCTGAGCTCTAACGCTTCCAGACCAGCTCAAACCGACGCGGAGGACACGGACCTGGAGGATTTACCCGGTCTGCTGTGAAGAAACGGACTAATCAGCTTCAAAACAAGTGACTTCCTGCAGCCGGTGAATTGTGCGTAGCAAGGTTTCCCACTCACACCTTAAAACGGCAGCGGACTTTTTTTGCAGTCCCGGTCACGAGGGAACATGAAGGATACTTTCTGAACGTGGAACAGCGGACACCAGCGACACTCCCCCCGCCACCACCACCTACCCGAGGTGGGCAGGAGTGAGTCAAACTGAGTGCATGTGTTGACCAGGACGCGGAGGGTCCGCTGTGTGCAGCCCTGTTCTGTGTCAGTGGTGGTTATTCACAGTGCTGCTATGCAGACTGAGTGGAGCCAGACTCAGGCTACTGCACTGTGACCGCCTGCTCACACACTCAGACCTTCACTCTTAGTCCCGGGCCTGTGCACAGGAGCAGATGTTCCTCAGTTTTGTCTGACTGTGTATTACCCAGGATGCTGCTCTGCAGACAGACTGGAGCCACAGAGACCTGCTGCTGAAGTTCCACTCTCCGGCTGTGCAGCTTGTGTTACACAGTTGGCAGAGGGCAGAGTGCTATTGAAGCACACAAACTCTCTCATTGAGAGTGGAGGCACTAGACACTGATTTGACTGCAGCAGGTGAAGCCCCAGATTGGCCTTCTCTTTCAGGTTTTTAGCTCACAGTGGATGTTGAGCTTTACTCTAGCTGATAAGTTAGCCTCTTTTGGAAATGAAGAATCCTCATTCACTGAATGACACATGGAGCAGATCCATGGACAAAGAACCGGTTCTAGTCTCAGGAACTAACAAGAAGTTCAAAAGGAAGTCTAGAGAGCCTAAAAGGCTCTTCAGCAGCCCTGAGCCTGAGAGGATGAAAGCCTACCTGTCGGACTCAGTAGATGACTCCCAGGTAGAAGTGTGTGATGTCGGCAGGGTTGCTCCACTGCAGAGACAGCTGATGATGTCACGGGAGACAACGGGCAGAACCATGGGGACCCTGTCAGGACTTCCAGAAACCAACGTGGCTCAAGCTCAAAGTGGTGCCATAGATATGAGGATTGGTATTAACGTGCCAGGCATTGCTTCCAAACTGTCCCAGTTCCCAGAGATCTCCCACTGGCCCACAGCCATCTCTCAGCCCCTATCCAACAGACTCAAATTGGGTCTTTGCTCCTCGTTCCCTTTGTCTGCTTCCACCACCAGTAGCCAGTCCCCCAGTTTGCAGGCATTCTCACTGGAACCTCGTTTGCCTAACCAGGGTGTAGTTCTGCCTCAGGTCACTCAAAGCCACGAACACATGGAGCACCAGGTCCAGTCACCCAAGGTCAGTATGTGAAGTGTTTCCAAAAGCTGCAGAGACAGTAACCTGTGTATGCTCGCTGGTCCGCTCCTGTTTTTTTATGAGGTTCACACCAAATGAGATTCAGCAGGTCAGGATCTGTGTGTGTGTTCTTTTCCTCATGGGGAAGAGCTCTGGATACTGGTCCAGGAGTCACTGTCTGTCCCATGACCTGTTACACTTGCTGCTATGATGCAAAACTACCTGTGTCATATCCATTGGTTTATGGTGGACTAGGACTAGGCTGACATGTATAGACCTGGTTCTGATGTACTAGACCAGAGTGAGCTATAAAGACCTGGTTCTGATGTACTGGGACTAGATTGCCATGTTATGACCTGGTTCCGATGGACTAGGTCAATGGTGACAGACCTGGTTTTCTGTGATGAGGTTGAAATGTATAGGTTCTCTTCTGAGGTTCTACTGAAGTAGGACCAGAACTCTCACTTCATACCTCATCTTGTGCTCTCAGGAGTCTCCCAGGAAACGGAATGGAGTCAGTAGCGAGGGACCCGGTTGTCTTCCAGAGGTCAAAGCTGTGCAGCAGACCAGGAGACTTCTTGCCAACGCTAGGGAGAGGACCCGTGTCCACACAATCAGTGCTGCATTCGAGGCACTGAGGAAGCAGGTCAGACTCTGCAGTAACACTGCATGCATTCACACTTGACATAAGACATACTGACACAAGATACAGAGACATTTGCACACACACTGGACACGTACACAGTAGATACACACAAATGCGGTAGTCACAACAGATATATACACTTCAAACACAAGAGACTTACCCACACTTTGCACAGGACACACACTCACACTGTACACAAGAGATACACAAATGACATATTGTGCAATATACCCAAGAGACATATGCACACTGCACAAGTGACATACATATGCTTGACACAAGAGACAAACATACTGTACACACTGCAGTTGACGCATACACACACTGTACATAATGGACACACACACTGAGAACAAGAGAAACACATAGTACACAAGTGGTATGACAGAGAGGCCCACACATTGTACATTAGACACACACAAAGAAGTGATGTGTGCTGCACACAATGGATATGTACACATGGTACACAAGAGACATACAGTGTACACAAGTGACAGACACATTGTACACTAGAGCTAAGAGCCAAAACGATTAATTGAGTCAACCGGTTTAAAACATAATTCAATTACAATTTTCCTGAACTGAAGCTTAATTCCTTAATTTGGCTGCAGCACAGGATGCCACAAACACAAACAAGTGAGCGAAGCTCAGAAGAGACGAGAACAAAAAGCGTCGGAACACTTAAAAATGGAAAAAAAACCCAAAAAAAAAAAAAAAACAAGCAAAAACAGTACAATGCATCCACCCTGGTATGGTACTTTTATATTGTGGTTGTTGTCTCTATATAGATTTTTTTTTTTTATATATATCCTTTTACATTTAAATTTTTTTGGGTTATTGTTTCAACTGGTACTTGAATAAAGGACAAGTTGTTTGTCATTTTCAGACAGGTATTTTTCACATATTTATAATTTCTTTTCACCTATTAGAAGAAAATAATCGATAGCTGCAGCTGTTGAAGAGACATTCTATATTTATATACAGACGCATTGCAAACAAGATATGCACAAACTGTGCAAAAACAAACTGCTTACAAGATACATACACAGAGTACACAGGACACACACACTGTGTCAAATGATGTTTATGGTGGTTTTTGAAGATATTTTTTAGCTTTTCAAGATTTTGATAGTTGGTCAAACTTTGATTGTTGAATGTTTTAATGGTGTTGGCAGTTTCTGAAGGTTTGTGATGATTTTGATAATTGCAATGTGTTTTGAAGGTTTCGGTAGTTGTGACGGCCATTGAAGGTTTTGGTAGTTTTCCAAACTTTTGAAGGGTTTTAGTTTTTGATTGCTTTTTGTGGTTTGGATATTTTCATGGAGGGTGGCATAGGGGTTAATGATGTTGCCACACAACAAAGAGATTGCTAGTTTGGTTCCTGGGCCTTTCTCTGCAGAATTTGCATGTTCTTCCTGTTCGTGCATAACAGGTGCTCCAGTTTTTTTCCACCATCCAAAGACATGCATGTTTGGGTTAATTGGTGTCTCCAAATTGCCGATAGGTGTGAGTGGTTGTCTTTGCCTGGCTCTGTGTTGGAAATTAATTTTTTTTTTTTTTTTTTTTTAGGTTTTAATGGCTTTATGAATGATTTATGGTGGTTTTTGATGGTTTTGCGTTTGTGCAGCTGGCAAACTGTGTTTGATGTTTGTATTGGTTTTGGTGGTGTTTAGAGGTTTTGTCTTTCAATAATTTCATTGTTTTTGAGGAATTTAATGGTTTTTGATGCTTTTATTGTTTCTCTTACTCTGTCTGTCAACTGCATTTGACAACCCCTTACCCACCAATCTCCCTCCATCTCCCCCTGTCAAGGTGCCATGTTACTCCTACGGACAGAAACTGTCTAAATTGGCCATATTACGCATTGCCTGCAACTACATCCTGTCTCTCGCTCAGTTGGCTGAACTGGACTACAGCTCCGACCACAGCAGCCTGAGTTTCTCTCAGTGTGTGGAGCAGTGCACCAGGACCTTGCAGGCCGAGGGCCGGAGCAAAAAGAGGAAGGTGAGGTGTTACCCAATCTCTCCACATCATCTATGACTGAGTCAGATACCCATACCGAACCATCCACACCTTTTAATGTTCCAGTTACATGCCCTTACCACCACATCCAGACTTTTAATTTTTCTATGAGATACTCTTACCACCATTTCCAGTGTTTCCTCTACATTCATTTAGGAGTGGGCCTCTTGATAGCGGGCCACAACTCCTTCAAATTTATTTTTTATTTTTAATTGTTGCAAATACACCACCGCTTCTTCACAGCACAGCCTGGTGATGAGCGCAACAGTGGAAAGGGGAGGGAGGGGTCCTACTGAAGTTAACACGACATTCATTACTCGCAAAACCATGGCCTTGAAAGTAACATCACTTCAGGCACCCAGGCACCAGGTCAGAGAGTCAGAGGAGTGTTGTGAGCAGTGGAAAATAGGGCAGCGACTTACCGGAGAAAACATAGACCTATTGGCTTAAGATAATTCATAATAGATTTTACAAGTTAAATAGACATTCGCAAAGTATTGATGGCCAGCTAACGTTTTGTAATTAGCTGGTAGGTGAAGTTAATTGGGCCTAGTGCTAACTCAGTTACACTAACGTGGGTAAACTAATTGATGGCATTAAGCTAACATCTGCACGCCATAATGTATTAACTGCTGGGAAAATTTCCCTACAACAGAGACTTTGAGCTCTTCTATCAAAAAGCCAAGAAAAATTCATTGTTCTGAGCCTGGGTGCAAACTTTTACACTGATTCTACCGCCCATCTAGCTGTTAAAGAGATGATTATTTAGAATTTTTATTTATTCAGTTTTATTTATTTTTTTTTTTTTTACGTTTTACATTCAGCCTTTATCTGTCATTGTATATGGCTGAGATGTATAGGCTGTAGTGGTTGTAAGGGAGAAAGACATTTTCAACTGGCCAGCCAATAAATAGGTTGTAAAAGTTAAATCTGCAGTCAAGTGTCATTTGTTTACCCCACCACTACGGGGAAAAAAAAAAAATCCTACAGGAAACACTGCTATCCATACCTTTAATGTTCCATACGGGTACCCACATCACCCCAAGCTCATGTTTAATGTTCCAGTCAGATAGCTTCGTCACCCCATCCATACCTTTTACATTCCAGTCAGATACCCTCACCACCCCATCTAGAATGTTAATGATTTGTTCCAGCAGCACAGTGTCGGATGCTCACATCCTATCACCAGTGTTTGTTCCATCAGTTCTCATAAATATCTCAATGTAATGTAATTAAGAAGGTTATTACTGCTCAGGCTGTTTTGTAGAGGTAAGGTAGCTCAGAGTTTCTTCACTAGCTGGCTATTTCTCTTTTTCTGTGTGTGTGTTTGTGTGTCTATGTGTGTGCTCAAAGTCCCAGACGCCAGATGTTTAGAGTGGAGGGGAAGTGGAGCTGGCGCCATGAAGGGCAGAGGGCAACAAGAAGGCACGCGAACTGAAACCACAAACACACACACACACACACACACACACACACACACACACACACACACACACACACACACACACACACAAACTTGGCACATTCCCCAGCAGTCTCTCCAACATTCCCCCACTCTGCCTCTCTGGGCCATCTGCTCCAAAATACTTTGAAACAACGAGGGGAAAAAACACAGTCATCACCAGCCTGTCAGACAGCAGCAGCTGGTGGAAAGACAGGGAGACGGTATGTGTGTCCAAGAGGGAGGGGTTGAAGGGCTCGGGGAGGGATCTGGCTAGGACAAAATGCTTTTATATTTTCTCAGAGCCACTGAGTCTATGTGCACAAGGCAAAGGAAAACAGACATTTTCGCTTTTTTGTTATTTTGCTTCACCACATTGAGCCTTAGGCCACAGAAAAATGTTTTCCTGTGAATCACACAATGACATGGTAGATATGTGAGCTGAGCCTCTCCAACATCTCACCAGTCTAACAGCCATATCCAGACTTCTTCAGCTCTGCACTGACATTGTTTTCAGCACAGTCAGATAAATTCACACAGCTTATACAGGTTGCTAAAAGTTATAGATTTTCTATTTACATTCCATATTTACATTGAAGGGGCAGCACAGTGGCTAATTGGTGACTTTAAAATGCTCGTAGGCGTGGGTGTGAGTGTGAGTGTGAGTGGTTGTTCGTCTCTGTGTGTCTCTGTATGGTGGCCCTGTGATGGATTGGCAACCTGTCCAGGGTGTACTCTGCCCTCGCCCAGTATGAGCGGGGATTGGTTCCAGCACGCCCAGTAACCTGGAAACAGATAAGTATTAGAAGATGAATGAATTAATTTACATTAATGGTCTGTATTTTATAATACATGTCCATATTATACATTAAAGGTCACATATTTTATATTAAAGCTTTCACATCTGTGTTTTATCTGAAATGCTGATCAGCCAATAATCTGAGCAAATCAGAGCAGAGTCTCTGACGTTGCTTTCTGCCCTGTCTTTTTTTCCCCTTTTATCACCAGAGGCTTTTTTGCCCAACCAACCCTAACCCAAGCTCTTACTCCAGTCAATATGCTGCAAATTTTTGCACGTCATGCTTTTTGTCTGAACATTCTTTGTCTTCCTTATGTACTCTGAGTAACTTTTTCTGACTCTACATGTATGATCTTTAAATTCCACAAGCCAAGTAAAGTAACTTCTATAAGCAGCAGAGGGCAGAGATTTTTGACAATTTCAGTCACCTGGCCAAAGCCAGTATGCAGTTCACGACAGCAGTTGGAGTGTTATCACTGCCATGAACACCAGAGAGGTTAGAACTCAAGAGTGCCCCAGAAAGGAAGTCTTGTGGCTCAGCCATGAGCTTCACATTTCATCAAAGATCAACTCACAGTTGGAAAAATAGGAACATTCTGCTGGGTTGATGTCACCTTAAAGCTAAGAATTTTAGCCTACCATCCGTATTTGTCGAAACATGTTTTCTTCCATCATTCAAATGAAATCATTGCCAAATTCATCATACTATCCAAGGCTTAAATCTGTGCTTCCATCCATTTTCATCCTGCTGATTATTTTTATATTTTATTAAACTCACTCACACAGCTGTAACAAATCCAAATGTTGCTCCACAATTAATTGTCTCAGAAATAATTGTGATTAACAATATAATTCTCTCTTTCGGTCCAATTTTAAAATACTTTTTTTTTTCAAATAGTCATCACTATTTGTAAAACTATGTGTCAAAATAGTCATTAGTGCTTCTTGACTTGCATTTTTTCCCAACTGTAGCTCCCTTGTCATTTTAATTGATATGAATATGTATACGGACAAGTGCCAACAACTAACAGTTTAAATAATAAAATGGGCGTGGGGGTGGTGGGCAATTTAAAAAAGATTTTGAACACAAGCATGTTCAGTTTGAGGCTGTCACGTTTTTATTTCGTCTGTCGGCTGAACGACTCCACTCTGCCCAGCTGCCGGCAGGGGCCATCAACTGATCGATTTGTTTAATTTTGCAACTCAAGTGAAATCCGAACGTGTACCAGCTTAATGTTACGGGTATTTCTCAATACCATTTCTCAAAAATATACCCAAAATTCTTTGGATTGTTAACATTAGAAAGCTGATTTGACTTACAACTGTAATTCAATGCGTCCTCTGTTAGGACAATTACTGTTGTGTCACCCTGCAGGATGCACACGGACACGGGAAATGAGTTTGATGGATGCAAACAAAAGTGTTACAATGCTTTGACCCATTTCATGAAAAGAATTTTCAAATTCTAAAATTATGTTGAGTTTTTTTCAGTTCATGTATGTATGTATCTGGGTTTGGAAATGTGACAATGAGTAGGAATGTTTATACTCAGGTGACTCAGTGGGAAGCAGTGCTGAACTTTGACCATCAGAGCTAGGGCAAAACCTAACCTGACACACCAACAAAAAGCAGCCGTACAAAGCATTTTGGTCAGGTTGAGAGGAAAGTTACAAGGTAGCTCTGTTGTATGTGGCTGTCAATGTTGATATTGAAAATAGCCACAGACACTCCACAATTTACGAATGTGTTACGCTCCAAACATCTGTTCGTATTCTGAATTGTTTGTAAGATATTTGTTCTTCACAGAGCACATCTAAACGTTAACGCAAGTACAAAGAACTGTGTTGTTGGGCTATAGTAGGCTACGGTCCTGTGCAGAGTGGGTTGCAGCAAAATTTGTACTCAGAAGAGGTGCAGAGTACAAAAAGTAATACTTAAGCATGAGTAAAGAAAAAAAAAAAAAGAAATACCAAAGCAAGATTTGCAAGCAAGAAATAATTAATGATTAAGACAAAACTGGACACTGTGCTGTGAACTGCATCTTCAGCAAAGTCACAATGGTGGGCTACAAAATTAAGAGCTCCTGAAGATAATAAAGGGCTACAGGAGTTCCTCTATCTGCTCATATGCAGTGTAAAACAAACAGGAATCAAAGTGTCATCATGTTGGGGACACTCTGAGGAGTCTCCGTTGGCAGATCTCATCCAGCAGTTTGTGTTTTGAAGATTTTGTAGCTAAGGTGAGAGAAAGGGTACCTTCCACTCCTTGATTTTGGTAGTACATTGTGGCATGAAGAGGTTTAGACAGCGTCATAGTTAATGAAAAGAGCTTGTTCTTTCTCTGATTTTGGTTTCTACTCCGTTCAGACCAGAGGCCATGATAGGTGGCTATTTTGGCGGTGATTTCACAATCATCTTGGAACCGAAGAACCTGGTCAGCCACTGCATTTCTTCACTTGTCCCCACTATCATCAAACTTGAAGAACCTCTTCTTCACAGAGGTGCTGCTGTCTGAGGTGTAAACCAGAACATATGACGTCTGAGCTGCATTACTGAAGTCAGTTGTCTCGTCAGCCTTAGTGGAAAGAAAATGACCTTCCTCCTTTATGGCTAGAGTCATAAGCTCTGCATCTGACTATCAGGGCTTTTGAACTGTCCTTCGCCATGCCGACAAAAATACTGTATTGAGTCAAGATGACACCAAAGGAGGTTGTGGTATTTGGACAAAAAAAAATGCCTCTCTAAGTAGTTCCCTATGTTTGGAGTCCTTTCCCCATTATAGGCAATGATTATTTTATTTTATTTTTGAGTCCTGCCCAACACAAACACACACTGGCATGTCCTTGCCAGGTTGGCAATGAAGTCAGTCCTGACCAATGAGTGAGCCAGGTCTTAACTCTTTTCTGCTTAGAGACAAATAAAATAAATATAATTTGTTAGTTCTAATTCAATGTTGTGAGAACAGTAACCACATTTCTGGGTCAAATTTGATCGAGAAATTAGGACTAATTAGAATTAGAAGGGAGAAGGGAGCCCTGAGGGTTTCCCACTGGTGGGGAGTGAGTGTTGGTTTCTGCAGTAAATGTTAAAACCTCAGTAGCAGTGGCTGAAGTATTAGGACTGCTGTACTGACACTGCAGCACCTGCCAACACGTTCAGTTGTGTGTCCAAAGATCAGAAGTTTGTTTCTAATGTTGCTATACGGAGAGCTTTATGTCAAGCAGTGGACCTTGGATGGATGGTCAGGTCTGATTTCCTGACAATAATGCTCTTACAAGTATCAAGCTCCACTTGAGTTGCTTTGTCTTGAGAGTGTGTGTGTGTGTGTAGGTTGAGAGAATATCTTCTCTTTGGTCTTTGGTCACTCATCCCTGCCTTCGGTCTCTCGTGTGGTCTTAAGACTCCACTCTGGTCTTTGGTCTCATGTGTCTCTTCTGGAATGGGGGTAAATAGCAGATACCAGAGGGTGGCCAGTTTTCTTCTTAGTTTGAAAGTGATTTTATTTAGTTGACAGGCTTGTAGAATACCAGAAAAAGTATAATGTTTCAGACTCGTCTCCTGGTCAACAGATCTTTGTTGTCAGCAGTTTGTGTTCAAACTCACTACCACAGCACCAGAGGTTTGTCTACATATGCAGATGTTTTGTCTGCATGCATATCAGTTGCAAGTTCAGATCCAATGTATTTACACGCAGTTTTAAAACCTGCTTTCCACTTTGTGGAGAGCTCAATGTGAACCTTAGAGGCTGCTTGCTGTTGGTAGCTATATTGTATAACATCACAACCTACTTATTTAGTTGATTTGAGGTGTTGATTGAAAAATTTGGAACAGCTAACAGCCCATGTTGGGTTAGAGACTGCATGGTACACTTACACAGCAGACAGAATCGTGTTCTCTCTCAAACCCCATAACCTCTTCAAGCCTCTTTGTTGACTACACCAATAATATGTGAATGCAGAAAGCTCAAATTAAGTTCAATTTAAATGTTTCCTGCATGGACTGTGTGGTGGCACTAAAAGCTCTCCAAAAACTCAAAAATACTGTAGAATTGTCCCATTCTATCTTTAAGCCCACTGAATTGAGCCATGGACTCGAAATTTGTTTGTTGCCCAGGGACAAAGACTGCCAGAGAGCCCTACATGAAACCAAACATAGTTCTTTGCTCAATCTAGTCATGCACTGCAGTGCCTACAATGAATTGTACCAACACAGTCTGTCCCTCATCAGTCCCTCATTGGTCACAACAACATAAACTCCAGAGCTACCCTAACCAAGATGGCATGTGATAACGAAGCTAACCTTTTAACCTTGCACCAAGCTGGACCAGAGACAGTTAATATACAAGCAGTCCTTTGACGGACAGCTGTCTTCACATGTGTTCAAGTTCAAGTTCATATAATGACTATAACCCTGTAATACTTTCTACTGTGTCTCCATTGGGTAGAAGAGGCACATCAACAATGTCGTAAGTGAAGAAGCAAACTTGATTGCAAACTGACTGATCATCTGTGTGGGGGAAGAGCAGGAAGTCCTGTGACAGTGAGACTGAATATTGTTTATTCTCCGCTAAGTAAGAGATCGGAAGAACGAGAGAATGAGGGAGGGAGCACGAGAGAGGCTGTCCCCATAGAAGCGCATGATAAGCAATTAGCATTGTAGCTGTGAAGGCTTAAAGTGAACTGAGGCAGTTTGTCAGTAAATACAGACTGGGCCCTCTCAAGATGAAGGCTCTATGTTGAGTTCTCTTCACTGAGACAGCAGAATAATGGATTCTATCTTAGAAACTACAGTGTAGACAACCTAATCATTTGGTCCAAACAGCTGTCTGAACTGAGCTCACAGCTGCTTGTAGCCATCTGTTTTAATGGGTTCACTCCCCTCTCTGTTTCAGGAGTGAAGGTGATCTTGGGACAGGCCAACAACCGGAGGTCCTTGGGATGCTGGAAGGACAGATGACTAGAGGCAGATTAAAGCCAAGACCAAGAGGGGGATCAATGCCAGAGGGAGCAGGATGGATACTCTCACCACATGAACTATAATCAGTATCTCTAATCCATATCAGGACCCACAAACTAACAGGATATGCAAATTGGCAAGGGGTGAGTTGAAAGAGCCAGCTTGATGAATCCTTGAGAAATAAACTCAACTCTTTATTTTCAGTCACTTCCTGAATCATGGTGATCATGAACTTCACTTCAAAGCAGTTTTTTATTAGATTAATTTTATAGGTTATGATTCGTGTGACTATGATCTTTATTCAATACAGATAGTGAAACAGTTTTAGAAAAAACAGACAAATCAGACTCCAACATGACATGGAAAGGACTTCATCGAAACATTAAAAATCATTTCTGGGATTTGTCCCTTAGCAGGGCAGAAGTTAGCATTTGTACCTGGAGAGCTTTGTGTGACCGAGCTTGTTTTCCCTCAGACATCAGACAGTAGGTACTACATTTATTTGATGCATGCAACAACCATTCAGAAACTGAAAAACTCTTAGCATTCTGCCAATGCATGTTCAACAATATAGCCTCAGTGTGGGGTCACAAAGTCTCAGGAAAGTTTTTGACCCACTGACTGAGTCTTCTGGTCCTTCCATTGTGTCTTATTCCAGGAATAAAAATCAGTGAAGATTTCAAGCTCAAAATAGATTATTCATGGCGTGATCCTGTTAATAAGGCTCTGCATCATCAGTTATACCTCACATAGCTCGATAAGCTCCAACTAGCACTAGTGCCATTAAAATTTGTTTTGTTACCTTGATCATAGCCGTGGCTGACCAGCCAGACTAGTACCAGTCTCTTCACCTCTTATATGCAGACACTTCATCTGGCACCGGTGGATGGTTACTGCTACAGTGGCTTTGAAAACATTTAAACATACATCTCGTATCAAGGTTTATCTTTCTCTAATGCGCACATGAAAGGGCGGGAGAGGGGATGATGCCTTTCACTTTTTTACAGTGCTGGTGGCACCCGTGACCATGTGATACTATGGGAGTAAAGACTCAATAGCCAAATACCACATGGACACATAAGCTCTGAGCAGGTATCCCCAGTTCCAATCCTGGCTAGTGTGACTGATCTTGTTTGTTACTGTCCATTTCCTGTCTAAACCGCACTACCAAATAAAGGCACAAGAATGTACAAAAAATTAAAGAAAGAAAATGGCTACATAGATCTGTCCTGTCTACTTTACTCTGTGAATAAAACATCTAGTATTGTCTGACATGAGTTTCCTGTACATAGTTCTCATCTAGCCTCCTTGGATTCTGCATCTAAGGAGATACTCCCCCTATTACTGTAAATTACCGTACACTAATGGCAGCTACAGTCACCAGCATGCCTTTGTTACTGTGCTTTATTAAATATGATTTTTGCAGTATTGTGCTATTATTCTAATCTCTGAACTCTTCACAACAGCAAAGCGTAGAAGCAATAAAAACAGTTGGCATTTCTTGACTCAGCCAAGAGCTGATCTGTGCACTATTGTGAAAACCAGAAGTATCTTGTCTCAAGCGGATGCAGAAAAGCAAATACATGCATTTGTTACCTCTAGATGGGAATTGTCACAAATTGGCTCAAAATATGTGGAGGAGAAGGGGTCAACTGTTAGTGTCAATGAAAATGTGTAGTGTAACTTAAACAACCCCTAACCCTATTTACAAAAAAAGATGGTGTGGAGGGAAAAGGCATCAGTAGTGCATGCAGTGTATGAATGAGTGAGGCATGTGTGTCTGTTGAGTGCAAGAAGAAAACGCCAAAACAAGCCTGGGGTGGAGTCTGGAAGAGAGAGAGGCAATCAGTGGTGGTTGGCATTTATAACCTTGGTGAAGGCCTTAACAGGTGTCAGCATCTTCATCACCTGCCTCAAGACAGGCAGAAAGGGAGAAGTTGTACCACCCCCCCAGCTCGTATTATATATATATGTATATATATATATATATATATATATACATATATATGTATGTATGTATATGTAAATGTTATGTCAGTAGCACCTTTAGAAATATATTTACTGAGGAAAATGGTAATGTGCTCAAAACTTACTTTACCTGCTCTAAATGAACTAAGGGCCCACAGGGGCCCGGAACAGAGCATCCGCTATTGCATTGTCTGTCCCCTTGATATGACGGATATCCAAGTTGTAAGGCTGCAGTGACCACCTCATGAGCATCTGATTAAAATTCTGTTGTGACTTCAAGAAAGTAAGGAGGTAGTGGTCAGCAAAACTGACAGTGGAGTTACCCCAGAGCCTACAGACATCAAAATGCTGCAGAGCCCAAACAAGCGCCAAAGTTTCCTTTTCTATCACGGAGTAGTTGTACTGATGTTTGTTAAATTTGCGTGAGAAGGAAGCTCACAGGGCAGTCTACCCCATCTGCATTCTCCTGCAACAAGACAGCTCCAGCACCCACATTACTAGCATCTATTTAAAGGGCTGATCGGGTCTTGGTGCTGCCAACGTTGGAGCTGAACACAGCAAAGCTTTCACACTATCAAATACATTTTGACATGTTGAAGACCAAACTCAGCTCTGGCTTTTAGGAGGTCAGTCAATGGCGGTAGGTGGGGGGCTTTTGCACTGCCATGACCTTGGCTTCTACTGGCCCTATCAAGCCTTGACCCACGAACTTCCCTAGATAGGTCACGGTGGCTCTGGCAAACTCACACTTGGTAAGATGTATTGTCAAGTTTGCCCAGACCAACCTGTCAAAGAGAGCACCTATAAGCTGAACATGTTCTTCCCAGGTGTCAGAATACACCACCATGTCATCCAAATATACTGCACTAAGTCCTGAAACGACACAATTCATAAGCCGCTGAAATGTTGCGGGAGCATTCCTCAAATCGAATAGTATGTGAATACAAGCCAGAAGGAGTTATGAAGGCTGAGATTTCCCTTGCCCTTTTGGTTAGCAGAACTTGTCATACCCTTTAAGAAGATCAAATTTGCTCACAAAGGTGGCTGAACCTACATACGGGAAAGTGGAAACAGATCTGGTTTAGTCAGACTGTTCACCTTACGGTACTCAGTGCAGGGCCTCAAACTAGCATCTGACTTTTTAACTAGGAGGCACGGGGAGGCCCACTTGGGTGAGCAGGGCTCAGCAATGCCATTAACAAGCATATACTTTACCTCAGTCTCGAACTTTCTCCTCTTCTCATACACACGATAAAAGTGTTGTGTAATGGGCTCAGCAACTCCAACATCTACGTCATGCTCAATGAGGTGTGTTTGGAATGGGGTATCAGAGAACAGATATGGACATCTAAATTGATGTAATCAATTTCTGCTATTTAGTCACATCTAAGTGCCCTTCTAGCATATCCAGAATTTTTAGCTTCTGAGTTTTTTCAAACGGCCCCGCAACAACCCATCATTAGGAGCAATGTCCCCTTCCTCCATCTCAACTACTGGTCCAGAAATGTATGTCAAAACAGATCTAAAACTGGCTTGTACTCTGCTGCAATGGAGATATGATAATCAGGACTCAGAACAGAGGAACCCAAAAGCACAAACACAGAGACAGTAGTGAATCCAACAGGCTTTAATCAGGCTCAAAAAACAGGCAGGGGTCAGTAACCAGGCAGACACGCAGATAATGCAGACTGAATCGAGAGGGCTAGGCAGAAGTTTCAGACAGGAGAGACAGGCAGGAGTCAGGAAACCAGGCAGACCAGGCAGAATAATCCAGGGGCTAGGCAGAATCTCAGACCAGGTAAACAGGCAGGGTTCTGGGATCAGACAGACAGGCAGATAGAGAACACCGGAATGCTAGGGCAGAAAAAAAAAACCACAATAGACAATCTGGCAGAGGGGAAAGGAAAAATATGTATGGTATATGCATAGGAAGACTGATGGGGGATGAGCCTCAGGTGAAGAGATGGTTGGGGCAAACCAGGTGCAGGGAATGAAGGTGATTGCAAGGCAGGTGGGTGTGGCAGGGGAAATCAGTTAGACGTCACTGTGACAATGTTAGGGCTTCAGGAGGTTAACATGGCACAGCTTTGTAGATCTGCTGCAGCCAGGAGTTTCAATCAGATAGTTTAGGTCCGTGACTCGTCAGACCACAGAGAAAGGAGTGCAACAGCGATTTCAACGTTTGGTGAAAACATTCAAGTGCCCCCTGGCTTTGTGCATGATATGCTTTATGTGCAGCTGTTTAAGCACCTGAGAAAACAGATGGGAAGTGAAGTTGGAACCTTGGTGAGACTAACACTTTAAGGATGCCAAATACTGAGATAAACTGGGCCAAAGCTCTAACTACTGCCTTTCCTGTAATACTGCGAAGTGGATTAGCAGCCAGATATCTGGTAACCTGACAGATTATAATGAGCAGTTATGTATGCCCAGATTTGGACCGGGTACACAGGACCCACACAATCAATAATCAGATGTTCAAATGGCTGCCCAGTTTCAGGTATGGGCTGTAGAGGAGCAGGCTTAATGATCTGATTTGTCTTGCTGGTGAGCTGACAAGTATGACGTGTCTTAATGAAAAGATCAACGTCTCTCTTTAAGTGTGGCCAGAGGAAATGATGCAGTATGTGATCGTAGATCATGACCATGACTCATCATGGGGAAGACCGGCAAAGCAGCAACCCCATCTTCCAATGAGGCCGACCACCAAGCGCACCTGTTGTGTTTCTTAATATTAATATAGATGAGACCAGCTTTACTCCAGACAGCATCATTACTTTTTTTCCTCCTTTCTCTTTTGTCATGTCTTTAACAATCCCATGTGGGCAACAGCGGCCCCATGCATCCCATTCTCTAAGAACTCCTACCAGTACTATTAACTAATGTAATGAAACAATCATATAACACTACAGCACCCTCATCACCTGGACTTCAGGAACATCCTGGAATCAATCAACAGGAAACTAACAAGCTTCGATGCCACGCTCCACAAAGAGTTCCAGGCGCTGAGTATCTGGAATTCAGCCAGCAACAGGTGGCTTCACTGGCTGCGCAAAACCAAGTCTTTCACACCTCCATTAAATCACTTACCAAGGGGGTGATGAAGTTCCCAGCGGAGAATAAACAAATGAAAGAATCTATTCTTGGCGTCCAGGCTCGGAGCATGCGGGACAACCTGGTATTTTCGGGCATACCAGAGCAGGCGGAGAAAGACCCCGAGATGTCCATCAAAGTCTTCCTCCAGAAATAACTGAAACTTCCGACTGAGACCGTGAGGAACATCGTCTTCCACCGGGTGCATTGCCTTGGAGCAAAGACAACAGGCGCCCCAGGCCCATCATTGCGAAGTTTAAACACTTCAAGGAGAAGGAGCTAGTGAAAAGAAAGAAGAAAATTCATGGTGGGCCTAATTCAGAGTAAACACAAGAGACTTGTGCTACACCAAAGATTAAATGATGCGAGTTCAGATTAGGCAAAACAGAAATGAGTCTAGTTAATAAACTGGCATCATCCCAGTTAGGTGCATACATACAGACTAGTATGACCTGAGTGTTGAAAAGGGAGCCAGTCACTATGATGAAATGGCCCTGTGGGTCCGATACGGACTACTTAAGAGAAAACTGTACATTTTTATAGATCAATATCGCTGTACCTCTTGCCTTTGTATTGAATTGAGAATAATACATTTTCCCCATTCTTTGTAGGAATGCTATCTCTGTTTTTAACTTTTTAAGATGTATCAAAATTTTTGCTCGTTTCACTGGTCCTCTCATGCCTTTTACATTCCAACTGGTAAAGCGTACTGCAGCATCTCCAATCTTGCCCCGCTATGTAATGGTTCAGTCATTGTTACACAGTTTGCGGTTTACGTGATCCAGTGACCTCCTCTAAAAGCTTAACATGTGAAAGCATATTGTTTTATCCACAAAATTAAATGCAATGAAATAGAAAAAGAAACACAAATGTAATAACAAATATAATCTGATGTGGCAGTACCGAACATTAACCCCCTAAAACCTCCCGTTTGTGTGTCTGCTTCCCCAGATGCAGCTAACTGCTATCCCCTATATAACTCACAGGCCTCCCAATAGATCATCCTCTCATTGACTAACTTGGGAGGGCTCCCAGTAAATTTTGAATAACGCTATAATTCTATAACTTGAACTGGATTGGACGGTACTTGTAAACAATCAGTGGCATGTGCATAAATGTGCATAATGGCTGCATCATAACATTACATTAGAAAAACAATAATGATAGTAAATCAAATAAAATAGAGATAAAATAAAATAGCAGAAATAACCCCAATAGCAAAGTAACCAATGACCCAGATTCACAGTAATGTTTACACAAAGTGCTGCTACCTTTTTTAAGTAAAAACACTTCTTTCTGTCTGGGTTTTAAATTTTGAGTGTTTTAAAATTAAAATAAATAGGTAGGGCAACAATGGTCTGCGTAATATGCACATAGATTTTTAAAGCAGCATTTATCTCACTCACTGTGCCCTGAGGGTGTAGTCAATAGATCCAGAAGCGATCCAAGTCCAAAAAAAAATAAAAAAATCAAACTTAGTTGTTCAGTTTTGTACTACTAAAACTAAGCAGTCCATCCAACTTTGAGTGCACAATTGAAACAGCAGCGACACAACAACAACAGCGAATCATCCTAACCCTAACCACTTTGCAACATTGCACCCAGCGTTAATCCTCCATACCAAACAAGCCTGCGGGCTGAGGTTTATTTTGCAACATGGCGGTCATAAAAATCTTGGGCTTCCTCAGGCGTCCCAAAAAGGAAACTCTCTCCATCAAACATGACTCTTAGTCGTGCTAAAAGCAAGTGAAACGACACTCCATTCTGGTAAAGAGCCCATTTGACAGTGTTGAAGGCCGATCTTTTCTTTTTGAGGGTGACACTGAGGTCTGGGTATATCCTCAGAGTAATTCCTTATACTTCACTTCATGCTGCCTGGACATCTCAATGCGACAACCTTCTCTCAGTACCAATGAAAACATATGATGAAGGGTCGCGGGGGACGTCCTGCTGCAGGCTTGGGTCCTGCTCCAGGCTTGGGTCCTGCTGCGTGGTGCGCCTGGTCGAGTTCTGGCGCAGCCAGAAACGCACTTGCTCCCATGGCTTCTTTTAGCAGCTCCGAAATAAAAGTAGTCGGGTCCTGGCCATCTTTGCATGTTTAGGATGCGAAGGTTAGACTTGCGAGATCTGTTTTCTAAATTGTCAAGGCGATCCAGCAAGGCCGCATTTTCAGCCTGCAGGGATTTGATGGTAGTTTCAGCTGTGCCTATCCGTTCAAAGTTTTCACCTACCAGTGTTTCTACCGCTGCCAGTTAGCTGTTAAAAGAGTTGACTTCATCTCGTAGCCCAGCCACTTCTTAATTAGTAATTCAATTATGAAGGATGTCTCTGACATCAAGATTCACCCCATTGCCATCAGCGATCACGCACCATTCACTCTGACACTCAAAAAACAAAAAAAAAACAACTGAAACACCACCTTCTAAATAATGGAGATTTAATACATCATTAACATTAAATTAAGATCATTACACAATATTCTGTGAAATAAATGACCAGCCTGATATGCGGCAAAATAACATCTTATTCTTCAAATAAGAAAAAACTGGAGAAAGCTTTCGAAACAAAATTAAACAAAAAAATTAAAGCTTTGGAGACATCTCATGCTGGCTCCCAAGAGGAACATCTATTGAGAGAACTAAGGGGATTAAAACTAAAACTAAATTAATTACTCGACATCAAAATACAATTCCAACTGCAGAGATTACACTTGGAGAACTTTGAACATAGCAATCAGTCCATCAGATTTCTAGCAAACCAACTAAAACAGAACAAAGAAAGAGCAACAATGTTATCAATAAAGAATTTCACTGGGACAATAACCTGACCCAGAAGAAATAAGTCACATTTTTAGGGAATTCGATAAAAAACATTATTTGTCTGAGATTAATCCCTCCAAAACCAGCATTGAAACCTCCGAGCACAGTCAACTTGCCAAAATTAGATCAAGACCAAATAACTCTGGAGTCACCTATTTCTACCGGGGAACCCCAAGAAGCCCTCAAACATATGCGAAACAACAAAGCTTTCTTGTTCTAGCCAGAGCTTGCACCAATATTTTACGGAATGCTCAGCAAAATGCAGGAAACCTCGACCCTTCCACCAAACATGAACTGTGCAAATATTAGCCTCCTCCTTAAAATGGACAAAGACCTAGCACTCCCATCAATCTGTCGTCCAATATCATGAATTATATTCATTCATTCATTCATCTTCATCTGCTTATCCGGGGCCGGGTCGCGGGGGTAGTAGCTCCACCAGACGACCCCAAATTCCTTTTCCCTGGCCACATTGGCCAGCTCTGACTGGGGGATCCCAAGGTGCTCCCAGGCCAGAGTGGAGATATAGTCGCCCCACCTGGTCCTCGGCCTGCCCCGTGGCCTCCTCCCAGCTGGACATGCCAGGAACACCTACCTTGGGAGGCGTCCCGGTGGCATCCTTATTAGATCCCAAACCACCTCAACTGGCTCCTTCCAACGTGAAGGAGCAGCAGCTCTACTCCAAGTCCCTCCCGGATGGCCCGAACTTCTCACCCTATCTCTAAGGGAGAATCCAGCCACCCTCCTGAGGAAACCCATTTCGGCCGCTTGTACCCGCAATCTCGTTCTTTCAGTCATGAACCATTGCTCATGACTATAGGTGAGGGTAGGAACAAAGACCAACCGGTAGATAGAGAGCTTTACCTTCTGGCTCAGCTCCCTCTTTGTCACAACGGTGCGGTAGAGCGAACGCAACACCTCCAATTCTCCAGGCAATCTCATGCTCCATCTTGCCCTCACCTGTGAACATGACCCCAAGATACTTAAACTCCTTCACTTGGGGTAAGGACTCATTTCCTACCCGGAGTACACATGCCACTGTTTTCCTGCTGAGTACCATGGCCTCCGATTTAGAGATGCTGATCCTCATCCCAGCCACTTCACACTCGGCTGCGAACTTGTCCAGTAAGCACTGGAAGTCACAGACCGATGGAGCCAATAGGACTACATCACCTGCAAAAAGCAGGGATGTAACCCTCAGTTCCCTGAACTGCAGCCCTCCTCCCCCACAACTACGCCTCGACATCCTGTCCATGAAAATCACAAACAGGATTGGTGACAAAGCGCAGCCCTGGCGAAGGCCAACTCCCACTTGAAACAAGTCCGACTTATTGCCAAGAACCCAGACACAGCTCTCACTTTGGATATACAGAGATTGGATGGCACTCAGCAGAGACCCCCTCACTCCATATTCCCGCAGCACCTCCTACAACATATCCAAGGGAACCTGGTCTGGCCTTCTCCAAGTCCACAAAACACATGTAGACTGGATAGGCAGGATACGTGCGAGAGTAAAGATCTGGTCCGTTGTTCCACCACCAGGACGGAATCCGCATTGCTCCTCTTCAATCTGACGTTCAACAATTGGCTGGACCCTCCTTTCCAGCACCTTGGAGTACACTTTCCCAGGAAGGCTGAGGAGTGCGATGCTCCGGTAATTGGCACACATCCTCTGGTCCCCTTTTTAAACAAGGGAACCACCACCCCTCGATACCCAGGACAGAGGCCTTCAACATTTCCGGATGGATTTCATCAATCCCCGGGGCTTTGCCACTGTGGAGTTGTTCAATACCTCAGTGACCTCCTCCCAGGAGATCGACACTAACCCTCCATCATCCTCCAGCTCTGCCTCCACCCCAGAGGACATGCAAGTTTGGATTCAGGAGTTCCTCCAAGTGCTCTTTGCACCCTCTGACTACGTCCTCAGTCGAGGTCAACAGTGATCCATCCTTGCCATCAATGGCTTGGATGTTCCCCCGCTTTCCCCTCCTGACAGACCAAACGGTTTTCCAGAAACACCTTGGTGCCTTCCGAAAGGCCTTCTCCATGCGTTCTCCAAACTCCTCCCACACCCGCTGCTTTGCCTCCCTCACCGCTGAGGCTGCAGCCCTTCAGGCCTGTCGGTACCTTGTAACCGCCTCAGGAGTCCCCCGGGCTAACATATTCCGGAAGGCCTCCTTCTTCAGTCAGACGGCTTCCCTGACCACCGGTGTCCACCACGGTGTCCGAGGGTTACCACCCCTTGAGGCACCCACAGCCTTGAGGCCACAACTCCCCGCGGTAGCTTTGGCAATAGAAGTTTTGAACATCACCCACTCAAGTTCAATGTCCCCAACCTCCACAGGGATGCTAGAAAAGCTCCGCCGGAGGTGGGAGTTGAAGGTCTGTTGGACAGAGGCCTCCTGGAGACATTCCCAGTTCACCCGCACTACACGTTTGGACCTGAATCTTCCCCTGCCACCTAACCCAACTCACCACCAGGTGGTGATCAGTTGACAGCTCTGCCCCTCTCTTCACCCGAGTGTCCAACACATGCGGCCTCAGCTCAGATGACACGATCACAAAATTGATCATTGACCTTTGGCCTAGGGTGCTCTGGTGCCAAGTACTCCTTATGCTACAACATGGTGTTCGTTGTGGACAGTCCATGACTAGCAAAGAAGTCCAACAACAAACCACCGCTTGGATTCAGATCAGGAAGGCCGGTCCTCCCAATCACACCTATCCAGGTTGCACAAACAACAGTCAGTGTTTTCCCCCCCACAAACCTGAGGTGTAGGGAGGCAACCCTCTCGTCCACTCCAATGTAGTGGCGCGCAGCCGGGGGCTTGTGAGTATCTTTCAGTGCATTATTTTATTTCATATTGATGTACCAAGACAGTGTATGATTTACATTAAGTTTGAATTCATAATTTGTGTATCCTGATGCATGTATACTGTATCTACTTATTACAGATTCACACCCGCCATATAAAAAACAAGTCCAACTCATCCTGGTGTCGTCTTCTAGGTGTTTAACTAACTGGATAGTGGAAAAGGTTTTCATGAGGCTAGTACAACTAAACTCTTCATAAAATTATGATGATTATTATTATTATTATTAAGAGACCCAACAAATCCTCCAATGAGCAAGCACTTGGTGACAGTGGGAAGGAAAAACTTCCTTTAAGAAGCAGAAACCTCGGGAAGAACCAGGCTCGGGGGGGCAACCGGACTGATACTGGAAGTTGGTTCCATAGAAGAGGAGCCTGATAACTGAAAGATCTGCCTCCAGATTTACTCTTGGAGACTCTAGGAACCACAAGTAAACCTCCATCTTGGGAGCGGAGGGTTGATTAATTGGAAATCCAAGAAGAACCTATGCACTACCCAATAAAAAACACCTTTTATTAGATCACATTTCCATGGAGAGAATGTCTGCTTGGAAAAAAAATAAATAATCGATCGGCAGAGTTTGATCAGATCTGGTCCCCGGTAATTAAATCCATCATGTAGTCTTGATGAGGGGGGCTGGTCCTCATGACCCTGGTCCCAGGGTGGTAAGTGGCTTTGGATTCTGGCTTACTTGGGTTGCCCTGTGTTGCTGTCTCCTGGAGCTGCCTTCCCTGGCTCAGTGGCGCCATGTGGGACTGGGACTGGGGGGCCTTTGGGCAGGGTTGGAGTTCCCCCGGCCACAGGTGGTCTGGGACCTGGGCCCCGGCGACTGGGTTACGTGCTGGTCCTTTGGTGGGAGGTCGCCCACAGTGGGTTGGGTGGCGCTGGCCTGGGCACTGCGTGTGGGTGGAGCAGGCCGGGGCATGTCTGTCCCCAGGGCACTGGGAGGGAGGGAGAGGGGGTAGAGATAGTTGGGAGGGAGGCCTAGACAATGGGAGGGTGGGGGGAACATTGGAGGGGCGGGGGCCAGCCTCCTTGGCACAGAGGACCAGCTGTGCACAGTGGGCCTGGGTCCTACCTGAACACACGTGGTGGAGTGGTGGGCTCGGTCCTGACCTGCCTGTTATCCTATGCCGGGGCGTGTTGTGCTGGCCCCCCACATCAGCTGCAGTCAGTTACCCACAGCAGCCAATGAAAAACTGAAACATACATAAACACACATATACACACACAAGGTGCACAACTCAGACTGCATGGAAAATCTTGTGACGAATGCAACAAGAGCCTCACCCTTATTGTGATGCTAACTACAACCATTAAATCTAACTAACTAACTCAACCCTAGTCTGCTTGGAGTTAATGGGGGGATAAATATGCACACCAGTGAAGTGAAGAAAGCAAACAGAGGACTGGTGACCATCTCACAGCCTCGGAGATGCTCCCGAGCTAAAAGCTCTACCTACCTTTGCTTCTGCCTCGAGTAGTCTCAAGTCCCCTAGAGAAACCTAGGGGACAACGTGTCAGCAACATTTTTGGCCCCTTTAATATGCCGAATATCAAGGTCATATGCCTGCAGAAACAAAGACCATCTCAATAACCTTTAATTTGGGCACCGCAGTGAAGAGTTAGGGTTAGGTCAGAGGATTGTGATCCATGTAGACCACGAGCGGCACACCTGCTCCCACGTATACCTCGAAATGTTGCAACGCCCAGGTCAGCGCCAATGCCTCCTTTTCAATCAGTGAATAATTAAATTAGTAACAATTCAATTTTTTAGAAAAGAAGCTTACTGGTCTCACCACCCCCTGGTCATCCCCCTGCAGCAAGGCGGCGCCTGCTCCCACCTGGCCGGCATCAACCTGGAGCAAGAAGATCTGGTTGAAGCGCAGCGCTGCCAGAACAGGAGATGAGCACAGCACAATCTTTACATTATCAAAGGCCTACTGGCATTCCAGAGACAATGCAAAATTTGCATTGGCCTTCAGAAGCTCAGCAAGAGGGAACACCACAGTAGAGAAGTTTTTACAGAAACTCCTGTAGTACCCCACCAGACCCAAGAACCGTTGCAGCTCTTTTTTCATTATGGGCTGTCGATACTTTTCGATGGCCAAAACTTTAGCTTGGACTGGGGCTATGCGACCTTGCCCTAGATAAGTAACTGTGGCCATAGCAAATTTGCACTTGAGCACCGTGAGCCGTACCTCTGCCAACCCCTCGAACAGCGCCCGAATGCGCTGCAGATGGGTGTGCCATGTGTCACTATAAATTATCCAGTCGTCCAGGTAAACTGAACATCCCTCCAATTCTGACACGACTCAGTTTGTTAACCGCTGGAATGTAGCCGGAGAATTTCTTAAACCAAATGGCATTTCAGTATATGAATGAAGACCTGGCCGTGTAATAAATGCCGGTATCTCCTGAGTGCACTTGGACAGAGGTACATGCCAATATCCCTTGAGCAGATCAAATTTACTCACAAATTTAGCAGACCCGATACTGTCAATACAGTCATCTATTCACAGCAAAGGGAAAGAGTCTGGTTTTGTAACTGAATTTACTTTTCGCATATCTGTACAAAACTGAGGTGTTTTGTCCGGCTTTGGTACCATAATGCACAGGGAGGCCCAACTAGCGGAGGATGGCACAACGATGTTATTTTCAATCATATAAGCCACTTCAGAGTCAAGATGTTTAAGCTTCTCTGATGACATACGATGGAAACGCTGTTTCACTCCACTTTATGCCTGAGCAGGGCCAGCAAGCCAGTTAAGTATCCCCGTGCGCAGGAGGAGGATCCTGGTTTGGAGTTTCCCCGCTATCTAGACATGAACCCCTTAACTAAGTTCCCTCCTAGTCTTCATGCAGCGAGCAGTGGTGGATATTTATGCACCAGAGACCACTGGCACGGGGAGGCAACTAGCAAGCCAGCAACCTTACCGAAACCACAGACATGCCCCAACAATGCTTCAACCATTATGCCACCACAGCACTACCACAACCCATGCAAATGGGAATGCCGCTAAACCTACAAGGGAAAACGCCACACCACACACACGGTGGGAACCAACACTCACCACCTGGCCACCTGTTATCGGCATAAACTGAAAGACTGGCCCATTTTCTCAGAGTTCAATCTTTTGACTCATACAAACTCATGCGTCAAAACAAATATGTAGAAAAGCATCCACAACACATACCACACTCACCCTGATCAGTATGCCAAAATGCACTGTGAACGCTCTGTTAATGACTGCAAACGCTCATAAATGAGCAACAAATGTTTTACCATCAAGGGAAACACAGAAACAAAGGCACGAGCCATCGCTGGCACCGACCAAAAATCCGTACTGAAGAAAAACACCTGCAGCCAAGCCAACTGAAATACAACTCAAATATGCACTCCTAACAAGTACTGAGCACAATTTGCTATAATCACCTAATCCTGCTTGCAAACGGACGAAAACTCAATGTGCAACTAAAATTCATGAAAATTTCATGACCTAAAGCTATTGCTTGTATTATTTTTTTTTTTCAATTATTTAAATTTAGATCATGATGGTTTATTTCCAGATAGCAGTAATTAGCATGGCCTCCCAATATATTACAAAAATTACCAGCAAGTGATATTACTGCTAGCTAGATAAATAAATTTCATGACCTAGCTCAAAGGAGATGACAAAGTGGGTAAAACACAGCGCAAAGCCCATGAAAAAAAAGTTGTTTATTTAAATAAAGCAAACTAAACTAAAGGAACGCAGGTATGAGGTGTGTAAATCATTGGCATCAGTCGGGTAAATTTGGGTGCATTGACCATGTAAGGTGTGGTGTTGTGGAGTGAAAATAAATGAAAAACCAAAGGTGTGGGCGCTGGCGAGGAGGAAGAGCATCATCTGCAAGGGCAGCAGCTGGCACTTTTATCTGTCTGGAGCACCGGGCCGAGGTGCTCCTGATGATGGAATCAGCTGATCACCTCGGAAAAAACATCATTGCGTCACCATCAAGCAGAGGAAAAACCCATAGTAGCCTAGGCAGCCTAGGCAGGGCCGTCACACTATTGTCACAAAGTGCTTTGTGAACACTCCCCCAGAGGTTAAACACCTGGGTCCAACTCCACTGTTTGCCAAACTAGTGAGAACTAATCAGACCAATGCGTTCCAAACTGATGAAGCCCCTGGGATTAGGAGGCGAAACTTCTTTGACAAACCTAAATCCTAAATCCAGTTGCATTCGATTCAATTGTTGGCCAGATGTGACTATGACCTGGATGATTGAGAATATACACAACCATATGAGAACTGCCTCTATGGCCTTGACCTGCTTTTAACACTAACCCTAACCCTTCTTTGGTTGCCAGTAACCACCTCCACGTTTCTGGCTCTAATTGTGGTGAGCTCTCCCTCTCTGACCCAGGAGAGGGGTCACAGAGGTGTTTCTTCAAACCCAGCTACCACTGCCTGATCACGGTCACCCCACTCAGCTACATGATTACAACAATCTACAGTGATGTGTCACAAGGCATTACTGGCAGCAGGGAGTTGAAAGTTGAGAATATTTGTTTGTTAATCCATTTGTTATGGCTACAACTACTTGGACTAACAACAAAGTTTTCTTTTCTGCTGTTTTTGTCTCATCGTCGATCATACTTGGCTTCTATATATCTTTTGCAGTGGTTCCATCTGACTTTATTGTGAGTGTATCATAGAGCAATCTAACCACATGGAATACATTTGTTAAGAAGTTTGTTTATTCATGAACAGTCTATAAAGTATAATACTACAACAAATATGACGTATTTTAACATAAAAACCATCATATAATCAATCCCAATTCAGGCTCTAAATCCTTCAGAGGGTGCGGCCAAAGCTGTCTACGGAGGCGAATCCTCCTGAGGCTCCTACATAGACCGCATTGTAGACTGCAACAGTTGTTTGGTGGATTTCCTGGTTGTGTTACCTGACACTTACATCAGGAATCAAGAATCAAGAATTCTTTATTGTCATTATGCTTGGACATAATACAATTTTGTTAGGTAGCTCTTAGCCTACAAAATATAAAATTATCACAAAAAAGAAACACACTATGAAACAGACAGGTATCAAACAGGTATCAAATACAAAAGGAATGTAATAAATACACATGGACTTAAATACACGTACTGTACATATGGTCGATACAATGTTAAGACACGACACACATTCAAGCCAAGCAACAGCTGTGGGAAGATGAGATGTAGCTAGTGCAAGTCCCAGTCTTAAGGCATGGTGAGTGAGAGAGCGCCTGCATGGTTCGCTCTCACTCAGTTGTCAGGTGATCTGTGAGACTGTGTGTGTGTGCAGTGGGTATATGGATTTCACAGCACTGGGGAAGAAGCTTTCTTTCAGTCTTGTGGTGTGTGTTTTTATGTTCCTGTAATGACAGTCATCATATATTGTTTCATAAACTGTGCTCATGACCCTTTTAACTCCCTTCCTCTGTAGTTGTGTGTGTGTGTGTGTGTGTGTGTGTGTGTGTGTGTGGGGAGGGTGGGGGGGAGGGTTGAGTAAGTGAGTGGAAGATTGGGTTACAGGGGTGCAGCTGACTGTCAAGTGACCTGTTCGGACCAACGGATTGGTGGACAGAGATTTAAAAGCCGGACTACACCTTCCTTCTCTCTCTCTACCCATTGCAAACCATTGTGTGTAGCTGCAGCTTACTGCTGTCCTGACTAGGCGAAGCTATTGTTAGTTTGTGTTGCTAGCTGGTAAGCTAGAAGGAGTGTTTTGTTCATTGTTAGTTGCTACTGCTGTACCTGTCTTTCTGTGTGAGCCTTTAACTGTGCTTTTCCCTGAACTTGAGTTTGTGAATGTTGTAAACAATTTGCCAAAGCTTTTATGCCTCAGAAGTAAGGGGGGAGAAGCCTGTTTATTTTGAAACCTTTTTCTCTTGTTAATTTAATTGGAAGTTTAGGATTAGTGATTGTCTTGTGTTTTCCTCTTTTTTTTATAGGCAAGCCTCGGGCCCCTTTTCCCAAGCTGAATTTTGTTTTATGCATTGCTCTTCCCCCAAAGCCAGCACTTTCATTTTTTTCTGTAAAAATAAACAGCTTTTGTAACTAATTCTTGCACAGAGAGTTCTTTGCTTGGGAATAGGAGGAGGGCTATATTTTATGTCACGTCACTGGTTCCCCTAGGCCAGGGGCATACCATCCTGTACCACTGTCTGAAGAGAAGCGGCAAAAACAGTCCATTGCCCAGGTGAGTGATATCTGTGGCTTTCTTAACGGGATTAATGCTAAATCCTGTGCCTTGGCTGCTAATTGATAAAAGTTTTGGACCCAAAGCTATTGCTTGTATTATTTTTTTTTTTTCAATTATTTAAATTTAGATCATGATGGTTTATTTCCAGATAGCAGTAATTAGCATGGCCTCCCAATATATTACAAAAATTACCAGCAAGTGATATTACTGCTAGCTAGATAAACGATTTACATATAAGGCTAATGCTCTTTAACTTTGCCATTGGATTTATAGTTAAGTAACCCTGACCCTAATATAGTATGAAAATGGTTGGCCATGAATTATTAATACCAGATTGAGGAGTTTTCATATTATTAATTTAGCATTTTATCCAGCCCAGCAGCATCCGTAGGGACTCCTGCTCAATGACTGTAAATATTTTTTTTCTGTAGTTGTGTATATATTTACACATATATATATATATATATATATATATATATATATATATATATATATATATGTTAAGGCTGCCCCTTAAGTATTAAAGGTTCAGACTGTATCTTTTAAAAAAAGAAAAAAATCCCTTGTTGACTTGTGTTCAATGTTCGTCAATACTGACACACACACGTGTTGAAGGTGGAAGTGTGACTATGTGTGACGAATACCGGGAGGATTGAACAATGTATGTTGGTGTTATGAGGACTTCCTGTTTTTGAGGAAATTTGTCACAACATCACACCCAGTAGGCAAAATGGACAAAAAAAATTTGATAAAATGTTGATAATGTTTCATCCTCAAGGTGTTGAGAATTATGTATATTACGTAATGTAAAGTCATTTCGATTAAAGCTGGACAAAAACTGCATCAAAATCAATTTAATCAAAATGGCCAACTTCCTGTTGGAGATAGAGTATGGGACCATGAGACTATTTTGCTGTTCTGGCTAATTTTGGTTCATCTACTTCAATCTAATATAATTTCTAAGAAGAATAGTAATTAAAGCAGCAATGAATGGGCCATTCTCACCACACTGCAACTTTGAGGCCCCTGGACTCACCCCGAACCAATAAAGTTTTCCCGGAGCGGTGTGAGTGCAACATTTCCTGTCTACTATGTGGCACAAAACAACAACCATCAATTATACGTCATGTTACAGTGTGTTATGTTGAGAACTGAGCCTGTGAGTCTGACTTCCTGTGTCCAGGACTCAGTATTGAGTCATACTCAAAGCACCACCTGTTGGACACAGGAAGGTCCGTTTAACAAAGCAGGTTTAGTGGAAACTCTGGGTTTTCTGTTTCACGAGGAGAGGTAACGTAACCTCTCAGTCAGTTACCTGTTTTTTTATCAGTAAAACTCCACCATTTTTCAGCCACACACGGTATTTGATTTCCTCATTCATTCAGTCAGCAGGCAAGTTTTTACGTAGCGTAATTCGGATATCATTTATTTAAAAAAAATCAGTCAGTAGGCCTGTATTAGACATTAGGCAACTTTTTTCACTAACATGGCATGTCCTTTTGAGCGGTACCGTTTCACAGCATAGTGAAACGGTACCTACATATACAACCTAATCCGTCCTTACATTTGCAACATTACCAACTGTAGTCATGCTCTCACATCCCAGCAGAATTTGTGTGTTGCACAGTGTTTCTTTGCAAATGGGAGTTTTTTTTTTACAACCTCTGAGATGCAGAGCACCTGAGGAAGGCAACTGTATTCCAACATCACTTCAAAAATTAAGTCACCATCATCACCACCACCACCACAGCAGTTAAATAAAGACATAATACACATTTCATTTGGTCTTCTTTATTTCCTACAAATACAAGAGCTAGTTTATCTTATTTTCCAATAGTTAACATAATTAACATAATTCACCTGTGACCATGCACCCATGTTCTAGATCTGCCCTCCTAATCTGGCCGTCCAAGTTTTACATTTCTTTGTCGGTTTTTTTGATTTTTTTTTCACTTGGTGAATTTTATAAATTTATTTTACTGATAACTGGCAATACATAAGGACATTAAATGATACAGTTGCACATGAATTCCACAGAATGACCCTCTGGTGTTTGCTGAACATCCATCTCACTGTGTCAATCTGTGCAGTGGAAATTGAAGAACCCTCCTGCTGCTGCCCAGCCATGCCCTGTTAAAAAGGATGAGAATATGTTAATTCTTCAGTGTAGGCTAAATGTCACACAATGTTAAGAATGGGAAGAGAACTATCAGTAACGTATCAAGATGTTGCCTCTAAAGTCTTTCTGGACCCCCCTCTGTAAAGGCAGCAGACAGTTTCCTTCAAGCTCTTCATCCTACATGAGTGATATGTTTCAGTATACTTAAACAAAATCTTTGGTGGATTGCCTACTTACAGTAACATGGTCTGTTGTGGTGTGAGGGGACTCCACCAGGCAGATAGAAATGTTGATCTTTATTGAGTGAAACTACCTTTTTGAGGCAGGGAGGACAGTGCAACACAACTGTGAATCTTAGGGAAACAAAGAATAGATGAGACACAGCAGGATGAACAAGGGGAAGAGAAACAGCCAGTGATGGTATAATTTAATGGAGTGAAAGTTGCTGTGGATTTCCAGCCACCCCCCTCAGCAATGTGAAAGTCCAGAGTATTTGTGTGTTGATCCTTGGAGAAAGGGGAGTCCAGAGAGGAGAAAGTGTCCCAACAGAAGAACCCAGTCAAGGAGATGTCGACAGTAGATGTAGATGTAGTAGATTCCTGCAAACAAAGTCTGCGATCTGTCCTGCTCCACTGTGCTTGAGCGCCAAAGATGCAAAGTCGAGGCAGCCACTGCAGCCACGTCATGGGCCCAGAGATCTAGTTGTGTAAACGCCAGCACTACTGAGCAACCACAGCCAGCCACAGCATGTAGGAGTCTGTGAACCCCCTCAACATGCCAAGGACACAGGACACAGATTACAACACCATCAAGATGGAATTGCTGTCCCCATGCCCACCAGCCGCCAATATTGGACCACTGGGAATATCACCAGTGAGTGATCCCCATGGCACAAAGCCTGAGTACGCCCATAGGAGCCAATCAGTCTCCACGCCAGGTCTCCAGGCTAAAGAGAGCCTCAGGAGGAGGGGGCAAGGGGAAAGGGTGGAGTAGAAGAAGGAGGAGCACCATACCACTGAGGCCAGCCAGGGGAACCTGGGGGGAGCCAACCAGCACCACTACAACTTCTATGCCCCAGAGACACAGGGCATGTCAGGCAAGGCACCGCGGCACACCCACTCACTCGCCTGGAGAAAGGAGGTCAGACAGACCTCTCCGAACCAGAAATAAGCTGAGAGGAACACCCCTAGAGCACGCTCAAGGTCCTGTGGTCCAGGGATCCACCCAGATTGCCTTAATGTGGCGGCGGAGATAATAGAATTACAGACACAAACAATGATTATAACATTGAGAATAATACTATATAGGATGCTATCCTATGTGCACACTGACAAATGACAGTACCCAGGCACCGAAAGTTACAGAGGAGTATGTCAATCTCATATCACACAAAGTCATTATGCCTGCAGACATCAAACATCTCATCTCTGAAAGACCATGACCTGCAACAGATCAGTGCACACATTACAAATAACCCATGACACAATGAACGACATACAGCCGCAAAACATTATATTATGAAATGCAAGAATTGTCATCTCCCCAGGCTACAAAACATTCCTACAGCTTGCTCATGAGGGTCACCAGGGAATTGTTAAGACAGAAACACTCCTCAGGACTAGAGATTTGGTTCCCAAATTTTTGATCAGCAAATGGAAGCAGCAGTCAAAACTGCATACCAAGTAAACACCAAGAGTCCAAACTTCTATGGACCCCTCCCTATTGGAGACCATCTGCCTGTCATTGTGGATCCCTTCACATGATAACTACTAGTTGAGGATGCAAGAATACTTCTGCTAATATAGTCATACCAGCTATGGACAAAGTATTTTTCATGTTTGGGATCTTCATTTTAACAGTGACCAGTTTGTCCAGTTTGCAACCTATCTAGGCTGTCACCGTCACAAGATCACATCCCAGTGGTCTCAGGCCAATGCCACTGAAGAATGTTTGATGCGCACACTAGGCAAGACCATTTGTGGTGCAGGAACACAAGGCTTTCCATTGAAGCAACATCTCAGCAACAATATTGTTCCATAAAATTATACAGTGCTGTGAAAAAGTATTTGCACCCTTTATGATTTCTTACTTTTTTGCATGTGTGCCACACTCAACTGTTTCAGATCATCAATCAAGTTTAAATATTAAACAAAGATAACCCAAGTAAACATAAAATGCAGTTTTTCTGAGATGATTTTATTTGTTGAGAAAAATACTGTGGTGGTTCTGGACTCATGGTTTTATTTTGAAAAAATGTCATTGGCATTCCTTTTCCTGTCTGTGCTGTGTGTGGGTGGCTTACCTTTGCCTAGAGGCTGCTCCCATCCCCTGCCTGTGGCTCTGAGGGTGATTGCACTCACCTGTTGCCAATCAACATCTCCAGGCCTATAAGACAGCTGTGGACTTCAGCGCCAGAGTATTATCGCCTCTACGCAGTGGTACACGGCTCCACCTCACTTCACCCAAGCAATTTGGAAACAGAGGCTTATTGTTGTAACTTTCCTTGGTGCTAACTTTTCTGTTTTTTTCCAGCGTCTCCCTCTGTGCCTCACACCAGCTCCCAGACCAGCGCACTCTCTCACCTTTTCTTTCCACCCTGGACTCCAGACTACCTTTGTTCCTACACTTTGTATCACAATAAAAACTGTTTGGCTGCCTGGCTGCTTTTGGGTCCTTAATCTTCATCACGTCACAAATACTATCCAAACCTACATGATCCTGTGTGAAAAAGTAATTGTCCCCCTTGTTAAATGATGAGGTAACTGTGATTAATCATCATATTGTGGAAAGCTGAGTTCAATTTCATAGCCATGTCCAGGCCTGATTGCTGCCAGACCTTTCAAATCAAGAGATCACTTAAATAGAACCTGTCTGACAAGGTGAAGTAGGCTATATTGAACCCAAAACATCATGCTGCGATCCAAAGAAATTCAGGAGCAGATAAGAAAAGTAATTGACATGTCTCAGTCTGGAAAAGGTTACAAAGTCATTTCTAAATCTTTGGGACTCCAGCGAACTACGGTGGGAGTCATTATCCAGATATGGAGAAAGCATGGTACAATGATGAACCTTCCCAGGAGTGGCCGGCCAACAAAAATTAACCCAAGAGGACAGTGACGACTGATCCAAGAGGTCCCAAAGGAACCCAGAACAACATCTAAACAACTGCAGGCCTCGCTTGCCTCAGTGTTCACGACTCAACCATAAGAAAGAGACGAGGCAAAAATGGCATGCATGGCAGAGTTCCAAGGCAAAAGCCATTGCTGGAGTGCATCTCGTTACATCTGGCGTAAAATGAACTAAGCATTTGATTAAAAAGAACAGTGAAACATGGTGGTGGTAGTGTCATGGTTTGGGGCTGCTTTGCTGCTTCAGGACCTGGATGACTTACTGTGTTTGAAAGAACCATGAACTCTGCTCTCTACCAACAAATCCTGAAGAAGAATGTCCAGCCATCAGTTTGTGACTTCAAGCTGAAGTGCACTTGGGTTCTGCAGCAGGACAATGATCCAAAGCACACCAGAAAGTCCACTTCTGAATGGCTTAAAAAAACAAAATGAGGGTTTTGGAGTGGTCTAGTCAGATTCCAGACCTGAACGAAATTGAGATGATGTGGCATGACCTTAAAAACCCTAACCCTCTAATGTGGCTGATTTTAGAATAATTCTGCAAAGAAGAGTGGGTGAAAACCCCTAAGGGTGGTTCAACCAGTTATTAGGTTTAGGGAGCAATTACTTTTTCACATGGGCCATGTAGGTTCAGATGGCTTTTTTCCCTTAATAAATAAAATCAGCACTTAAAACTGCATTTTGTGTTTACTTGAGTTATCTTATAATCTTGTATTTAAGTTTGCTTGACCTGAAATGGCTAAGAGTGACAAAGGTGCAAACAAAGTAAGAAATCAGTAAGGGGGCAAATACTTTTTCACAGCACTCTAGATGCCTCAACAACAAAGCTGCTGTTCCAGCCAAAAGTCTATACAAAAATTCTGTTTGCACACAACTATTCTCACCAGCTCAGAACATTAAATCTGAGCAAGAGATCAAACCAAGATAGGAAAAGAAAGCTAATGTTAAGATGAACGCTAATGTTGGACACACCTTGTCACTGTCACACTGTGCCTGAGCACAAGTTTACTACATCCTACATCACTGAATTATGCACAGTATCAATGTTTAATGTCTCCATGATAACGGCAACAGCAACTCCATCACAAGGAACTCACCCTTCTTGAAGAAAATACCTATTGAACTCCAGGGCATTTGAGCAGAGACAGATGAAGATAGCCACAAAGCTGTTGTTGACACTACATCTCCAAGATATTCCACTCAACACAGCAGATGTCTATTCCATAATTCCATGAATATGAATAACCTCAAGAACCTATGTAGACTGACATGGGACATTGAGAGATTATTAAAGTTTCAATCTATTTCTATCTCATGGTAGGAGTTTGTTGTCATCTAAGAGTGTCTACTACATCAGTAAAATTAAAGCCCAAAGTAAATAACTGCTGTAGTGTGATAAACTATTATGTGAGGACAAAATAACCAGCTTGATGTTTAATATGATTTCAAACTTTATTGTGAGTTATTGTGGCCTAGGAGGAAAGAGCAAAAAAAGAAGCAGAACCAAAGTGCGGGGATCATTGCACCGAGGTGCCCAAGGTAGGAGACTCCTCCCTCTTCCCTCAGACAGAGATTCAGAGAAGAAGATGGCGGTTTACTCTCTCATTTTGCTGATTCCCCGATTCTATTTTCCAAGTTTCATCCAGATGAGTCAAGCGCAGTGAACCCTAACAAAGAAAAAAATATAAATTTTATAAATTTATAAATTTTTTATAATTTTTTTTTTATATTTAGAAAATATAAATAAACGTTTCAGTTGTTGTCTTGATTCCAGTGTTGTGCAAATTTTGGGTCAGGTAGTGTATTGCACTGTTGAGCTGTTGAGTACTATGCTGTATCCTCACATTGGAAACATACACTGGTAGATTCAGAGGCTGAAACCCATAGCTGGAGCAGAGGTCTGATGATTTGGAAAACTACAGAGGAAAAGGCTTATGGGATAACAAAGACAGGTGCAAAGGCTGAATGATGTCCAAAAGCTAGCACATCCTGCATAGTGGCCTTGATGTAAAAAAACAAACAAACAAACAAAAAAAAAAAAAGGGCAAGCAACTTTTGCCACGACTAGGCCACCAACAATCCCTAGTCATAAATTCATAATAATCCATAAATGGTGGCAGACCAGCTCAAACTGGAATTTATAAAGGAATGAGTTGTGGTCTCGGAGAAGACAGGAGGGGTCTCTGGGATATATAAGCAGGTGTTTCAAAAACTGCAAAAACTGGTTTCGGCCTCTGTCAGTCAGGGTGTATTCAGACCCTGGGGTCCAATTCACTCAGCTGTTTGTTCAGATACTCGCTGTATTTTGAAATAAACTGACCTCTTCTGGCCCATAGCCAGGCAGTTTGTCCACCGTGACACCAGCCACAGTATTTATGTTTATTTCAATTAAAGGGTATCAACTTAAGCTGCAACTCGTGTTTGCATGTTCATAAAGAAAGACCTAAGTAGCACGTTTGAAATTTAAGTAGTATTTTTGTCCAGCAATATAAATAAAAATGGTGATGTAATATCCATAAGCAGGCCATAAGCTAGTGTATATGTGACAATGTTGTAGTCAATTAGCACCCCCTGCTGGTAGACTGGCAATACATCAGCTACATAGTTCAACAAGTGTATGCAGTCTGGAAGTGGTCAGCCACGTGCAAAGCAACTCCCACAGCTGTCTACGCATATAACAGCATAACTTGTCGAGTCCTTTTTTTTTTGTTATCTGTCACAAACTTTATTTCTATTATTAATCACTATTATAACGTCCAGTTATTTTTACTTACTGCTGATATTTAATAACATACTTCCAGTAGGGCATTAATCTATCTAGATGCTTTGCTAGTATTTTCATTCTGTACCCTTTCCTCCTGTTCAGACCCCCCCCCCACTCTCAAGTACAGTAGATGAGTCTGAGAATCCTCTTTTGTATTGTAGTTTAAAGATAAACAACCTACCAGAAAAGAAACATCTTAATCGACGCGTTGGCACAGAAGGCCATTATACTGGGCACTCTGGATGCTCAGAAAACTCTAGGGATGGGAATTCCAGCTCCTTTTAGGGAGCCGACTCTTTCAGCTCCCAAGTGGTTCTATAGATTTTTTGTTTATACATTACAAAAAAGTTATGTAAAAATAATTGCTTGATTAATTGCTAATGTAAAAAAACATACATCATATCAAATGTATTTATTATTTATTTGGTTTCATTATACTTGAAATAGAAATGTAATGCTGCAAATAATACATTATTTTTACATTAATTAAAAACTTTTCACTATTTATACTGAAATAACATGGAAAAGTATTAAAAAATCCCACAACAGAATATAAATTAAAATGTGTACAACAAAAAGAAAAGCATCCAGGTGGCAGTTACAGCTAGGTTTTAGGGAAGATAAGCATTAATAAACCAAATGCCTCAATTTTGAGGGGTTGATCCTGTTTCTTCTCCGTGTTATCTGCCCTATTTTAGAGATAATCTCTGAGTGGACGGATGTGATGATGCCGTCACTGTGTAAGAGGTGGACAGACTGAACCCTTTGGACCCCCACCAGCCTTCTGCACCTCTCTAGAAAAAGGGGCTCCCGTCCTTTACAGCGTGTTGTCTCTGTGGCACACAAACTTTCTTTCTCGCTCTTCTCCCTCCACTACATATGCTCACTGTGCTGTGTCTGTCTGTAACCCATCCCCTCTGCTTTCAGCTGGAAAGCAAAGCTGGACACAAAGACACCACCACACCAACTTGAGCAATTGTGTACGGCTTTAACAGAAAGAAGACAAAAACAACTAAAACACACAAACAAAAACAAAAAAACAAATCCAATCAAGACCGGGCTCCCGTCATTCACTTCAAAGAGCCAAATTGTTCTTAAATGACACATTACTTCCGATGCATGATATGGCATCAAATCCAGAATAGCGAATAGTGGTGCGTACAGACAAAATCCTAGAGATAGGAACAAAAGCGTGCAGTTGTTACAGTTACAGCTGAGTTTCTCCACTCCCACAACAACCCAGAGGATGCTGGCGAAGCCACGGAAGCTAGTGTTGGGAAGTGAGTTTCAGGTTAAATCCACGACGCACTAAATCTGACAAAGGAAGGAAACCAAAGAGAGTCAATCAGAAGATGAGCAACACCCATGCATATTTCCTTGTTTATGAATGTATAATTACACTGGATCAGGGGAAGTCAGATTGTCAGACAGGCCACGTGAACTGACACGAGGATTGTATGCTGGTCAGAGGGACATAGTCTGATCCAGAGCTCTGTAAACGATCTCTTTTGCTGTTAGAATAAAACTTGTTAAAACTAATCTGGACGTCTCCTGCATCCTTCATCAAACGAACATGTGAGTTCCAATTTGGGGGAACTCGAAACTAGGCTGACCGCTGACCAAATGTCCTCTTTTCCCCGGACATGTCCACCTTTTTACGTCCCGCCGGGGCATCCGGGTTTTTTTTTATTAATTATGATAATGTCCAGTTTTCCTTCTGTGTGTGCATACGTATATGCCCCCCCGGTTGTCATTGTTTGGGTTAGCGTGTAATCCCCGAGAGGCTGCCCTGTGAGCGAATCTCCAAAACGCATATCAAGAAAGCAGCAGACACCGGCGGTGCAGCTGAAGCGTTCAAGATGCCGAAGCGCAAATGCACTTCACAGATGACCTGCGAAAAAAATTTACAAACCGGTCGGGACATATGGGAGGGTGAGTGCACCGTGTGCAAAGCTGGTCTGTGTCCAGTAAAGGTGCGGGGGACCTAAAACATAAAAAGTCAGTGCGAGGTGAGAGTAGTTCAGCAAAGTTGACTGAGTTCTTTGTGAAACATTGATTTTTCTAACACAGAAGATACATCATTTCTATCATTATTTTATTCCAGAGATTTTATATAAAATGTAAAATCATTTCATATAAAATCTAAAATCTCTGGAATAAAATAACTTATAGGGATCTGTGCGTAAACTGCGAGTATCGTTTAAGTAGGCTACCTCGTGGCCGGGCCAAGTATCCTAATGAAAATATGGTCACCCTCACAAAAGTGGCTGCAAAAGCTGCTACTTCCTAGCATTGTCCTTGCCAATGTAAGCTCACTCACCAAGAAAACTGATGAATTGAAATTGCTGGTGGCTACAAACAACGTTGTGAAAGACTGCTATGTTCTGCCATTAACAGAGACCTGGCATCATTCATCTATTCCAGAAGCAGCTATCGAATTAGCAGGCAGGACAGTACACTGGCAAGACAGGACGCAGAGCTCTGGTACAAGCAGAGATGAGGGAGTGTGTATGTACCAGCTTATGCAAGGATAGTAAGTCTGCGTGTGCTCCTCGGAGCTGGAGTAAGTGGCTGTTAGGTTTGGGCCCATCTATCTGCCCCATGAATTCACTGCTGTATATCACTCTCCCAATGCTAATGCTAACTCAGCCCTTGGTCTGGTACATGACACTGTTAGCAGACAACAAAGCAGATATCCTGAGGGTGAACATATTGTCGCAGAGGACTTTGACCATGTTGAGTTAAAGTGTCAGGGACTGTCCATCTTAGGATTCTTTTATCCCTTTTTGAGTGAGTTTAGTTTTGTCTCCACTTCCTGTTTTATTTTGATTGTTTGCTCTCCCCTTGTGTTGTCCATGTTCGCTTCTTCCCTTTGTTCCCGTTCCCAATTGCCTTCATGTTCAGTCAAGTCCTGCTGTGTTCTGTTGTGTCCAGCCTAGTTCAATCGTTTCAGTGTAGAATTTGCTTGTCACCGTTGTTTTTTGTTTGTTTGTTTGTTTGTTTTTTATCAGTTCTACATCTTTGGGTTTTTTTGTTTTGTTTTGTTTTTTTTCATTAAACATATTCACCACCACCTTCACCCCGCTTCTGCCTGCTCCTGCTCTAATCCCACACCAACGCACATCAGTAATATTGCATGGGGACAGGTGCAACCCACTAAACTGCATCCTGGGCAGCCCGGAGCAACACAGTCTCGAGCCCATCACCTCATGCTACATATGAGCAATACATCACCTCAAGGTTTAGCCCTGACGGCAGCTCCACTCACTCCAGCAGCAGTTGGCCCTATATGCATTCCCCAGTCACGAGTTGGTTGCAGTCAACCCACAACCAACATCTGTGACTAGTCAACCTCTTCAGCTGCCTGCAGGTATGGTGCCAACATATCACATACCCCAATCATTCAGTGCTAACTCAGCTGACGCCTACTCCAACTTACCAGCCAGGGTCAACAATATCTACACAGCTTGGCTTCCTACCAGCATCATCCATGCCCTTACCCTACATACAGGGCTCCAGTCGCAGCAGCACAGCAGTATAATCTGCTGCCACTACCAACCGCGCCCCCTACCACACAATGAAGCCACTGGATTAGCACCGTCATACTCCCCTGTTCATGTAGCTTCTCATCCTTGGCTGTACGCTCAGTGTGCTGCAGCACCTGTACAACCAACCACACCAGTACAAGCTGTTCCTCAGCCGATGTTCTAGTCATTCACCATTGCACCTCCCCTGCCTATGCAGCCTATCCCAATACCTGCACTTCCAAAACTAATTGGCACCAGTGAATGGGAGTTTATAAATCTGAAAATGGCATTGGATCATCTCCTGAGCCCACATGCTGAGTTATCTGAGCACTACAATATAGGGATGGTACTGGAGGAAGCCCGCTTCATTGCACAGTCTTGCCATCGCCATGCTCAACCATATACTGCTGTGATGCAAGCCTTACATCAAGAATACAGGCAGCCTCATCAGCTTGCCCAGGGAGAAATTGCTACCATATTGAACTCCCCTGATGTCAGAGCAGGGGATTCCAAGGCTTTCCAAAGTTTTGCCCTGCGTGTTGAGTTGTTGGTAGGGATGGTCATGTCTCTAAAGGAGCTGCATGGACTAGATCTAATGTCAACAGGCCATGTGGATAGGCTCCTCAGTAAGATCCCAAGACATCTGAGGGACAGCTTCACTGAACATCTTCAGGTACGTGGCCAACTTTAGATGCAGAGCCTCAATCCAAACAATCTCAGGGACCTTGCAGAGTGGCTTAAGGTAAAGGCAGAGGCTCAACAACTGTCAGCCAAAATGTATCACTGAAACCAAACTGAGAGACCACTGATGGTGAAGAGGGATAAGAATACAGCTATGACAAAGTAAATGACCCAGCCAGTGACCGTCTACCATGGCAACAACACCTCTTAGGCTGAACCCATGCTGTCTATGGCGTCAACACCCCCTAACCTGAAATCAAAGAAATTCAGAGTCAGAGTTTGCCTTTTCTATAAGAGCAATGATCATTATCTCTCACAATGCCCCACAATTATGACCCAGATGGCAGATCAGATAGGGACATGGATCACAGAGAAGAAATTTGTCGCAAGTGTGGTCGCACTAGTCACAGGCCTGACATGTACACTGAAGAAGCCATGCAGTGAATGTCAAGAGATTCACCTTCGTGTCCTACCTGTCCTGTCCATCGCTAAGCCAAGTTCAGGTGTCGACCTCATTGTCCCACTGGAAGTAGCATTGCTTACTCACATCAGGGTGAGCGCACTATTATTCTCACTGAGGCAACACACCATCTTGGGCTTGCAAGAGAACTTGATTCTATGGCCCTGAGGACCATAAGGCTCCCGACTGAAACTGTCCAGTCGTTGGCTGAGACAGGGGAAGTTATTACAACCACCCTAGACTGAGCAAAACACTTGCAATTATTTTTTATTATTTATTTATTTATTATATAGCAATAATTCAGATCGGGATTATTTTACCAGTTAAAAATGTTACAAACAAACAAAGAAAAAAACTAATGTCCATATTTAAGCTTTGGAGTTTATTTGTCCTGTTGAATGTAACCACTGTGTGTAACAATCAGAAAAATAAGGTTTTATTGATCTAATTCACCGGCTTTCTTTCTGCCTGTAAGCTGATGGTTGTTTACTCTCTTCGGCTCACCTCCTTAAGTACAGTTGGCTTCTGTACACTGTCAGACAAAATGCGAGCCCTGCCCCCTTCTTTCACAGCAGTTCAGCTTGGAGTCACTGTCTGTGTTAACAAGAAAACAGGTTCCAAATGAAGCGCTCTCTCTCACTCACACACACACGCGTATGCATGTGTGCACGCAAGAAGCTTTAGCATTCCTTTTCAGTTCACAGTATTGTTTTGCAAAGTTGTAAAAACTGAATTTTTTTCATTGAGTAAAAATCCTCTCTGAATTGTGGTTTACAATCATTTCTTGTCAACAAATATGCTTGTATGGATTTGTGTGGAAACGCCTGTAGATTGGTGTAATTGTCTCTCTCTCTCTCTCTCTTAGCTGTGGCTGCTGTGAGCAAGGAAAATCCCAACCTCAGACGTCTTGATATATGACTTTATAGGCTATAGGCTAATTATTAATATCAGATATTAGTGATATAGGTTCACGCGGCGGACTAGGACAATAGAAGAGAATAGAAGAGGGAAAACTCTGGCTGAGCTCATAGCCCCTACCCACTGGATCCTAGGACCTCCGTTCCTCTGCAGCCCACCAGCACAATGGCCAGCTCTACCAAGTGTCCAAGAGCCAGAAGTTCCAGATGAACTGAAAAGGGACAGCTTCTGTGGGCTTACTCAGTGGGCTCCACCTCTGCAAACGGGAGATATCACCCAATTTGCAGATTGGATTGAACTGGTGAAAGCCACACATCAGGCCCTGAATGGGGCGGCAGTGGCAGATGCAAACACTTGAAAGTATAAGCTGTGTGTGTCAGGCTTTTCTAGACGGACCCAAGAGTGCAGAAGGCAGAATAAGATCTGAGACAGGGATGGTGCGGAATCCAAACTTGGGTGTTTATTCCAAAGTGAAAAAACATTGTGCTCAGGGTAACAGACACCTCTACAGTGAGAGACAAACACAGGACTGCCTAAATACATGGTGGACTAATCCCACAACAGGAGACACCTGGGGAACCAGAGGACATATGATAGTGACATAAGTGGGGAAAACTGTGAGGTGAGGACACAGCGTGAGTTGACCAGGAGGACATCTAGAGGACTGGGAGGGAAGCACAGAGACAAGAGGTAAGTTGGGGATTACAAGAACACAAGGGCGTGACACAAACATACTGCAGTGATGGTCAAGTAGCACCATCACAGTGTGATGCAGAACTCCACCTCCTCCAATCTCCAATCTCCTTATCAAAGCAGTCAACACGAAGCTGTTACATCCTCGGCCCGAACAGGCGTTCACTGAACTACGGTGCCAATACTAGGTCCCCCATGGGCGACAAGCAATCAGACATAACCAGAGGATGTGAGTGGAGTGTCACAAGTGGAAAACAGTACCAGTGATGGTGGATCTGCCACCTGATGCCAGCCACCGTTCTTCTTCACAGGGGTCAGCTGCTTTGGACCATACATCGTGAAAGTTGGCTGTTGCCATGAGAAGCATTGGGGGCTAATCTTCAAGTGCTTAAAACCAAATGCATCAATCTGGACTTGATCAACAGCCTTCACTGTAAACCCAGATAAGTTGATTGTACTTAAACCGTTTTCATCAAGTCATTGCCTTAAACGGTTTCAGTAATTGACAGTAGAGAAAATTAATTTAACAATCAAAAAGAATTGTGGAGTCTACTTAAAAGTAGTATAGTCAAAACTTAATATTTTAAGTTAAGTGCACTTGAAATCCCAGTTTTTCATTGGGATAAGAAATTTTTCAATTAAATTCTTAGTTGTCAATGGCCACACAATGCATTACATTTCATGTATTTTATTGAGACATTCAACAATGCAAAATGCTGGGTTTGCAGCGCTGGTGTTGGTGTCTACAACAGCTGTATGGTTTTCACAAAAATTATTATTTTTATAATTTACAGTGGTTTTATTCTAGATAATGTTGGATAAACAAGCTGTTAGAAGCATTTTGTGTGTTCATGTATAGGTGTCTGTTATAGTGTAGTGTTGTGACAGTAGGTGGTGTATTGGACAGTTCCTCTCTCTCTCCTGCTGGTCCCATATTTCATGAATTCTGTACTACAGCTCAACTCCACGAACTTCATGCAGCAACATGTTCCTGCCTACACCCCCCCATGCTTCTCTTTCCCACTCTCGAGGCAGATGGCCACCCCCCCTGGGCCTGGTTCTGCCCATTACAATAAATGTATTATACAAATAAATTTGATTTGATTTGAAGCTTAGAACTGGGAGAAACAGTGATTTTTAAGAAGTATCGCTATTGTCAGCACATGCGGGGGGGGGGGGATTTACTCTTGGAGACTCTAGGAACCACAAGTAAACCTCCACTATTGTTTCTTTTGTTGGTTTATTATTTACAGATAGCATCCATGCATACATGCATACATTCCAATGTGAATAGGAAGCTGTAAAATCTGTTCCTCACTTTGCCGGACACTGAACCTCAGTAAAGTTGAGTGGAATCATACCCTCTGCATCTTATTCTCTCTCTCACCTGGAGTTCAATTATAGATGAGGAGCTGGCACACAGCAATAAAAGAATATCCAACCCTTTCAATTTAACATAATTTAATGTGTCTATTGTGTTTTGTGTCCTGATTTTGTCTTGTGGAACACTTGGCAAGGTTTGCACTTTAAATATCATTGTACACTATGCATGTACAATGACAATATAGCTATTCTTTTCTATTCTATTCTTTCAATCAATCCCACATTCCCTCATTAGGGCAGCCTTTGCCTTCTTTAATGTGCAAAAAAGCAAACAAACAAACCAACAAAAAAAAACATAGCATATCTGGTCAGAGATTACTTCCAGGATTTGCAATTCTTTGTTACCCCCTCAGAAAATACAACTTCAACAGTGGGAATAATGGCAAAGTTGCTACTTCCCTACTTGTGCTCAGTTTTGGGTGCATGCCACAGACTTAACGTTAACAAAGCTGAGTTGAAGGACATACCAGTACGTCGCAAGGATGTGTTACCTACAGACAGGTCTAGGGGAAACCCACAATAGCACTCAGCTTTATTTCATTTACACACCACCCCCCCTTTTAAGTGAAACCCCCTCAAATAATTCAAATCATATTTTATCGAACCCTCTCAGAGGTTACTTAGATTGACCTTTACCATATTACTGAATAGAACATAGAACATGTATAATATGCATTTTTTCTTCATAGAGCAGTTTAGTTTTCTTTTTTCTCAGAAAAGTCTCTTTTTACAATTTCAGATGCTGTGGAGGGTGTGGCACTCTGTCTGAAGTTATTACATATGGCATGCTGGTTGTGTCAAGTGTTTTCTGGGGTATTTGTCTCTGGTGATATGAGTGTGTGTTTCAGCGTTACCTGGCTCTGGGGGTGCTACAGATATCTCTGGAGTTGTCTGACGTTGTGGCTGGTGTGAGCTTAATTGTCCATCAGTGTGTATAATATAGGATCTAGGTGTTGTGGCCTGTTGAATTACAGTCCCTTGTTTCTTCCCACTTGGAAGCCACTTTTTGACCCAATTGCAGAGGTGGTAAGGGGTGAGCGCAGTGCCTCAGGTTGTATTTATGTTGTTGGTTCTCTTTAGCCCTCTTTTCTGACTTCCTGAATCTTATAATGTTCAGCCACTGGGGGAGTAGAGGTGTCAGGAGCTGCAGTATGGTTGTTCACAGCTGTCTCTCCATGAGGAGTTGTGCAGGGGAGAAACCACTTTCTAGTGGTGTGGCTCGATATATCATCATAGCCTTTAGTTTCTCACCTTCTCCTTTCCACAGTCCTTTTACCGTAGCCACCGCCCGCTCTGCCTCTCCGTTCGCCTGGAGGTATCTTGGGCTGCTGGTAATGTGTGAACCCGTACTCTGTGGCAAAGTCTTTGAAGAGTTCACAGCTGTATTGCAGGCTGCTATCCGACATGACTATCTCAGGTATTCTGTGGCGGCTGAATATATTTTTCAAAGCCACAGTAACAGTGCTGGAAGACGCTATGCTGAGATGGGCTACCTCAATGTGGCGTGAAAAATAGTCCAGTATGAGAAGAGAAGTCTTTTTCTCCCAGAAGAACAAGTTGGGGCCAACTCTTTGCCAGGGTCTCTCTTGTACCAGCTGACTGATCTGGACACAGTCCTGTCCACCAGACGGATTGGTGTGCCCTTGCTTTGCACTTAATAATGACTTAGTGGCCATTGTGGAGGTCACAAAGGCTTTCTTGGCTCAAGCTCTTAATGACCACCATACCTCAGAGAGCTCATAGTTCCTTACTGTCCCAGCAGGCCACTCCGCTCTCTAGATGGAGGTTTACTTGTGGTTCCTAGAGTCTTCAAGAGCAAATCTGGAGGCAGATCTTTCACTTATCAGGCTCCTCTTCTATGGAACCAACTTCTGGTATCGGTCCGGGAGGCTGACTCTACGTGCCAATAACCATGTTTCCTGAAGTCTCTGTCTCTCCCAGCTCCTCTCCTCTCTCTCCCTGTCCTCATCCTGCAGGTGGTGACTCATCACCATCCCATGTTCCTGCAACACCTGCTGGTCCCATATCTCTATGAACTTCATACAGCATCATATGTTCCTTGCTGCACCTGTATTGAATATCCCTTCCTCCTGCTCATTCTCTCCCTACTCTACATAATTCTAACCAGATAGCCGCCCCCGACCCCAGAGCCTGGTTCGGCCTGAGGTTTCTGCTCCGGTTTCACATCCTTCACTTTAACTTTTGACTTCTGGCACCATGTTATGTTAACCATTAGACTTAATGTTAGCAGAGATGAGGTGGAGGACATGCCAGTGCAAGGATGTTTACTCAAGCACAACAGGAAGTGTGTTACCTACAAACAGGTCCTTGGGAAACCCGCAAAAGCACTCATCTTTATTTTGTTTTACAGATCAACTGTCAACTTCTTGTACACTTAGTTCTCTGTATGAATATAAAGACTTTATATGCTGAAGCCCCTTTCCCACAAAGTTGAAAACTGGCTCAAGCATCCTCTGCTCAGAAAGACTTCATTTGACCCTGCTAAAGTAGAGAGCTTTTCTTGCATCGCTCCTTCTATTCTTTTCCAAGTGTATAATAAGGTCTTTAATCACGTCTCCAATTTTTTAAATCGAAGAACAAGCTCCTTGGTACCAATCAGCTGACTATGATCGGGTCAAAAACCAAGACTGATCGATATGTATGACCAGAAAAGGACGTTTTCCTCACACATAAATTTATCATCTTACGTTTGATGGACTGTCTCCTTGTACCTGGATAGGTGATCCAGGGTTCACAGATCCAGGGCCCAGCCTGGATAACTAACAGCTCTCCTGAGGCTTTGGTTCAGGTGTCAGCTGGGCGACAAAGGATCCTGAACCTGAAGGGGACCTGAAGGGACTCAAATATACAGAGGCTAAAACATCACACCACTTGAGACAAGAAGTCAACATTTTAATAAGCATTATTCACCAAACTGAAGTTTGGTGTATGGTCCTGTGTTAAATCAATACTGTACCTACGCCTTTGCCACAACGCCATCATGAACCCCTCAAATTTTTTCCGCCACTCCAGTTCATCTTGGTGCAATTCACCGCCAGAGCAGTAGGAGGCTGCTCTCCTTTCCTGAATGGTTATCATCGTCTCTAACTGATTATTTCTTTAGCTTCCGACTTTCCTGTCCACAGTGACCAATAGTGACCGAGAGAGAGAGAATCTTGCTGGAGTTGGAGTTGTTGGATGTTGAAGAAAGTATCCTTACCTAATACCTACATCACAACAGAATAAGAATAATCTGGAAATGCGCTGCTGCCACGCAAACCAATTACAGCCCTCTCAATCTGTGCTGGGTCTGCGTCGCCTTGGCGCGTAGTTACATTTTTTGGGAGGTGGACATCAGGTTACGGCAAGTCTCCCTACCCTACGACATAGGTACAGCATTAATTTAACAGATGACCATAAACCAGGTTTGAGGCTTAATGCTGCAGCTCCTCCTAAGAGACACTGGTCTGCTCTAACAAGAACACTGAGGAGCTGATACAAAGAAAAGCAGAAAATCCCTGAGGATTATTCCCATGAAAACACACTGGTCACCAAACACACATCCCCAAAAGTCTTTTCATTTTACATGACATTGGTGTATGATCTCAGCGAACCGCACACACATCCAGGATACAGAATCTGGCTCTACAGGTGGGACAGGGGACCGTGCTGGACAACCAGGTCTCAGGTCTCTGCTGGTCTTGGCGGCTGGCAAACCATCGACCCAAACAGGATAGACACCACATGGGTCTGCAGAAACACTGCTGGCAGTCTGAGTCACTTTCAGACCCTAAAACACAAACACAGAACCTGTCAAACAGAGAGATACACATCGTCTAACAGATGTACAGTAAAACATAAACAGTGATACAGGGAGAAACACACTCATACCATGTTGGGTCTCTTTAAATAATTCTAAATAAATAAAAAAAGACATACATTTTCTCACACACACACAGATACTGTTTCTGTCTCTCTCCCTCACCATCCGTATGGCAGAGCTTCACCAGCTTGGTACATGCTAGGACTTGCATGCAGCCGATACAGGACTCCACTTCCTGTAGTTAGAAACTCTAAGTTAGGTTTCCTGTGAGAATAGAGGGAGTGTGTGGTTCATGTGCATGATTACCTGTCCAGTGGGCAGAGGATATGGCTGGTTGAGTTCCACCTGTGCTCTAAAGGTCTCCAGGAAGAGTTCACTGATGGTCTGATGGATCACCACATTGGCAGCATTTCTGATGGGGGCGTGGAGCTTCTCCCGGAGATCGCCATACTCTGTGGACTGCAGCCTGGATCAGTGGAGAGGGGATCACAGGCTGTTTCATCTTAAAATACCAGGACCCGATTTGGTCTGGACCTTCTGAGAACACACCTGATATCAAATGGTTTGACTGCTGGATTGATGCTGTCTACTCTCAGGGTCAGGATCTGAGCAGGCGAGGCAGAGTCTGGACTCAGCTGGTGCTGCCTGGATTCTGTCACAGTCACATGACATTCACTCTGTAAGGCCACGTAGACATGATAGGTGGTCACCTGGAGAGAGGGGGTTGGGGTCAGTGTGTTTGTGCAGCATGACTACAGTAGCACCTCATAACTCCAGTTCAGCTCCTGGTCCAGAGATCTGGTTCAGAGGCACCTGACCTGAGCTCTGATTGGACACCCTTCTTCCTGGAATATCAGGCCAGGCTGGAGATTCTCCAGTGACTGGTATTGATCAGATTAAAATTTTTTACTCTGGCTGATATTCTCTTTATACTTTGGTCAGAAGCCAGACTGAACATCTGGAACACAGCTCTATTGTCAGGATCAGACCATAAGAACAGAATGTCCCCCAGATGACGTCATCAATACGTGGTTGTGACCTCTCATGTTCACATTTTGGCATGGACTCCAGGCCAGATTGGTGCCAGTGTGTAGTGTCTTTCACTCACCTTTAACACCCAGCTGTCAGTAACAATAACTCTGGCCCCCGGGGCGCCTGTTGCAAATTTATCGATCCGTCTGAACTCTGTGTTAATGCTGGCTGCCACAGAGCACCAGTCAGAGTGAGAGGGGTGCATGTGGGCCTCCAAGGCTCGGCTGATTGGGTGATTGTGCCAGTGATGGCGGGACCAGTAGATGATGAACATCCAGCTGGTTACCTGGACGCAGAGTGAGAGGAGGAGAAACGCTCTCCAGCCATCACTCACCTGGAGAAATACAACATGACATCACAAATCCGACATGAATGCACTGTCCGAGGACCAGTAGTCACAGACAAGAGTGCAGGACATGAGAGAAGCTGCACAGGCCTTCATTCAGACACCACGTGGCACAGGTCAGATCCTCACCTTCACTCGAACACCAGCAAGGTCGGATCCTCACCACCGCTCACGCACCACATGGCAGATGGTGGATCCACACTTTCACTCAAACATGACACAGCAGTGTCTGAATCCTCACCTTGACTTAGACACCATGCAGCAGAGACTGCACAAGCCTTTGGTTACGCAGCAGGGGCTGGATCCTAGCTTTTACTCAGAAACCACACAGCAGAGGCCAGATCCTCACATTCACTCAGATGCCAGATACAGCCAGATCTTCACTTTCACTAAGACACCACATGGCAGAGGCCAGATCCTCACTTTCATTGAAACACCACACTGTGGAAGCTGATCCTCACATTCCCTCAGACAACACAGGGCAGATGCTGCACAGGCCTTCAGTCAGACCCCATGTGGCAGAGGCCACTCCTGGCCTTCACTCAGACACCACACGGTGTAGGCCAGATCCTCACATTCACTAAGACAACACGGGGAATAGTCTGCGCAGGCCTTCACTTAAACACCAGGGGGAAAAGTTGAAACCTCACCTTGGTTGTGTTGCTATATTTTGATGTTAATCCAGTTTATAAAATGTGTATATTCCGTTATGCTTTGTGTTTTGTGTGTAACCAGTTTTTACAACGTGTATGTGTCAACAGACGGGGCGGGGCTGACCTGAAAAACATAGCCCAGGTTCCTATCTGGAGCAGCTACACACATCCCCATATAGTAACCTGTGGAGAGAACACAGCTCACAGATGTGGCACGGAAGTTGGTCGTTCTGCTTACAGGAAATCAGACATTTGCACCATCAGGCACACAGACACACACTACAATACATAAGGGGCAGCTCCGGTCAGCTTCCGGTGTGTCTAACCTATAGGCAGCGCGGAGTGGACCAGCAAGGTGACTGTGGTCCTCCGGACATGGTACTGAACGAAGCCCAAGTCTTCGCTGCCTAGCCAGGACGAGAAGAGGTTCTGAATGGTGAGACCGGCTGAGTGGAACTCGGTGGGCGTGAAAACGAAACACAGACAAAAGACGACGTAGACCAGAGTGAAACTGAGCTCTGGACTCTCCATCCTCAAGTCGCTTTCAGTTCGCTACCATGTTTATGCTGCTGTTCTTCCTTATACGCCCCATCCTTCTTATTCTACTGGTAAATTCCGGAAGCGCGTCAGCTGAGGCGCGTCACGCTGCCATCCAAAGGCTGCACTCCTTCTGCGACAGAACTCAGCTGTTTAGTAGATTTAAAATAAATAAATAAATAAAATCAATCTATCTTTATTTCTATCAACCACATTGAAGACACAAGTATACAAATTGGCAATTAGGGAGGAAGAGGAACAGACTACGGAACGAAGCAAAGTTAGTACCTGCATGAGAGCGGGTGCGTGCTCAATTCACCTCCCAGCAGTCTAGGCCATTAACAACATAACCAAAAAAAAAAAACCCCACACTTTTTAACTGTGGGCTTTGGCATCAGGAAAGGTTTTAAGCCTGATTGTAAAAACTGCAAGCCTACCACCCTAATTGATACTGGAAGTTGGTTCCATAAAAAAGGAGCCTGATAGCTGAAAGATCTGCCTCCAGATTTACTCTTGGAGACTCTATTAACCACAAGTAAACCTCCATCTAGAGAGTTATGTGACCTCCTGGGATGATGAAGAACTATGAGCTCTCTGAGATATGATGGAGCTTGGTCATTAAGAGCTTTGCATGCTGGGAGAAGGATTTTGAAATATTTTCGGAATTTTACTGGTAGCCGATGAAGAGAAGCTAACACAGGAACTAGAAAAAGAGATTACATTTGTCCTGTTAATATTCTTGAAGCAGCATTGTGAATCAACTGAAGACTTTTCAGAGAATTATAGGGACATCCAGATAGTAATGAATTACAGTAATCCAGTCTAGAGGTAACAAATGCATGGACTAGTTTTTCTTCATTCTCTTGAGTCATGAAATATTGTGAAGATCACAATCAATCATAAGTGAAAGAAGGCAGTCATAGAGATTTGTTTTATATGAGGACCAAAGGACATGTCCTTGTCAATAATGATTCCAAACAGTGTACCTGGAGGCCAAAGTAATCTGGTCCAGGGTGGATAAATATTTAAATAATGCTTCTCGAAGGTTCTTAGGGCCAAGTACAATAACTTGGGTAAAAAGTTTCAGGGCATCCAGGCCTCTTTCTCTGTAAAAAGTGCCTGAAGTCTGACTAGCTGATTAGTTAGATTTGGCTTCATTGACAAGTATAACAGTGAAAATCTGAATTTAAGATTAGGTTTTGTTTTTTTGAGGAGAGGTTTAATTTCTTGAAAGGCTGGGGTACATAACCTAAAGAGAAACTCACATTGAGCAGATCCAGAATATACGTGTTAATTGGTTGAAAAACATCTTAAAATAAAGTTGATGGTTTAGATGTTGAGACTATAGAAACTCAGAGATTTAAAGGCAAAAAAGATTCCAAATACAAACCAGATTTTACAGTTGATTCAGAAATTACTGCATTTGATGATACGATAACTACCAATGCTAGGTAAGAGGTGTTGAGTTTTGTCTCTGGTTGTTGCAAGTTTATTTCTAAAAAAAACCCCCAAAAAACCGTCAAAGCAAATTATCACTGCTGAAGGCTAAAGGAATCAATGAGCTATGACTAAGTTGAACCAGCCTGGCTACAGTACGAAAAGAAAAACAGGTATTGTTCTTATTTTCTTCTATTACTGCTGAATAGTAAGAGCTTCTGCCATTGTGTGATGACTGAATATTCTGTTTGCATACTACAGAATCTGCTATAGCTGAATTCATTCCCAGATTCTGTGTAGTCAGTTATTGTTCACTCAAATGTTATTGGGTATTGATCAAAGAGAAGAAGGATGTGAGTGTGTGTATATACTGTATATATATATATATATATATATATATATATATATATATATATATATATATATTTATATATATATAAACAACGTGAAGTCAAACAGCACTAGCAGTGTGTGGATCAATGCTGAAGTATCAATACTTCCAGTACTAGATGATTATGTTCTAAAATCGATTCCCATTAAAATATCAATATTTTCGATCATTTATTAATTTGGGCATAAAAGTCTAGTTTATCAATAAGAAGAACACAGTGGAAAGTTACTATACAATCATGATCTCATCTGAATTAAACCTAGTTGTTAGGGCCTGCTTGTTCTTCCACCACACAGTAATGCAGCCACATAAATGCATTGCAGCACAGCGGACTGCCACGCTCGCTTGGTGCTTGCGTCTGATAGTATGGTCATCAGTTGTGGTAGAAGGGGGTACACTCTAGACATGTCGCCAGTCCATCGCAGGACCAACATACAGAAACAGACAGACAATCACTCACACTCACACCTACAGGCAATTTAGAGTCACCAATTAACCTAAATATACCATATGGATGGTGGCGGGAAATCTGAGTACCCAGAGGAAACCTATGCAAGCACGGGGAGAACATGCAAACTATGCACAGAAAGGGTCTGGGAATCGAACCCGAACAACCTTTTCTCAACATATTAATATATATTATTTTTTATTTTTGTATTTTTTGTCTAAAGCATCGGTACCAGATTTGTATTGCCTATCTTTATCTGAAGACACTGTGGCCAAATTTAAAGAGAGCATTCGGTCATCATTTCCAACAATGCCATATCTAAATTCAAATGAGGATTTCTCCCATACACTGGTTGATGACCTTGTGATTAGCACTATGGCCACACTGTGTTCAAATCTTGATGATGCTGCCCCTCATCAAAGAAAGTAATAAAACAATGGAGGCTCCATGGGATAATTCTCACATTCCTACTTTAAAGTAGATGTCACAAAATTAGAAAGAAAATGGTGTTCCAGCAACTCGGAAAACCTGGAAAGAAAAAAAACGTACTTGTTCAAAGAATTTCAGTCGGGATTTAGAGCTCACCACAGCACAGCAACAACGCTGCTAAAAGTCTCCAATGATATTCTAATGGCTTCAGGCAATGGATCAACCACCATACTTCTCTTAGATCTCAGTGCTGCATTTGACACCATAGATCATTATATTTGGCAGATGGCCACCCCCCCTGAGCCTGGTTCTGCCTGAATTTTCTGCCTCTTAAAGGAAGTTTTTCCTTGCCACTGTTGCCAAGTGCTTGCTCATCTAATTTTATAGAGAGTTTGGTCTAGACCTGCTCTATATGTAAAGTGACTTGATGTAATGATTTGGTCCTATATAAATAGCTCTGATTTGATTTGATGTCAGCTTAATTTGAATTCATATTGGATCAGCAAGCAAATAAGTTGTGTCAAACATTAGTAAACAGAACCACCCGTGATTGGAAATAATGTAACACGGTTCGCGCAGCACTGTTGCCAATGTTTCAGTCAGGAAGGTCGCTATTGGCTGCCCTAAAAGTTGCGAGATGACATCATCACAATTGCCATGACTTTTCAACTCATTTTATTCACACATTTGTTTAATTAATTACTTTTCAAACAGCTTAAGGTTTATAGATGCAAATGTATTTTTATGCAAAAATGCATTTGCCTTAAAGTTTATAGCTTTATAGCTTCTATAATAATGCTGGCTCGTGACACTTTCATTTCAGAGTAAACACAAGAAACGTCCTACAAAAAAAATGGAACAGACTCAGTGACTAACTCCCTACTAACAAACTTTGGCCCTGTCCTATGCGACCTGAAGATAATGTCTAACTAGGCCAGTGAGCAGTGATAGCTAACATGTCTTTGGGGTCATCAGGTGGGAACCTCCTTTCACCGGTGTTTCGTTTAGTTAGTCCCACGACACCTCCAGGGGGGTAAACAGTGATCACTGGTGTCCCAGAGTCAGCCCCCTAATGCCAGCCATCACCACTCCTCACACAAAGACACTATCTCAAACAGCACCACTGTCAACTACTCTGACCTCTCACCAACTGCACCAGTGAAAGCGGGGTGGAGATGCAGACCCTGCTTCGGTTCATATTATTAAATCTGCCAAGTTCAGACAGATGTATAACGAGTCTCACAGTTTCTGAAATGGATACAGATAGACAGAGCCATGAATGGGTCCAATCAGCAAGTTAATTTAACAGACATAAGAGAGAGCTGAATATCCAGCCTGCACGTGTTTGAGGCTGAGGAGAGATGGACCAGGGGCTGAGAATGAGCAGGGCACATGAAGATGCTCACTAATGGCTAAAACTGCTGCTCACTGAAAAGAGTAAGTGAAAAAAAATTTAAAACTGAGCACAGGTTGAGCTGTGCCCTCTGAAAAGAACCAAACTGTGTTGCCGTTTCATCCTGAAACCAAACCGTCACATTAGCTTTTACTGTTAAACATCATAACCTGACGTTATTCTATTTCCATGCAGAAACAATCTATCATTAAATTCAGCACAGTCTGTTTCCATTAGACCTCTATTCGAGCACAAAAAAGGACCACACAGACAGACCAAACACTTGATTTTGTTTAGGGAATATGAAGTCCTAACAAGTAGAGATAGAGGTCAATCAGTGTGCTCAGGTTTCAGACTTGGAGAGGCACTGCAATCGTGGCAGCTTCCAGCGTCGAGCACTGCAATGAATCCTCAGGTTTAACCATTCCTGCTGAGCAGCATCCAGAGCCAGACTAAGAACACAAAGAGAGAAGTGTTACCGCAAACACAAACAAGAGGCCCTGTAATGTTTCACATGGAAAGCCCCAAGACATACTGTACCTTGGCGCAAGGTAGGGCTCCCCAGGGATGGAGGGGTCCACTGAGGGGAAGTTAGACACGAAAACAGCAGGGTCAGCCGGAGTCAAGTCTTCACCTTCAACATAGCCCAGGTTGGTGATACTGCTCCCCACTGCTTCATCTGTGCTGTCCCTGTTGTTGGTTGGACCTTTAAAGATACACACTTAATATTGTGGAAAACCCCTTTCTCTTATTCAAACCAATCAAGAGCAAATTCATCTTCTTCAAACCAGTTTAAAATTCTCTTCTTGTTTTCATCCTGTGCAGTTCTAACTTGTTGGCACGGTAGCCTTAGTTGGGAAGCCCAGAAAACTTATCTCCACAGCCACCTCAACCAGCTGCTCTGGGAGGATCCTGAGGCATTCCCACTCCAGCAAAGAATAATGCTTCCAGTATGTCCTGGCTCTGCCCTGGGGTCTCCTTTCATGCTCAGAAGGGAGGCATCCACAAGGCATCCTGGCCAGATGTGCCACCCACCTTCACTGGCTCCTCTCAATGCTAAGAAGCAGCACCACCCCAACTAAGGTCGCCAACTGTCCCTTAAAATACAGAATCGTCCCGTATTTGGAAACGAAAAGATGCATTCCTTATTGAACTGTTAAGAGATTCACTGTTCTGTATTTTAAAAAATCCATGCTGCGCAATTTTTATTACAATGAAATTTTGCGGCTCTGACTGCTGCTGCTAACTCTGTCTGTCTGGAATGAGCTTCTTATTGACCAATGAAAAAGTGCTGTGTCACTATAGCTATGACAAATGTTTCTGTTGGTTGTCTTTGACTAATAAAATGCGATCAGGTGTTGTTATGGTGAACAATGCAGACTTCCAGCATATTGATTTGGGATTTGGTATGAATGAGACTTCTTAAAACCAAGAGTATGATTTGGATATAGCAAGTGTAATAATAATGAAGTCATGCAGGTGAAAGACATTATATTTGTCGTACATACTGTATGCACAACAAAATAATGTTCTTTTCTTCAGATAATTTCTTCAGTTAAATTCCTATTCTTATTACTGATTAATGGTTAAATTATGTACTGATTGAAAGCGACTCATTATTGATAATCAATTTTAATTACAGATTACTGATTACAGTTAATAAAGTTAATAAATCAGTTAATAAATTAATGATGCTTGATTAATAACTGGTTGATTTCAGTTTAATGACTGATTGATGCCACTCTAATAATTGGTTGATGATCCTAATTAGCCTAACTGGACCATCAAAGGCACTTAAGATGTTTTTCCAGGTTTAAGTACAGCTCTGAACCCCAGGCATCTGGGTCTGACACCAGTGGTACTCACAGCAGTGTGTGAAATGCTTCCAGGTTCTGGTTTTCAGGTACGGTTTGGCCTCAGGCTGCTGCAGCAGACAAAAAACTGCTGAGTCCACCTGCTGAAAAACCCTGATGCAGAGGAGGAAGACACAGAAGGTTAATTCACTGTTATCAGGTAAACAGGCAGATGACGCAGCTTTGACAACTTGGTACATGGAGCCAACTCCCACTGCAGCTCCAGCCATTTCAACTTGATTACCAATAATAATGATGTATACACACACATGCACAAAATATCTTGAGTAAGTGTTATATTTATGAGTAATGTATAATATTAGTTCAGCTCACACTACAATCATTCCAGCATGTTTTTAAACTGCCTCAGAAGCAGAAGACAAGTGGGTACCTGTCTTCTGCTTGTTGACATTCATACCACAATGCTAAGGAAATTGGCGGTGGAGGTGACATACTGTAGGCTGAGCAGGTGCTGGTGGAGTTCAGCTGACAGACCATATCTGTCCGACTGGATCAGGTCTTTGATGTAGTCAAAGTCCTGCTTCAGCTGCAGAGCTCCTTGCACACTGAAGAGGAAGGGCAGCAGATTAGGGCCAGGTCCCAGAACAGCACATGGCTAATGGTATGTCACCCCCCAGCACAGACCTGAATCTGATCTTATGCTTTAGGATGTGCTCCATCCAGGCCTCCAGGAAAGCTGTCATTGTTATACTCAGAGCTTGGACATGGGCATGGTCAGACAGTGGTGCCACGCCCTCTAAAACCTGCCCAATCACAGTCTGAGCTGCCAGAGATACATACTCACTGGGACTGCTGGGAAAACCTGAGCACCAGCACAGACACACACAGTAAAATTATCATGTCGGAGATGTTGTGTGACCTATTACTAACCTGAAGCACCTTAAAGAAACCCCCACCCCCATCTAATGCACCTATGCTGTATAGATGTTAGCTACAGACTACATCATCATACCCCCTTTAAATGACAGATTTCTTTTTTTTTTTTTTTTTTTTTTATGATTTTCTTTTCCCCCAGCCATCCAGTACCGACATTGTTCCAGTACCTGTTCTGTAGCTGTGTCTCCAGTGCACAGAAGAAGGCATCTTCTGCTCAAAGATTTCCCTTGATATCTTCTTGCAGTCATTGGCGAAGGTCTTCAGCACCAAAGAAGACAAGGTCTGAGGGACACAAAGCAGAGTCACAGTCATCAGATGGTCTGCACTCTGTTTTTCAAATCTTACATGACAGAGAACTGGCTGTGGGTGGGGAGCCACAGCCGGTGGAATGTACAGGATCCAGCAGGTGATCTTATTCTGCCTAAACCGGTTGATCTACTGAGACCTGGCAATCGGAAACCTCCTGGAGAACAACAGCGTAAGATGAAGTGAGGGAGAAGAGGTGGCCGCTTGAGGAAAAAAACAATCCCTTTCTTCTACTCTGCCACCATCCATCATCCTCTCCAATGCACAGTCCCTCCGAAATAAATATGAGGAACTACATGTACTGGCACGTTTCAGTCACAACATCAGAAAACACCACACTTGCCCAGGGAGTTTCCCCAGATATTTTTACTCTGGTATGTAGTCAACCTAGGGCTAATGAAACTAGCGCTTGTGAGCAGTTACACAGAGTTACACAGAAAGTCCATCTAATCTCTCCAGATGTACTGTACCGCATCCTTGGCAACATGAACCAATTTTCATTGAACAAAACACAGAGAATTTTACCAGTATGTCACATGCCCTACTAGGAGAAATAAAATCTTAGACCTATGGTAATGTCAAAGATGCATATAGGTCATTACCCCTCCTGCCCCTAGGTGCAGCAAATCATAACTGCATGCATCTCATACCTGTGTATTACACTGCACTAAAAAGAGGCAAAGTGCAGAACATCCACAGTAAGAACTGAAATGACAATAATGCCTCGCAGGCTCTCCAGGGCCCCCTTGATTCTACAGACTGGGACATGTTTATTGAACCCTCTGATGACATTGATGAACTGGCAGATGTTACAATTTGGACTTCATTCTGTGAAAGCATTGTCATCCCTGATAAAAATGTCAAAGTATATTCTGACTCTAAACCTCGGGTATTGAAGTCACTAATAACACTTCTTCATAAGAAGAATAAAGGTTGTAGGGAGGAGAACAATTTGGAATTGCGTGATCTGCAAAAAAAAAATAAAGTTAGAAGTCAGGGCTGGAAAAATTAGGTCCAAGAACAAAATGGAGGCTCAACTCAGAGAAAAAAATCTGGGCTCACCCTGGAAGGCCATGAAAGCAATCAGACTGAATGAGGGAAGCAGGAAAAAGGTAATGTTGCCCAATTATAATTCAGATCACCATCTGACTGCCTTGATACTTTTTACAGTAGATTTGATGTTCATGATTTTCGTGATAAATACTAAGATCTGAAACAGGGTTCTGATCCATCATCAAGTGTTTTAAAGAGAGTAAACCGTTGTCCATACAACATTAGTAGTCAGTCCCCATTTTTAAATTACATAACTGATCTCTTAAGGTGCCATCTCTCTGGAAGCAGTCTACTGTTCTGCCTGTTGCCAAGAGCAAAAATCCAAAATCGCTTCATTGATTATGAAGCAGCTTGAAAAACCAATTAAGACCGAGCTTGTGGTCAAATTTTAGGAGCCTGTTAGACCCTTTGCAGTTTGCATATAGGGCTGGAAGGAGCATTCAAGATGCAAATGCCACTCTGCTCAACCTCCTACAGAGGCATTTAGAAGGTAGTAAAAACTATGCCAGGCCGTTTTTCATCAGCATTTAATACCATCCAGCCGCATGTCCTGGTAGAAAAACTAGTTGATATGCATGGTCTGGATCCATGTTTGGTGGGCAGAATTCTTTATTTTCTAACAAACAGATCTCAACGAGTTAGAGTTAATGAGATACTGTCCAGCATTTATCTTCTACTGGCTGGCCTCAGGGCTGTGTCTTATCTACTTTCTTGTGCATTCTTTACAGCAACAACTGTTGTAGCCGTCATAAAAGTAGTTTCATCATTAAGTATGCTGACAACTCGGTCATTGTCAGCCTGCTTTATGGTGACGAGGACACGCATGGTCCAGTTATCTATAACTTGTGTAATGAAGCCTTCTTACAACTTAAAGGCTCAAAAAAAAAAAAAAATAGATATGCATTGATTTTAGGCGTACCCCCCCTAAACTACCCAAAACAGCGTTGTTAATGGTCAGACAATTGACATTGTAATAACTGATAACCGATTGAAATTTGACCCCAAAAATCTGACCTGAAAAGTTGTGCAAGAAGGGTCACAACGCCTTTACTGCTTGAGTAAACTGGCTAAGTTCCAAGTGGACTAGACTCTGTCTGTCATCTGTTGATATGGTAACCTTGTATCAACGATAAGAAATCTTTTGGGAAAATTGTAAAAGTGGCCTCGAAGGTAGCCAGCATCCAGTGTGATAGCCTAGATAACAGGGGCGATTCTAGAAATCAGAGCAGCGTTTTGTACATTTTAACGCAATTTTGGACCATCATTCCCACATTTGTGAAAGAAAAGCATAACCCATTTTGGGTAGACGAGTCACTGTGACTAAACCAGTGCTTCTCAATTATTTTCTGGTACACCTCCACCCCCACTCTCTGCCTCGACTATAAATAGTACCATTTGTCAATAAAATTGTGTGTGTGCATGCATGCTCAGTGCATAAAAATGTGAATGAACCCACTCACTTTTACAATCATATCCTTGATCTTGTTCTAACATTGAAATTGACAAGTTAACAATTTTTCCTCAAAACTCTCTCATGACTGACCATTACCTTACTACATTTGAGTTTACTTTAATGGGCTCCACAGCATTGAGGAATAAATTCAGCTATAGAAGATGTTTATCTGAAGCTGCTGTGGCTAAATTTAAAGAGAACATTTGGTCATCATTCCCAACAATGCCATATCTAAATTCAAATGAGGATTTCTCCCATACGCAGGTTGATGACCTTGTGACTAGCACTATGGCCACACTGCGTTCGAATCTTGATAATGCCGCCCCTCTCAAAAAGAAAGTATTCAATCTGAGGAGGATGGCTCCCTGGTATAGTTACCAAATCCGTGCCTTGAAGCAGACATCAAGGAAATTAGAAAGAAACTGGCGTTCCAGTAAGTCAGAAGAGTCTCACAGAGCCTGGAAAGACAGCCTAAAAACATATAAAAAAGCTCTCCACAGTGCTAGAAGTTCATATTACTCAGCACTCAGAAGAAAACAAGAACAACCCCAGGTTTCTCTTCAGCACTGTAGCCAGGCTGACAGAGAGCCATAGCTCAGTGAACCAGTGATCCTCTTAGCTCTAAGCAGTAATGATTTTATTAGTTTTTTTTCAGACAAAATTCTCATGATCAGAGAAAGAATTTATCAGCTCTTGCCTACGTTAGATAAAAATCCCCTTCTGAAGACGGCAACTGCTGAATCAGCTGTGGCGCCTCTTTTACATCTGGAATCATTCTCACCTCTGAATCTCTCAGAGCTAGCTTCTATAGTTTCATCATCCAGACCATCAACCTGTCTATTAGACCCAGTACCAACTAGCCTCTTTAAAGAGATCTTTTATGTAATTGAGCCGTTCATTCTAGATTTGGTTAATCTGACTTTATTTCTGGGTTATGTACCTCAGGCACTTAAGACTGCGGTCATCAAACCCCAGCTTAAAAAGCCTAATCTTGATCCAGATGTTTTGGCAAACTATAGACCCATATCGTCCCTTCCATTTATTTCTGAAATCATTGAGAAAGCTGTAGCAAAACAACTACACGGGCATCTGGATGGGAACAGTTTGTTTGAAGAGTTTCAGTCAGGATTTAGAGCCCATCAACCCTAACTTTGCCCAAGTTTTGATGAACTTGGGCAAAGTTATTTTCCAGAAGGTTGCAGGCAAAGACATTCTTGGCAGTTCATGTCAACCGAAATTTTTTATGCAAGTGATCAAAACATAATTAAGTTAATTAAGTGTGTATTAAGTATGGCTTCAGAGAAATAAATTGTCATTAAGCTTTCCGAAAACAATAATACTTTTTGGGAACTGCAGAATTAATGCGCAAAGAGTTGAGGTGGAATCAATGAAATCAAATCTCTTGGATGACAATGTATGACCAAATCTGCTTGAAATCACATATTAAGCATGTACACACCAAAGTGTCAAAAAAAATCACTATATTCAATAAAGTAAGCAGGTTCTCGATAATAAATGACATCATTCTATTCTGTTCACTAGTTCTTCCATATTTAGTTTGGGGCAATAACTACATATATTCAAGCCTGCACTGCTTATTCTGCAAAAAAGCAATGTTGGTCTTTCATGGGTGTAGGATATAGACAAACTCACTTTTTGCTGTCAAAATTCGTAAAATATAAAATTACTGTGGAATTAGCAAAAATAATATTTAAAGCAAAAACCTGTTTATTACCAAGAAATATTCCAAATGATCAATTGTAAAGGGGGTTACATGTTAAGGAGAAACTTTAATTTGAAGAATATTTCTGTGCATATGGCAAGAAAAGCTTTGTAAGCTTTGCAATTCTATTCTTGTCGTGAAACTGTGGAACAGTTTCAATATGGAACTCAAGAAATGTCCAAACGTAAACTACTATAAAAAATAAGTATATTACTATTTAATAATTTTTGTTAAATAATCTAAAATATATTTGTTTTTTTGTATTTTTGTTTTATTTGTGTTACCTTCATTTGTTTTTGTATATGTATGTATATATGCATATACATATATTAATGTATATCTGTATGTTTGTGTTTATAAATGTGTATGTGTACATCTGTCACAATTTGATTAAGGATATAAGTTTAGAAGAATTAGTTATAGTATGATTTATGCTGGGAGTCTAATTATCCCTTTTCAACTGAATGTGCGGCCGGCAACAGATTCACTCAGAAGCACTTTGTATTATTGTCAATTTGCAAATATTCACTCTATCTGAGAAAAACCAGCATACCGCTGCAAGCTGAGAAGCTGCACTTCACAGCGAATATAGGGTCATTACGGTTATTCCAGTCACAAAGTTTCCACAAGTCTGCAAATCCGCTCCTTCGTTGTTTGCCATTAAAACACTTTGAACACATGGTAGACTGCCAGATATTGAAGCTTTTTAAGTGTTCTGGGAAACTGGGCAAAAGCATTTACTCACAGAACACGTTCTGGTACGTTTACGGTTAAGTGCCAGTCCAAGTGGACAGTATGAATCTTTGGTGTTAAAGGTTTAATTGACTATTATTAATTCATGGACTAGGGTTGGGATAAAGTTCATGTCCCCTCTCCTTTGCAGATACGTAAATAACATCAAACATATGCTTTCAATTTTTTGGTTTCCTTTTGTGTTTTATGTCTGTCGACTACTATATTATTTTGATGATTATTTTTTATGTTTGAAATAAAATGCTTCTAGGTAAGTAACTGACCACAGACTCAGAAGTTAGACAGGTCACCTGCAGCTGAGTCCCTGCCCTCTCCAGCTCCTGGACACGGTGCCGCAGCAACAGCTGGCTGTGGTCATGAAAAGCTGAGTGATGGCCACTGTCTAGATCCACCAGGGACTTGATCTGATCCACTATTGTCTGGAATGACTCTCTTAGCTCCTGTAGACGCACGCACGCACACGCACGCACACGCACGCACGCACACGCACACACACACACACACAGACACACACACACTTTCAGTTAGTTAGCATCATTAGTTATGATCAATCTTACTGTTGAGCAGAGCCCTGTCTGTGTGGCTCAGGAGCAGGTTTCTGAAAACAAGACCTACCTTGAGGTCCCCCTGTGTGATAAGCAGGAATCTGTTGAGGCTCCACGAGGAGAGGAAGTGGTAGGCCTTTGAAAAGACCCAAACTGTAGACAGCTGCACTGTAGCCAACAGCAGGCTGACAGTGTGTCTGTGGATAGACAGGCCAGCTGAGACTAGAGAAAGAAAGAATTCATGAAGAGTGATGTGTTTTGGAAGAGCTCCTATATTATTTGTTCTCTTTTAAATAGAACCCAATTTTACACTTATATGCCTCAATAAAGAGAAGACAAATGCAACTTTAGAAGAGAAACACCTCATCAGTAAAGAATTACAGTTAAGAATAGTGACCACAGAAGCACAAGAGTAGACAAAGAACAAACCAGTAGAATCTACATCTAAGGTACTGAAGAACATTCATCTAGCACCAAAGTACATCTCTGACATGCTAGAGTCATATGAATTGCCTTGGGGTCTGAGAACCTCGGGGAGTGGTCTCCTGGTGGTACCCAGAGTCAGAACTAAAGATGGTGAGGCTGCATTCCAGTTCCACTTTTGCTGCTAAAGTCAGATGTGAGGCAGGCCTCAACTCTGACAATGTTTAAATCCAGGTTGAAAACAGTTCTATTTAGGTGTGCATATGGCATCTGAAAGCATTTTATCTGTGGCTTTTTTAAAATGTAGCTTTTAATTCATTCAATGATTATTAATGATTTTATCTGCCTTCTTGTAATTTTTCTTTTCTGTATCTGTAAAGCACTTTGAATTACCCTGGGTACGAATTGTTGTCTCTCTCTCTCTAATTAATGACACATTTCATTCTGTCCCCTTTGAGCCTCCATAAGCACCCACCTGAAACAATTTAAATACATAATACAGTGGCTTTAACATTATAAGTACTTAGTTGTTTTTGTATGGTTCACTTTAAAATAATGGCAATGTCCCACTGACTAGCCTTATAAAATAGTTATTTACATCTTGTGACTGTCCCTCCCCCCCCCCCCAATGTATGATCAGCAGTAATGGGATAATTGTGGTTTTGCAGCCCAGTGTGTAAACACTGACTCACTGAAATATACCATGTACAGGCGGGGTGCTTTGTGAGCTGCCACCTCCACCAGGGTCTGATGTGACCCCCTCTACAGCCTCTTTCAAGAGGGACCTTCATTATTTAAAAAGACAAGCTGCTCTGCAAGAGTGTAATCCTGAGTAAAAAGAAAGTACAGCTTTATACATGTTGGTTATAGCCCGCAACATGGATATAAAGACAGCCTAAAGGATATTAGAGAACTACTGATCACTTTGAACAATGTTCTTATATTTGTTTTTGATTTTCTCCCAAGTCCTTTTTGCTCCACTGGGGTTGTAACGGAAATAATGTCAAATAACATAAATAGAAACATAAATTTATGGGGACTATACATTAATCTCCAGGATGTGGTGGAAAATTAAGCTTTGTGATACAGGTCCCTGGTTCCTATCACTGTTAGGCTTCTTGTATGTGTTTCCGTTGTGAGGAGAACACAACGGAACCAACCATGCTGCGATCCCAGTAAATTATACGTCTCACTATATATAAAAGAGAAAGAGATTACCTGAATATCAAGAGGAAATTAGAATATGGAAGAACATTTAAGTTCTTTCCTGGCCTTCAAGAATCTACATAGTAAAGGAGTAAACATGGCCACTGAGCACATTAAGGCCCAGGCCCAATGCACCTCCTACCCCTACTTTTTAGCCCTGCCTTATTCCAGTGAGGGTAGTGGTGCTCCAATTCCTTTTTTCATGTAGGGGTATGCATGCTGACTTCCCGAGGAAGAGCCAGTGAAAATTTTCTAGAATGGTTCACATCAACATTGGCATATTCAATCAAACAACAATGGCGACCCCCAGAGAGCTAGAGGATGTGGAGAAGACAGAGAGAGGAAAAAAAATAAATAAAAAAAATTCACAATCAACAACAGACGTCGATGGTGTATTCTTCTCTATGTACCTCTTGGTTTACTCATCAACCAAAGCATGATGAATGCTAAAAAACGGATTTCAACTCAATGTCAACTCCATGTTGCTGCTGGGACTACATAGTCGCTTGCGTGCCCGAACTACGTGGTGACGTAGCAAGTGCAATTTTATGAGAACAAAATCATAATAGCACAAGAGAAAAAAAAAATCATAGTTTTCTAGATAAAAAGGTTCCAATATTGTGAGAATAATGTTATGATTTTCGTGGTTTATTTTCTAGGGGAGATATCAGAATTGCACTCCAGTATAGGTTTCGCCAATACTTTTGACTGCACCTATTTATCACCAGTATCAGGAAAAATTATATGCAAGACTTGACTGCATGTCTAATAAAATCCAGACAACTATGTTCTGTATATATATATATATATTTATTTATTTATTTTTATTTATTTTATTTATTTTTTTACACAAAGTGGCCCTAAAATTTGCTAAGAAACTTAATTTTTACCTTAGTACTACCGATGGGAACACACAGGATGCTGCAAAAAAATCTTGGGGAAAGTTCATGTTGTCAGAATGAAGGTTTTTTTTTTTCTCTCCACACTGTACCCAACCCGATGCCCATCCGCAGTGTGAACCTTACCTGAACTTTTTGCTGGCTTACAACACAGACACAACAGGAGAGGAGGGGACAGTAGTAGGAAATGCTTCATAGTTGCTGACAACATTCTAGATGATGACATGACAGAGGGACCAAGGTCTGTAAGGGACTTATCCTTCAAGGCTGAGCCCAAACCCCTACAAAGCACTGGGGATAGATGGAAAGTGAGACAGTAAAGAACTGGCAGATGAAGAAAAGGAAAAGGAAAAAAAAATTGGTGGGTTTTTGCTGACCATGGTCCCATTGAGCATGTGCAGTACTTCCAAAGAGATTCAAAGTGAAATCCTCCAGCATGGCTCTGCATTCCAAGGGAAGCAGATCTACACAAACAGTCAAACACAAAACTTTTTTGCCTTTGAGGTAACAGTGCTAACCACTGCGAGATTGAGACAGTGAAAGGAAACTCACTGCAGCATAACTGGACACAATCTCCTGACCTTTCTTTGAAGATGGGCTGATCTTGTGTAGGATCTGGAACCCTCTGTGATTAGCTTGGAGATTGATGCTCTCAGTTGTTTCTCCTGCTGGAGGTAAAAACAGCTGCAGCAACAGGGCTTTGCTGTAGAGAGTCCACAGCAGGTTGTGGTATTCTCCAAAAAGGTCAGCAGAGAGCAGAGACTGACCATGATCCAGCCACTGGACTGAACAAGGTTGAACACAGTCTGGCTCAATCACTGTCCTCTTTGGTCCCACAGCATATTCTCTCTCTGGGTCCTTCTGAGTACCTAAGCTGAGGGACACAAAAAGCCAGCATTATCACAGAGGTTCTTGGGGCCAGGGGCCAGGGGCCAGAGGCAGCTGTCAAGTATAGTCGTCCTCAGACCAGACATCTGTTACGATTGGCCTAGGGGAACCGTATATAACATGAATAGATGCACCCACCCCTTTGGCTACCTGGACCACCGGACAACACAACACAAATATAACACATGAGAACAAAGCCTGGTGCAGTTGGGAGTAGGGCTAAGAGAAGAGGAAGAACGACTCATGCAGCGGCCATTTTATACAAGTCCCACCAATCTCCATTCACCAATTAGCAGCCAGCATCTGCAGAGAGAAACACTAAGGGTGGTAGCATAGGAACAAAAGGACAGCAGAACCACAAATGCATTATGACCCAGGATATAATATATGAAAAACCTAAAAGCAGGTCAATAAAGCGTTCACAGGAAAAAGTAAATCAAAAGATAGTCTGGTCTTCCAATCTGTCTATCTGTCTGTCAATGGACTGCATAGCATTGAGGAATAAACTCAGCTATAGAAGATGTTTATCTGAAGCTGCTGTGGCTACATTTAAAGAGAACATTCAGTCATCATCTCCAACAATGCCATTTCTAAATTCAAATGAGGATTTTTCTCATACACAGGTTGATGACTTTGTGATTTGCGCGATGGCCACACTGTGTTCGAATCTTGACGATGCCGCCCTTCTCAAAAAGAAAGTAATCAAACAGAGGAGGCTGGCTCCCTGGTATAATTACCAAATCAGTGCCTTAAAGCAGACATCAAGGAAATTAGAAAGAAAATTCCAGTAACTCGGAAGAGTCTCACGGAGCCTGGAAAGATAGCCTAAAAACATATAAAAAAAAGCTCTCCGCAGTGCTAGAAGTTCATATTACTCAGCACTAATAGAAGAAAACGAGAACAACCCCAGGTTTGTCTTCAGCGCTGTAGCCAGGCTGACAGAGAGCCATAGCTCAGTTGAACCAGTGATCCCCTTAGTTCTAAGCAGTGATGATTTTATGGGCTTTTTTACAGATAAAATCCTCACAATCAGAGAAAGAATTTATCAGCTCTTACCTACATTACACAATAATCTTCTACTGAATACAGCAACTCCTGAATCAACTGCAACGCCTCTTTTACATCTGGAATGATTCTCACCTCTGAATCTCTCAGAGCTAGTTTCTATAGTTTCATCATCCAGACCATCAACCTGTCTATTAGACCCAGTACCAACTAGCCTCTTTAAAGAGATTTTTAACTGAATTAAGCCGTTGATTTCTTGATCTGATTAATTTGGCCTTATCTCTGGGTTTTGTACCTCAGACTCTTAAGACCGCAGTCATCCAACCTTGGCTTAAAAAGCTGAATCTTGATCCAGACGTTTTGGCAAACTATAGACCCATATCAAACCTTCCATTTATCTCTAAAATCATTGAGAAAGCTGTAGCAAAACAACTACACAACCACCTGGGTGGGAATGGTTTGTTTGAAGGATTTCAAACAAACTCATCATAGCCCATCATGGCACAGAAACAGTGCTGGTTAAAGTCTCCAATGACATGGCTAATGGCTTCATACAATGGATCAGCCTCCATACTTCTTCTAGATCTTAGTCCTGCATTCGACACCATAGATCATAATATTTTACTACAGAGACTGGAACATGAAATTGGAATTAAAGGAACTTCACTAAGGTGGTTCAAATCCTACTTATCAGATAGACATCAGTTTGTTCATGTTAACAACAGCTCCTCCTCATGTACTGTAGTCAGTTATGGAGTCCCACAGGGTTCGGTACTTGGACCAATCCTCTTTACGCTTTATCTGCTTTCTCTAGGCAACATTATTCGGAAACACAGCATCAACTTCCACTGCTATGCAGACGATACTCAGCTGTACCTATCAATGAAGCCAAATGAAATGTCAGACTGCAGACATGTCTTGTAACACATAAAAGTCTGGATGACCAAAAATATTTTACTTCTCAACTCTGACAAAACTGAAGCTATTGTACTAACCCTAACCTCAGAGAAACTAATCAGTCTGGATAGCGTTAGTTTGGCTTCCAGCTCCACTGTAAGAAACCTTGGAGTAACCTATGACGAGGACAAGTCCTTTGTCCCTCACATAAAACAAGTCAGTAGGGCAGCTTTCTTCCACCTGAGAAACATTAGGAAAATCAGAAGCATCCTCTCAAGCTCCATCATATCTCAGAGAGCTCATAGTTCCTTACTGTCCTAGCAGGCCACTCCACTCTCTAGATGGAGGTTTACTTGTGGTTCCTAGAGTCTGCAAGAGTAAATGTGGAGGCAGATCGTTCAGTTATCAGGCTCCTCTTCTATGGAACCAACTTCCAGCATCAGTCCGGGGGGCGGACTCTTTAGTAACTTTCAAGACCAGGCTTAAAACTTTCCTGTATGACAGAGCTTATAGTTAAAAAGTTAAAGTCCTCTACTCTTTAGCTATGCTGCTATAGGCCTAGACTGCTGGGGGAAGGACTGAGACTCTCTCTCTCTCTCTCTCTCAATGTCTCTCCCTGTTACCCTCTCTCCCCCTCCATCTCTCCCTCCCTCCATATATCTCTCTCTCTCTCTCTCTCTCTCTCTCTCTCTCTCTCTCTCTCTCTCTCTCCCTCTCCCTCTCCCTCTCTCTCTCTCCCTCTCCCTCCCTCTCTCTCAACTTCACCTTAATACAGTGAGAGTATCAAAGATCAAAGGACATCTGCAAGTATCTGAGTCAAAAAGAAGCCTCAGAAAACCTGCCCACCAGGACCCACCAACCAACCAATATATTAGTATCATGACCAATGTGTCTGAAACAGCTCCAGTGTAGACCCTGTGGAAAAGTGAAGCCTGTGTGAACAGAGACACACCTTCACACAGGTTTACAAAAAAAAAAGACAGAAAAAGACAGAAGGTCAAACATGCATGTCTGACCAATTACAACAGAAGTTTGATATTTAGTCTAATTCCTCAGGCAATTCAAGGTGGTTCAGTAAGCAGACTTTACCTGCCAGTTATTTCCAGCCTGGTTGGAATTTCCAGTCCAGCCCAGTCCAGCTGATATACTTGAATATGGTGTTCCTGGCTGAGCCTTGTACTTATTCTGCCCAGTTCCAACAAGTCAGCTGGATTAGAGACTGGAGTGGACAGTGGGTCACTGTCTACATGCTGTCTGTCTGTTGTGTTTGGCTGCAGTTGTTCAGTCTGTCCCTGTGGTGCATACATATGTAGAATCGGTGGGACCAACAAGTCATTGGAGGAGACCAGCAGCTGAAAGAGCAACTTTGCTGAAGAGCAGAGCTGTTTGCAAACCAAGAGATGGTTGGAGATGTCTGAAGTGGTATTTTCTAAAGTGCTCTGTCTATTTACATTTGGTTGGGCTGAGTCCACAGCCTCAAAAATGTACTGGCACATATGAGTTTGGCAGTGGCTGTTTTGATTGTTTTTGGAGTTATCTGGTCTAAGTTGAACAGAGGTGAGCTTGGCTAAAGGATGGTGGTTTTCCAAGGTAGTCTTGTCAAAATGAAGATGCAGGGTGGGCTGCTGGTCCATAGAGAGGACAGAAGACATTAAAAAAGTGTACCTCAACTGTTCCCAGGACCAATCAGATCTCTGCTTGCAGGTCCCACATCTTATAATGGGAGGAACAAAACTGTTATAGTCCTCATGGTTGTGGTGGACCAGACAGACTTGACAGCTCTGAGGAGAGGACCAGCACAGCATCTGCTGAGCTGCAGCTTCTGCATGATGCACTGCTAAAATCAAAGTCACTTCTTTGATTGTCAAGGCAGCAGGGTGGTGGTCACTGCTGTGTGGAAGACCAGGACCCAGAGTGGAATGATGTGCTTGTTGGAGTACTGAAGTCCTTAGCTGGGTGGTGTTGTGTAGTGCCCTCTGCTCCTCCACTGCCTGGTTATATACCTCAGTGCCAGCCAACATATCCTTCAGGACTTCTAGTGGTACAGAGTCTAGTTCAGTCTGGGCCACAGCAGACAGGATGACCCTAACATAGTGTTCCATCAAAACCAGCGCCTGAAGACTAAGAGAGTCCAGAGAGTGTTTCATTTTGATCAGCAGCCCAGTCTGCCGGACTAGAAGAGGTCGCAGGTAGTAGTCGGATTGGACTTTGGAGAACAGACAAGACCAGTGGTTGAGATGGTCCCAGAGCTCATGGCTCAGGGAGCCAAAACTGACGGTGAATGAAGACCAGCTGGATAGGGTCTGGAAAGGAGACGAGAATGCTAGTGTTTGTGAGTCTGAGGCGTGACTGAAATAGTCAAGGCTGAAACCAGAGGGAGATTCTACTTAATGACATGTCATATAAAAAGATATGCTAACAAACCAGACTTTAGGTTTTTAATAGGTCAGGCTGGAATTACACACATTATATATAATTTTTATCTTTTGTTTTTTCTTTTTTAAAAAATCAGACCTGGATTTAGTCAATGTGACCTATTAAAAAAAAAAAAAAAAAAAAAAAATCAAGCCTGTTGTCACGGTAGACCACAAAACCACTCATTTGACAGGTGTGTTGAAGCAGCAAAAGATCTGCATACAGGGCAGTAGCCCTCCAGGAGCAGAGTTGATGACCCCTAACTGAATCCACAGACAGTCAAACAGTCCTGCAGGTCACCCTCACCTGATGGAGATATGATCTGTTCAGCAGCTCCTCTAGCAACTGGCTTACTCTTCCTACAAATACGGTGGCAAGACGAGCCCTCCTAGTGTACTCGTGTATGAAGAGGAGCAGGGACCGCTGCTCAAGGAGTCTCCACAGAGTCCTGTAGTGCCCCTGCAGGGGTGGGGAGGAGGGTAAGAGGAGAACCCCAACCTCTGCTCGAATGCCTGGAACATAGACCTGTTGTTGTGTAGAGACACAGAGGTTACTGACACATCTGTGTCCTCCCTCAAACACACACAACTCCCTGGACTACCACACTCTCACCTAGAGAGGTCTTACCTGTGCTCTGCCCACCAGCTGCCAATGTGGCGCCACAGTCATGAGAGCTTGCTGCAGACGTAGCAGGCGGGCAGAGGACTGGGACACTAGGTCGTGCACCACCACAAAGTGTTCTTCCTCTGCTTCCTGGTCCTGACCACGGTTGTGGAACAGCCACCTTAAACTGGGGTTGAAAGTGGTGCTGATTAACGTCTCAGCTTGCTGCAGAGAGCGGAAGATGCAGCCCTGAGACCCTGAACCTGCAGGGATCCACAGCATAAGAGTCAACCTGTCTATTAGTTACTCAGTCAATCAGTCAGACTGTAACTCCATCAGTCTTTTAGTCTGTCAATCTGTTAGGAGACAAGTTTTTTTGGCTAGATGTCCAACATTTCCTGGTAGTTTACTGTGTTGATGAAAGTTTAGCATGTGCCATGTAGAGAGAGAGTGTAGTTTTTTGGTTGTTTTGTTTTTGACAGTGCTCATCAGTATTGACAAACAATGCCTGATAGCTGTTGTTCCATGTTCTTACCGCGAGTGGTCACACGGTCTGCCACCAGACATCTCTAAAACACAAGAGGAACAAAACAGGTTCTGTTCAGTTATTTACCTTTTCACTGCAATGAGGTCTGAGTCTGTGCTTTCAAGAGGATCGGTGAGACTTTAACCTAACACCAAGCAAATGTCAGGTTAATGCAGTGCTTCTCAAATACCAAACACCAAAGTGTGTGACCCCGCGGAACATACTTTTTTGCCGTACTAGAATAAAGTGTAATTGCAACTCCACTACAGTAGATGGCAGTGGCCCTCTCATTGTCAGAGTGTACGCAGGGATTATTAGTAGGGTTTTTATGCACCGTTACAGACCGAATAACATACATGATAAATTATTCAAAGACAAATTATACTAGAGCGGGGGGCGAAATATTTTTTTCTTCCTGGGGGGGCGTAACAGAAAATTGAGAAGCACACTGGGTTAATGTAACAGAAATTTGTACTCCTAAATGAAACCACTGACCTGATCCTTGTCTGGACACGAGTCAGAGTTGTCCCAGTCTGAAAGAGACATGTACAAACTCCTCTATCATCAGACAACACAATCACTACAGTTATCCAAGTATTCCACTAAACAACGAAGTCCATGAACCAAATTCAAATCAAACCCCTTAGGCTTCTCTTCACAACCGATTTCCCCCCACTTCAGTGACTATCAGTTGAACTGATTTGGTGGACGCGTGGAGCATTTTGGGGGCAAAGCTGCTCAATGAATACACACCGTGTGTGTCACCTGCTGTCAGACGAGGATCTCCACAAGGATCTCTCTGTGACTTTGTGATGTTGTGTTCCATGCTAGAGGAGGTAGCTGTGCGGTGAACAGGCAGAATGGACAGCACTATTTAGTTTCTGTGAACAATCTTAAGCAAGTGTTCAAGCCTACTTCGTTATTGACTCTTCCTCCGCATTGCTTTAGTAACAGCGTTATTCATAGCGAAGTGGGGTCTGGTCGCCGATCCCCGGTCCATCGATCTGTTCCTACCCTGTGTTGTTGAATCAAGACGGTCAGAGTCGGTGAGTGCAGACCCACGGAGCTGCTCATGTTTATCAAAATGAACCTTATCGTTGGTTTAGGCCTTTCCTAAAACGGCTGTGTTAGTCCTCTGTGCAACAACGAAGTCAGGTTTAAAATCGTATCCTCCGTTGCCAACACAGAAACACTGCAAGTAGCTGCAGCCAATCTGGAGACAGCATCCCCCGGTTGTTACGAAGTGGGGCGGAGCCTTGTGTGAATAATGAGCCCTCAGCTGTTTCCATTTCCGCTGTTCCAGCCAAGGTCCCATTACGAACAACCGCGTTCAGATGTCCTGGCGTTTCCAGGGCACATTGTGCCCCTCATGGGCACATTGTTTAAGGTACGCGCATCATTTTCTCCAAAGTAATAAAGAATCTTGTCCTCTCTTGAAAAATGTCTTTACTTTAACTGTCAGACAAACCAAATTTGAACTGTGCCCCTCTAAAGGACATGCTCACCCCTCGTCTCTCCTATTACTCCCCATGTATTTTTCTCTGGCTGGAGGGAGAGGAGTTCATATTTTCATATGTTTTTAAATCGCTCCCCTGTCCACATTTTACATCCTAGAAACACAAAAATACACACATAGCTTCACATGCTTGTTGTGACGCTCAGCATCTGCTCGGTTTTCTGATAGCTGTTACCATTTTGTCACAAATTGCCCCAGAGTGAGAGGCTCGCCGACAGAAATGAACCTGTTTTCTAATGGGCTTATATATATATATATATATATATATATATATATATATATATATATATATATATATATATATATATGTCCACTCTCTTGACAATTTCTCTGTAACATCACACGCATTAGTGTTCCTCCAAACAGACCAATAGAAATCAGTCAGAAAATAAAAACAAGGTGGTCTGACCCACAAAAGTTCAATATATTTCTTCTCCTCTTACTAACTTGTGTAAAAAACCCATGCAGACAAAAATGCTTTCACACCCCCTTAAAACGTCCATGCTCTTCCAACTCTTTCAGAGCTGGTCAAAAACTGAAATTACACTGTCCTGCTTGTAAGAAAAAAAAAAAGAACAAGAAAAGATCATCCCTTTGAGGGGGAAAAATATAACTCTCTAAGTGACTTGATCAACATCTACATCTTGATCCATTCAAAGTGAGTGTTCAGCATTGTTGCAGTAATATGCAGCAAGATTTACATACAAAATTGTATCTCTCTGAGAAAGTTGCTCAACTGTCAGCCAGAAAATTAACACATTACTCAAACATTCAAACATTACTGAAATCTCCACTCTGTTCGTTTGCTCTATAACGTAAAATACAATTTACTGTGGGCAAGAGATATTTCCTCCACAGAGAGCAATAGAGATTTGTTCGAACATGACAACAAAAGAACTTTTGTGACCCACAGAGGGGCTTTACATTTCGTTTTCTCTTACTACATAGTGCAATGGACAAATGGCATAAAAAATTAGAATTCTTCCAAAGGGCCATCCCTTTAACTGAGCAGTTTGTTCTTTAGAGTGTACCCTGGGAGTGCACATCTCGAATCCTATTCCCATGAACAGGTGCTGAATCACCTCAGAAGTATATTTCAAGTCTTTCAGATAGTGAAGGTTCAATCTATACAGCAGGCAATCTCGAAACGGGATCGTGATAAACTGTATGTTGATGTTGATGATAAACTATGGCCATTTTTACTCGATAGGGATAGACCTAGGTCTCGTTTGAATTGGAATACCTGTACAGCACACTGTGTTTTGTATTTAGACATGGTGCCATATACCGATCGTTGGCCGGTCAACAATCACGTCACTACGTGTTTATACAGCATCTATAAAAAATTGTCCATACACAACGGCAGTGGTCAGTGTTTTTTCCACTCCTCTTCCCCACAGTTATCTCATCTTGTCAATCGTGTCTTGTCAATGCTGTAACAGGTTGTTTGAGTGTAAGCAAAACTTCTCGTAGGAGTCGCGAGGTCTGCAGCCAGACTCTCTAGTAATGTTCCCACTGTTCACACATTTTTCATTTATAATGAGGACAGGTCTTGCACTGTTTCACTCGTATGCAAGTATATTATCCATGCCAAATACTTGTTACAGTCAAATATGAGGCTCAATCCTACATTACTTGCTGTTTCACTCCAGCAGCACTAGCCAGCTAGCAGTACATGCTAACATATTTCAGAAAACGAATGAACATGAAATATTCATCACAGGTTTAATATGTTGATGGATTATTTGAGATGGAGAGTCAATGCACATTACCAACAGATTAACTAACTAAGATAAAAAATTTCTAAATGTGCTGGATGGATGACTCGGCCCCAGGGAAAAAGTTGGCGGTCGGCTTGGATTTTCAGAGTTCTGCCAGTCGTCAGTGTTCTTTATTCCTTTGTTCAACAGTGTATCATCCGATCATCCTGTCACACAGGTCTTAGGGAAGGATTGCGACAATCATCTACACGACACTGGTCCTGAGAGAATCTTTGCAGAGATCCAGAGAAATTACTGGATCGGTTGACAAATAATTAAGAAACACTAGAAACAGTATGCGGAATGCTGCTTATGGCAGAGAACCTCAGTTGCACCAGTGATGGCCGACTTAGTGGCTGAATGACTCCGGATCAACAAACCCCCGTTCTGGTCCACCGGGGTCGACTGCTTCGGGTCATATACAGTGAAAATCGGCAGGAGGCATAAAAAACGGTGGGGCATTGTATTTAAATGTCTTACCTCAAGATGCGTCCACCTTGATCTGTTGCAACACATGGACACAGACTCGTTCTTACTGGCATTGCGTCGATTTATCTCAAGATGAGGCAAGCCATACAAGATTTTATGCGACAGAGGCACCAACTTCTGGGGGGCAGAGCGAGAGCTCAAAGAATTGCTGAAAGATCTTGATCCATCATTGAAGCAACAGCTGGGCGATCAAAGCATTGCATTCAGATTCAATCCACCTCTTTCACCCCATTTCTGTGGTGCGTGGGAGAGGGAAGTAAGGGTGATTAAAGTCTCCCTCCAAGTCGTGCAGCGGGACCAAGTTGTATCACAGAAGGTTTTGTGAACTGTCCTTGTGGAAGTAGAGGGTATATTTAACTCAATGCCCCTAGGATACTCCTCTTCTGACCTGGCCAACCCCAATCCTGTAACGGCTAACTTGCTGCTGATTGGGCATAACACATCGCTTCCTCAAGCCACATATGGTTTCAGTGAACTTCTAGGCTGCTGCCATTGGAGGCATAGTCAGGTCCTGGCAGACTGGTTCTGGAGCCGCTCCCCAAGATGCCTGATGATGACGTGGATGCCAGAGTCCCTTAACAACAGCAGGGACTTGTACTACTTCTACACATTCACAGCATGTCACAGCAAGCTGCTTCACACAGAGACTGATGGACTGTTTGTGCATGCGCAGTGTGTTAAATGAAACATTTCGTGTAGTTAACTAGTTGGGTTAATTTTCCGCCAATCGTCAGTGTTCTTTATTCCTTTGTACAACAGTGTGCATCGGTGATGATGTAAGTTACTTGATGAGTGGATATTGTTTATGTTTCCTATGTGATGTGAGCCATTAATATTACCAGAATAATCTGCTTATTTTGCTATAGTTAGCTTACCATTTAGCATGTTTTTAACTTAACCCCATGAAATGGACGCTCAGTTAATGATATATTTTATTTTTTTCTGTCACTGTATTGCAGGTTAATTATTATTAACATAACTTTATTATTGTTGTTCTGTTTACAGACATCACAAACCACACATACAGTGGTGTATAATTTCACCTGTCCTGCTCATTTGGATATGTCAATAAATAATATCTAAAGGAGAGAAGTTGCTGCGTCTTGTCTGACCAAAAGATTAGGCCAGTTGTACACAACCAGCATATCATCGCCGAAGCTGTTCCCTTACAGGTTTGAAATGAGTTTCCGCGCTTTTTTCAAGTTGAAGTTGTTCTAACGCTTCTTCTTCGTGTAATGGGCAATGAACAGCTCTTCTGACTAAAAGCCCAAATCCCTTTTAACAGTGCACAGCAGTCAAATAAAGATATAATACACATTTCATTTGGTCTTCTTTATTTCCTACAAATAGAAGAGCTAGTTTAGTTAATGTTCCAACAGTTAGCAAAATTAACATAATTCACCGGTGACCGTGTACCCATGTTCTAGATCTGCCTTCCTAATCTGGCCATCCAAGTTTTGCATTTCTTTGTTGGTTTTTTGGGATTTTTTTTTTCACCAGGTGAAGTTTACTGGTAATTGGCAATGCATAAGGAGGACATTAAATGATATAGTTGCACAGAATGACCCTCTGGTGTTTGCTGAACATCCATGTCCTGTTAAAAAGGATGAGAATGTGTTAATTCTTCAGTGTAGGCTAAATGGCTAAAAGTATCAGTAACGTATCAAGATGTTACCTCTAAAGTCTTTCTGGACCCCCCTCTGTAAAAGCAGCAGACACAGTTTCCTTCAAGCTCTTCATCCTCGATGAGTGATATGTTTACAATATATAAAATCTTTGGAGTATTGCCTACTTACAGTAACATGGTTTGATGTGGTGTGAGGGGACTCCACCAGGCAGGCAGAAACACGATCAAAATAAGGTTCCCCATGAGATTATGCCGAGGTCTTATCGAATAGGGGATCCATTGATGCTGTCTTTTTAGAGTTGTGGTGCATGCGTTTAAGTCCCGGTGAAACTACTCTGGTAGTTTGGTCTATTTTTTTGTTGCACAAGTTTCTTGTGTTTACTCTAAACTCTGAGTCGATCAAACTAACTCAAATCTGCTGTTTTGGAACCAACAACTCAGAGTAGATCAACTCAGAGTTTGTTGAACCTGCTTTGTGAAACGGACCCCAGGTCAGGTTGAGCAGAGAAGCTCAAGTAAATTTTAATTTGTTGCCATGGTGTTTTGGTTAATTCACATAAAGCGTGATATTCATGTAAAGTATTTGGGTTTTTTTTTTTTTTTTTGGTTTTTCTTTTCAAGTGCAGTTTGGTTGGTGCACTTGCTATTCACAACTATATGAGGAAAGTTTGCACCCTTGGTAGGCAAAGCAAGGTTTGTGGCATGTGTTTTGTTTGATATATTATGTGCAACACTGGAGTTTTTGGATTGACTGTGTAATAAAGTTTGGGTTTTAAGGAAAACTATATTGAGGTAAAAAGTGTAAACTTGAGATTTTTTAATGTGCAAATATTGATATTTTGCTACATGTTTTTAGTTTCATGGTGTGCAACGATGGAATAAAATTTTGTACCAGTTGAACTCAATGCAGTCTCTTTGACGGCAAGGGCTGTTACAGACGCCATGCATCAAGAGCATGAAAAGTAATTTAATGGAAATCAATGCAGGTAAAAAAACATGTTTTATTAGGATATTAAGATTTACTAATTTCAAATGGTATGAATACATATAGTAACATTAAATAACAACAATAGAGAGGCCATTTGACAAATATGCCATATAATGATCCGAAACTAACAAATTTTATCCCATTAACAATGTCTGACAGAAAATGCAGATGGGGCTTGAGCTTGAAATTCTGTGCCAGCGTCACACTTCACCATGCTTTCACCAACCCTGTACCGCTGGACTTCTGGACATAGTGTGCATAGGAAATGGTCATATGAGGATGAAAAATGCACAACTGCAAGAAAGGAACCTGCTCTAGAAGGTGGCCTGCCACCCACAAGAAGCTGGTGGTTTTGTCCTCATATGCTTTTGCCATGGTCTGGAACACACATATTAAGGGTGATTTTCTTTCTTTCAGCTATTCCATCAGGGATCACCATAGCTGATCACCTGTTTTTGTTTTCATTATCTTCTTGGTGACTCCTGCATGTCCTCTGACTGCATCCATAAACCTCCCGGGGCCTCTCTCTGTCCTCTTGCCATATTATCCTACTCCAAATATAACACTCATTGTTCTTCCGTGCATGTCCAAGCCCTCAACTTTTTGAACGAAATGTAAGAAAGTGTAAGAAACTTAAAGTGACATGCATATGCTTTCCTTCATGTAAATGAGGGCTGTTTGAGGGGAGGGTACCCGAGAGGAGGAGGGTGTAGTACCAGACAGTTGGATCCACAGATGATTGAAAACTGTCAGATTGTCACGTAAAATGAGCATTACACAAACAGAAAAAGCTATAAAGGACAAAATTGACCCCCAGGATGACTGGATGACATACCCTTTATTCAAAATAAAAATTACTTCAGGAAAGTTTTGTTGAGGTGAAGAGGAAATTAAATACATTTCCAAGTCAAAATATTGTTGATTTTTTGTTTGTTTGTTTGTTTGTTTGTTTCAAGGTGAATTGTTTCACTTCTAGATAAGTGTCGTGGATGTGAGGCCTACAACCTGAACAGCCAGGCAGAGGAGGATGAGGAAGACGATGTCATAAGCTTCAAGAGGAAGTGCACTAAGAGAGGAATTCCAGAGGATTTTGTTGGAAATGGTGTTTCTTATTCTGATATACTTTATACATTTGAAATGTATAAAATTGGTTGATACAAATTTATATTCTATTTGTATAACTGTACGCAACCCAATCAATCGATTTTGTATCTTATACAGTCAGGTCCAATCCCACAGTGATGCCCACAGTCCCTCGGCCAGGTCCAGACATGATGACCGATCACAGCACAGTTATCTCAGCAGCGCTCCCATGATAGGCATAGGGATTTGTTGAATACGTTCATGCAAATTGGCTCACCCTGGCTGCCTGTTCACATTACACAGTGCACATTGCTTTGAAAAAGAAATCAGGTAATTGTGAATACGTTATTGCACCAGGTGGTTCACACATTGGGTGAATTCCAATATCCTCATCAGGCCCTATACACTGAACCTGCAATGATTTCATTCGGTTGAACTAGTGTGACTAAATTCCTGATTGGCTAATTCATGCCAGTTAATTATCTGAGGGTGGATAGGGGGGCAATGGAAACCATAAACTAAAAACCTATGAAGTCCTTATCTAGGAATTGATTCCCATCACGAGGAAATAGGATTACTTTGTTCACACTGCTCACACATCATGATGGGATGCAATTCCTAATTGCAGTGACAATGCAGCCTAAAGGCCACAATTTTCATCAAAGTGCTTTGCAGTTCAGCAAGTTTTAAAAAGGCACTCTAATGGGATGGTAATTACTGATCTATTGGCAGTGGAGAAGACATCTATGAATATTCTCATTCTTCATGTCATTGCTCTCTCTCTGACCAAGACAATGAAGAAAGACCCAGGTATTTAACATCTATGGGTGTGTTCAGCAAAAGTACTTGTGAAAGCACTTTCACAGGTACTTATGGTGAACACACCCACTGTTTTGGTCAAACTAGTGTGGACTTGTAGACCAACAAGCATGTGCTGATGAAGCCCCTTGGATAAGAGGCCATAGACAAATACAAATCCAGTTGCTACGAATCAATTTACGAATCAATTTTGAGAGAGTGGAGAAGACACTAATAGTACCACCTTCTCTCTTCCTGCACTGTTCTCTCTGTCCACAGAAACTGCTTTTAAATTATAGTTATGTCAAATGATATTTTTTTTGGACTTTTGTTTCTTTCTCCAACACTGCTGTACTAATAACAAACACAAACACAAAAACAATTGTGAACTAGCTAAACTTGCTATTCTAAATGGAGTATTGAAATAAACACATTTGTTGATTACAGTGTTCCAGAAAAAGGTCCTGCGCCTAGTGGTCGACATCCACAATTGCTTGAAGGAAACGCAGCATGCCTCTTCAGCTGTCCGTATGGACAGGATTGACACTATGGAGGACTTTGAGTTACAGGAGCAACACTTCTCTGATGCACAACCTTTGATACCCTAATAGGTTTTACAAGACTAGAAGTAATTGTTGTTGTTTTTTTATTTTATCCAAAGCGACCTGGCCAATAAATAATACAATGCATTTGCACATTCCTCTGGGGTGAGTCAGTCAACTTAGTAATGGATCTGTTATTCTAACAGGTGCTTGACAAGGCGTTTTTCTTTTCTTTAATTTGAAGGGAAAGGGGTAAAATGGGGAAAAGGCCTTTGGTGGGAACAAGGGTTTATAGAGCAATACAAGTTAAGGTATGTTGACCAGTCTATAAATAATAACATTTCCTTCCCTCCTGATTGAATAAAAAGCAATGCTAATTTTCTATCTCGATAGACTTTATTCATCCACAAGAGGGACTGAAGGTGTTATGTTTATAACATTAACAAAGATACAAAAGACAGAAAAGTTGAAAGTTGCTGAGATGGTGTCTGAGCACCACAAACATGTGGAGGTCGAAGATTCATTACTTCAGCCCATTCACGCCTCCATAGTAATGCCCCACCTATGAACGGACTTGAGCTTGCTGGACCTTCATTTGAGACCAAAACTGCCATGCCTCCCACTGCCTCCTCCTCTCCATACTCCTGTTTCTCTTTGTGAGATCAAGTCCTTTTGATTTGTTTTTGTTTGTGTTTTACCTCTGTTTGAATGAAAATTGAGAATGAGGCCTGAGTTCAACTAGAATGTAATTTCATTGTCCTTGATATGTCTGCCATTCAATAAAGATGAAAATGGGAATATTGAATTGTGATGTATTTGTATGTGGATAACTGTAGTTTCATGCTTCCAGAGGGTGGAGGACATGTTTTCTGTGCCAGTTAACTTTCCTGTAGCTTAGTTTGGCTCAGATGCAAGTTTGATCTATGTATGATACCTTTGTATGAGTCTTCAATCTGCTGCTGAGGGAATCAAATGGAGTTTTTGGGAAATGATCCAAGTGCCATTTCAGAAGGTAGCCTACTGTTCCAGATCATTTTACAAAGACTCTTTGTGAATATTGGAGATGCATACAAAGGTGTAATTCCTGTAAGCTAAAGAAAATGAATTGGTACAGAAAATATGTTCTCCACCCTCTTGAAACAATCATAGTAGTATAAAGATAACGTCTAATTTAGTCTAAATTCGATGTTGAAAAGGCACCCATGAATGACTACATTTGGACTATAAATTTCCCTTACATGGAGGTCCCACAGACATCAACATTAGACGTTCGGAAGACATCGCCTGGCATTGCTAAGCAACCCCTTCAGTGGACCGAAACTGGATGTCCAAAAATGAGACAGAAAAGACCTCACTACAACATCACATTGCACAGTGGGTAGACACTAAATATGCATGAACCATCACTGGGTCCAGAATTAAAGTGGGTATTTGTTTTTTTCAGGCAGTAGATATTTTGTCCAATGATATATGTTCTGCAAGGAGGATCAAACGGTGGGCAATGTTGAAGGACTGCTTATTTTTCCATTTAACTAGGATTACTTTCTTGCAGATGGCTACAACTACATGTATAGATTGGGATAGATGGGTTGGGAGGTTGATATCATTGGATTAACAATTAGGAAATGGGTAGGAGTTAGTGGGATTCTGTAGTCCAAGATGGATGAGAATTTCTGTGTGACCATTGAGCAGAAGTGCTTCACAGGTGAGGGTTGGGGTTAGGGTTAGGGTTAGCGAGAGCAGGTCAGCCACGCCTCCTGTAGAAAAAAACTGAACACAACACAAGGGGAAGGGGGAAAGGGAAAATAAAAAAAAACACAAACTAAAACCCAGCCCCTGACACCAGGACATCAGACATGTTATCCAGGAGAAGTATTTATTGTTGCCCTTTTGTATATATATTGCCCTTTGTATATATATATATATATATATACATTTTATTTTTATTTTTATTTTTTTTTTTTTTGGGGGGGGGGGTCAGTCTGCAGAATCTCATGCATTACTGGAAGTATTGTTGACTTAGGCTAGTTGATGGAGTAATCACAACATTAGGAAAATTTGTTATGAGGTTAAATGCCTCCTGTAATGATTTTTAGTTCTTGTAGGTAAAGTAAAATATAATCTGCATTAGACAAGGTACCTTTGATACTGTGGGACAAAGTGGATGAGAATACATCATTCGTCCCTGTTATGCATCTGTACTTTAATTTATTAATTTAGATATATTTTGTCAATGTGCTGGTTTGGGAACCTCAACGTCAAGTCAAAAAATGCGCTCACTAAAATTGTTAAGAAGAGTGGCAAGATTTCTATTGTGGTTGTGCACGGTGGATCATGATTCCTGTGTTGAAGATACAGTGGTCTGTGCTGTTGTACATGTCTGTTAAAGGGTTTGTGTCTTTTTTATGTTCTTGTCGACTACAAAACTAATTTCTCCCCTGGGGGACGTAATAAATCAAGTTGAAGTTGAACAAGAAGGTTGTTTCAATGCACCATCAGGTTCGGGGACAGGTTCATCACTGTTGTTTTGGCTTACAAGCTGAATGGCAGCGCAGCGTACCATGCCTTCTTGGTGGCCCTGGGAAGGGTGCTGAAAAGTGCTTCAACTGGGGACACCATAGTTCTACTGTTGAGACTTCAATGCCCATGTGGGCAGCAACAGTGACAACTGGAGGAGTGTGATTGGGAGGATCGCCCTCACTCCCCCGATATGAGCCTGAGAGTGTTTTTATTGGACTTATGTGCTAGAAACAGTTTGTCCATAACAAACACAATGTTCAAGTATAAGGGTGTCCATCAGTGCACGTGGCACCAGGACACTCTAGGTGTGTGGTCAACTATCGACTTCTGCTGTTGGAGGAGGACGCTTGACAGACTTCACAGACCCAAATGTACTGTGAATATCTGTTTGGAACACCTGGCTGGACCCTCTATCAGAGGGGTCTTCAATTCCCACCTCTGGGAGAGCTCATATGTAACACCATTTTAATCTTGTACGATGTTTGTATCTGTTTGATTTTTTAATCACTCCAGCTTTTTAAAATATTATTTCCTTCCAAAATTTGAACAATCCTGACATAGATTTAAACCACATTTCATTTTTATTTTTCAATTAACTTGTTTACTTTGTGTCTGAATACTGCTGTTGTTAAATCAAATCAAATGAAATTTATTTATGTTGTGCCAAATCATAACAAATTTAGATCAAGGCACTTTACACATAGAGCAGGTCTAGACAGGTTAAAGAGACCAAACATATCGTTCTAAGAGCAAGCACTTGGCAACAGTGACAAGAAAAATACTTTAATGGGTTATTAGAAAAAAGTCTATGAAGTGGATGGAATTTCATGTCATTTATTCTAGATATGTGGGCTGCAGTGCTCAAGTAATCAGCAGACATCCAGCTGACAGATGTGATCATGTCACTGATATGCAGTCTTCTTCACAGGAGAAGTGAATACGAGAATCCATTCCTCAACTTCTTCTCTTCTTCTCCATGAGCACAGCTCTGTCAGTGTCACTGTGTCCCCACACAGCTTAAGGGAAATTCTCCTGACAAGGGTTGATGTAAGAGCAAATGTTGGAAAATGGTTACCCACGTCACAACTACTGTGGGGGTTTTTTTTCCTGGTGAGCTGACTAGTCCTTCACATGTATGTACACATGATCTCTCATTGCCCAGGTCTCCCTTCCTTGCTCTGAACCCTCCGTGAGCAGTGCACTGACGCACCACATGTCACATGATATCAGCCCTCAGATGATGCACATTATGTTCAGACTGGGAAGGCCAACATTTGTTGGTATGAATCACTTTGTTGTTTGCACTGAATCTTCATGCTTGAGTTATTTGTATGATGACCAGAATAAGCAGTGAAAATCTAAATTTCCTGTGATATATATACATTGCAGACCAAAAGTTTGGACACACTTTCCTATTCATTTGAATGAGAAGGTGTGTCCAAACTTTTGGCCTGTACTGTATATATAAGACATCAGGAAATTTCAGCTTTTATCTCATTGTGTCATTTTCACACAAAATGCATCCTGTCAGGAGAATATCAGCACAATGTCGGAAAGGTAACAAGTTACCCCATGAGTTTCATGAGTGACAGTTATGAGATGTAACATGGCAGTCTGTCTTTCCTGTGATGTGTGATAACAACACATACACAGCCATATTCACAATGCTTTTTGTCAAAGAACAACTTATTTTTCCATCCCTCACATACCATACACAGGTATATACGGTCCACTGATTATGTGGTTGCCATGATTGATCAGGCATGGAAAAAACTGTCAAATTAGTGGTCCTAGCAAGGAAAACCAATAAACCACGTGGTAATGGGTTGCCAAGGCCATGGTTGTGGGGAGTGAAAGCTGGACTATGTGATCTGACATAACAGAAGAGCTACTGTAGCTCAACCTACTGAAGAAGTTCATGTTGGTTCTGTTAGAAAGGTGTCAGAACAAACAGAGCACTGTGTTGTGTATTGGGCTGTGTAGCTTCAGACCAATTAGGGTGTCCACACTGAGCCCTGTCCACTGAAAGCTATGAAAGTGCACACATGAGCATGAGCACGAGACCATGGAACAAAACTAGAAGATGTGTCTGGTCTGTTGGATAAGGCTTTCTTTCAGAACATGTGGATGGTCAGGTGTGTAGGTTTCTTACCTGGTGAAACTTTAGGTCCTGCCATTTATGTGGAAAGTTGTTCTGTATATTTTTATTGTTTTTAATTTGTTCCTATGAAGTATCTTTAAGCATTGTTATAAGTGGTCTCTTTCATCAGGATAATGCTGCCTCCCACACTGCAATAATGGTTCATGAATGGTTTGAGGAAAACAACTATTTCCAGGTGCTGACTTGGCTCTGAGTTCCCTACATCACAGTCCAGTCCAGCATCTGTGAAATGTTTTGGACAAACAAAGTCTGATCCACAGGCAGCCCATGTCACAAATACTGAGACTTAAAGTATTTTCTCCTGCTAACATCTGCAGCAAACTGCTATGGTCCAGATATCCCAGCCCAGCTTCAGAGGTCTAGCAGAATCCAGGCCTCTATCGTCATGGCTGTTCTGGTGCCAAAAGGGACCTACAGAATATTGGTCATAATGTTATCCAGGTAATTCTGGATTTTTTTGGAAGATAAACAGAGTATATTTAAGACCTTTCATCTCCGGTGTAATACTAAAAAACTATACTGAGGAGTCTGTACAAATCAAGTAGGACCAGTACTTGCTCCTTTGTGCAAGGAAGAGCACTGCCATAGTGCTAAAAATGTGTGCAAGTGCAAGTTTCTGACCAAGCACAGGGTGTGCTGTGCTTGGGACTGTGCAGCACAATTGGTATTTGTCAGAGGAAACCAGAATCAGTGGGCCCATCATTGTCACCCTGTTCTTTTCATAGATGACAACAAGTTCACTCTGAGCACATGTGACAGGTGTGAAAGACTTAATGATGAATGCTATGCTGTCTTGTAACATGAGACAAACATGACTGGTTTGGCAATCAGTGATGGTGTGGAAATGCATTTCCCTTGCAGGTTGAAACAGACCTCTACATTGAGCCACCTTGACCTAATGCAGGGGTTTTCAAACTTTTTTTTGTAATTTTTTTTGTCAAAGTCAAGGCACTTTACATGAAGAGCAGGTCTAGACCAAACTCTTTCTAAAATTATTTAAAGAGACCCAACAGATCCCACGATGAGCAAGCACTTGGTGACAGTGGCAAAGAAAAACTTCCTTTAACAGGCAGAAACCTCGAGCAGAAACAGGCTCAGGGGGGGCGGCCACCTGCCTCAACTGGTTGGGTTGAGAGAGTGAGAGAGAGAGAGAGAAAAAGAGAGAGAGAGAGAGCGAGAGGCATGGGGGGGTGTAGTGTAGGGTGCAATGGAACATAAGTACATAACAGTCCAAGTGAACATAATAAGAATTCACACATCCCTGCATTAGTGGCTGCAGTGGGCCTGTCTTGCACCGCACAGTTTCTCAAAGCAAGGTTGCAGGTTTGAAACTGCCACTCTCAAAAAAAGTCTTCAAAAGTCTGTATTTTGTTTTTAGTTCTGCGACAGCTGATAAGCCAATTTCACAGAGATAAGATGTAGCAAATAGAAGAAGCATGCCAACAGCTCTCTTGCCAATGGCAGCATGTTCCCTTTCCACTCCAAGCCAGAATTCATCCACTGATTGAGTTGTAAACCTCAGCCTCAAAGTGGTGTTAGAGGTCATCTCTAAGACCAATGAAATCTCTAAGACCAATGAATTGGTCTTCTTCAACAGAACTTAAGTCACCAGCCATTGCAGACAGAATGCAACATGCTCATTTTATTAAACAGAAAGGACAGGAGAGCACAGTAAATAGAACTAAACAAGGACATTTTTTAGACATAATTTATAAAGATATATCTTAAAACCAACCTGCTGTATTGAAAGGGTCCATACCGAGAGCTGCTAGATGGAAAGTATTTTACAAACATTTCAAGCAGTGATGTTATGTGCTTGTGCATGAGAGGGATAACATGAGTGATCCTATCGGTCTCCTCAGCCATTTCACTTATGTTCTCAGATTACTCAACACTTCCTCTGTCAAGCCAACTGCCCCACACCTGAAGTACGGCAGGTGGGGTATATATTTGTCTTTCCCTTTGAGCTGCAGATTTGCAAAGATGTTGCTCAGATATGCCAGCTTCAACATGTAATGCCTGTCCCATATTCCTGCAACACCTACTGGTCCCATATCTTCATTAATTCTGTGCTACAGCTCATCACCATCGCCGTAGCAAAATGTTCCTACCTACCTACCTATTATTGTGCATATATTATTGTGATAGTTGGCTGATTGAGAGAGTCAGAGCTTGGACTTCTCACCTTCACCGTTCACCTAGTGGTGCTGATATTTTAGATATTGGCTCCTCTAATTGAACAATTGTTCAGGTTGTTGAGGCAATGTTTACAGTTTGGTTATTGATCCTGGTTTTGGAGTGGTGCCCCACATTATTAATTGAATTTAATAATTTTGGCTTTCATAATTCCTAATTTTCACTGATAATTAGGAATTGTAACTGATAACCAAACACACCCTTTTCAAACCCAACACCCTTATCCAGATTCATGTTGTTTTCACAGAAAAGCACAGTTCACATGTCATTACTTTAAATTTCCTTGAAGTTTAAAGACAATGAGGTTGCATCAGCAAAAGAAACCAAGAGTGGGGTAGCCATCTTGATGTGATGTCTAACATAGTGGTATAAAGGAAATGACTGAAGGGCCATTCACATGTTCCCCTTGTTATTTTTTTTTTCTTGCGTGTTCCTCTTTGTTTTCTGTCACTTTGTGTTTTGACTGTTTCTAAGTTTGTGTGCTTCTCTAGCATTTGTGACTCACAAATACCAAGACAGCAGGTGGTATGTGATGTCATCTGGGCCACATATAAGTGTGCTATCTGTCTGTAGTATCTACCTGAGCAGAAAACTGAATCCCTGGTGAACTAGACCCTCATGGATTTATTGTTTCAAGATGTCTCAATATGCAGACTGAAGCTCCACTCTGGGTGCAACAGAGCACAGATCTTTTGTTTCTTTCATTACATGCATTTTTGACCATTGAAATTGAGTGATCATTTGACTGGGCTTTAAACACAGTAATTCTCTACCTTGGGATTGATGAGCCAAGGATGTCATCCCTGAGGTCCAAGTTACCACTGCTCCTGTATGGGATCCTCCTATACAGCTCTTGTGCGCCGCTCATAGTCATCAGTAGTAAAGGACAAACTCTGCAGAGTGCTGCGTTGCTGATCCAGGCTGCTGCCAGCTCCTGGGGCAAGAGGGACGTGTCAGCAAGCAGTGGAGAATACCTGCTGGGGATAAAGAGACTGAGACGACTTTATTGTAATGTGGGCATTGGTTTCCACATTCAAGTCCTACCCAACGGGAAGATCACAGGTGTGCACAATGAAAACAGATACAGTGAGTAATTAGTTATCAGTAATCAGTTATTTCTTCTCTTTGCATTACTTTACTTATTGATCTATTTTGGCAAGGCAGTTTGATATTGACCTGCTGTGATGTCATGTCATGCTGACATCAGCAGTGATTTCCACATGAGCTCAAGGCAGCTGCAAATTTCCTGCAAGACCAGACCTGGACATGGTGGCAAAGATCTGCATGTTTCCTGATCTAAAGCTCAGACAAATAGTGAGTTATTTCACAGTGGAAACATCAGAGGTGAGTCAGGACTCAGGCTCCTTCAAAATAAAAAATCCAATCTCAGGTGTAACAGAGGGTGTGGTCTTTGCTTGATTACTCTGACGTCTGTACTTTTGATCAGTGGGGAGTCTCCATCTACTGACACTAAGACAGCAGTGTGGAGGAAGGTGTTGAGGGGGGCATCTGGGCTCTCACTATAAGGGGTTCTAGATTTTTGCAATCTGAATGATGGGAAAGCAGCACTTTTATCTCTATTTATAAAACGGAAATGTGAAATCCTGCAATCTGATTGGTTGTGATATAATGTGATATAATGTGATATAATGAGTGTATACCACAGCTACTATTCTAAAGCCTTGCCACAGCATATCATTCCACATCAGGGAAAACTTCAGTTTTATGCTTTTATGCTCCGATTTGTGTGGGGGCTGAAGAACGCCCCTCAGCTGTGGTATAATGAGCGTATACCACGGCCTGCTGTGATGTATTGCTTAATCAATTTGCAGCAGACTTTTTGTGTTCCCTCAGAGCCATTGATGTCAGCACTGTTTACAGACTATAACAGTACAGGTAGACTACCTGACTGCTCATGAACATGGAGCTGTAACGACCTGTTCTCCACTGACGCCACTGTGGAATGGCTCGATGCCAACCCTGTGTCTCAGTAGTATGTAAGCAGTGGAAGACCATGAGAAGAACAAGTCAGGTCCCAGAACGAATCCTCCTCTGTGGAAAAACATGAAGCTCTCTCTACTTCCTGATAAGACAAGGGTGATTGTCTCTGTGTGTCTGTAACTTATTTCAGACAGAAGCTGAGTGTAGTAAAGAGCAAGGGTACCTTCATGTTCACCATCTTCTCTCTCATCTCAGCCCTTCTAGAAATTTCTCCGGTCGAGAGGGGAGTGGTAACTCTCTTTGGGGTGAGAAGTGGCCTCTTCGTTGCCATGAACAACAAAGGGAAGCTCTATGGCTCGGTAAGACTTGATCAGGGCCTGCTGATCTAAGATGAGTTTGCTATCTGGTACTCCTTGTTCTTAGGTTAACAAAGGTTGGCCATAGAGAACTTCACATCATGGCATTGTTCTGCAACCTGCTTGATCAGTGACCCTCTAGTGGTACGAAAAGGAATCACAACTAAATATAAATAAAATATAATATAATATATAATACAATAAATCTAAAACATGAAATACTATCAAATATATTCGAACGGAAGAACATTTATCATCAAACAATGGAAAGAAAATGACTGGTTGCCAGTCCATCACAGGGCCATATGTTTATCCTCTCACACTCACACTCAGACCGACGGACCCCGCGAACCCCTGTACCCGTAGGTAACCCACGCAAACACGGGGAGAACATGCAAATTCCGCACAGAAAGGACCCAGGCCGGGAACAGAACCCGCGACCTTCTTATTGTGTGGCAACAGTCTGCGAAGGGAAGTGTGGACCAAGAGAGAGCGAGTACTGAAGAGGACGAGTGTGGGCGGTGTGCAGGTGCTAACAGCGCCAGTAAAGCCCCCCAGAACAACTGCTATCAACAACCAACGACCTAAACTAGCGAGGAGAATTAACGAACACGATATTTTATCAATATTTACTAAGTACTCTAATATATTTTAGTGTTGGTCATTATGGTGGCACTTTGTGTAAAAAGAACCACTGTGCTAGATTAATAAGAACAGTAGCTGCTATAGGGCAAGAGCTGGTCTGCAGTCACATCCAGATTATACAGGTGCAGGGAGCAGAGGAAGAAAGAACAGAACCAGAGAGAGAAAAAGAGTTAGTAACACATATGAGTGGCAGATAGAAAAGGAGAGGGGGAGGCTACTGCATGCGGAGTTACTTGTTCATTGTTCTCTCTTCTTTCTCTTTATCCAAAAAGGGCAACTTCAATGATGAATGCAAATTTAAAGAGAAGCTTCTTGCCAACAACTATAACACTTACGAATCAGCTGCCTACCCTGGCATGTACATCGGCCTCAGCAAGACTGGCAAAACCAAGAGAGGCAACCGGGTTATACCCACCATGACCATGGCCCACTTCCTACCTAGGATGTGACCTTCAAAATCTATGTGGTGACAATTTTTTTCCCCCAACCCTCCTCAGAGCAGAATGACAACTCTGTTGTTTTTGCCCAAACATAAACCCGGCTCTGTTATGAGACTCAAGCAGTGAGCACTAGAAGGTGTGAACCAAGATTCCATTATAGAATATAGAGCAGTAAAATCAGGCTCCTCACCAGGAGCAAAAAGTACAGAGCATTAACAGCTCATGGCTTAAACCTACCAGTGCTAGACCAACAGCCTCCAGTTTGGTTTAATAAAGTCTACACATATATAAATCCAGCACCGCCAATGACTCCTCCTGAAACCTTTTCTATAATCAGCAGGCAATCACGCATTTGTATGGACCTATGACTATTTTGATCTAGTTGTCTCTTTTTTGTGCCCATGAAACTGACGAAAAAGCAGTGTTGTAAGTGGAGGTTGCAGCTTTGACTCCTAATGTTTACTCCTAGTCTGAGCATCTGAGGCAGCCTTTAATACCAGCTCTGAACAAGGCTGGAAGACAGTCTGAATAAGGCACAAATGTTAGTGCTTTGTGTTGTACAACTCTATTACGGATGATCCTCACCTGATAAACATTGTGCTGTAGCAGGGGGACAGCACTGCCATTGTTTTAGATTTAGATCCATGGATGAAATAACTTATTTGATTTTTATTGAATGTATCAAGCAAAGGAGTCATGTCAGTTGATCACACCCTGAGGGTCATGCCTACAGTCTTGGGTTTGAAAACAACAGTTTGACAAATGTGGTTGAGTTATAGTCAATTATCTCATCTGAATTAAAATAAATCTTCAAACCACAGCCCTGAAAGGTGTTTGATCATTAATATCATTAGTTTTCACACCCGTCTAGAAAAAGTGTTTGGCAAAATTAAGGATCAAACCTCATCCTAAACTCACCAATTTCTTTATCCAGAGGTGAAGGGAAACCTTTGGTTTTACCTTCTTTCTTTCTGTGGGGGTAGCATGCTACCCAGCAGCCAACATAGCTGCTTTAAGTTGGTCTTCCTGACAAATTGCAGCCTGAAGAAATGACACAGAATAATTGTTCATGATTTATTTAATGTGTGCAGTACTGACAAAAAGAATATGCAGCATGAACCATTCTTCAATCAGGGTTGGGTCAAATTTTTCATAACAAATAGAAATTCAAATAGGAAGTTACCCAGAAATAAATACCTTTACCAAACACACAATTGACAAATCTGGACCAAGATGATGCATCAGTTGTATTGTACAGATAATCATTCAGAGTGACCAAGTGCTTTACATCAAATAAACCTCTGCAGTGTCCCTGAAATTCAGTCACCTTAAAGGACCACAGCTGTGAAACTGAGTGTCTGAGACTGCCCCCCTGAACTCAAGATGACTGCATCTGCTGTCCAGTCCTGGCTACACAGGGCTTACATAACACTGACAGGAAGATTTTCAGTGGACTGCTCCTTGAAGGACTACCAGGTTAAATAAGAACAGCAGATTACGAAACCTGGGTGGTTCCAAGCCCCACAGCATTTGCATAAGCAGAAAGCAGACTGACCACCTGCCTGGTCTCTAGTGTGAGTCTGGCTTCAGTCAACCAATCCTCTACCACCCTCCTAGTCTCTCCTCTCAGCTGGTTCACAAGCTTAGCTGCTAGCTCCAAATCTCCATGCTCTAAGCAGTAACTAGCATATGAAAGAAGCTTGAACGGATCTAAGTCCTCACTAATCAGCTGGGTGGGTGGGGCTTCCTGTTGAGCCTCAAACAGAAGTGCTGCTTGAAGGTAAGACAGGAAGTATTGGTATAAGGAGTTATGAGATTCATCAATGAGGGCAACCCGGCGAGCCAGTGTACGCAACGAATTGAAGCGTGCACGGAGAGAGGCCTCGCTGTATACACCCCGCCGAAGTGATTCTTGTGGAAGCGCTGACACCAGAGCCAACGCAAAGTCACTTTCATGGCAGCTGTCTTGCACAACCTGAGCAACGCCATCGAGTGGAACAGTGGGCGAGTCAGCATTTGCAGTCTTCAGGGTGTAGTTGAGAGCCTCCACAGAGAGCCAGAGCTGGTGAGCTTTACGAGCCTCTTCCTCTGCCACCACATGACCTGCCATCCAAAAATAGAGGGGAAGTTCCATGATGGGTTTTGAAGATGTGCCAATTATTTAGTCCAGACCTCGACACAGTAAAAAGGGAACGCGAAAGAGTGTGTGTATATGTCTTACTGTGGATTGCCTCCTCCATCCCCTTCAGTCTAGCATAGGCAGTGTTAATGTCCAGAGTGAAGTTGTCCAGCTGTTCCTGGCTCAGCTGTCGGTAACGAGTCTCCTGCTCCAGCATCTTCTTTCTCAGGACCTTGACACAACCAGAGATCTGATTTAATGGGCTGCTAACAGCAGGTAGAAAGAAGTGGAGGCTCCACACCATAACCTAACTCTAGCCCAGATCAACCCCACCTGCCCAGATGACTTAGAGCCAGTACACTGAACAGTGGCACATGATATCCGTATGGTGATGCGTCGTATAGAGGTGAGGCAGTAAATTGTAGCTTTACTGCATGCAAGTGTGGTACCTGCTCAGCCTCAGCTCTCAGCTCCTGTTCCTGGACTTTCAGGACATCTTGAACATGGTCTGTGTGAGCTGCTGCCTGACGCCGGAGCTGAGTCCTCATCTCTGCCTCCATCACTTCCCGTAACTCTGCCAGCTATAAGCACACTGATGTTAGCCACCATTATTGTTGCCATAAGAAAACTTTCTTTGCTCAAATAGAACCTAAAGACATTCAGAAAACACCTGCATGAAGTTTAGTCCAGGAACTTGAGAACTTGATCCTTTAAATGAAAATCAACTCGCTCTATATCAGGCTTGGATTGTACAAATGCCATTGACTGTATGTTTTTAATAGGAGTCATAGTAAATGTATGAGTTCTCATTGAAGGGTGTGGCAAATTGTTAGTTTCTGTTGAAAAACCTGGCTAAAAAACATACATAACATTCAAATATTAAAAACAAATGTAAAATTTTAATATTTGTGAACACATTCAGTTTATTTGTGAACAAAATTCTAACATTGACTGTTTTAAAACAGACATTTGTGGAGTAAAGCTGCATTATTATGGAAGCAAAAACTCTACTTCGTTTGAAGGATCTTTCCCTGCTGTAAACATGTCCCACCATAACAACAGTGTCACTCTACTGGCCAATGCCAGATGCAGCTTTCATTATTCTGGTCAGTCTAAACATAAAATTGCTAATTTCCATTCATAACATCCCTAATATATCCATAATATGAATTACTGATGAGCCTCAGGGATGTCCCCTCTTTACCTTCCTCTCCTGTTCAAGCCGGGCTTCCTCCTTGACGTGCTGTAGGGCGGTGCTGACAGCTGTCTCCTGTGCCTTCTGGTCCTCCAGCCTTTGTTGCTCCAGAGCTGTGTTAATGTGGATTTGTGCCCTGACTCTCTGCTCAGCCAGTTCTCGATTCAGCTGGTCAATGCGACGGTGAGCATGGGCAATGAGGGCATTGAGGTCATCCGTTGACAGTTTCCCAGCTGACAGACAGACATACAAACATGCACATTGACAGTCAGTTATGAGCACATGGGATGTGTGCGTTAAGCCTGGTTTATGGTCCTGTGTTAAATCAACTGTGTACCTATGTCATAGGGTAGGGAGGCTTGCTGTAGCCCCCGGCGTAGCCTGATGTGCACCTCCCAAAAAATGTAACTAAGCGTCAAGGTGACGCAGATCCAGTGCAGAGCAAGAGGGCTGTGATTGGTTTGCTTGGTAGCAACACATTTCCGGTTCCGCTTCTTCTTCTGTTGCGATGTAGATGTTATAAGGATACTTTCTTCAATATCCAACAACTCCAACTCTAGCAAGATTCTCTCTCTCTCTCTCTCTCTCTCTCTCTCTCTCTCTCTCCTCTCTCTCTCTCTCTCTCTCTCTCTCTCTCCTCTCTCTCTCTCTCTCTCTCTCTCTCTCCTCTCTCTCTCTCTCTCTCTCTCTCTCTCTCTCTCTCTCTCTCTCTCTCTCTCTCTCTCTCTCTCACTCTCTCTCACTCTCTCTCTCTCTCTCACTCTCTCTCTCTCTCTCTCTCTCTCTCTCACTCTCTCTCACTGGAAACGTCAGAAGCTAAAGAAATAATCAATTAGAGCCAACGATAATCATTCCGGAAAGGAGCGCAGCCTCCTACTGCTCTGGTGGTGAATTGCACCACGACAAAATGGAGTGACAGAGAAGGTCGAAGGGTTCACAACAGCGTCATGGCAACGGCATAGATACGGCGTTGATTTAACGCAGGACCATACACCAGACGTGTGTGTGTGTGTGTGTGTGTGTGTGTGTGTGTGTGTGTGTGTGTGTGTGTGTGTGTGTGTGTGTGTGTGTGTGTGTGCGTGCGTGCGCTCGTACTCAGTCCTTTCCAATTGGCCTGGATCTCTGGAGTTAGGCTGCTCACTTCCCTCTGAAACTGTTTTTTGGCTTCATTAACTAGTTCACTATACTGGGAGACGATCTTGGCTTCTGACTCTGCAGACTGCACCTGCATGCATACAGCACATGGGATGTACGTGGGACACACACACACACACACACACACACACACACACACAGAGACACACACACACACACACACACACGCGCAGGTATAGAGGTTTAGTAGTGCTATGCTGCCATTCGCTTAAATGTGAGGAGCCCAAATATAAATCAGGTTTAGCAGATCATTAAGAAATTACTGTATTGGAAAGTAGATAATTACCAGTTGTGGGAAGGAGGTGATGAATATTTTTTAAAACTCTAATGCCATTGCTATTGAGACTTGAAGGTATCTATAGTTCGATGCATTTGTGATTTTATCAGGCTATGGTAGCGAAAAGACACCTGGTCTTGTGAACTGCTATTAATTATGTTATTAAGCTTTCATTTCAGTCTTGGTGAAACTTTTCTACGTTGCTGGAACACCATTTCCTTTCCAATTTGCATTGCAGTCACTGTATCCCCAGGTTCAAAGCTCGTCAAGGGGCCTATGCTTTGGGTCATTCCACTCTCTCTTTCCATTTCCTGTTGGCCTTTCTGACAATTTCTGTCTGACATAAAGGCATAAAAAGCTCCCAAAAATACATAAAATTTAATCCACATTTAATTTTTACATATATATTTAATCTAAATCTGAAATAGTGGAACATCCCAGCCACCAGTATTTCCATCACCTTGGATAAGGTCAACAGTTACTTGTAAATTCTGCCTTGAGGGCTATCTCACAAAATACTATCAAAAAAGATGGTGTTTGGTGATATCATGAAGCTGAATGGGATTATTCAGATGTAATATTCACTAACTTCAGGATGAGGTTTTGACTTGGATTTTCCAAAGAAGTATTCTCCCCCCTACATAAAACAAAGCAGCTGATTCTTACCAGGAGACACACATAACCAGTAAGTAGGCCGTGGATAGTATGAAAACACCATCCTAACCTTAGAGACGACTTTATCCAAGTCCACTGTCATCCTGTGGAGGTTGTCTTCTGCTGCTAACACCAGGGGGCGAACAGAAGACACCTTCAGATCTTTAGAATGGTCGATCACTGACCTCAATCTGTCCAAGGCCTCTCTGCAAGGGGAGATGGGGGGAGAGAGGGGACACAGAGGTGATGGGAAATCTCAGTCTGCTCTGAGAATGGTGACCATGTCATGACATGATGAACTTGTGTGTGTGTGCATTTTTGTGTCTTACTTGGCCTTCAACAGGGCTGACCCAGCATCGTTCAGTGCACAGGTTCTATCATGAAGAGCAGCTTCCAGATCCTTCCACTGGTCTGACTTCTCCTTGGGAGGAACCTGCATTTAATGAGACCTGCATGATTTTCACAGGTCTCAACCATTCTATGTCTTCTTCACTGTCCCTAAGGTCTGTCTCCAAACAGCTTCACCACTGACTGATGGTTTGTGATCACAAAACTAAAATGTTGTGATCATGGGCTGACGACTGTATAGTTTGTGTGAGAAAGCCCTACAGGTCGAGTCTCTGTGGCACCATCTGTTGGTGGGGGGGAGGGGTGCTGTTTTGGGCGAGTCTGGGCATACCTGGTCACATGATCTGCTCACTACCTGCTCTGCCGCTGGTCAGTGTGGCTATGTGCCTTTTACCCTTTGTTTGTGGATAATTATTTTCATTCCAGTGTGTGATACTAATGCATTTAACTTAGCTCTTTTTGTAATTGTAACCATGTTTTTGGTTAACTATTTAATTTTTTACTGTGATTTACATCCAATATAAGGCTCCTACATTGTTGCATATGGCAGTTTCTTTGGGAATGCTAATTGATATTTTACGAAATATGCAGAGCATTAATTTGTAATTTGGTCTTTGGTTGCTTTCTTATTTTCCAGACCACACATACATATTGTACAATATTGTTGAAGTTCAACAAGCTTTATTAAAGAAGATAGATTTGATCTCCCCCTCTCCAAGTGCCTTGACTAACTGAAATCATCGTCCATAATCCACCACCTCAACGAGCAAGCCTTCTTTCAGAGGCTCGTCTTTGAACAGCTGTCTCCAAATCCAAACAGATCCTCCTGAAGCCAGGTCATAATTATCAGCCAACCAGAAAGTGGAGACCATCTATTGATGCCACAATCCCTGTATCACAATGGACCTGGATCTGGCAGACGTCAGACCTGGAGCAGGACTGTTTACCTCTGCCTCCATGGCCTCCCTCAGTTTGTGTGTGTGCTGGGTGATGGCCTGCAGAGCTGCCTCGTGGGCTCCTATGGCCTGAAGTGTTGCCGAAGCTGAGCCTGACAGAGAACCCTCAAGACTGGCTGATACAGCTGGGTGGAGGGGGGAAGACAGATACACATCATTAACAGAGCCTTGAAAATAATCAGTCAATTAAGTTTTACATGAGATTCAGGAAGGAAGAGTCATTATCTGTCCCCATTTGTGTGTATTGATGCAGCCCACCTGCAACCAAGTTCAGCTCTTCCTGGTCTTGTTGTGCCAGTCTAGCTGTCACCTCCTCCACTGGACGCTCTCTGATTGGTTCAGCTGCTGCAGGTGAATCAAGATGGCCTGCTGCTGTCACTGATGTGTCATGACACTCTTTGCACTCTTCTGGAAATAACACAGACACACACGCATACACAAAAATTACAAACAAATTTTATAGGTGGATTGGTGGCTAATGTCTCAGGGTACTGAGGAAAAACTGACTTCTGGGATTAGGAAAACATCAACTGTAGCAAAGCATTAGCAACATGTGACAGTCTCTGTGTCTGGAAGGAACATATCCTTCCAAGAGCAAGCAAGATAGCCTGGAAGGTACCGGGTCGAAAAGATATGCTGATGATTTAGAGGATGAGACTACAGAAACTAGCTTAGAGAGACTTAAAGGTGAAAAAGAATCCAAATACAAAGTTTGAGTTTGAGAATCTGCTTTTGATTCAATTGATAGTAGATTACTGCCAATTGGAGATAAGAGCTGGTGAATTTGGCTCTGATTATTTTGACTAAAAAAAAAACAAACAAACAAACCATAAAACAGAGCTTTTCTTATATTTTGAGCTTTCTTTCCAGGCTAAGTAGAATGCTATATTACTGGATCTGCTGCAGCTATTTTACAATTTCCATGACACAGCTATACAGTATCAATATTTAGATCGATCTGCCTACCTAGAGACTGAATATTCTCCTTAAATTTGGTCACAGCACTTTCAGATAAACATTTGCTACAGCTCAATTTATTCCCAAATGGTGTGCTGCAAATTATTGCAAACTCTATTGTTATTATGTAATGTTAATAAATTACACTCAGCTTAGATACTAATTGAGAGTTTGTATTTTGTGATTCTGGCTTTAAGCTGAGTCATGTCACACAACAGCTCAGGTGTGGAGAACACTCAAATGTGGAGCACAGACTGTCAGGTAATCAGAGTTGGTTGTCATCCTCTTCAACTCAAACAACCCAAACGCTTCCACTAATTGAATTAAATTCAGGTTGAGACATTTGAGCATCCTACATTGGACACATGATACCTTTGGCTGCTGCTGCCTCTGTATCACAGGGAGCAGGGACTGATGGGACCTCACTGATGGCTGAGATGATATGAGTTGCCTCCACTGAAGCCTCTAGAGGGAACACACAAGTCGACACAGCACATGGTTTCAGCTCCAGCTACAGTAGTTCCCACAGAGATTCACGTGCCTGCACTAATCTACAGGATGCTACAGCAAGACAGAGATAACTTACCCTGTGATGCCTCTTTGGATGCACAAAACAGAGCAGGCATTAAAGAATAATTATTTCTTACTCAGTAGATCTGTCTTACGTTTGTGCTTTGTCACAATTGTCAAAATTATCTAATCCAACTGAAACAGTGGATCAGTGTGATAAGGAAAGATATTTACTATTGTTTATTAGGGGCAAATGATAATTTATCAACATATAATGCAATAAAAATTGCTTTAATAACAACGATACTGTTTTTAACATGTATGCAATATTTTTATGTAAATTATTTACAGCATCTGTCACTGACTGAGTTCCATTAACCAAGGTTCTATGAATCCGGAATGACCGCCAGAGTCAGAGCTTTAAGCACTGAATATTCCCCTTCGTGCATGCGCAGTTCGAGCATGTATACCAACAATATCACCTGTGACCTCTGGGTGACCTGGAGGAGACTATATCTTCCGGTTTCACCTGAGGATCGTTTCCTTCATAATCTTCTCGCGAGCACACAAGGATCCTGAGTGACAGAGAGCTCTGGCCGTCATTTGGGATTCATAGAACCGTAGTTACATTCGTGACTTTCATTCTATTTCATCCCTGCTGACCGCCAGAGGCAGTGCTTTAAGCACTGAATGACTCATACGAGCAGAGTCACAAAGAATCCAGAGTACTCCGGCCGCAGGACCACAGCCAGTGGATGGTCAGTGGCTACATTCACCCTGTAGAATCTGGAGAAAGTGTCCGGAGATGCCCACGAAGCCGCGGCACAAATGTCCTCCAGGGATATTCCTCTCAGGGCAGCCCATGATGTAGCAACACTCCTGGTAGGCACAATAGTTCAGGTTTGTCCCCTCCATCTCCTGGAGGAGGGTTGTACTGCGCAAGCCGAATAGGCTGGTTGAGGTGAGTGTGGGACAGCAACTTAGGGAGGAACGCTGTGTTCAGCCACAGAGTGACCCCTGAGCTATCTGAATTCCACCTTAAGCACGAGTCACTGACTGACAGGGCGTGCAGCTCACTGACACGCTTTGCAGGGTTAATGGCCAGGAGGAACGCAGTCTTACAGGTAATCCACTTCAGCTCTGCTATTGCCAAGGGCTCAATTGTTGGCCGGCGTAGTGCAGCCAGGACTAGTCGAAGATCCCATGGTGGCGTTCTCTTGACCCTCGGAGGATGCAATTTCTGAGCGCCCTTCAAGAAGAGGGACACCAGACTGTGGCTCCCTACTGTACAATTGTCAACCCTTACGTGTCGACAGGATATTGCTGGCATGTACACTTTTAGCGTTGAAGGAGACCGACCCTCATCCAGGAGGAACTGGAAGAAGTCAAGGACAGTTGGCACAGAGCAGCACACAGGGTTTTCATCACGACTCGTACACCAGTCTGAAAACAGTATCTATCTATTCTCATACTGTAGACGAGTGGACGGCACTCTTGCGTTCATTATGGTGTGTCTGACAGGGTTCGCACAGAAGCTCAACAGCGGCTCGGGCCCTCCAGCCACCAGACATGTAGTTGGAGACGTCGTGGATCGGGGTGCCAGATTCGCCCTGCCAGTTGGGACAGGAGATCTCTCCTGTTGGGAAGGCGCCACTGCGGACCACGACAGAGTCCGTGCAGCAGAGGGAACGAGGTCCTCAGTCTCCCATGGACCACCACCCATGGGCTTCCCTGCCACACTACACCCCATCCTGAGGGGCAGGCATCTGTAGTTTGAGTCTCCCTGCGAGACAGAACGCAGCCCATAGGGACACCCCTGAGCATGTAGGCGAGGACAGCCTGCCGTAATAATCTGAGCTTCCTGCACCTGTGCCGCTTGGCATCCAGGTGAAAACTGTTCAGCCATCTCTGCAGGGGGTGCAGTGACAACAAGCAGTTAGGACATCTACTATCATCAGCATGTGGAAGGGTATGACCTTCATAAATCTGTTTAGCCCTCTGAGGTCTAAGATCAGGCAAAAGCCACCAGTCTTTTTTGTCACAAGGAAATAGGTAGAACCCTCTGGGATGTGACAGAGGATCCACAACCTCAATGGCGCCTTTGGCCAGGAGAGCGAATAACTCCTGGTTCAGTGCAAGAGCCTTCGCCGGGTCGCTGACGGAAGTCATTCTGACCCGGCCGGATGTGGGGGGCCTGTGGGGGAATTGAAGTTTGCACCCATCGGTCAAGGTGGCAACTACCCACGGGTCTGAAGCCTGAGCGGCCCACTGCTGAAGCTGCTGATGCAAGAAATACCCGACCGCCAGCCCTAAGGCCTCAGTGTCTGGCCCCCCGGCCCCTAGGATCCCTAGTGGGGGGACGAGCAGGGTCTGGGACACAAAGTTGTCTGGAGGGCAGGTGGGTGGAGCCTCGAAATTCCCTGGCCGGTCTCTGTGCAGGACGCTGGACATTACGGCGGCCATTGGATTGGGTTGGATGAATTAAGCGGGTGTGAGAGGCAGCCAAAGGGCCCCTTGGCCTGCTGGCATCAGGCTGGTGAGCCGCGAGCATGGACCTCAACTGGGTCAACTCAGGAGACAGCTGCTCCACCTTAGAAGAAAGCCTGCTATGATCAGACTTCGCCTTCTTCCTGGGGTGTGTGGCTGCTGCCGCCACTGCTCAACGCTTGGGAGCGTCTCAGAGAATCCGGAGGCGGCTGGCCCAATGGGGGGAGGTCACACCCATCTTCTGGATGTTCCACCTCTGCCAGTCTTGCAGTCGTCACAGCCCATGGTAAGTAGCTGCAGTTCATGCAGGGATTGTCGGAAAGTGCATCCCGCAGGTGCTCAGGGCCAGGGCTTGTGGGGCAGAGGTCTTGGCCGTCCTCCGGTTGTACAGGGGCCCTCACAAGATTTGCAGAAATGGGAGTCATCCATTGTGGTGGCTCCAAGACTGCTTAGATGCTCTTGCTTGCTGTCCTATAGGGGCCTTTTACTGGAGGAAGGGGGCACGTACGCCGCCTGTACCTGGCAATGGACTCAGTAAAGATCAGCGACCACTTGGACAATCTGAGCGTGAACGCTATGGGCAGGCCAAGTGTGGGAAACCGAATGCTGAAGGGAGGAAGCGCGTATGCTTCCTATGCCAGCAGAAGCCCAAACACAAAAATTAATCAGCAACACAAGCTGATACAAAAGAAAAGAAGCCACTGCACTGTAGCCCTTACCCAATCAGGATTCTCAAGTTTATTTAACAGATTAACTTAACTAATTGGAGCACTGACGCTACAATTAACAAAAAGCAAACCATGTGCTGGGGGGAGGCAGCGACCATGCAGCCTGTACCAACAGAGGTTGACAAACCACACTCATCCATGGATGACGCTATAAGCTACCGCTAATAGAGAATCCACGTTGGGCACCGGGAAGCGCTCACACAACCCACAAACTAGCGTCAGCTCGAGCAACTAAATTATATGCTGGGAGAAGGATGCGCGAATGCCATCGCCACCGACAGGAAGTTAATAAGCAGAACAAAGTAAACTGCAAAGAACTAAGAATATACTCACCTTGTCCCGAGAGGGAAGTGAGGGGACGAGAGAGCGTTGCGGTGTCCCCACGAACCTAACACAACTAATTGAAAAGAGAGATATCGCCATCGCAGCTCCTGGAGGGCGAGCGGTCGCTGCTCCGACCGACGACGGTCACAGAACTACTAGCGACAGAATAGGGTAGCTGTAGTGAAGCAGGCCGAATGCAGCTCAGTGCTTCCAAAAACAACCTGCACGCTAGAAATAAAAAGGAAACGATCCTCAGGTGACACTGGAAGATATGCTCTCCTCCGGGTCACCCAGAGGTCACTGGTGATATTGTTGGTATACATGCGCGAACTGCGCTGGTGTTGAATGCACTTAAAAAATTAAAAAAATAAAAAAATTTAAGAAAATAATTCTATGTCAAGTATATGCATGTCAAGTGTGTATCTGAGGGGAAAAAACAGCTGCTCCAGAGTTTTCATTATGTGTGAAGAAAGAGCCGCCAGACTAATTCTGTGAAGGTGCTACAACCTCTAGCAGTGGCCATCAATCACCATGGTAACATGACTACATTACAGGAAAGAATCGGGTAATGGTAAAATATTTCCAGTCTGAGTTGATGACATCACAGCAGCAGAGTGAGGCAGCAGCTATTACAGTGGAAAGTGACTTACCCTCCAAGCTCTGTGCAGACTGTATTGGGACAGGCTCTGTCTCTCTGGCTAGACTCTCTGCTTCCTCCATCACCTTTTTCTCTGACTTGCCTTTTGGAGCTTTCATCTGTTTTTCCATCATGGAAGGAAGCTGGGCCTTAAACACCAAATAAGAGTTTTTTCAGACGTAAATGATATTCAGTTCTATGCAAAGTCCTATCAAACAAAGCACAAAGAATGTCATGGCTGGCAGAGACAGTGGAAAAGACCTTCTCCCTCTTAGAGTACATTGACTTCTGAAATGAGTTAGAGTGGCAGGGTGTTAGGAAGTTCACTGTGTACCAGGACCATTAGTTTGATAGTCCTAGTCCATGGGAGACCCCTCTCTCTAGGTCCCTCTTGTTTTCCTGAAACCCATCTTCATCTAATAACCTTCACTCTATATTGCTGAGTGCTGACTAGTTGCTGGTGCTGAGACACGGTTATATCTGATAAGGGATGGCTAGAGACACCTCTTTCTCACATTGCTAGGGTAACTAGGCAACACTGAATACCTACCCTTTTCATCCCGTGAAGACACTGCAGCACATCACATTAAAATGCTCACCTGTTTCTTGACTGGGAAACTAGCATCTTGAGAAGCTGGTCCTAAAGCCAGATCAAACAGCCAGTGTGAGTAGGGAACATTGCTCTCCACAGCTACTCTGAACTTGTGGTCCCATTTAGCGTAGAGTATTGCTCCGCCAATACCGCCACCTACTGACACCAAGCCAGCAGCAACCACTTTAGCAGCACCACTGTGGTGGAGGAGGACAGAAAACAATCAGAGCATGTTGACATGCTTACTGTCACAAAGTCAATGAGGGGGGGGGGGGGGGCAATATGTTTGTGTCTTACCCAGTCTCTCCTGTGGTGTAGTGCCGGGAGTGCTGCAGACTGATTAGAGGAGTTTTCCCACAGTGCTTCTAAATAAAGAATGGGAGAGAGTAAGTAGGAGAGTACACTAATACTGGCTATTACTGTTTTATGAAATGTCATCTTCCAAAGGCTATGAACACTTCTCTGAGGAATGAAACCTTTGATACTTCTATAGCATTAATGTCAAACTTAGATTTGTTCTATAAATAGACTATAGAGAGCTACCTTAAACCCATATTGACCTTTAACATCTACTTTTAGACTGTAAGGACGTTTAAGTTCTACCGTCAGACTGAATGGCCCTTTCAACCTACAGTGACATTGAACACATCAGCTGGTTAAACCCACCAGACCCCTTTATGTGATATGAGCTATAACTTCCTTTTTTGACTAACCAGCTGCTTTGTAGTTTTTTGGTGTTTTTTTTTTTTTTTTTTAATCACAAACTGACCCAATCTGAGCTTTGAAGTAATGAATCCCCACATCACCATAAAATTTACACACAAAGATAGGTAACCACAGGCACCTGATTTGTTGTCAGCTGAATCTTAGATGATCTGTAAACACAGGTTTGTGTACAGATGCAAGTCACACAGATCATGTAAAAGGAATTTATGCAGGGGTCAGGTGTAAAAAAAAAAAAAGACATACTTGTGCTACATTGCACTCCTGGTGCTGGTATTTCAAAGTTAAAAAAACAAAACAAAACATTGGTACATGGAACATTATAAAAACATTACAAACCCAATGTGAGCAACAGAACTAAATGTTATGGTACATAGAACCATTATTTAACATAGCCATCGTAGTGGCTGCACTTTGTGTTTGCTTTATCATCGTACACAGTAATGACATTGTCGGCGTTTAACACTAGATGGAGCTAGCACCAATAGTAAGGGGGGCCTGGGGGCCGCACTACAGTCCTGGTCCCGGTCGATCGCCCAGATGACTTCTACGAAACGCCACAACGTATCTGAGTCTCGTTGGAAGCCGTCATGTTGCGGCAGATCCGTGGGAGCGAAAAGTCGGACTTCCTGGGGCTGACCAACTGTTAGCTGATCTCGCTCTCGCTAGCGTCCTTCTTAAAACATCTGTCACTAGAAGCTAGCAGCTAGCTATCTATAGCAAGCTTTGACATTGTGTGCGGTCCTGCTCAAATTTTCCCGATTGTAGCTTGACCACTGGTTAATGTAAGCCCTACAGTGTTACGTTAGTTCGTGCTTAAGGTCAACACATCGAGCCTGGCCGCGGGTCACTAAATGACAACAGGCAAAAATCTAACTTGGCATTTGGCAGTAAGGAGGGGAGGTTGGCTGCGACTCTTACCCAGGCTGTAGCGTTAGCTCTTCTCAGACAAGCCCTCAGCATGGTCCTCGGTCGCCTGGTTTCCAAGTATGGATTACTTTAACCTGCACAGAGCAATGACTCCTTTTTCCTCGCTTTCCTCTTCCTGACCGCTGTTCTTCTTCTTCGTGGTATCTTCGGTAGTTTGAACCACACTGCCCCCCCCCAGCGCCTGTGGCCGAGAGGGGCAGTGCTCAATTCAATTCATCGTTTATTTCAGACCCAGATGGATCCATATCACAATAGACAGCACAACAAAAAAGAAGTACAAGAAATACGAGAGAAAAGTACACAGCACTGTAATATAAAAAAGGAGAAGAGTAAAATACAAAATACAAAGCACAGAGCCTTCCCCAATTCAGTGTTCATACTGACATGTTCTGAAATGATTCCACAGTCTGGATGTAAATCTGGCAGAACTGCGCAAAGGGTTGATCAGGACAGCAATTAGATAATTTTCTGATTTAGACACCCTACACATAAATTTATACACCAGATTGCGTAGGACAGCAGAACAGGTAGGTGCCCTTATACTGACAAATATCTCACTCATACTGGAGCTTCTTGAGGCTCTCAGCAGTAGCCTCATACTGTCATTGTAAGCCACTATGAGCTTTCTCATACTGCCCTGCTTATAGCAACACCACAGGTGGGCAATGCACAAGGGTGTACAATACGTTCTGAAGAGAGAAATCTTTACAGGCACAGCTCTCATGTTAAACTTCCGACACAGCGTGTTTGCTTGCGCGTAGCGCTTACGACGCTGCCAATATATATCTTTGCCGATTGATTTTTATCAAATCAAATCAGATTTATTTGTATAGCGCCAAATCATAACAAAGTTACATCAAGGCACTTTACATATAGAGCAGGTCTAGACCAAACTATTAGGCAGGAACATGTTGTTGCATGAAGTTCATGGAGTTGAGCTGTAATACAGAATTCATGCTATATGGGACCAGCAGGTGTTGCAGGAACATGGGATGGAGATGAGTCACCACCTGCAGGATGAGGACAGGGAGAGAGAGGAGAGGAACTGGGAGAGACAGAGACTTTGGCAGAACATGGTTAGTAAATGCAGTATAAATGCTTAGAACTGGGTGAAACTGTTGTTTTTTTTTTTTTTTTTTTTAAGAAGGATGGTTTTTATTAGCGCATGCAAGGAGTGAGTTAGAGAGAAAGAGGGAGAGGGGGAGAGGGGGAGAGAGGGTGACAGGGAGAGACAGAGAGAGACAGAGAGAGAGAGAGAAGCTCAGTCCTTCCCCCAGCAGCCTAGGCCTATAGCAGCATACCTAAAGAGTAGAGGCCTTTTTAACTGTACGCTCTGTCATACAGGAAAGTTTTAAGCCTGGTCTTGAAAGTTACTAAAGAGTCCGCCACCCGGACCGATGCTGGGAGTTGGTTCCATAGAAGAGGAGCCTGATAACTGAACGATCTGCCTCCAGATTTACTCTTGGAGACTCTAGGAACCACAAGTAAACCTTTTTATATATCATGCATTTTATTTTATTTTTAATTATGTGAATCATAGGATTTTGTGTACAACAGATTCAATATTGTTCCCAATCTCTTATTTATTGTTCCTTTTATTGCAGCTTACTGGTACATACACCTGCAAGCAAATGACCGCCCGCTGGCCTGTGGCACTGTTCCACAACATCCTTGATTTGTCTGCTTTCAACGCATATGTGGTGTGGACAGCCATCGACCCAACCTGGAATCAGGGGAAAAGTTTCAAAAGGAGACTTTTCCTAGCAGAGCTGGGGAAAGCTTTGGTGACTCCTCTTATTCAAAGGCGCCAGCACATTCCCCGCACACCAGCCTCTGCCAGTCTGGTTAGGAGTGTGCAAGCCCCAGCCCCAGCCCCAGCCACTGCCCTGGCTGCTCTCCCCCAAGGACATGGGCAGAAAAGGAAGCACTGTGAGCTCTGTGCCCCTAGAGACAACAAAACAAGCCTGAGATGCTGCAAATGTGATGCCCATGTTTGCAAGGCCCACTCTGAATTCACATGCACACACACGACTTCATATTAAGTTTGGTCTTTGGTTTTCCATTTAGTTTTTACATTACGTGTTCAGTTATGTAATAAATTTTCTGTGCCTATTTCTTTTCTTCTTTTAATATCACTACTTTTATTACCATTGGGGTTTTTTTGTTTCTTTCTCTTTTCTCTACTATGCTATGTGTAAAACAGAAAATATGATTTTTGTATATGATTATGGAAAATTACAAATAAAGGTATCGTAAACGCAAGTCATCTGTAGCTAGATATTTTATCTGAAATAAAACAAATGCATTTTAATGCAGGTTGAAAAAAAAAAATAAATAAAGAAAATAAGAGTACTTATTACATGTTTTCATGATATAAAACAGAGCATTAGGGCTACATTAAGGGGAAAAAAGAAAATACTTAGAAAATGAAGTCATTATTACAAGAAAAAGTCAGATATAATTTTATGAGATTAAAGTATTACGAGAAGTGATTTCCTCCGAGTCCGTCTGGCTTGTGGTGCTGAACTGTCAAAAGATTAAGTATCTTCTTATTTGTGAATCTTATACTAAAGTGCAATTTAACAAAATGCTCCACAGCCTCATTTAAACGATTTTCCCTCTGAAACAACAGGTTAAAATGCCATGACTTTTTTCTCACAATAATGATGACTTTAATCTTGTAAAATATTATTTTATTCTCCCAGTATTTTACTTTTTTTCTTAATGTGGCCCTAATGCTCAAAACACTCAAAACAAGATCACTTGAAATACTTGTTTTGTTTTTTCAGTCAAAATCCAAAACATTGATTCATCAACAGACCACAATTTCAGAATTACGGATCTAAAACAATTGTTGAAAAAAAAAAAAAAAAAAAAAACATGCTCAAATAACCGTACATTATAAAAACCTCTTTAACAAAAGCAATTGCATCTTTACATGCTCCTATAACAGCAACAAAGAAACATTTTTACAGTTCGAGCTCTAGGGGTTATCCAGTCATATGGCTTATAAACAGCCAAATCCTGGACTATTTTGAACTCCAAAGTCCATGACTTAAACTCACTGTATGAATCTAGTTTCAACGTGTTTGAACATGTATTTGCCATTGGTGAATAGAGAATCATCCAGGAACTCTATTTGTGGCAATGGTTCCAAGCCAGATGGGGGAAGTGACGCCAGCCCAGTTGCAAACATCACAATATCCTTCTGTAAAGAAAGAAATGTTCATATACACCATAGTAATGTGCAGTTACAAAAAAACTCTACAGACCTCCACAATCAAGGAGATAGTCTGCCCAGTAGGCAAAGATTTGACTTTCTTTTAGTCTCCTGTTACTCTCCGAAGGGTTGAGGTCAGGTTTGAAGAGTCTTTCAAGTTCAAAACCATTGAGGCGCTTTTCAGAGCGGCACAGGTCAGGGGTCAGAAAAGTAGGGCGTTGTAGTGCACTCAGAAACTGAAGAGCTGAAAGGCCATCTTTGAATCTACAAAATGAACACAAACACTGTTTCACTGTTGTTTATTGCCAACTGCTCTTCCCAACAATTACAATCCACCTAAACAAATGTATATTTGGGGAAAATGGTTGTGTTATTTAAAAAACACATTATTTTGATTTGCACATGGCTGGGTGTTACAAACTGCAAGAATTACACACAGAAACATAATCACATGGACGAATGACACAGAGGGCAGGGTGACATAAGTACTTGTAGATTGGCACAAGGCAGGGAATGAAGAGATAGACATTACATAGGCTATCAGTTGTAAGACACTAAGGCAAATATTTTGTCGCAGTCACTAACTGGTAATGGATATATACGCAATGAGGCATTTCAAATTAAAATTACATATATAAATACATTAAAAAGAAGAAAATCACATCACTAAAAGTATCATCTTACCTGTCAATTACAGATGAATTGTAGTCAATAATATACCATCGAAGGTAGTCTCTGCCAGCCTGCTGTTTGTAATGTTGTGCTGTGTCTCATGATACATTCCTGCAGAGCACCCAAAGATACTATATATCCTTGCCTATATTTATTCAGTGACATACATTGCATGCTGTAACCATACCTTATCAAACTCTAACAAATTCTGCCAATTGTGTATACAATACAGGAAATAAACGTCTTAAAACAATGCAGGAACTATGTAAAACTATGTCCTACCACACTGTAGCTTTTTTTTTTCTCACCTCTTGCAAAGCTTTCCCTATTTCTTCATCTATTATTAATATTAACAAATTAACTGTTGATTTGAATGAGGGCTGGCTGGCAAGATAGATGTACAAGATCTTCTGACAGGAAATGGTGTCCTGAACCTTAATGTACAACTGACACTGCGATAATCTTTCCTGCCAGGAAGTATTCATCCTCCCTAAAAGATGTGAATGAATTCATATTCCAAAATGAAAACATACTTTACATATTTTTAGATATTAAAGGAAAAAGTATATGCTGGGTATACAGTGCTGTGCAAAGGTTTTAGGCATGTTTGAAACAATACTGTAAAGTAATAATACTTTCAAAAATAGAATAATATATTGAAATCAAGTATTCATTTGATTTAGATTTATATTCACTTTGCAATTTGTGAATTAATAATAAATAAACTATTAAAACTTCTATTTTTAAAGGCATTCTTACTTCATATTGTATGTTTAATGATCATTAATGGACCATTAGTATAATACACATCTATCCCTATGCATACCATTTGCATTGTAGACGAAGAACCAATGTCCTTCCGGTCCATCAAAATTGGGCTGGTCTTTCAGGTGTTTCATTAGCAGAGTTAAAAATTCCTACTTGGACCACCTGTGTCAATTCCCTCCTCAAAAACACCAGCATCAACAGTAAATCTGAGTAGAATGTCACAGGTTTCAGAATATGGTGTATGCTTGAAACCTCTGACTGCTCCATCCCAGACATTAGGTTTGCTGCAACGTCATGTAGCGTAATGTTCATCTCCTCCCTGTAACAACAAAAAGAGATTTAATTAATTCTTGTTTGTGTCAATTAATGGATCCTCCCCATGAATTAAATTGAAAGTAATTTGTTTCAAGTGGCTCTATATTGTCAGCAGCTGATATTTCTATCTGAAAAACAACTTAAAATGTCTGAAACAACACTAAGAAACCTTTTACCTGTTCAGGCTGAATTGTGCTGAATGTCCTGGTACATCTTGAAACATATACATATATACATATATATATACATATATACATACATACATACATACATATACATATATACATATATACACATATATACATATATACACATATACATATATATATATATATACACACACACACACACATATAATTATTATTATTATTATTACTGTTCCTCAGGCCTACAATAGTCATCTAAGAATATAAATGAATACAGCCAGATTCTTATTGGTTGATTACCTCTCGAAAGGACCTCTCATTTAAAATGCAACACATTGTGCCAATTGTTCCAAATGACTCTACCACAATGGCTACATACTAAAATGTACCCACCTTTCTGGTCTGTGCCAATTAATAACTTAAAGAATGACCACACGAAAAGCAAAACCTTGTTACGCTGCTTACATGTTGTCCACAAACCAGGCAAAACATCACTCGATCGCTATCCGTTGTTATCCTTTCCACTCCATCGAATTCAAACTGGCTGCTCCCGTCATCACATGGATACACCTTGTGGAACAAAAGAAAAATTACATTAAATAGAAAAGCATTCTTATTGCATTGGTATAATAGAACTTTTATTGCAGAACTGAGAGATAGCCAAAGTTCAATATTGCAACTCAGTAAAAAAAAAAAAAAATTACCATGCAACGCACCTGTAGGAATTAAAATAAAATGCTGAAATCAGTACCATCTAAGTGATAACAAATGATACTTTTAAATGATAAAGTACATAGTCTTAGCAGATGAGTAAAATTTTGCAGAAATGTTAATTACAAAAAAAAAAAAAAAAAAAAAAAAAGCAATTAAAGTTATATTAAGTTATGAACAAAATGTTCATGCATAAAATTATGGGTTGAGCTTCGAGTAATGATCAAGACAGAGTCAAAAAAAGGTTTAGCTTTTTTTTATTATTATTATTTAGAAGTAGTCACCATAACGCAAACAGCAATAAGAAAAAGTTACACTTTTATAAAAATAAAATATAAAAAAAAAAAAAACATAAAAAAAAACAAAAAAACAAAACAAAACAGAAAACAGCATCACCGCAAAAAAAATAAACACACAAAACAAACAAAAGAGCCTTGTTAAAATAGAGCATGTCACAGAGATGTTGCCTTCCAGTGATAAAACTCCACATAAAAACTAACTCTTTATATGAATAATGAAAATCCAAAGGCTCCTGTGAACTGGACATGTAGTCCAGTCTATTTCTGTGTACACCAACAGTCAGGCCAAACTTGAAACGCAGGTATGTTGCAGAGGAGGACTCCCTGAGCAGATTCATGTTGAAAAGGTCCCCACAGGTGAGCCAAAAAGCATGGGAATGAGTGGAGCAAGAAAACAAACCAAACTAACCAGCTGAGACATACACAGCACTGATGCCATGTTCCAGTTGCTGCTACTTGGAACGCAGGCATGGTAAAAAGATGGGCTCTGTGAGTAGACAGCTGAGAAGTGTGTGAATGTGTTGGATGTTGGAGGAGCTATGCTGTGTCAGGCTCTTCTGTCTTCTGTATTTTAACTGGAGTTCCCAGACACTCCTCACCCTGAGCATGAGAGAACAAACATCTTATCATGTTCAATATATAGTCAGAAGGATAAAGATGAGAAGGCTGCTCATCAACAGTTTCACAACAGGAAGTTATTATGCTTCACATGTGACACATGAAGCACTCATCTGCTGAAATATGCATGTTACTTGCAAATGGGACCAAACTGCTTCAAACACAGCTTTACTTCAACATCTCGCTTCTGGTACTGTATGAAAATGTGGATTTGTGACTTTCCTGGGCTCAACAAATGACAAACTTCTGAGGGAGGTGCTACTGATTGATAGGGCATATTTTCAGTACGAAGGGAGCCCAGTTAGATGTATGGAAGGGACAAATTCTGAGTGGCTGAAGTTATTCCATGACAGACATGTTCATCGCATCTTTTGCCACTTTTTAAATTGGAGCCTGTGTGGCTCAGTGTACCAACCCATCTCAAAGGTTTGAACTTGCAGTCACAACTGTGTATTTGAGCTTTAAGTGTGTCCACAACTTTGAACTTAACCCATGCAATTTTATTGCACTCACCTCCCGTGAAAGGCTGCCTGTACTGACTGGGGCATTCTGGAATTCTGAGAGGGTTGGGAAGTCCAGCTCAATGTCCATTACATCATCAAGATCCAGCACCTCGCTGGAAGAAAACAGGACAAGCAGTAGATTAACTAAGCAACCACTTGATCTTTATCTTGTGGAATGTACACATTTACCGTGTCTGCATCTTTACATCTTTAATATCACGTTTTTTTTTTTATTGGGTTTTTGAGGCATCCCGTTTTTTTTGTTTGTGCATGTGAACACTGTATCCCCAATTCAAAAACCGGGTGATGCTCTTTTCCCAGCTTCCCCACTTGGAGTACTCCGATAGAAGCCAGGACACTGGAGCATGTATACGCCACATCCAAGTTTCTTACGGCTGCGCACTGTCTGCGCAGGCGCCAGAGTGACGCACCTGATATACAAACAACATGGTGGCAAGAGTATTTAACAAGGCTAAACCCACTAGAGGCCACAGAGGTCTCATTTTTATTTTACAGTTATTTTACAGGAGCGTGCAACCCATAAAAAGGAGCCCACATGGTCCTCATTGGCAATGCCGGTTCATTTCTTGTTTGTGTCATTTGCCACATGTAATTTCCCCCACCCATGTGTGTATATCATGTTTCAACCTTAAAATACCATTCAATTTTAACTGATTAATAGATTATCCCAATGAGTGGAGATCCAATACAAACATTTTAAGATAATGGGAGTGCACTTAGCCTACACGTTTTAGATTTTAGTTGACTAAATCTATCAAGTAGTTCGCCAGACTAAACCTTTACGGCATTTCATCGATTTAAAATAAACAAAAACTAAAGAATTTTATATGATTAACCCCTTTAGATTCGCCTTTTTTTTAAATTTATTCTGACTCCTTTCCAATATAAAAACAAAGTGTTAAAACCAGCACCCCCCCCCCAAAAAAAAAGTAAAAATAAAAAAAATAAAAAAAAAATTGCCAACTCATGTTTTTAATAGTATTTTTTCATGTCCATTGAAAAATGGGTGCTAAGGGGTTAAGACTATGGCAGCAAAGCATAGTGGTTAGTGTTTTTGCCCCACAACAAGAAGGTTGCAGGTTTAGTTACTGGGCCTGGCACCTTTCTGTGTGGAGTTTGCATGTTCTCCCCATGTTTGTGTGCGTTTCCTTATGGTACTACAGTTTCCTGCCACAGTCCAAAGACACGCATGTGTTGGTTAATTGGTGACTAAATTTCCCATAGGTCTGTGTCTGAGTGTTTATTTGTCTCTATGTATTGGCTCTATGATGAACTGCCCACTCCTGCCCAATGTGAGCTTGGATTGGCTCCTGCATCCGCCACAAACCGGAAACTGATAAGCAGTAGAAGAAGAATGAATGAAATATAGTATTTTCTTCAAAAGATTTTTTCTTTTTAAATTATGAAAAATTACTGGCAAAATTAACACTGCAGGATTCACTTCTTCACTCCTGTCTGTCAGTGAATATCAGAGGTGTGATGCTTCAACAATGAAATTGGTCCTGGTCTAATTCTCTTACATGTTATCAAGGACTTTGTCTTGGTCTTCCTCTGTTGGGGGGTCCCAGGCATGCAGTTTGACCTTCCACAGTTTGATCTGCTGATCCCATGAGCGGCGGCTGTACTTCCTGAATTTATTTGGAGTCTTTGGGTGAATACCCGGCTGACGCATGTGTCTACAGAAAAGAGTAACACCGGCATTGGAGTTTCACTTATTGAACACTTGGGTCATGGGATTATTGAGTGTATGTGTAAACCTACTTCGGGACCTCCTTAATATATCGGTCATAGGCCAGTGTGTTCTTGCCATAGTTGATCTGTTTTTGACGCCGTAGCAGAACAGCCTCATCAGTCTCCATATTGTCTCCCTCCCTGGAGTCACAGCTGCTGCAGAGAGGCATCTTTAGCCACATTCACACACATAGTGTCCTAAATAGGTACTACAGATTGCTCTGGGTGGAACTTTCAAACAGCCGGTTCACTGGTTCCCATTCTCTTATTTGTTTGAGCTCTGTGAGACGTTCCATGGGTGCAAGCTCAAGAACTAACCCACTCTGCTGCACTACAGTATGGATGAAGAGTGTAAATGAGGCCATGGGTTCACAATCAGTTTACTATAGCTGATCAGTCAATGAGAGAGACAATGAGGACACATACCTCCCAGAAGAGCCAGAGGAGGTCTTCCGCTCTCGCTGGGTCACATCTGTACCAAGTATCCTCCTCCTGTAACTGAACAAAATGCACTCAGTGAAATTTGAGGAGTAGGAGTGTGCAATAACATATCATGTATGACAATAATTATAATTTTAATTCCCACCTGTTCTGATAGTGGTATTAGCAAAATGTATGTGTGTCAGGTTTTCCAAAGTGATTAGCCTTTTTACACTGAGCATGACCACACTTACCGTAGGGTAGCAAATGTTGGGTCTATTGGAATGATTCTAGCAGTTTCTGAGAGCTGAGAAGTTGCACATCAAAGCCAATATAGGATCGCTACGAAAATCCCACTCATGCTGTTGCTGGAAGTCAGCGAATCTGCTATGTTAATCTTTAATTGTTGTTTACTGTTAACCTTTAAAACACTCTTTCGACATACAGTTAACTGCCAGATACTGATGGTTCGAAGTGATCTGGAAAAATGGGCAAAAGCACTTACTCACAGGACCCTTTCTTGCACTTTTATGGTTAAAATAAGCAAAGAACAATAGGAATCTTCGGTGTTAAAGGGTCAATGCCTCAAAATAGCATTTTTGTTTTCCTTCATTCAAAGGCACTTCATTTTATATCACTCAGTGTTGATATTTAAACTGAAAATTCAATCTACCGTATATGAAAACACTGAAAGGAATAGTTCAATTCAAAACGAACTGTTCACAATTTCCTGTTCAACTAGTATGTTGTTAGAATTAGATAAAAAGAGAGAGAAATAAATGGTGAAAATTCCAAGAAATACTGTGATATCAGTTTTGAGCCATCATCCACCTCTGCTGAGGATGTGAGTGAGCTTTACATCAGTCAGGGATAACATTAACAGACGCAGCTTGTTACCGTTGAATGTCAATGTGCATATCTCTCCTCATCTCATCATCCTCCACCTGGCTTCCCCAATCGGCCTGATGACTGCAGCGAGACACTGGGCCTGCACTCTCTGGAGTGGTGAAACTGGGGAAAACAAGGGAACATGCACTTGTAAACACTGTAAGGGGACAGGTCCACTGTCACAATACCAGCAGATGCAGTTAACTATGGTCAAGAACCTGATGACCCATTGATGCCCAATATCTAAAGGCATGGATTTTGACACCATAGCTTTTTGGAAAGTGCATACATCCACATGTAAATGACTTTGACCCCCACATATAATTGTGGACAGAGTTCTGCAAGAAGTAGATTATCTTACCTGGCATGTCTGTTGTCAGAGTGTCTGTAGCTGCCCTTCTCCCAGTCGCTAGCCTCTGCCTCTTTATTGGTCCGCAGGCTTCCATCCACCCCTCGCTTTCTGCGGTGGGACCACCGATTCTGGTCAGAGCTCCTAAAAGGACAGGAGAAATTGGGATTCAAACACACAAGCACAGTTATATTTTAATAGCTCTTCATTACAAGCACACCAAGAAACCAACTAAGAGCACCTGGTGTTTTTTAAGTTTGGACACTGTGTGTAGCCTTTAGTTCTGAAAAAGCCTAAAAATTGTGTCAACTGTGTGACATGATCCAAACCCTAATTCTCTGTGTTCAGCCAAGTGGAGGTTGATTTTCCTCGTAGGAAATAGTGAAAAGGAAAGTATAAAGCGAATGCCCAAGTGCAGGTTTACACTCCGCAAGTGTAATTGGACCGATCTGACTAGGTCTGCACGATTATGGCCAAAATGATAATCATTATTATTTTCAACAAAATTGCGATCACAATTATTTGTTAAATTGTAACCAAAACAAATTTTATCACATAAAGTAGGATCATTATAACTATTTTCACATCCATATGGTGCTACATTCCTGCAAATGTGCAAATATGTACATCAAAAATAAAATAAGTCTTCTTATTCATCAGAATTTGGTGCTTCTCCTTAAATAATAAACAAAAATAAATAAAACTGCATATGACCTGTTCTTGTTTTGTGTCACTTGCCTTAAACTTCCATTCAATGGATGGCAATCCGATTCTCTGTGAAAGCCCTTCGGCCTTGCCCTGTGCTGCGTTAGACATTTTTTAGTTTATCGCTTTCTGACGGCGGCTGCTAGCCACTACGTAGCTTTCCCCACGGTCAGTGATCTTATGGTTAGGGCCTTTTCTTGTGTTTTACTCACACACACACAGCCACGGTTAAACCAGCTTCAGAGACGAGAAATATTCATCGTTATTTTCCCGCCACATGCAAACTACTTCCTATTGTTGTGGCGGGTGCTGCCACTCTATTCCCCGCCTGTTCTATGTTCCCTGTGCCTACAGAGGCCTGAACTCTGTTGAGACACTTGTTAACAAAGTGGAGTTTTTACCCACTGTCTGTTATATATAACCCCGGTAAACAATCCCCCACCTTTCTGCACACATAGTGAAAAAACATAAGGCAGACCAATCGACCACTTACCAATTTGACTGTTGATAGAATTTACGGCCTGTTCTGACCACTACCCGACACTGCAAATAAAGTCCTGCCGGGCTACTCCGTAGGCAAACAGATGCTAACGCAGCACACAGCCAACTTCGTAAAACAAAGGTACAAATAGGCTCATACGTTATCAGATAATATAAACCACGCAAAAATACTATTAGGAAACAAAGGCTAATTTACCAAAGCATCAGGTCTTGCAACAAAGACACAACATAAGCTTATCGTGAAGCTGCTAACAACGGGTTACGACGTCCAAGCGTACCTGTCATCGTGATGATCGCTGTGTACGTCACGTCGTCTGTCTCTGGTCCACACAGACATTTTATGTACAAAACCGCGTACTTGGATCAGTGGACTTCTCTGCTGGGGTATTCAACCACGGAACACTGGCTACAAACACACCACCAACACTAAACGACACAGCGGATCAGATGACCGGAAGAGGCGACCAAACATGCAGATCTACCCCGCTAGTTGGAGGCGGGCAATGTTTCAGAGTGGGTGTGGCTCAGAAGTCCAACCGGCAGGGACTTCGGATCAGAAATATTGTTTAAATTCGTTCATTCGTCTTCTACCGCTTATACGTTTCAAGGGCGGGGATCCTGCAGCCAATATCAGCTCACATTGGGCGAGTGCGAGACAGGTAGCCAGTCCATTACAAGACCAACAAACAGAGACAGAGAGTAACAACCATAGATATACAGACGTAGACGTAGACGCCGCGTAGAGCGGGTTTGGTCGCTGCTGCGATACGTCAGCGTCGCCGCCATATTGGATGAGCAAGGCTGCACTGCAACCTAATGCGAGTAAATTGACCTAATTCCATAAAGCGCCTTTCTTCAAAGAAATTTCCGTTAATGCCTCTCCTTTATTCATCCACGCACGCACTACTATACTTGACAAACAGTTAGGGGAAAAAAATAACGTATTTAATCTTCTCAGATGACTAAAAACTTTATTGATCACACACACACACACACACACACACACACACACACACACACACACAGAGGCTATATATTGGAATAGGAATCCAGGTGACAGAATCACATATTTTACCAATTTTTCAAGGCAAGAGAATCACATATTTTAATACTTTTTTCAGAAAACAAATTAAAAAAAGTTACAGTTTTTCAGGTAACCAAATAACATGGCTATTTTAGCCATTTTTCAGTTAAGAAATCATCATTTTTCACACACAATACACAAGCTATGTACACTATACACACACACACGCAAAATTAATTCATTCACTCTCAGAAAATAAAAAAACAACATATTATGGCATTCATTTATCTAACACTTACTGCCTACAGCGATATACATACCCTTTGGAAGTGAGCTGGGAATCTGAAGACAGAAGGGATCACTCCATCTCTCAACCTGAATGTCTGATCTGTTCTGTCCAAGTCCTCCGGCTTGAAATGCTCACTGTAGAGCATGGAGGACAAACTTGCATTGAACCCATCCCTCCCACTGTTTCCTCCTGTTGCTATCTTTGGGAAACCTATGTAGTATGACAAAAGTTAGCCACGCAATTTACAATAATCTTACTAAAATGTTTGGGGCAAAACAATAATGAAATTTTGATGACAATTTTGATGAAAATGTACATGACCATGAACAGGATAAATAAAAATAAATAAATGAATGCGCAGGAATGCATAGTGTTTTCCACAGCATCGGCAAATTAGGCTCTCAAAACTACGTTAAAATGGCCAAATAATGCAGTCTATGGGCCTAATACTATCAAAGGTAATTCCCTCAGATTTGGTTTAGGGTGTAAAACGGTTGCAACAGTTCCACGCAGCACAGGAATGAGCATCTTCTCTGCTCCGATGCTTGCCTCATCCAATATGGCGGCAACATTGACATACAGCTCAGCGCAGGGTCTATGTATATATTTAAAGAGTAGATGCTGCATTGGCTGCTGGGGTGCAAGAAATGAGACCACCATCTTGGACCGGTCATCCTACTAGATGCCTAGCAGCAGAATAAACAAAGATGCCAGTGCACTGTGGAGCATTCTCCTGTTTAAATTGGTGGCGCATCGAAAACAGGGCTCAGGGGATTATTTTTCACAAGTAGGATTGAACACAACTATTGGTTATATTTTGTGAGTAGAATATTATTGTACTTTAATTATGTCCACCAGCAAAATTGTAGGCAGCTAGCTAGGCAATGTTTAGTATCGGTGTTCACCCAGCTATTAACTGAGACTTTATAAGTCATTTCAATAACACTTACTTCGATTACAACGGACTGTATTATTCAAGTGTAATGCACCCTAACAAAAGTCTTATGTCTCATACCCACCCCACTTAAAAATACAGACAACAGAACATCTGACTGTAGAATAGTTTGCTAACAAGCTTATTCACAATTTCAGGAGCTTTGGTTCATTTGGCTCAGAGATGGTGTTATTCCATCCATTTTCATCTTCCTCGTTCTCCTCCAAAAAGTAGGTGTATCATAATAAGACTATTAAAATTCATAAATGTAAATATTCTATTATCAATCACATGGCAGGCAAGATACTTATCCCTGCACATATATTCCTTTCAAGTCATTGAAGAGAATATATATGCAGGCTTCTTAATTTTTAGCTGGAAAAGGGCAGGACTATGTCCACCTTCAGAAGAGCTGAGGAGAACTTGTCTGTGGCCTCTCAGAATGCCCCAGAAACAGCAACCTCATACCCACAATCTCAGCCTAATGAGGTGAGTATTTCTACTTTAAACATCATATCATAATGGTCCTGGACATATTAAAATCTCACTTGTTTATATAATCATGGTCTTTTTATTATTGAATGAAGGAGATACACTGGGGTTGTGGACTTTGTGTTTCGTGTCTGTTCTCTTTCTCATCCACAGAAAACAGGGACCTACAACAGTCACAAGGGGCTGATCGCAGGAATGGAGCCAGATAATATGAGGAGGAAGTGTGCAACCCGAAGAAGTCACACCCACATACCTCATTTCCTTTGTATAATCACTGCATAAGCTGAACCAGAGAAAGATAGAGCATCAGACTTTGTGAACTGATGCTGGAGTTTTCTGCTGGTCAGGGAAACATAGTCTGGTCCAGAGCGCTGTAAACCATCTATTTTTTTACTATTTTTTTACTGTTCGTGTAAATAAAAATAAAATATATGAAATTGATTTGGACGTCTCCTGCATCCTTCATCAAACGAATGCGCGAGCTAACTTTGGGAACTCAACACCACTCATATATTATATGTTATCATATATTAAACACATTCACAAATAAAACCATACACACACATTTAAAGACATGTTGAACCAGCATTCTTGGCAGGCACGCACACGCGCACACCCACACACACAAAACATGCTGGTAGTGGCTTTGACAGGTGATGACCATAAGAAAGAATATGGGCCATACACGAGTGGTGTCAAAGTGATGTGTGTGAAGTGAAACATCACTCAAACCATGTTCATCCCTCTTTCTAAGGATCATGGCTATGCCTTACCTGCTTCTCCTACTGCTCTTAAGACCAGACTTAATGAAGCCTTAGCAAGAGTGGCAAGTCTGGAGCGATAGAGGAATGCCATCGGGCAAGAGGGCAAAGACCATAGTGAAAAGTCTTTTGAGGGATTTCAGGGAAAAGAACCCCGAACTCAAGAGTTCAGGGGTAGGCCATTTGAACTTCCTTTCAGAAACAGAACCCTTTTATAGAACAGTCTCTCTCTCAGACCTGATATAAATATATAGATATAAATTATATTGATATTCTATATATGATTTCTATTTTTTTCATTTTTTCTGCTATATAACTTCTTTCTGATGTTGTGTTGTATATAGATATGTGCTCATATATTGTTTGCAGCAAAAAAAAAACAAAACAGTTTTTTGAAAATCTGTTAAGTATTCAGCGAGTTATGATTGATTAAAGGCACTGACAGTTCATTGCACCAGGCAAACAGATTACACTGAGTGGAATGGTTGACCGGTCCAGGATGTCGGCCACACAGCTTTTTCTTTATTTTATTTTTTATTGTTAAATTCACATTTACAGAAAAGTCTCCTTGGAGGAACATTTACTTGCATTTTGAAGCCATACAAGCACAAAATTATATGTATACATATACATTTCCATTTAAGCCTGTAGACTCATTGTATGGCGGCATAGTGGTTAAGCGCTCCAGGCACTGCGGTTTCCTCCCACCATCCTCCCACTGTAGGTTAACTGGTCATTCTAAATTGACCGTGAGTGGTTATTCGTCTGTTTGTATTTGTATTGGCCCTGCGATGGACGTTCTACCCCGATGTGAGCTGGGATTATCTGGGATTGGCTCCGGCAGCCACACTGCTGGTTGCGGTTGAAGTGACTCACATTCACAATTTGAACAGGACCTACGGTGACCTGAGGGGTATTCCAGAAAGCGGGTTATGTGAAAACTCTGAGTATGTTAACCCTGAGATGAGGGAAACTCTCAGTTATTCCCATTCTTTCCGATTGATCTAAAAGCCCAAGTTATTCGCAATGCTTTACATGGCGAGATAATCTTTCGACTGAGATTAGATGTCCTGGTGTTTCCAGAGGAGTATCTGTACGAACGCTACTGTTTTTCAGCCATCATTTATCTAAATAATATTCTCTAGTTTTCTGTACAGCGTCAGAGATGCAGAGCACTATTAAAAGGCAACAGTGTCTAGAGCTGTGAGAAAAGTAACTATTGCACTGAAACGGCTTTTACCAATGAAGACAATGAAGAAACCTGCAAGAACCATCAAAGAGGAATTCTACAGGATTGCAGGTGACTGATTTAGAAATCATTTATTATTTGAAATGCGATTGGATGCTTGGATGGGACACAAATTCCTATTACTGCACCTGCAGACAATGAAGGGGACTATGTAAACAGAAAATCCTTTCACAGCATCAACGTCCAGGTATATGACCTACCATCTTAAAAATTATGTAGCCTAAATGGAAATTTATACATTACAATAAACTGTAACTCATGTCATTCTCTGCACAGTGAAGATCATATGTGATGCAGTCTACATCATTACAAATGTAGAAGCCTAGTGGCCTGGCTCTGTACATGATTCCTGGATCTACCGGGAGTGTAGTCTGAGAAACAGATTTGCATGTGGTAAGGAAGCTAAAACTTTGTACGAATGTTCTGTGTGTCCATTTTTAATGGACTCAAATGTGTCCTCTATAACTACAGGAGAGTTTGATGGCTACCTACTTGGGGATCAAGGCTATCTATGCCAGCCTTCTCTGTTGACCCCTTACCCTGACCCTGAGCCAGGGCCTCAGCAACATTTTAATGCAGCCCTCTGCAGGACTAGAGCCTGGGTTGAGATGACCATAGGCATACTCAAAACCCAGTTCCAGTGTCTGCGTAAACTCAGGGTCACCCCAGAGAGGGCATGTGGCATCATTGTGGCATGTGCTGTTCTCCATAATATTGCAACTATTAGGGGAGAGCAACACCCTGCCGTACAAATAAATGTCCCTGAGGATGACCATCCTGTCCACCCTGCAGATGTCCAAGATGGAAGGGCTGTAAGGGATGTAATCTGGAGAAATTACTTTTGAATAAAACATTCTAAGACAAATTCACATTATTGTTTCTTTATTCCCTAGAAGTACAAAAGCAGAAGTTAGGATTTGTAATATATAATACAGCCATTAACATATTTCACCTGTGAAGTGCACCCACCTCAGCTGACATTCAAGTAATACAATTTCGAGGTCTGTTTTTCTAATCTGGTGATCCAGATAAACCATTTCTTTTTCTGTATCGTCTTCATAAGGTGGACTCTGTACAAATCCTTCACAGGTAACTAGGAAACATATGGAGGACATTGAAATCCTACAGTTCAACATACAGATTTAACGTGGTATTGACCAAAAACCTCATTGAGTCAAGCTGTACTGTAGAAGTTGTTACGGCGTAACACATGCTCATATTCTCCATACACCTGCTTTAGGACCTCCAACTTTGATGATGGCTTTTTATAGAGGTTGTGCAAACACGCAACTCAAGGTGAACATACTCAGAGTTGATTGAACCAACTCCTATCAGCTGTTCTGGAACCGGATACTCAGAGTTCAGGGAGAAACTCAGAGTTTCTACCTGGAATACCCCCCTGGAAGTGCAAATCAAACAACAAATCAAAAAACGACATGACGACAGACGACATGAATCTGTTGGAGAAAGACAAGGTTCAGAGGCCTTGTCTCTGTTCACGCGTCAATATGAGAGTCAGGTCATCAGGACCTGCTCTGGTGCCTACCAAGTCAAAACGATAAGTAGAAGACATCTGGGTGCCAGGACAGAGAACTACACCACACACACATAGTGCTGCACAATCATTATGGTTGAAGTTCAAGATAAGGGTGAAGGCTATCCACACAACACACACATGTAACCTGCCCTAGGTATAAGAAGCATGTCACATGTTTTTCTGGTTGGTCCTGTCTCTGACTACGTTGTTAGTAGGGCTGATGTGAATAAACAGATTCCCCATCTGACACCTGTGTCCGGACAACCTGATTACCTCTTTCCACCTCTTTCCACCACAACAAATCATTGCTGATTGGACGAAGGAATTGGTCCGTCCTTTGAAGGACATGATCTCAAAACATGAGCGGCACTACCTACTCGCTATTATCAAACAATATTTTGATGCCGGAAATAAATATGATGTGATAGTTGACACGCTGTCGCCTATTCACAACATTAAGATGAGTATTCGAGCGCTGAAGACCCGTTTTAAAGAAGTAGGGTTACTTAGATAACAGAACAATTTCCCACCACGTGGGGTGAGGCGTGCAAGTTTTTGGAGACCTGAGAGACTCTGGACTTTTCAGTAGGCAGCCATTAACACCAGGGCTTACTGAAATTTAGCTTCAGTAATGTTCTGCAGCATGACCTGGATAAATGTATGGACCAATGGAACAAACACCAGATTCTTTACTAATGTCTATTAAAGTCCTTCATTTTCTTCACTGCCTGATCAAGCAGATCAGGGGCAGTGATGTCGGGATGTGTGGAAAGGCAGACTTTTCCCACGCTGAGGCTTGACATCACGGGGGTGATGATAAAAAAGTGGACTGTAATTGGTAATACAAGGAATATTTGCATGTCACAGTTACACATTCATCATGATCAGGCTCTAGCATATATTTACAAAGTGAATACAGGACAGTCAATGTAATTGGCAGAGTAAAATGGTTCTGGAAGACCGTTGTCAAGTACAACACACTGTTTCTAGGGACATCACTCTGATCAGAGGAGCACATAGGAACAGAGATTACAGAGGAACCACGCAGGATATTTGCCTTATGGTTCATTTATACCTTCATTAAACAGCTGCAGACTAACTGTGATGTTAGATAATGACTCCTAACGTGTTATTATGGCTGAAAACTAAACCTGCAGAACCAGAACCTGACCCATGTCCCAGCTCTGATCCTGATTTTTTAAATGGGTTCCATTGTCTGAACAAACCTTTTCCGGGAATCCATCACTGGGGATATACTGGTTGATCAAGAATTTTATTGCAGACTTACCATCTTCCCTTTTGTTGGCCATGCCTCCGGCCACCCTGTGTATGCATCCACACACATCAGCATGTACCTGTACCCCCTTACTGTGATCACCATATCTGTGTAGTCTCTTTTCCTGGTTTTGTTTCTAGAGGATACTTACTTGGTTCTGGTTTGATGGTTGGTCTGGCATTATATTTTGTGGAGAGTTCACAGTTCCTCATCCAGTGTTTTACCATGTCTTTTAGGAATGGGTACCACCAATTCTCCAGGTTCTTCATCATCTGTGCTGCCCCCACACGTCCTACCCCATGTGCTTCCTGGAGCGCTGTTTTCCTGATTTCTGGTGGGAGTATGGGTCGCCATCTGGTCCCCTCCACAGTCCTTCCACCTCTGTGGCACCTCTGGCCTTCCACAGTGATTTCTCTTGTGGTGAGACCCCGTTTTGGAGCCTGATCAATTGCTGTAACTCCGGTTCAAGTTCCATCTCTTTCTCAGAACACACTATTACCAGTTTTACCTGATACCCTGTGGCTTCCTTTGCTGCCTGGTCGGCAGCTCAATTTCCCTTGGCTGTGGGCAAGTTGCTGTCATGTCCTTTGCACTCGATTACTGCTACTTCTGGCAAATCAAATCAGATTTATTTGTATAGCGCCAATTCATAACAAAGTTACATCAAGACACTTTACATACAGGGCAGGTCTAGACCAAACTCTTTATAAATTTATTTAAAGAGACCCAACAGATTCCCCGATGAGCAAGCACTTGGCAACAGTGGCAAGGAAAAACTTCCTTTAAGAGGCAGAAACCTCGAGCAGAACCAGGTTCGGGGGAGGCGGCCATCTGCCTCGACTGGTTGGGTTGAGAGTGGGAGAGAGAGAGAGAGAGAGACAGGCATTGGGGGGGGGGGGGGGGGGGGGGGTGTAGGCAGGAACATGTTGTTGCATGAAGTTCATGGAGTTGAGTTGAATTCATGCTATATAGGACCAGCACGTGTTGCAGGAACATGGGATGGCAATGAGTCACCACCTGCAGGATGAGGACAGGGAGAGAGAGGAGAGGAACTGGGAGAGACAGAGACTTTGGCAGAACATAGTTAGTAAATGCAGTATAAATGCTTAGAACTGGGTGAAACTGTGTTTTTTAAGGATGGTTCTTATCAGCGCATGCAAGGGGGGAGGAAAGGAGAGCGAGTGAGACGGAGGGGGAGAGAAAGAGGGAGAGGGGGAGAGAGAGAGAGAGAGACAGGGAGAGACAGAGAGAGAGAGAGAGAGAGAGAGAGAGTAAGACAGAAGCTCAGTCCTTCCCCCAGCAGCCTAGGCCTACAGCAGCATAGCTAAAGAGTAGAGGACTTTAACTTTTTAACTATAAACTCTGTCATACAGGAAAGTTTTAAGCCTGGTCTTGAAAATGCATCAAGGTAGGGAGTGACAGGTGATGGTTTTCTTAGATGCTCAGTCAGAATGTTAAGCCCACCCTCTGTGTACAAGTGCAGTGCAAATGAATCAATTTGGAGATGCTGAAGATAACCTTTAAATGAAGCATGACTGCTGCTCTCCTGGATTTTTTGTGTGAGTGTTAGTTCCAGGATGACATCACTGTGAAGCCTTGTACTTTTATTTACTTTATAGGATATTTTCTTTAAAACATCCTTTGTCAGGTTGTGTGTTATGTTGCCTGCTGTTATTTTGTTAACTGGTGTAACTTTGAGCATGGCATAGTGGAAATTGCCGACACCTTTATTAATTGGTTTTGCTATTTTCCCTCTGCACGGGTACTTCACTGGTTGAAATCTTTATGTTTTTTGCATGTGTAACCGCACCTACGCGAATCACTTGAATACCCAATTTTGTACCTGTTGATTTTGGCTTGTTTCTCTTAGAGAACACTCATCAAAAGTGTATTTTGCATTAGCACTGAAATAGTGACAACCCTTTTTGTGGCTATTCCTTTTTTTGACATGCTGGTACTTAGACACAAGTGTACAACATTGATTCTCTTCCAGAAACTCATGATATAAGGTGTCAAAAATTTTGAATTTTTCTTGTCCTGGTTTGCAATGTCGGTAGTCAGTCTCTTCATCCTGTGTACGTTCATCATCCACTGGACTGTCACATCGTCCTACAGCTGCTATCTCTTCTGTGTCTCCAGTGTAACTTTCCTCCTCTTCATCCTCCTTCTCCTTCCTTTTTGTGTCTCATCTACAATGAAAATAAACGTTTGCTTATGATAAAACAGGTTGGCTTGTTTGTACTTTGTGTTAACTGGTAAAATAAAAATTGATGACCCCGAATAATTATCCCAGTCACCCCTGTGAGCCTATATCACGACCTGACTGGCTGTTGCTTAAATATAAGAATATAATAATATTATATATGAATTATTAGCCAATAACCTATAAAATATTATGTAAAGTCTCCAGAGATTGTAATTTCCCTTGAGCGCAGCAGCCATGGCTAAGAGGAGAGAGAAACAATTACGTCCATCTTCACTGCTACCTGCTGCTGTCTTAGGCCTGGGACACACTGCCTGCGCTTGCTGCTGTTTTTCATTTCGGCGCTCACGTTAACGAATCAGAGCAGACGCATCATTTGTAGATTCGGGCTCTCGCCCGCGAGCCGGGTTAGGGTTAGGGAAAACGCTGAAAACACATTTAAAGATCCAGATCGAATGTCAGGATTGAGAGGGACGCAAACGTGATTTGTCCAATTTTGAGTACTTTACGGTATTTTTATTGGGGGACTGAGGAGACACCCCCCCCCATCCCCACCGGGATCTGCAATCATGTAGAAGTCGACCTGTTCAAACTCATAGAGAAACTATGTCATCAATAATATATGTCGATGTCGTAGTCAAATGCCATAAGGTGTGTTTCAATGGCACGTATTAGAAAATAATTTATTTTATAACTTATGAAATATTGACACGGGCGTGTATTGCGCCTTGAAACTACTCTATGGTGGAAACCTACTTTATTCTGCTGGCTTTCGTAAAAAAAAAATAGCAATACATAACGTAACAATGCACGGGTAAAGGCAGCCTTTTTCAGATGTGCTCTGTCTCTTTCTCTGTCCCCCCATCGTTGAACGAAGGCCAATAAAAAAATAATAATATAAAAAAAAAAAAATCACGTGACAGCTTTCTCCTTCAATGCTTCACTTTTCGGACTCAAAGATGGATGACACAAAACTTATTGTGGTGGTCGGAAAGTACAACGAGCTTATACGATCGTATAATCACTATTTACTGAATGAATGAATAAATGACTTCTTGTCAGAGGAAAAGACAATGTGTTTGTCACGCAACGCACACGCACTCTTCAGGTGCATGCAGGTTGTGTGTCCCAGGCCTTACGTTGTTTTGTTTTTGTATTTTTCTTTTTTTTATTTTTTTTTTTTGGGGGGGGGGGGGGGGCATTGCAGCTTCTCATGTAAAATGTAAATATGGAAACAACATGATTGCGACAGCTTGCCAACTCCCAATAAATACATAAACAAAAATAACAAATTGAAGTTCTAGGCTATTACCTGTACTAAGCACTGCTGTCTGGACTCCAGATGATTTACAGCCAGTTAGTGTACTCTTTTTTGGTGGTTTTAAACACAATAAGTGTGACTGATGTCCAAATGTCTGATGTGAAATTTATCTCCTCCCCCCCACCCCAATATGTTTACGGCCCTCTGTCTCTGCCCTTTTTTGAAGCGCCCGATAAGCAAGCCCACAGTTAACAAATTGTTACTGAAGAATGTATTACTATAACCAGTGGCCTCAAATCTCAGCCTCTAGTCTCCTGCTTCTAATCACAGCCCCGCCCTCTGGTGCTGTCCAGAAAGGCTACCTGAGCTTCTCAATTTCAGAATAAAAGTTATTCTATAGAAGTCTGTGTTGACAGCCAAAATGCATAAGGTGAAAAGAAATGTGCGCAGTTCACAGGGAAAAGCTATACACGTAACTAACTGGTTACTGATGGGTGAGACTGATAGACTCACATTGAAACTCCTATTTTTTTTTTTCCAAGTACAAAAAATTATTTTGTGAACTCTTGTGGAGGGACACTGAGGTGGTTCCAAAGAGCTAGAAGTACACGTGGATAACAAGTTGGCATGGTCCCTTAACCCAGATGCCCTTTCTTCCAGAGGAAGGTCAAATCTCTGATCATCTGTAGTAAGATGCTTCAGTTGTGTTATCAGTCTGTGGCAGCAAGTGTTCTTGTCAAGGGTGTAGAGTGGACCCAATTGTAGCACAAATGAACCAGGTCTTTGGAATTCAGTCTTAGCTGGAAAACAGCAACCAGAAGAAGCAGAGCAGGTAATTATAGCAGGACTCAAACCCAGGTATCCCAGGTGCCAGGTAAGCAGGTTAGTGTAGGACCACAGGACAGGCTTGACTGAGCACAAACAGGCTGAATGCCACCCAGCCACAGGCAGACGAGTCGTAGAAAACAGGCAGGCAATACTCGTAGTCAGGGACAGAAAGCTAGTGGATTTACCAGGACAGAGACGTGAAGCAAAGGTCGGAGGCAGGTTGGATACCAGGTAAGCAGTCCTGGAATAAATGCTGGAGAGTCTGGCATGAGACCAGGAACAATCTGGCAAGGAGTAAGTGGAGTGAAGCTGCATATATACTGACTTGATTAGAGATGGTGAGAAGGTGACAGCAGCAGGTGGAAGCAGTTAGCTGATGAGGGGTCTGGCTAAGCAGAGCAGAACTGTGACAGTTCTATTTTATGCTGCAGTCTGCTGGGGAGGAAGTGTTGGAAGAAAGCAGGCAAGGAGGCTGGATAAACTTGTTAAGAAGGATGGCTTTGTGATGGACTCTCTTGATAAGCTCCCCCTATCTTATCTTATCCTCTGGACAAAAATTACCAGTCCTACAAATTTGGGGACAATTTCCAATTACACACTGCCCAAGGCATGTGACCAAATGACTGAAAAAACATGAATGAGATAGACCTGGGTCCAAATATTTTTTTAGGATTTTTTTTTTTTTTACTGTAAATATTAGCATTTTAGCTAGATAGTGTCCAGGTCATGTGATCAAATGACTTGAAATCAGTGTGGTATGATAGCACTCCACTGGCTGCATGAGATATGACTCTTGGTTTTCCATTTTAGATTTGTAAATATTTTGTATGATTTTTTTACTGTAAACATTAGTATTTTAGCTCAATAGCTTCCTGGTCATATGATAATTTCACTCAAAATCAGTGTGGGATGATAGTACTCCTGATAGCACTCCAATGGCTGCATGAAATAAGCCTCTTGATTTTCCATTTTAGATCTGTAAATATTTTTTATGATTTTTATTTATCTACATTTTAGCATTTTAGCTCAATAGCTTCTATATCATGAAATATGTTCCAACACAAAACCTGTGTTGAAACATATTGATTCTTTTTGACACTGTCTGCTTTTTCTGCCTTTAAACACAGTAGTATATATGGTGCAATTGGTGAGAGGTTAGAGTAGTTGACAGTGGTGCTGCTTGAGATAGTTGTCTTTGTGTTTGTGCCTCTTTGACACCATGCAGTTAGCCCAGGTAAGTTGGCCTGTGTTGGTGTGTTGATTTTGTTTGAGTATAGGTCTGTTCAGGTGAGTTTGGTTGCTGAACTTGCTAGTGTAGCTTGTCCTCCACCTCCTGCACCCTCTATACTTTCATGCCCCCCACCTGAACCAGGGTCTGTATCCCCACCCCGCTTTCACTGGTTCAGTTGGTGAGAGGTCAGAATAGTTGTCAGTGGTGCTGTTTGAGATAGTGTCTTTGTGTGAGGAGTGGTGATGGCTGGCATTAGGGGGGTGACTCTGGGATGCCAGTGATCACTGTTTACCCTCCTGGAGGTGTTGTGGGCCTAACTAGACGAAACACCGATGAAAGGAGGTTCCCACCTGATGACCCCAAAGACATGATAGCTATCACTGCTCACTGGCCTAGTTGGATATTATCTGTAGAGCAGGGCGAAAGTTTGTTACTAGGAAGGTAATCACTGAGTCTGGTCCATTTTTGGTCACACAAGTGTTTTGTGTTTTCTCTAAATTACAATTTTTTATTTTGAAAAAAGAAAGTTGGAACACGCTGTTGCCGTCTTGTCTCCTTGTGTTTAATGTAAAGTCTACTATATGGGTGCGTTTGAAATGTTGCAGTGACTACCTTGGAGGGTTTATCCGGAGTGAATGTCTGTCAAATATCCAACTTAAAACTAACTTCACCTCGGTTACTTGGTTTAAAACTCGTGGTCATGCAACCATGAGATGATCGAGAAACCAAATGCAAAGCAATGTAAATACTAAGGTAAACTCAAGACATGTTCCTCAGTTACAGATCGTACACATGGGGCTTGACAGCACTGATGCCCATCAAGGCTCCGCTAATGTTCTTTTTATACAGTACAGTAAACTTTGTTCTCAGCGTAAGCCCTCAGACATTATTTAAACTCATTCATCACTAACAGGGAGTCTGCAAACTGTCATTTGCCAATTTCAGAGTGTTTTGGGGAGGATGCCACATCACCTTACCTCTGTATTAACGTATCGTTAATGTTTACGGTGCGGGTATCGGATTGCAAAAGTACATGGACGAGATGTCTGCTTTGTTTTTTTTTTTTTTCTAATCTTTTAATAGTAATAGCAGTGGGCCTGTGAAAGCATGTTTGACATAAAGCGATTAACATATAACATGCAACTGGCCATCGACTAGACAGTCACCGCCGCGGGTCCTTAAAAAGTCTTAAATTAAAATAATGAAGGCCTTAAATTCAGCAGCATAAATTTATTTATATTGGGATTACATTTTCAGGTGGTGCGTTAAATGCCGATGGGAAAGCACTGTGGTTGACCGTAAAACGTAGTGTGCTATTTGTCTGATTAACTTAGTACAAAGACCGTGTAGTAAACGAGAGACTCCACGATTAATAGCCGCACTGAAGTGAGCGGTTCAACATGCAAAGATGGAGACGTGCAAATTTAACGACAAATGGATGGAATAGGATGCGTTTAGGAGGTGGTTGGCGCTGGCTGAAAACAAAGAAGCAATGCGCAAATTATGGGACCATGCCGTCGAGTCAATTATGATAGGGGGAGAGCACCAGCATCTAGCCACAGCGGGGCCAGGTTTAAAATGTCTTAAAGTAAATAATTGTCACGAATAACGAAGATAGTCTAGTAAATGTATGCATTTTATTTTGGAAATGTAGCGAAGTAAAAGTGAAAGTCGCCATAAAATAAAATAATTCAAATAAAAATACTCCCCACAACTACAGTACACCACCGCGAAACAACATTGTTTTAGTGAAAACACCAGCTGAGGTCAAAAAGATTCTGTCAGTGGCTCATCATCTGAAACTGAAGAGAAACTGGATTCATCAGCTTCGAGTTAAACGGACTTTTGAATGAAACTCCACTTTTCTTAATTTCATACGGTCCTTGAACGCTCTGCAAGATGTATCTCGCGAGAAGAGACTTTCCTTGACAACAACATACGTGGCTTGACAGCTGTGGGCTGGGAGTGTTTGTTGGAAACACTAGTAGGTGGGGAAAGACGCCCGGGGAGCAACGCTGCTTCGAATAGACACCCGGAATATCGCATACGTTTCTGGACTTATTCTCAAAGTGGTGACCGTTCCAGGAGCAGGAGCCGCTGCAGAGAAGAGCTCAGCCCGTTGATAGTCCACCTCGTAGGTTTGATATGGCGGAGGGGGGGTCGTCGGTTGAACTCTCCAGGTCTCTGACGAGCTCCACTCTTCCGCCGCCAAGGACCCGCATCTTCAAGATTATCGTGATTGGGGATTCGGGAGTAGGAAAAACGTGCCTTACCTACCGCTTCTGCGCCGGCAAATTCCCCGAGAAGACCGAGGCAACAATCGGGGTGGACTTCAGGGAGAGGCTGGTTGAGATTGACGGCGAGAAAATAAAGGTGTGCAGTGATGTCATAGACCACTGGACACTCTACAGATCCAGTAGAGTTGGGAGCTGGTGCTATGGTCCTCTCTGGGTATCTGAGCGGCCCAACGGAGGGCTAGTGATTTGCTCAAGGGTTTGTGGTAACTTCCGCGTATTCGCTCAGATGGCAACATGCTTTTTCTGGCTCAATAACCAGAGGCTCTAAGTGAAAACCAGTTACTAGTATCATCCTAAAACCATTATGATGCTAGTAAGTGCAAATACCAACATATGTCACAGCCTAACAGGGCTCCTCCAGAAATTTATTTTCCCCTTCAGAAGAATCACGAAGATGAAATCAGTTAAAAGTTTTAGATATCCAGATATCAGTCCAAAGTCTGGACCAAGCACCAGGATCCTACATTTCCAAAGTTTCAGCTTGTTTGCGTTTTGAATTTGACTGCAAAACCCCAGATTCTGTAACAGTTTAATTTGTACTTCTGCTTTGACTTAGAGTCCCAGGTACTTATCCTGTCACAGGCTTGTTGTTGTGTCTGGGCTGGAGTAGCACAGAAAATCTTGTCAGGTCAATGCTTGTGCAAGCATCCCTTTTTACGTCTTTCTTTTCTGTGCTGCAATCATTTTAGTTCAACATACAGCACCTCACCACTATGAAGCTCACAAAGGCCAGTGTGGAAAATGCTGCTTTTATTTTGAGGTTGTGCCACAGACTACAAACTGACAAATGTGAACCTTTATTTAAATGTCCATATTTTTGAATGCAGACTGTTGGGGTACATACTCATTCTACATTGAGCAAATGTTAAAATAAATGTAATCAAGAATCTAAATCTGACTGTGATATGGCTGATCAATGTGTATTGAACAGTGGAGGCCTGTGGAATGCTGTGGTAGCCCCTGACCCTCCACTGTGTGCTTTCATTGATCAGGTGGGTAGGGATGCTCATTTGGGTTAATCTTGGCTACTGTAAAAGCTCTGACCTCATGGAAAATCTCTTACAGTTTGTTCCCCTATGTTTCTTTGCTATTTTCCACATACTACACCTCTCAAATCCACCCCACTGCTCTACTGGGATTTGTTCCATTTCATGTCTGTCCTCCACAGATCCAGCTGTGGGACACTGCAGGCCAGGAGCGCTTTAGGAAGTCCATGGTGCAGCACTACTACCGCAATGTACATGCTGTTGTCTTTGTGTATGATATCACCAATGCTACGAGCTTTCGCAGCCTCCCTGCCTGGATTGAGGAGTGCAAGCAGCATGCTTTGGGCACAGAGGTACCCAGAATCCTGGTTGGAAACAAGTGCGACCTTCAAGACTCCATCCAAGTGGGCACAGATGTGGCGCAGCAGTATGCAGATGCTCATTCCATGCCCCTGTTTGAGACATCAGCTAAAAACCCAAACAGCCAAGGAGATGGAGGATGTGGTGGTGGAAACAGTGACCATGTTGAAGCAATTTTTATGACAGTGGCCCACAAATTGAAATCTCAGAAACCTCTGGTTCTAGGCCAGCTGTCTGGGGGATCAGGAGGCACCATCAACCTGAGCAAGGGGATGCATGATGAAGGTGATGAGACTGGGAGCTGGGGCTGTAGCAGCTGCTAAGGGAGGAAATGGTGTAAAAGATGGTGACAACTTCAGCTGCAGGCTGCACAGGGCAAATTATATTGAAGCTGAGGGGCCTGAGGAAAGAATGGAGGTCAAGAAAGAAATGGGTATATTTAGCATAAATGGCATCGCAATTGGAAAAGCACTAAATATTTTAAAATAATACATATATTTTTCTTTTTTTTTTTCAGAACATGGTGGGATTGGCAAAATTTTCAGGATCATTTCCTGAATTTGGGGATCACAACAAACATTTGATTTGGTTCTATCAGTTGGGGGCTGGGTGTGGGTTTCCTCCCACTGACATGTCAGAGACATGCATGTTTAGGTTAACTGGTGATTCTATATTGCCTGTAGGTATGAGCGTGAGTGGTTGTTTCTCTCTGTCTGTTTCTATGTGATGGCCCCTGTGTGAGCTGGGATCAGCTCCACCTCCTCCCCATGCGAGCCCAAAACAGATAAGCGATAGAAGAAGAATGAATGAATGTATTTTTTTTTTTTTTTGAAGGGGGTGGTAGTAGTAACATCAGTGGAAATGTAAAATGTGAATTTTGACCCAAACAGTTTTCAGTGCCATGTTGCTATCCAAGAGGAGCTCAGACACAAGTAGGAATGTCTCATCACCTGTGAGAAGTAGTTTGTCAGATACACAATTGCTTTACTGCAGCATCAGCATACACCCTTCATGCAGCCAACAACACAGTCTTTGACTGTTTCGGGACAAGATGTGCTACTGAATCATATGGAAAGGGTTCGTGGTGGTCTTTATTTGTATTGTCACTATTGTTTATGATCATCAGTGGCTGGTTGGAGTCAGTTTGGTTTTAATTGTAATGTCTCAGTAAAGGATCCCTGTTATCCCAAAGGACAAGCACAGTGTGTTTCCATTAATTAAAAGACTGAATACAGCTTCTTCTTTGAAAACATTATGACAGCAGGTTGTAAGCACTTTTGAAACCTAATTTGTAACATTTAGTTTTCTAGTTAGCAGTTTCCCTTGAATCTGGTAATGTATATTCCTGATATATTGACATATATTTTATAAAACGGAAAGGTGAAATCCTGCAATCTGATTGGTTACTATTCTAAAGCCTTATAACAGCATATCATTCCGCGTCAGGGAAGCAACAATGTATCCATGACACCAACCATTATCATTATCTGTTTGATCTGTGGAGAGGGCTAACGATGGATGGTTTGAGGAGTGCCTCTCCCCCGTCCTCCCCCAAAAAAAAATTTAAAAAAATTAAAAAAGCCGACGCGGAGCTGACATCCGGAGACGGAGAAAAGTGAGGCCTGATAGTAAAAAAATAGTCCCTACTATTATTATTATTATTATTATTATTAGTAAAACTACATTGGTTGTGTATTCCTCTTCAGCATTGTCATTATTGTCAGAGAAGCAACTATGTTTCCATGACAACAACCAACCGTTACAGTAGGTAGGTAACAAATAGACTAAATTAGTTGAATTCATATGTTAATGGGTAATTTTCACCCCCAGGTAGGGTTGACAATGGTGGAGTGGATTGAACAGTGACTTTCTCCTTAAAAAAAAAAAGCTGAGGAAAAGACGACATATAGAGCTAACATCAAGAAAAGTGGGACTATTTTTCATTGGATAATATGTATGATTAATTAAAAATTACATAAAATAGATTGTCTTTTCCTCTTTCATATTTCCATTATTGGTAACTGTTTTATAAAAGCAATACCAGGCCGTGGTATACACTCATACCACAGCTGAGGGGCTTTCTTCGGGCCGACGCAAAGAACCTGATGTATTGCTTAAGCATGTTACACAACACTGGCAAACAACTGTACAGTCTAAAGCCAAAGTTTATTAATCTTTTAAAAAGGTAGATATATTAGAAAAAGAATCATAATCATAGGTCATCAAGAAGACATCTCACAGCCTTCCCAAAGATTGAAATATTAGAAACCAGTGACCATTGTAGTCTGAATTAGACTACTAAACTGTAAGCGCTTTCAACCCTCGAGAAGATAAAATGTAGCTCTTGAATATAAAATACATTTATTATGAAACACCTGTAATATAGACTATTAAATGTTTAAAATTAAACGTTAAAGTTATTTTGTTGCAAATGTTAAACTTGTTTCCTTGTCAGAAGCTGCTTTGACTATTCAGTCATGGTCTTAGTAGAGTTGCTGAGCTGAATAGTGGGTATGTCTTGTTGCTTCAGATTGTACTAGGTTTTGAAACAGTCCCTACTCTGCCAAATACTTAACTATTTTCATTGAATTAAATGGCCCTGAACCAGTTGCAGTGAAAGAGTGAATTGGAGTCTGTCATGTCAGCAGGTAGTGGGCTGTTCCAGCCACCATCCACCACAGCATGACTGACCGAACTATACCTCTCAGTGCAAAGTGAATTTCAGGGACAGAGGAGATGGCTGAAGGCCTTTTGCTGTGTTGCAATAAAAAGCCCTAAGAAAGCTACATTGGTGGCCTCTTCAGAAATCAGCCAGATTTTATTTATTAAGCACATGAAAGATCTAAAGGTCAATTAGTCAAGAAATTAGATGAGAGCCATTCTGATGCAGCCCACACGTATTCAGCTCTAATAAAATTTTTTGGTCAAAGAACTGCTCCCATCCATAATTCTTCTATAGCTCCTCACTCCATCAGCAAGAAGACGTGATCAAACCCCAGTTCTTAGCTATGCACTGTCTCCATCCTCCTCCTGCCTGTGTCACTTCAGTCTGCTGTAGGGAAGCAGGTTGGAGGGCCCCTCCTCCTCCTCAGGGGGGCCCTGGTCAGTCAGCTGAGCTGGAGCATTAAAGAGCCTACTGTCATCAACACCTGCTGGACACAGGAGAATTATGTGTGTCACTCATTGCAGCCTTACAGAAGCCCTGAAGGGCCACTGATCATTTCTGATCAGACACTACAGCAAGAGAAGTTTTACCTTGCCAAGTACACACCAACTCAGTGTCCCCAGGGTCACACTGAGGGACCAATGTCTCCTGTAGTGTACACACATACACACACACAATGGTCAGGTCAGTTGCAGAAAATCTTGGATTATTCATTGATATTAGAGAGGAAAGATTAAAATAAAATGGGGTTCCTCCCACAGTATGAATAGGGCATCTGTGGGAATCCAGTCTATATTCTGACTGACCCCAAATGCTGTCTCATCTGTCCATCAGGGGGGACACATTAGGCCCAATATTGATCAAACATCACTTTGAGAAGGTAGGGCCTAATAGCCAAGAACTCCATGAGCTGGAGCTTGCTGAACCATGCCCTCAACACGTCACACTATTCTTTGCTTATACATCACATTTATAGAACACTACTACATGTCATTAATTTTGTGTCTTCCCTTTCCTGTAGTCTGTGTTTGTTCCTCCTGTCTCTGTCCTACATGTAAATAATCTCTACAACATCTTTCTGCTCAACAATTGCAGCTACAATGATTTTTATATTTGTTATTTTAGTATCATATTTATTAGTAATATTGCTGCAGTTGCTTCTGAATGAACCTTAAAGCCTGCTTTGTGATTGGAATCTTTTTTGTCCTGTCATTCTTGTCCTGTTAGATCTTAGTGCTGCATTTGAGATTGACCATAATATTCTATCACAAAGACTGAAACATGAAATTGGGATCAAATGAGCCAAACTAAGCCAGTTCAGAAAGATATGAATGCATTAATTTTGTTGTCATTTTTTTATCCTTGATTAATCCTTGATCCTTTGCCCCCCATATAAAACATAATCATTCCAAATAAATTGCAACCATTTCTCCAGCATGGTATGATCCTTTGGAAAAAGATGAAGGCTGGTATCACGATTAGCCTCTCCACACCCAAACACAGAGCAAGCGTTCGCCATCGCTGTCTGTTTTACGTTGCTCCCGCATTCCAGTCTTTGAATATATTATGTAAACGAACTGGGAAAGAAAATCCACGGGATTGGTTGCTAGGATTTGTGACGTATGAAATCCAACTGCGGAGCTGAAAAACTGAATCCTACTTTTTCAGATCTTGTTTTGAAACTGCATTTTAAAATCCAAAATGCTCATTTATGGCACACACTAGAGACGTTGCAGCTGAAATGTCTTGTAGCAGAACCCAAACACTATATAGACATGTTAATAATTTGAAAAACTCAATTTTTGGTTTAGGGGTTCTTTAAGTTTGAATTGCCTTTTTTTTTTTTAAGTTATGCTGCTATCTTCCTGCTGTTGTTCTTTTTCCATTCCTCTACCGAACCCCGCCCACCCCCCTTCCTATCCTTCACGCTCACTCTCACTGCATCTTTCTCTACCAGTCGAGGCAGATGGCTGCCCTCCCTGAGTGTAGTTCTGCCAGAGATTTCTGTCTCTTAAATGAAGATATTCCTTGCCACTGTCACTAAGTGCTTGCTCTTGGAGGGATATATTTCCCAACTCCATAAAGAGTTTGGTCGAGACCTGCTCTATGTGTCTTGATGCCTTAGTAAGTGCCTTGATATAATTTTGTTATGATTTGGCGCTATATAAATTGATTTGATTTGATTTGATTCAGTGCCTCAGTCCTGGTTTTTATTACTTCTGCCAAGGTGGTATTAGCACGATTACACACAAAGTCCTGTACAAACACAGTTATGGCTGAGGGATGATGGTGATGATCTTGTTTAAAGGGTAGATCCAGGAATTTCTAATCATTGTGAGATAGATCTGTAGACCCAGAACCAAATCTTGGTCTTAATAATAACCTGGTGGAATTAACAGAGTTGTTCTCATTAAGTGTGACAGCAGTGAGACAGCTGACAGATATGACACATACACAATGATCAGTCACTGTGCTCTCAGATAATCATCATGAAAGCTTAAAACATATTGTGTCAAAGAATTGATGCAACACTGACACAACAGTCCAGGCAGTTCATGCATCTGTAAAAATACATCAGAATGTGGTGTCAGGTCCCAGCTAAAAGCACCACTCCAGATTCATAATTTCAGTAGGACCCTAGGGATGCTCTGAGCTGCAGTTAAGACTGGACTGAAACTGCTAAGGGGCTCCTCAGGCTGAAGTCAACTGTTTCAGTCTGCCATTATCTCTGAGGCTGCATAACAGAAAGCTAGACAGATTTAGGAACACTGACTATGGTTATGTGAAGACTCAATACAATATAGGTAAAGTGAAAATACTTTCTAGGGAAGCAAAAATGTCAGACAACTGAAAATCAATAGAAAAGTGTGATAACCAGCAGCAATAAAAAAAATAATTGCCATGTCCACGTTACACACCAGAAGGGCCTAATCTCTTTTTTGAGTACATTTGTTTTACAACATGCTGATGTTGTATGTCATGGTCACTTATTGGTTAAGGTGGAACGAGAGTCATGGTGGTGGTTGCTAGGTATTTTGAAGTTAAGGATGCACAGTGCATGTTGGCTTCCCTGTGTTCAAAAATGAAAAGGGTGAGAAGATCACAAAGGAAACAAATACAGGATGCAAATATTTCAAGAGGGTAGTGACTGACACAAATGGCACAACCAACATGACACAGCATGCACTGACACCATAGAGGAAACAAGTGGATTTGCAACCCTACTTATCAAAGCCAGTGCAAGGGCCAAGGGCCATTATATATTATTCATTTAGTTATTTTGATGTGAGATCTGTTTTAACGATCCAATTTCTTCTTTATTTTTGTTATCTAGGATAAAATAGTATTTCAGTTGCATTTTGAAGATGAGGACACATCCTACCCTACCTTAGATGAATAAAAAAAGGACACAATTTTCAGCATTTAGGCTGTGTACACCACCAGAGAGGATTTGAAATGAAACAACCGAGATGTGCTTTTAGTGCAGACTTTCAGTTTTAAAAATTGGCTGCTCAGCTGTTCCATGGCCAAGTATGGGTTATTTCCTCATTATTTCATTTACAAGGAGTAGGTTGAAGGTCATAGTTAATTTCAAGTGTGGCATTTGCATTTGGAATCTGGAGAGGTCAACTCTCAATATGAAGTCCAGAGAGCTGTACTTATCAGTGAAGCAAGTCTTCATTAGGCTGAAAAATCAAACCAAACCCATCAGAGAGATAGCAAAAACATTAGATGTAGCCAAATCAACTGATTGGTCCTGGTGAGCTCGATAATGCCAAAAGATCCAAGAAAACCATGGCAAACAAGTGTGGTTGACGACAGAAGAATCCTTTCCCTGGTAAAAAAAAAAAAAAAAATCCTTTTGCAAAGGTTGGTGGAATCAATGACACTCTCCAGAAGGAAGATGAATCTGTGCCAGTCAACAGTGAAGAAAAGACTTCACTAAAATGAATACAGAGGGTTCGCCACAAAGTGTAAACAATTGGTGAGCCTCAAAAACAGGCATGCGTGATTTTAGTTTGCCAAGAAACATCTAAAACAACATCCTATGGACAAAGATGAACTTGTTCCAGAATGATGGGAAGAGGACAGCATGTAGAAGGGAAGGAACTACTGAAGATCCAGAGCATACTACCTCATCAGTGAAGCATGATGGTGGTAATGTAATGGCATGGGCATGAATGACTGCCAACTGAACTGGTCCTCTTATATTCATTGAAGATGTAACTGCTGACGAAAGCAGGTTGAATTCTAGTGTTTTGGGGAATATGCATCATTTGCATATTCAGCCAAATGCTTCACAACTCAGTGGACGACACTTCATAGTGCAGATGGGTAATGATCCAAAGCATAGTGTGAAAGCAACACAAAGAGTTTTTTAAGATGCCGAAGTGGAAATTTCTGCAATGGCAAAGTCAATCACATGACCTGAATCCAAATGGGCAGTCACTTGCTGAAAACAAAATTGAAGGGAAAGTGCCCCAAGAACAAGCGGGAACTGAAGACAGCTGCACGGCCTGGCAGAGCATTAGCATGGACGAAACCCAGCGTCTTATCTAAGGGCTCAATACAACAGGCAGTCATTGACTACAAAGCATTTGCAACCAAGTATTAAAAGTAACAATATAATTTAAGATTATGTTTGTTTGTCCAATTGGTCCCTTGAAAAGGTGGAGGGCAAATCTAAAAATGTGTTTGAACTCCGGCACCATTCACCTGATTTGGATGTAGATATCCTGAAATTAAAGATGAAAGTCTATACTGATAGCACATCTGGATTGCTTCCTTTCAAATCCACTATGGTGCTGTAGAGAGCCAAAATGCTGAATATTATGTCAATTTCCAAATATTTATGAATCTAATTAAATGCATTTTATTTAAATACGCATCCATTGCATAGTTTGTGTTTCGCAGTTGCACCCATCCTTTACTAATGTTGTTTTTGTTTTGGAAAAAAAAAAAAAAACATGAAAATTTTCAGTCATTATTTTTTGCAATTTCATTGTGGGGGGGGGGGATAAAATAAAATAAAATCATATTGCTAACCTAGTATGGGAAATTCTAAGGAATCATGAGTTTAATGTATTGTGACATCCCAACATTGTACGATTTTAGGCCATTTAATTTGGTGACCTACCAGTCCAGTTCTGGTATCATAGCAGCCACAGCGAGGCAGACTGCGGCAGCCCATGTAGGTGATGAGAGAGGAGAGACCAATGCTGATGGTGCAGGTCAGCAGGATGGTGGCATTCGCCCCCTTCACCATTCGATGAAGCACAAACGTCTGAGCAGACACACACAGTGAGTCGCTGCAGCATTCATCAGCCATATTATTACGACCACATGCCTAATATTGTATAGGTCGCTTTCTGGGACAGAAAAAAAGTCCTAAAACTGTAGACTTGAAAAGTGAGCTATGGTATCTGGACCAAGACATTATCAACAAATCCTTTAAGTTTTTGAAATAGTGAGGTGTTGTCTCCATGGATCAGACTTCGTCCCACAGGTGCTGTATTGGGTTAGATCTGGAGAGTTCTGATACAAGTTAACGCAGTGAGCTGGATATTGATTCTCAAACCATTTATGAACCATTGTGACAGTGTGGCATCCTTGCTCTGGTATTCTATCCTAATGCCTGTGGTTTCTTTCAGTCGGACAATGCTCCCTGCTACACTGCAACAGTGGTTCAACTGCTTGAGGAGCAACCACCAGTTCAGGGTGTGAGTTGGCTCAAAGTTCCCTGGATCTCTGTGCAATGCCGCAGCTGTGGGATGTACTGGACATGGAGGTTCCACGTTGTCCCTGCCGCAAATCCAAACTGATAAATGAAACTCAATTAAGCTTATCAAGGTGCATTTTTACAATAAAAAGATGAGCATATTATTATGACATTAATATTCCATTCATGTGAGTAACAGACAACTAACAGTGATCTGTGATAAAGATGTGGTTTGGAGGACTACACAAATCTGAGTGCAGTGTTACCACTTGTGGCCTGGCATGGTGGTGGAAGATATCTTCATCCTCTTCCCCATATGTAAGTGTCAAACTAGCATAGCCAGATACCATGAGAGCGGTCACACAGGAGAGGACAGCTGCTGCCACCATCAAACTCACCTGTGTGGGGGGGAGGAGACAGTAAGATGGGCAGGGAGGGCAGCAGACAGCTGCTTCCAGCATCACACTGACCTGGAGTGGGTGACTGATTACTTCACATTCATGGCTCTGCAGCTTGCTGGGGTTAGAGTTAGGGTTAACTCCTAACCCCAGCCTGAGGGTCAGGGTAACCTGGTCTCTGGTCTTAATAACTCAGAGAAAGATCAACTCTCCTTCAAAACTTACCAGCACTGAGTTTCTCCTCTGGGAGGCGAACAGAGCCAACATAGCCGGGAACGCCATGATCTGCAAGAGATGGACAGTTAAGTGACACCAGCAAGCGGGAAGAATAGCCATGTTCAACATGTAAACCATTGACCACATGCTGCTGGACACGCTGAGGTGGAACTAATTTAGGTCAGTTTCGGACGTGATTGCTCCAGATAGCATCAGTAACGGTAAGGGCAACAACAGTTTATAATAAGAACCCATGTCTCACCAGTCCCCCCCACACCGGCATCCTAGAGGTGCTCAGCGGGGTGTCCTTCCGGAAAACAGCGTCCATGAAGCCACAGACCACACAAACACCAGCACAGGCGATTTGGAGGATCCCGAGGATCAGTACGCTCCTCTGGTTAAAGATAAAGTACCGGTGTCGGTCCATGACCAGGTTTAAACGGGCCTCAGGATCCGGTGTTAACACCTTGCTCTACTGTCTCTCTTCAACTTCAGGGACCAGTACTTCAGCGTCGCCTCACTGTCGGTGCCTTTTCTGGGTTTTTATGTATCAGTGCCTGTTTCCGTGCCGACAGCGGCGGTCAAAGTGTCTGAAAACTAGCTTTTCATCTCAGAGAACGGCGCCTCCAGGACAACACAATTTGAGTCTGTTCCGGGATCCAGTTCAGATTAGCAGGTAGCAAGTTTATCCATTAACCTACATGACCAGCAGCAAGTGCAAAGGAGGGCGGAGTTTGCTTTCACAGAATTTGCATTTTGATTTGTGACCAACCCCTTTCAGAATTAGGGTTAAATTATATATATTAGGTTCTTATAGGCAGGGGCGTTTCTAGGATCAGAGCTTTAGGGGTGCTGAGCACCGGCTAGGCGAGATAAAATTTACAGTTTTGTACATTTTAACGCAATTTTGGACCATCATTCCTACATTTGCGAATGAAAAGCAGAACACATTTTTGGTAGAGGAGACACTATATCCCTGAACCTATGTATGGACTTTACTAAGTTCTGGAAGAAGACAACTCATTTTGATAAAGAGCAGCTCCTCAACATATACACATACACATACACATAAACAGTATATATGTATGTTTCTGAAGTAAAACAGCCCCCTATAGTGGGTACCAAAAATACCAAAAATGGACCTTAGTCTTGTTTTTGGACTTTTATTTGAAATGCAATGCACAACATGTAAAACACATTAACAGAAATGGACTTTTTCAATGTTTGCCTCTGCCTTTTACCTTCCTCTGTATTATATTACACACACATAAAAATCAACATCTCAAAAAAAGAAAAGCGCTTGAAAAAACATCAGCTAACTCCTACCTTACGACCTAAATAGTGATCTACGACTCAATGCAGCAGACATAAGGACTGGTGATGATAATAATGTGTTGGTATTGAGTGGTAGAAGTAAAGAAATGTGTCACATATCCTGGTTTAGGCCAGGTAAAACACATCACACTCTCGTAGGGGATTGTTAACTCTTTCTGCAGATAAAGCGCTCAGAGCCGGCGATAGGGAAAGGTGGGAGGGATGGGGTGGATCAAACCATTTTCGAAACATGAGGGGGGTGTGCTGTATTTTTGTTGTTAAAATATGACGTTTAAACCATATGCTGTATACGGTTTTGAAATTTCTTCAGCTTATTAAACATGTACATAAAGTGAAAAAAAATAAATAAATAAATAAATAATTCTTCAATTCCAGTGGTGATGCACCCCCCAAAACGGGCTAGAAACGCCTATGCTTACAGGCCTGACCTGACACTAATGTCAAAACGTCGCTTCATAAAAGTACGTTTATACCATACATGTCTGTGTAATGTATACACTCGTGAAAAAAAAAAACACCCACGAAGGTCACTGAAATGAACTGAAACTTAAAACCGACAAAAGTAATAAACAATTAAAAAAAAAAAATTCAAATTAAGTAGTGAAAATCAGACATTGCTTTTGTATTGTGGTAAAACAGGGTTATTAAAAACAAATAAACAATCACACGAAAAAAAAAAATTCCAAGTGAAACTGGCCTGGACAAAAATTATGGTACCATTAACTTAATATTTTGTTGTACAACCTTTTGAGGCAATCACTGCAATCAAGGGATCTCTCTAACTCTCAATGAGACTTCTGCACCTGTCAACAGGTATATTGGCCCACTCATTGTGAACAAACTGCTCCAGCTGTCCCAGGTTTGAAGGGTGCCTTCCCTAGACTGCATGTTTTAGCTCTTTCCACAGATGTCCACAGGATTTAGATCAGGGGTCATAGAAAGCTTGTTTAGTGTTTTGTCCTTAGCTGTTCTTGTGTATTTTTAGCTGTATATCATTGTCCTGTTGCAGGACCTATGACCTGTGACTGAGACAAAGCTTTCTGACAATGGGCAGCATAGTTCGCTCGAGAATGCCTTGATAGGCTTGAGATTTCATTGTATCCTGCACAGATTCAAGACACCCATTGCCAGATGCAGCAATGCAGCCCCAGGGCATAACTGAGTCTCCTCCGTGTTTCACAGAAGTTAGTGTTCTTTTCTTTGTATGCTTCATCTTTTCTGTGACCATGGAGCTGATTTGAAATGTCAAAAACCTCTGGTTTGGTCTCAATTGTACAAAGGACATTCTCCCAGAAGCTATGCTGCTTGTCAAAATGCATTTTGGCAAATTCTTCTTGCTTTTTAATGATTTGCTTTCAAAAGTCCTCTATGGTTATTTTCCCCTAAATTGAATTGACTAAATTGTCCTTATGGCCAATTTTTTTTTTTTTTTTTTTTTTTTTTTAGGGGTACAATCATTTTTGGCCAGGCCATTTACCAAGTAGTTCTTTTGAACCTCAATTCAAAAGCAATGTCTCATTTTCATGAGTACATTTTCAATACATTATCATTACTTCTTTTCAGTTTTAAGTCGTTTCAGTGACAATTGTGGGTTTTTTGTTCTCTAACAGAAGGGTACCAACAATTTTGTCCAGCACATTCTCTATCAGGCATTTGGTGGTTAATAATTGGTGAGTGAGATTTAATCCCTCCAGGGGATCCTGGGACTGCCCCGGGGTCTCCTTCTAGATGAGATGACATAGTGCTGATGCATAACACCTATCTGTTACATAAAGTTTGAGGCCATTTCCATGATACAATAAAAGACACAAGTGCATATATTTTTCTCATCAGAGGCTTTTATTGTGATCAGGTAATTGGGTTAGAAAAGTCAAACAGGTAATTGTTTATAACAGTAACAGAGCATCCAATACTGTATTATAATAATTTCCAGTATTATATTGTGATCAGTCACTATTATATTTTAGATTAACAGTTGTGGATAGACACTTATGTGCAAAGGTTTCAGGCACTTGTTAAAAGATGTGAACTTTGTTCTATATGAAATTCACACATGGTGCAGTAAAGACCTGATTCAAATCAATGTTTCGTCTAATCCATTTGACAACACCAAAACCTGAAATCAGCAGAGAATGGGGAGGTTGAGTAAATCCAAACGAAGTGTTAAACAGTTAGAGTAAATACTTAATAGCACTGTTAAACTGAGCACCTTCAGAGGAGTCCAGCAAACTGCAGCACCAATCTAATGACAGAAAAGTTGATGAAGAAAATTGCATATGAAAGTCACTTGTCAACCACGCCTAAATGTATAAGCATGTAAATAGTTCCCATGAGTAACGTGATGAGGAGAACCATCGTCAAACTGGACAGAAAGCTCATCCTTCTACTGACATGTGTCCTTGACTTTTTTCTTGCATAGTTGTTGTGTTGCTTTCAGCATGGGCCTCCAAGGCCTCCAATCACACTGAACTTTTCAGTCACTGCTCTACTTGAACTCCAAATGAAAGAGTCTTTTCAAATTCTGACATATCTACAGTGTGGGTTGCAGCTGCAGGGAATATTACTTGCCACGATGCTATGGGAGCCTTGCGCTATGTTAGCGCAAGTAAAACGTTATTTTATTGTCCATAGGTATTTAGCTCTTTTCTCATTGGCTAGTGGGATCCTCCTGTTTCTCCTGGAACACCTCCAGTTCCTGCCTGTACCAGTCAGGAGCTTCTGGGCCATTTTTTCCTGTCAGCCCATGATCATAGCCATAGGCTACTGTTAGCTCCTCATCTTTCTGCACGGCTCTCAGTGTTCGGATGCATTTGATTTGCCCAAAACGTGGATGGACATACCTGTATAAACACAAGACATTAAGACTGGGATAATTGCAGACTCCTGATCTTGTGACAGGAGACACACTAGCTGCATCGCCTCATCACCACAGTGGTGCTCTGACCATTGAGTTCTCTGTATTTGGGAGGGTCAACAACATGAGCTTAAATTAATATCTTAGCTGAGAGAAAGGTATTGGATATGGAATATATAGAATATTTGCAAACGCCATGGAATAAACAGTACAGGCCAAATTTTGGACACACCTTATCATTCAAATGAATAGGTAAGTGTGTCCAAACTTTTGGCCTGTACTGTATCCATTAACTATGGAAAGCTGATGGAAGCTCATGCTGGCTAAAATTCTGCTTCGTGCGTCCTCATTTTCTCAGCCTCAACAGGGGAAGTTGGAAGAAACCATACAGATATGACATCATCTGCTGATGACAGTGTCAACAAAAGCCTCAGAAAAGCTGATCAAGGGATTACGTTCAATTTCAAACCCTTGAAACATACTTGAAAATTTAGAATACGGTTTATCTGTACTCACGGGTCATATTTGCAGTTTGGGGTGAAGGAGTGGTTTGCCTTGTGAGCCAGAGAAGCGCAGTATCTGTCTGTGATGTCAAAGGGTTGAGGGACATCAATCACAGTATCCTCGTCCAGTGAGATTGTGTTTCCATTCAGAGCCCATTCTCTGCTGTCAACCTGAGGAGTCCATGTGACAGACACAGGATTTAATTATACATTATACTTGAGCCCATTGTTTGGATTTTCTAATTCACTGGTTTATTATGTTCAGATTTTCAGATATATACATATTTCCTTTTTCTAATTTAGGCAATAGAGTTTTTCCACATAACTGCAGGACTACCCTCTGGGGGTATCTAAATCATAAAGTGATCTATTTCTGCACTTTGTGTGTGTCATACCTCAGAGTGAGTGAGGCGCACTCCGTTATAAAAAGCCATCACAGTGTCTGCTTCAGCATCTACTTTGGCAAACAAACCCTGACCTGCTCCTTTAATCGCAGAATCGGCAACAAACACCCTGACCAACAGAGAGTAAGAGGACACTATAATGAGCAATCCTGAAGGGGGTCCAGGAGAACATATTTAATGCTGGCTCACCTTTGGTTCTCATATGGGTCAGGAAGCAGGGCCTGGGTGGCAATACATGTGGACGTGGACTTATCGTACAAGTAAACAGGACCTTAAAGACAGAGTGTGCCGTGTTAATGTCCAGGTGTTTCAAGTGAAGTTAGCCTTTACTTCAACAGCACCAAATCACAACAGATTCATTGAGGCACCTCTACATATAGCACAGGTTTAGACCTTCTGTTAATGACATTATTTACAGAGACTAGCAGTCCATCAAATTGAACAGTTTGGTGATTCCCTTTTTAAGAGGAAGAAAACAGAAATTCATGAATGCCTTATCTACTGTTAGGTCATTTCTGGGTCTGAAGAGTGTTGCCGGTGCTAAACTTGCATTCTATCCAATGACTATCAGGGAGCAACTCCACTGGTTGTAAAAGAAATCAAATTGTGAATGAAGACTATATGGAAATGCCCTGTTTCTCACTTGAATTATTAGCTCAGTAAACATTTTTGTAATGATCTTATGGTCTCAGTTTGTAGTAGCTTAAGTTCTGAGTTGGAACCAAAACCAGACACTGGAAACTTGCACTGACCCCTGATGACATTGTGCAGGCTTACTGTTATGTGTGACTTTGAAACATGGCCGTCCACTCTCAGAGGTCAGGGTTGCAAGACGAGCCTTGATCAGCTCCCCGTCCACAAAGGTTCCACAGAGAGCTGTGCGTCCATCAGGGTAGATGTACGCTACATAGTCACCAGTCAGCTCCCCGTCCTCATTCACTTCCCCAAACACACAGCCCCCATCCTAGATGCACCACAGAACACACCAACATGCAAAACACTCACTGTTAACAGGGATCATTCACTTACTTTACGACCTGTGAAGCTGCTTGATTCTTGCCTTAAAAGGGGCTGAAGGACAGACCTACTCAAGGAGGGATAACTACAGTGCTTGAACTCATATGAGGTAAGTCTCCATGTGCGACTATGGCAGTGATTTGCAGTGACTCACAGGATAGTACACCCAGCACTCTCCACAGCGGTTATTGTCTTTGTACTGGCCCTTGAACACCAGGCGTCCCTCTCTATCAAATTCCTGGGCATGTCCATTAAGCTCGCCATCCACATACGTCCCATAGAGGACTCCACCGTCTTCATAAGTGTACAGCCCCTGGCCTTGCAGAGCATCATCTACATAGAAACCCTCCAGGGTGCTGTTGGCAGAGGGAAGAAAAAAAATAACAGTTGCATTTTCATTGCAAGGGGAGTGTAGAGGGATGGAGAGAGAAAAAGAACATGAGGAGAGAAGATGCCATAAAACCATACAGATGTAAATAGTGATTGATGCCTGGTAGCACTAAATGTGCACTAGTAGGGTTTTAGAAGAAGTAACAATTGGGAAATGAGCAGTAGTGAGTAATGATAATTAATGGTAACTAACGCAGCAGGTATTGAGCAGGAACATAGAGCACAGATGATTCAGCACCTATAGGATGGTGACAGGAAGACAGAGAACAGGCGGGATAAAACACGCTACAGAACTACAGAAAGAAACAAAGTTTGTGACATATAAGGGCCAATCCCAATGTTCCCCTACTCACTAACCCTAGCCCTCACCCACTACCCCTTCACCCTTGAAATGAAGCCAAAAGGGGTAGGGCTTTGTAATCTTCCCGCAAGTGACTGTGTAGTCCCAGCAGCAACATGGAGGCTATGGTTGGGATCGTTTTTTTTTTTTTTTTTTTTTTTTATTTAGCATTCATCATGCTTCGCCTGTTGTCTCTTGTGAAATTTTTGTGTTGTTTTTTTTTTTTTTTTTTCTCCTCCGTCTTCTCCACATCCTCTCGCTCTCTGGGGGTCGCCATTGTTGTTTGATTCAATATGCAAATGTTGATGTGAAGCATTCTGAGAAATTTTCACTGGCCCTTCCTCAGGAAGTCAGCATCTGAAAACCCCCAATCTGAAGGGCTAGATTCATAGCCCCTATCCCTCATTATGCCCACTACCCCTACATGAAAAAAGGAATTGGAGCATGACTACCCTAATGGGAATGTGCAAAATTTAAGGGTAGGGCTAAAAAGTAGGGGTAGGGGGTGTATTGGGGCTGGCTCGTGATGTTGTAACATATGTGCACGTGGGGAGTGACAGAGAGAAAGAGGTGGTCAGTTCATTCCCCAGCATTCAAGGCCTAAAGCAACATAACTCGAGAAACAGTAATTATACTTTAACCTTTTAACTGTAGGCTTTTTCATAAAGGAAGGTTTTCAACCTGATCTTGAAAGCTGCGACAGAGACCTGCCCCACCCCCGGGACCCACTGGGAACATAAGGAAGGAGTTACAACGGAGCTACGTCATTTAGAGCTTTGTATATTAGGATAAGGATTATATACTGAATATTAGTGGGAGCCAATGAAAAGAAGACACTTGTTGGAGATGAGGGACAATTGCCATTTCCTGGTGGAAAATGACTCCAAGATTCCCAACAGTGGAGATAAGGGCCAAGGTCCACCCGTCAAGGGTGGTTACACGATTAAATAATGCTTCTTGAAGGTGTGTAGGGCCAGAATGTTTCTGATCTTTGCAATATTGCGTAGGTGAAAGAAGGCTGTCCTCTAGACTCGTTTTATATGAGGTACAAAGGACAAGTCCTGATCAAAAATTACTCCAAGATTCTTAACAGTGGAGCTGAAGGCCGGTGTAATGCCATAGTTAAATGATTAGATAATGCTTCACTAATGTTCTGAAGGCCAAGTACAACTGAGTTCTGAAGTAAAAAGTTCCAGGTCATCCAGGCCTTTATGCCCATAAGACATGCCTGAAGTCTGTATTACTGAATATTATCTGCTTAACAGTGAAAATTGATGCTGTGTTTCTGGTTAATATTACCTAAGGGAAGCATATATAGGATAACACGGATTAGTCCAAGTACAGAGCCTTGTGGAACTCTATGATTAACTTAAGTGTGTGAAGAAGAGCCATTGTTCACATGAATACAAGTGATATCTATCAGACAAATATCATTTAAACCACCTGAGTGCAATTCCTTTCATCCCAATTTCATGTTTCAGTCTTTGTAATAGAATATTATGATCAATGGTGTCAAATGCAGCACTAAGATCTAACAAGACAAGTATGAAGGCCAATCCATTGTCTGAAGCCATTAGAATGACATTAGTAACTTTTACCAGTGCTGTTTCCATGCTATGATTATGATTTCTTATGATATTTATGATTTACTCTTTACACAAGCCATTCCTATGCAGATGTGCACATTATTGGTTTACAACTGCTTTTTCAAAAAGTTTAGAGACGAAAGGTTCTATAATTAGCCAAAAGATCTGAATCAAGATTAGGTTTTGTGAGGAGAGGTTTAGTAACTGCAATCTTGATAATCTTGAGGTGGTGAATAACCAAGAGATTGTTGGGGAGCCAATTATGGGTTGCTGGAGTCAATCCCACGTTGAGCAAGGCCGGGGTACACCCTGGACTGTTTGCATGTCATGCATGTCTTTGGACGGTGGGAAGAAACTAGATTCTTCCAACCGTTCTGTTGCACACATTGCACAGAAAGGCCCCAGGCCTGGGATCCGAACCCATCACATTCTTGTTGTAAGGAAACAAGGCTAACCACTAGGTCTAAAATGCAAGCTGGTGAGATTTTATCAGAGATATCGTTGAGATAAAGTTGAGATAGAGCCCAAATATAAAGTAGACATTACAGTTGATTCAGAAACTGCTGCATTTGATAGTAGATTACTGCCATTTTTAAAAAGCCCATAAAATCATTGCTGCTGATCTCAGCGGGTGTGGTGCTGAGTGGGTATAACCTGTTACAAATGTGAACTGGTCGGTGGTGAACCTTGGGCTGCTGCCTACAGCTATGCCTCTTGTTTCGGACAGTCACTCACCCACCCACCCTAACTACATCCTGGCTGTTCGGGAACTGCTTGGGGGGGGGGGGGTAACTCTCTGAGCTGCTCTAGCTCCTAGAGTAGGGTGAACTGTGGCCAAGAAGAGATGATCATAGTCAGCATCAATAATCAAACTTAGGCATTTAGACCAACACTAATTGGTATTAGGGGTGTGCATCTCTCCACAAAAGATGAGAGACATGGGGTAAGAGATTTTTCTGGGACAAGACATTTTTAAAATTGGAAGATTGACTTGATTCAGTAGAATTTGATGGAATATGATAAATCTAATATAATTAGCAGTTTCAAGTAGACAATTATTTTATAATCAGTTAACAGAAGTCAACACTATAAATGTGGCATTTCTTACTTTCAAATAGACTTCTCTTAAAGACCAGGGGCCAAGTATTTTGTTACTTTTTACACATAAATTCAGAAACATTTATTAGTAACATTTGTATTATAAGAACTTCACAAAGCCTCTCTAATAATGAAAACAAACTTAACTTTGCATTGTGACTTGTGTTGAAAATTTTTGTCTTTGCCCTGCAAACAGAATATTTTGTGACATTCCTAGGACAAGTCTCATAAGAATTTTATGGGCATGTGTCTGAGAGAGGTCAGATAATGAACATATGGAAGAGTCAGCAGTGCAACAACAACTTGAAACAGATTCATAACTTTTAATGAGTCTATCGGGTAGTTCATGCCATATTCAGGCAGATCCCGAGGTCTGTGTACCAATGTACTGCCATTTTTAAAACAAAAGCAATTTTAAATTCAAACTGTTCTTTGTTTAAAAAAAAACAAAAAACAAAAAACACACCCCTCATATTAATGCCCATTTATAGCCAAGAAAACATCATTACTCATCTATCACCAGTCTGAACCACTGACATAAGGCAGGTTGGGTCCATTGATATAAATTCACTACAATTTGCCTGAAATAGATAAATCTTTTGAAAATGGATTATATTCTTATTGTATACAAGTCATAAGGTGGACCCGTGTAACTAGTCCTCATTCTTCAGAGTTGTTGTTTTGTGTTTTGTGCATTGCCGCCACTTTCTGGCGTAAGAATCATGTTCGTGAAAGCTAATAGATAATTTCAGTCAACAAAACATCCTAAACATTAACATTCAGGATTTATGATGCTTTCAGGTTGTGGTTTAACATGTGAAAGCTAAGACCATAATATGTTTAGATGCTTTATGAATGTACACATAGTCAAACAATAAATGTACACACAATAAATGTTCTTCTTTGATATGGTTAGAGCACAATTACAGTACCTCCCATCAAAGAAGAAGAACTTGCCCTTGCCATTCTTCTCTCCATGGGCAAAGTGTCCTTCAAAACGGTCACAGGATGAGTAGGTTACAACGCAGAAACCATGTGGCTGATTGTCTTCATCCAATGAACCTGAGCAGACACAACAGAGTGAGAAAAAGAGAGAGCAAGAGAAAGAGACCGAGAACAGATTTGAGTCAAGGGAATCAGTCTCAGTGGCCTTCCGTTTACTGTGGATTGATAGACATTAAAACAGACATCATTTCTTTGACCTGACTGTGAATCGTTTCTGTAGAAAGAAACCAACAGGCGCTGTGAACGGGGGGCACTTGGAGGCTGGATCTGAGCAGACCAAGCACAGGCTCTCAGGATCTTACTCAGCACTTTCCACCGACCCAGCTCCTCTCTCAACAGTACGTTCCTATGCTCACAACACAGAGTACAAGCTTATCTCACCGTTTCATGTGTCCGTGTGTTCGGTCTACAAGCATCGAGTATACATGTGGCAGCTGTAAAAGCTATGGACTTAACAACGCCAGCAGCGGGGCACTGCACCGACCGGGCCGCGCTCCACCGCTTGTCGAGCGGTTTGCATGCTGAAAGAAAGTCCGTGGAGCTCCAAGTTAGCGAGCTGGCGCACAGTGGGCCTGACTCAGGCTCGTCGGCACGCGACACTACAGCTTAACTCTGAAGTTTCACATCGTCTATACAGTCATACACTTAAATAAAATGTTGCTAACCTTCCACGACCTCCTCTGTGCTTTCATCATCGCTATCCATGGCGCCGGAGGAGGAGGCCACTGCTACACGCTACAGTCACAGGGCGTAACTGATGGCATGTGACCGCCGACGAGTTGCTGTGGCACAGGGACAACTTCTCCGCTCACATTCACTACCAATGTATACATGTTTTAAACTTATATAGACAAATATACATTTAAAAAATACGTAAAATCAACTACTACCAAATTTTACATATGAGACAACGACTAAATTATTTCGTCATATAATTTCAATGTCTGTTTGAGGTTTTGCTTGAAAAATAATTATTAGATATGCTTTTTGGTAAAAAGTGCATCAGAACTTGTGGATCACGACTAACATTCTTACTATTAGATGTCATTTCATTTGTTTCTGAAGCAATTTTTTTATGTATATCTTGGGCAAATTTTAAGAAAAACATGTCTATGTTTGAAGTCCAAATCAAGTGAGATTTATTTGTATAGAACCAAATCAAAGCCTTTCTCACCCTAACCCTAACCCTAAACCTCCGTCTTGGAGGTGTGGGGAGATCGAGGGCTGGCAGAGGAGAAGACTGCGCCACTAATGAAAATATATTATGAAACAGGACTACTAGGATAATGCTGAAAAAATGCTTAAAAGGATTGAACTGAACGTGAGCAGTCATATGGATGTGGACAGAGAAATTGTGTGTTTTAAGGGATTAAATTAACCTCATGGATACTGGTATAAATAAAAGCACTGGATGGAACAAGGAGCACTTGTCAACGTGGACAGAGACTTTATTTTCTGGATTTATACTGACTTTCGGGCTGTTAACGTGAGAAGAGTTTTTATTTTCTGGACTGAGGACAGTACTCTGATCTTTAAGCTGTTAATGGGAATGGAGATATTATTTACGGACGGATGACTAGCAATATTGAAGATCATTGAACAATTTAAAAGCATCATCATTAGACCTATATGACACAGTGTCAGAGTCTCTGGTGAAATATATAATTTGGGTCTTCTTCTCAATGCAAGGGTCTGCGCACATATAGTCGTGGGCGAACCCTTTTATTTCTTTACTTTGTTATCTGTCTCATACAGCTGTCACTGAATAATATGCAAATTCAAGCTAACTCACGTTATTGTTGCAAATTTATTGTGGATTTTTATGTAATGGTTCAGTTAATGGATATAAGTGATACGTAAAGACCCCGGGGGAAGGGAGAGTTCACTGTAAAAAGCAATCTATAGAATTTACCCAATATATCGGAGGTAACAATTTGCATCGACTTTGCTGGGGTAGATTCAATTCCATACATTGAGTATAAAATAACTTAAATAAAAAGCTATGAAATGCTTAAATAAATTGGGTAAAATGTACCTCACATTTACGTATCTATTCAACAGTCACTTACTCAATGAAATTGGGTGAAATTTACCTCACATTTATGTATCTATTCAACAGTCACTTACTCATTAAAATTGGGTGAAATTTACCTCACATTTATGGATCTATTCAACAGTCACTTACTCATTGAAATTGGGTAAAATTATCTCTTGCTTGCTAGTATGTAATACCTGATAATTACTAATCAAAGTTAATTAATATCAGTTAGTAACCATTACTTATTCAGAGAAAGTAAGATGTACCCCCCAAAAAAAGACTTTCAGATGGTTTGTCATTTCAGCGTTTTTCATGCATAAAATCAACAAAAAAGTGCAAAGTGCAACAACATTTTAGTAATTAAAAGTGAACCTTTTTTAGAACTCTTTATTAAAACATATCAATGTTTTAGGACATCCAGCAGAGAGGAGAATAGAGGATAAGTGAGGAGAGAAGAGAAGAGAGGAGAAGTGAGGAGAAGAGAGAAGAGTAGAACAGAGAGGAAAAGTGAGGAGAAGTGAGGAGAGAAGAGAAGAGAGGAGAAGAGAGAAGAGAGAAGAGCGAAGAGCAGAGCAGAGAGGAGAAGCTGGAAGCTGGAATCTGCACTTTAGAAATGCTTGTATGGAGATAAAATCTAAAAATATAACACACAGCTCCGTAAGACACATCTATGGTAAACAATAGGAAAGCATAAGGGATGCTTAAAATGAGTGTGTGTGTGTGTGCACCTGGAGAAGAGAGGGGAAGATAAAAGGAGAGATCTAGGTGTATTGGATGAGCTTATTTTTGAGGCTGTGGACCTTCTTTTGCAGTTTTGCCCCGTCCAGTTCCAGAAAAAGTTTTTGAAAAGCTTCAAATGGGTACTTCAGCTGCTTTGGATATTCCAGGTTGAGGGCATATATCAGTCCCATCAGCAGTACACATGCCTTTGTCTGGCTTCCACATCCTTTTATCACTTGGTGTCCGTCAATTACAATGGATACTTCTGATGGGTCCTCCTCAGCCATGATGTTGTGCGAGACGATCACCTTCATTGTTTTGTTAGTGTAGTCCTCACATTCCTACATGATAAAAAAACAAAAACAAAGAGCATACACGTTTTTTATTTTATTTAAGATTCTGTTTCAAAACATTTCAGTTTATCTTGCAGATTAAAGGAGAGCAGAGGGAAGTTGACAGAAGATGAAAGGAGAAGGGGAGAAGAGGGGATAGGAGAGGAGAAGAGAAGAGACGGGAGAGAGGAGAGGAGATGAGAGGACAGAGGAGATAGCAGAGAAGAGAGGAGAAAAAGAGAAGAGAGTAGAGAGGGGAGAGAGGAGAAGAGAGGAGAGAGAGGAGAGGAGAGGCGAGGAGAGGTGAGGAGAGGAAGACATGCGGATCCCTTGAGTTAATCAATCATCTCTTATCAATATGACATACCTGGCAGTCTTGGAAAAGATCTTCCTTTTTTTCACCGAGGTAGTCAATGAGGCAGCAGACAACTGCATCCCTTTTTTTCTCAATGCTCTGTGTCTGTAGGGAGATACAATTTAGTGAAAAAAATTTTTTTTAGTGGAGTGGTGAGTGATTTACATACACTAAGATCAAATTCTTTAAAAACATAAAATTTTTTTAACATTTCACAGATTGATGTTAAACTGTAGTTTGTTAAGTTGACGAGGAGCTTAACTTTGTGCAAAGCAATTGTTTACAAATTATTTCACTTTAAATTAACTTATATCAATAATTACATATTTTTGAAAAAAGTAAAATAACATACGTCATTTACAGTGTCCAGCAGAGGGCGTATTTTAGAGCCAACCCTAACCCTCTGGCCCGCATAAGATGTAAAAGACGTGGTGTATACTCGTCAAGCTTCAGCATGAATGTCTCCTCCAAGGAGACTGTTGTGATACGTCTGAACTCTTCCTTGATCTAGTCAGTAAAAGGACAAAAAATGAAATTTTAGATCAGACTACATCTAAAAGTAATCACATGAATGTTTCCCGGTGGGAAGGAGAAATTATCAGATATTGTCATCTGAGCCTCAGTGAATAATGCAGGCCATCTTTCTGTAAGCATTCCCACAGAGGGACTGAGGCTGACCACTTCAGCTCTTCTGCTTGAGAAGGTTTTATTCATTTTATCTGCAATTATCTTGGCATTGTTTTTCTTTGTTATTTCACTCAATAATTCAAGCCTCTCTTTTTCCAGGGCCTCTTGGCTTTGGCCAGCAGGGTGCGGAGGGAGGAAATTGACTTCTGCTTTTTTGGGCTTTTTTACATTTTTTGATGGCACTGTGTCAGCTGGATGCTTCCTTTTTAAGGTGTTGATTTCAATTTCTGGGTATGAATATTTTCGAGATCGTAGCTTGGCACGGTGATTGTGCATCTTGTTTTTTATTCGCTGCTGCCAGCCATATAAACCCGCAAATGATCCCGGCTCCTTAAGACACGGAAACTTGGAAACTAAGGCTTCAGCCACTGATAGGACCTGCTGACTGGTTTGGTATGCAGTGTAAGAAAAAATTACTTTAGCAAGGTCTTGCATTATTGCAGATTTAACACTGGCATCCATGAAGTGTCTTCCAGTGGCTTGGTACGAGTTGTTTGCCTCTGCAAGGATTAGTTCGATGTCTTGGGAAAACTCCGGTACTTGAAATGGCACTGGCCATGTAGCAGTGCGACATGAATCAGGGAGAATAATGGTGTCCCTGGAACTTGATGATGCACAGTCGGACACCTGTGAGGATGCATCGTCATCTGCAGGGCAGATGTCCGTTTCAGTAGTACTTGCAGGATAGGTGCTCAATGAACTCGGAGAGCTCAATGTAGATGATTCATATACTGGGTGTAGGTCAAGGGTGATGATCGGCTCTTTTAGGATCACTTTAACAGTGGCCTTGTTGTACAAGTCAGCGGTTGAGGTGAGACTAAAAAACTGATTGTCAAAGTCTTTGTCTTGGTAGAGTAGTCCAACTTCCCCATGCAACTGGAAAGTAACTATGGAAACAAGCTCTTCCACCGTATTGGGAATTCCTGTTGGAAGTGTCAACTTTTGAATGCTGTGTTCTTCTAAAATGACTCTTAACTGGACCTCCATTGTTGTTTGTTGTGTGTTTCCTCAGCTGTAGAGAGAGAGAGAGACAAAGAAAATAAATTGAGACATGTTGTTAATAGTTGATGAGCTTACTTTCATAGGTTTGTTTCAATATTTTTCTGCCAAATAAATAGTTGGAGATTTAGTTCAGTGGAAATTTGAATTAATAATCTTTGATAATAAACATAAATATAAGTGCACACACATTTGATATGATAACAGAAATAATCAACCCATTACACTTACTCTGATGTGCAAATGAAGTGTTTCAGGGTAACCATACGGCCATCTGCTGTATTGTAAGCAGCTAAGGGGTATGTTTCTTTCAATTCAGAATGTTTAAGGATTTCTGTCTCTCCTCTTGGCTCTACTTTGAAACTCCTCAGGTGTTCATAGTACCAGCCACTGAGCAACTTCAGAACAAAGACAGGAGTTTCGTGAACAATGATTATTTGCTGGATTTCTCCAAAGTCAGGTAGGTCTCCTGTTGAGCCAAATGGCAGCATCATGCCAATATTATAGCTAAAATGGTTGCTTTATTTGTCATGTTCACAAACTCTTCCCCTGGGAACTTCCTTGCAAAGGACTCCTTAATGCTGTCCTTTAGTACATCGACTGCCACTTGAGTCTTCTGGGACACTGACAGTGCTGGCCTTTGGTTGTTGCAACTGTGGGTATGATACGCAATCATCGACTGGTGTTTTCTTGCCATTGTCAGTTTGTTGTATGTTTCTAAAACACCCTGTCTGCCTCACAATCCTTTTAAAGAATCGATGTTTGGCTTCAAACCGCATAGTCCAGAAATGTACAAGTGGCCCGTAAACAGTTGTAAGCAAAGGGTAATGCTCGAGAAAGTGATGTTTTGGTCTCACTTTCTCCTCTGGGAATACTTCACAATATCTGTAACGGTGTTCTGAGATCTTACTTTGCATGTACCCTATTGTGTCATCTGTGTGGAGAGGAGCCATGACAAGCTCAACAATATCTTTTAGGGTCATCAAAACCTCCCAAGCAGGCTCATGTTCTGGGACTTTGTCACCAATCATGAGTGGTATCATTCTCAACAAACACCAGTTTTTATGTGCGTTACCTCCTTTTCGTGACTTGAAATTTGGGGCAAAAGGTTGTGGACAGTTTGTTTTGTCACTCCATTTGTAAGGAAAGCAACGGATGGTATGGTTGAGCTCCTGAAGAGAGATAGAGAGTTAGAGAGAGAGAGAGAGTTAACGGATAGGTAGCAGATGTATAATTTACCCATTTCTTTGTAATTTCTTGGCTGACTACAATAATCTAGTAAATTTTATATCGTTTGCATAGATTATATTTACCACTCTCCAAAATCACTTATTACAGTGGGCTGGTCTAGAAGGCGCAGCTGAGGGAACCATGTATGCTACGGAAGGTTTGATGTTGGAAAGTAATATGTTTGTAGGCTGCTGTTGCAGTGTGTTTCTATTTTTTTATTCATTTGTTTGGTGTGTAACACTAGGTTTCTCATGTAGATTTAGCATTAATATTCGTAATCCTGTGTTTCTGAAAAATTCTAATATCAGAGTAGGGTCAACCACGACTTATTGTTATGGTAGTAGAATAATATCTTAGCAGAGCAGTATGGAGCTGTTTAAAATTCTAACTTGGAATACATCAGGGTGCAATAATGTGGTCAAAAGGAAAAAAATCTTCATATATCAGAAACAAAAAAGGCTGATATAGCCCTCATTCAAGAAACCCACCTTAATGATATGGAAGCTGCTAAACTCAAAAGAGAATGGGTTGCACAGGAAAATCATAGTACATTTTCCTAGAGAAAAGGGGGAGTGAGAATTCTGATAAGGAAAAATATAGACTGTCAGGTACATAAATATGTCTCACAAAAGGTAGGTAGGTGGTTTGTTTTGGATGTCACTTTAGAGAGTCAAAGAATGACTATTGCCAATAATTATCTACCTAATTTTGTTCGTCCAGAATCTTTTCACAAAATCTGTAATCTAATTAGAATTATGGGAAACAATAATAAAATTTTAGGGGTGGATTTTAATCTAGTCAGGGATTTAATATTGGCTAAAACTGCCCGTATTATTGCAATGAATGCATCCATAGGAGAAACACTTTACTTTCTTTTCACATTCACATTCAAGCTTAGGGTTATCAGCTGAATTCTACTATTGGAAACAATACTGTCAGACCTTGCACCAGTGGTCCTCTATCCTCTAGATTAAACAGAAAAAAGTTTGAGATGGTGTTTTAACAACTGTATGCTTAACAAGGAAGAAATTTGCACCTTTATTAAATCAGAAATGCAGGAATTCTGGGAGCATAACGAAAGCTCTATAGAGGACCAAAAGGTAATGTGGGATGCTTTTAAATCATTGCTGAGGGGGTGTATTATTGAAAGGAGCTCACTTAAAAAACAGTGGGTCAAAGATACTTAAATTAGATCACAATATCAAAAGGCTTGAAAAGCAACACATGAAGCAACAAGAATCAGATACAAAATCATTGAGAAAGCTGTAGCAAAACAACTACACGAGCATCTGGATGGGAACAGTTTGATTGAAGAGTTTCAGTCAGGATTTAGAGCCCATCATAGCACAGAAACAGCGCTGGTTAAAGTCTCCAATGACATTCTAATGGCCTCAGACGATGGATCAGCCTCCATACTTGTCCTTCTAGATCTTAGTGCTGCATTCGACACCATAGATCATAATATTTTACTACTGAAACTGGAACATGAAATTGGAATTAAAGGAACTGCACTAAAGTGGTTCAAATCCTACTTATCAGATAGACATCAGTTTGTTCATGTAAACAACAGCTCCTCCTCATGTACTGTAGTCAGTCATGGAGTCCCGCAGGGTTCGGTACTTGGACCAATCCTCTTTATGCTTTATCTGCTTCCTCTAGGCAACATTATCAGGAAACACAGCATCAACTTCCACTGCTACGCAGACGATACTCAGCTGTACCTATCAATGAAGCCAAATGAAGTCACTCAGATAGTCAGACTGCAGGCATGTCTTTAAGACATAAAAGTCTGGATGACTGGAAATTTTTTACTTCTCAACTCTGACAAAACAGTTATTGTACTCGGTCCTAAGCACCTCAGAAAAATACTATCTAATCATCTTGTCAGTCTGGACGGCATTACTTTGGCTTCCAGCTCCACTGTAAGAAACCTTGGAGTAATTTTTGACCAGGACATGTCCTTTGTCCCTCACATAAAACAAGTTAGTCGGGCAGCTTTCTTCCACCTGAGAAACATTAGGAAAATCAGAAACATCCTTTCTCAGGATGATGCAGAAAAACTAGTCCATGCATTTGTAACTTCTAGGCTGGACTACTGTAACTCATTACTATCTGGATGTCCAAACAAATCTCGTAATTCATCTCTTAATTCAGAACGCTGCTGCATGAATATTAACAGGAACTAGGAAAAGAGATCATATCTCTCCTGTGTTAGCTGCTCTTCATTGGCTGCCAGTAAAATATAGAGTAGAATTCAAAATCCTTCTTTTAACGTATAAAGCTCTTAATGGCCAAGCTCCATCGTATCTCAGAGAGCTCATAGTTCCTTATTGTCCAAGTAGGCCACTCTGCTCTCTAGATGGAGATTTACTTGTGGTTCCTAGAGTCTCCAAGAGTAAATCTGGAGGCAGATCGTTCAGTTATCAGGCTCTTCTTCTATGGAACCAACTTCCGGCATCGGTCCGGGGGGCGGACTCTTTAGTAACTTTCAAGACCGTACAGTTAAAAAGTCCTCTACTCTTTAGGTATGCTGCTTTTGGCCTAGGCTGCTGGGGGAAGGACTGAGCTTCTCTCTCTCTCTCTCTCTCTCTCTCTCTCTCTCTCTCTCTGTCTCTCCCTGTCACCCTCTCTCCCCCTCTCTCTCCTTCTCTCTAACTCCCTCCTTGCATGCGCTGATAAAAACCATCCTTCTTAAAAAAAAACAAAACAAAACAACAGTTTCACCCACTTCTAAGCATTTATACTGCATTTACTAATCATGTTCTGCCAAAGTCTCTGTCTCTCCCAGTTCCTCTCCTCTCTCTCCCTGTCCTCATCCTGCAGGTGGTGACTCATTGCCATCCCATGTTCCTGCAACACATGCTGGTCCTATATAGCATGAATTCAACTCAACTCCATGAACTTCATGCAACAACATGTTCCTGCCTACACCCCCCCCCCCCCCCTCCAATGCCTGTCTCTCTCTCTCTCTCTCTCTCTCTCTCTCTCCCACTCTCAACCCAACCAGTCGAGGCAGATGGCCGCCCCCCCCTGAGCCTGGTTCTGCTCGAGGTTTCTGCCTCTTAAAGGAAGTTTTTCCTTGCCACTGTTGCCAAGTGCTTACTCATAGGGGGATCTGTTGGGTCTCTTTAAATAATTTTATAAAGAGTTTGGTCTAGACCTGCTCTATATGTAAAGTGTCTTGATGTAACTTTGTTATGATTTGGCGCTATACAAATAAATCTGATTTGATTTGATTTGATTTGAGATACATGGGGTAAACTGAACTAGCTTGAATGCAAATTAAATGACGTACTGAAAAACTGAATTTGCCTTGTTCTGTACTAGGCAGAAATATTACGAGCGGGTAGAGAGAGCTGGAAAAGTTCACAGAGTAAAACAAATGCAATCCCAAAACATTATTCCATCAATTTTTGATGAAGACAATAATCTTATCATGAACAAAAGAGACATAAATACCACATTTAGGACATTTTATCAAGAATTATATACATCTCAGGGTGGGATAGAAACAAATTAGAAAGTTTTTTTTTCCTCCATTGAAATCACAACTTTAATGCAGGATGGGAGAGGACGGTATATCCTTAGAAGAAATCAAAAAAGCAATCTGAGGCCTCAAGAAAGGAAAGGCCCCTGGGAACGATGGGTTTTCAGTAGATTTCTGTCATGAGGATAGCAGTTATTTTGCTACTGCATAAAAAGGGGAGATACACAGCACTGTGCTAACCCTAACCCTATATCTTTAATTAATGTGGATTAAATAATTCTCGCAAAAATCTTAGCAACCAGATTGGAAGATGTGGGCCCATTACTCATCCATCAGGATCAGGTGGGGCTTATGCGGGACAGGAGCTCTGCAGACAACCTGTGAAGACTGGGTTAGGGTATCTGGAGGACAGGAAATTATGACACACCAACTGTTTTCATTTGACGCTGAAAAGTGGATTACCCCTTTTTGTTTTACATGTTAGAAAAATTTGGATTCGGACTATTATTTAGGAAAGGAGTGGAACTAATACATACTGATCCAACAGCCACAGCATTAACCCATGTGATTATGTCATCTCAAGTCAGGCTAAATTGTGGCATACGAGAAGGATCGCCTCTGTCACCTTTAATCTTTGCCTTATTTTTTGAACCCTTGGCTATAGCCCTTCGAACTAATTACAACATACAGGGTGTGTAGGCAGGACAGGAAGAACACCAGCTTCTCTTGTATGTGGATAATGTTATAAATGTTTTCAGAGGTATCTGGATATGCTGTTAACTGGTCAAAATCAGAAGCCATACCGTTATCAAAGACGTTTGTATATTGTATTGTATTGTATATTTCCTTGATTGGTAGACCCGGCTTAGTAAAAATGATTGTAACTCCCAAGATCAATTATATCACTTGCATGTTACTGCTAAATCTTCCTCCCACACTACTTAAAAAATATAACAGGATGATAGATAAGTTTATTTGGCCAGTAAAAAAAAAAAAAAAAACATGTTTAATCAGACCATACTATATGCTGCGAAAGACAAGGGGGATTTAGCACTATCACAAGTAGACTTATCATTTGCCATTTTCTTTATCTCAGCTATCTAAAATTCACTTGCCCCCTACAAGGGTCCCTCTGTGGGTCAAGATAGAAGAGCAACTAGTATATCCTTTTTCTGTGGGGGCCTTCCTCTCACAAAGAGACAGGCCGGTTCCCTTCCAAGACCCAGTACTGGCTTTTTCCAGAGAGTCTTGGAGAATAGTACATCAAATAACTAAAGCCTATCCATATTTATCAAGCAGATCCTCCATATGGTATAACAAGAAATTGTTAATACATAAGAAGAGTTTCTTTTGGGATAAATGGATTTGGTCTGGTATTCACATTCTTTACGCCACTGGAAATCTCCCACCGTGTCCATTGTGTTTTAAGTAATGGATTGAGGTACTAAGCTCAACGGCAAGCTGTGAGCAGGTCACCTATAAGGTGGCTGGGAGGGAAACTATTTAATGAAGCATGGGGCTCTTTCCTAGCTCAGTTGCTGGATATGAAAGATTGACACTACCTACCTCAGCATAATTGTATTTATTTGGTTCAGGTACCAGATGTGTATACTGTATGTATGTAGACTTCCTAGGGTGTTGTGTTTGTTTTGTGGATTTATGTTCTGTGCTGGCTGTGTGGCTTGATTTGTAGGTTGTTGCTGGACTGCAGACTTTTATTTGTTTATAAAGAAAAAAATACTGGGCAGATACTGAACAAGCACATATTGTATGGTATTCTTACTTAGTAACTGTTATAATGTAACAGCTATTTCTTTGTAATTGTTTGACCACAAAATATAAATATATATAAAAAAAAATCTCTCTCTCTCTCTCTCTCTCTCTCTCTCTCTCTCTCTCTCTCTCTCTCTCTCTCTCTCTCTCTCTCACCGGTCGAGGCAGATGGCCGCCCCCCTGGTTCTGCCCAAAGTTTCTGCCTCTTAAAAAGGAAGTTTTTCCTTGCCACTCTCGCCAGGTTCTTGCTCATCAGAGAATCTGTTGGGTCTCTAAATACTTCAATAAAAAGTTTGGTCTAGACCTGCTCTATATGTAGTGTCTTGATGTAACTGATGATTTGGTGTTTAAATAAATCTGATTTGATTCATGCCTTAAAGCAGACTTCACAGAAATTTTATGGGCTTTTCTACTACTAAAATTGTAACAATCGGAGCCAAAATTCACTATTTCTTACCTACATTTGACAGTAGTCTACAATCAAATGAAGAAGCTTCTGAATCAATTGAGTTTCTATAATGTCAATCATCTAAACCAGGGGTCACAGCCCGATGATATTTTGTGACCCCTACTTGACAAAGTTTAGTGTTAGTAGGGCCTGCTAACAAATGATATCAGGACTCAGAACGGAGGAACCCAAAAGCACAAATGCAGAGACAAGAGCTGAGTCCAACAGGCTTTAATTAGGCTAAATGACAGGCAGACAAATCCAGAGAGCTAAGCAGGAGTGTCAAACCAGGGAGACAGGCAGGGGTCGGGTAACTGGGCGGGCAGGCAGACCAAGCAGAATAATCCAAAGGGGCTGGGCAGAATCTCTGAGACAGGTAAACAGGCAGGGTTTAGGACACAGACGGACAGGCAGGCGTGTACAAGAAACACTGGAAAGCTAGGCAATTAACTAAAGCCATTCAGAAGTGGACTTGCTGGTGTGCTTTGGATCATTGTCCTGCTGCAGAACCCAAGTGCACTTCAGCTTGAAGTCACGAACTGATGGCTGGACATTCTTCTTCAGGATTTGTTGGTAGAGAGCAGAGTTCATGGTTCTTTCAAACACAGTAAGTCATCCAGGTCCTGAAGCAGCAAAGCAGCCCCAAACCATGACACTACCACCACCATGTTTCACTGTTCTTTTTAACCAATGCTTAGTTCATTTTACGCCAGATGTAATGGGATGCACTCCTTCCAGAAAGTTCAACTTTTGTTTCATCAGTCCACAGAATATTTTCCCAAAAGCTTTGGGGGGACGAGCCTTTATGTTCTTTACTGAGGCAAGCGAGGCCTGCAGTTGTTTAGATGTTGTTCTGGGTTCCTTTGGGACCTCTTGGATCAGTCGTCACTGTCCTCTTGGGTTAATTTTTGTTGGCCGGCCACTCCTGGGAAGGTTCATCATTGTACCATGTTTTCTCCATATCTGGATAATGACTCCCACCGTAGTTCGCTGGAGTCCCAAAGATTTAGAAATGACTTTTTAACCTTTTCCAGACTGAGACATGTCAATTACTTTTCTTATCTGCTCCTGAATTTCTTTGGATCGCAGCATGATGTTTTGGGTTCAATATAGCCTACTTCAACTTGTCAGACAGGTTCTATTTAAGTGATCTCTTGATTTGAAAGGTCTGGCAGCAATCAGGCCTGGACATGGCTATGAAATTGAACTCAGCTTTCCACAATATGATGATTAATCACAGTTACCTCATCATTTAACAAGGGGGACAATTACTTTTTCACACAGGATCATATAGGTTGGATAGTATTTTTCTCATGACAAATAAAATCATCACAGAAAAACAGCATTTTATGTTTACTTGGGTTATCTTTGTATAATATTTAAATTTCTTTGATGATCTCAAATAGTTAAGTGTGACACACATGCAAAAAAAGTAAGAAATCAGGAAGGGGGCAAATACTTTTTTGCAACACTGTACTTTAGAAAAACAGAATTGTCCCAGCGATCAAAATGCCACACTTCTGTGATCTCAGCCAATAATATAGTATAGACATACAACATAGATAACCCATCTCCAAAGCCTTGTCAAACTCAGGCGTGACCCAAACCCCCTTTAAAGCTCTGGCCTCGTCGTCGTCAGTACACGACCCCCGTTGGAAATTCATCTCTGTGCAGTTGCAGCGTAAACATCTCTGTGCAGCATGAACACCAGCTTACTGGAGAGAATTCTATAAGTTAAAACAGGGAAAAATAAACCTCTGGGGAGATACACTACGGCTCTGATTCACCCAAAGTAGCCACTAAGATGTTCAAAATCTTTGAGGATATTTAGGGTGACCCAAAGGGTAAGGGTAACTGCAGTTCACATAGGGATACAGGGAAGTCACATCCATGTAGCTGACAGTTTCGTCAGTGTATCTCAACTCTACGGGGTGACAGAGGTCAAGGGGCGTTGTAGCATCTGAGGAAATCCTTCTCCCCCTTGTGGGTTTTTTCATCTCCGCCCACCTGTGCTCCCTCATGACAATAACTTTTACGCCGTGCACAGACTGTAACCTCTTTAATCTCCTCACTGTGCTAGAGTGGAACTCTTCAAAAGTTCTGCCCATCAGGGCAAGAGCCAAGAGCGCACCCGTGAGGCTGAAAACACAAAGGACGACCGTGCACAAAAACAACCCAAATACTCCCATACATACCTCACACCTCCGACCTCTGTGTAACCCTCTACAAAGCAGCCTCCCAGCTGTTTTTCACCCGCGTTCCAAGCATGTGGTATACAGACGCCTTGGCTGCGAGCCACAAAAAAAGCCACAGCAGCTCAAGATCAAGCAAATAATCCATTACGACTGTGCAAGCTAAAGCTGAAGCCAAGAGAGCTGCCCTTCTGGCACGCGTATCAGCAATGGAAAGGAAACATGCCATGGAAAAAGAGGCGGAGACACTACACAAAGGTTGGAGAAAATACAAATTGAAACAGACATTGAGGCTTCAGGTCTTGAAATAGCAGTGTTGCAAGCGTTTGCAGAACAGGTCAGTATAGTATCTTATTTTGAAAGGACAAAGGAAGGGACTGAACTTCCTGGTGTAAGGCAATCATCTGTCATTTCTGTGGAACCTGACCACTTACCTGCTGTAAGGAAGCAAAAGTCAGATGCACAACCTAATGGTACCAACACACAAAGACAAATTGAAACCATATCTGTCACAAGGCGACAAGGGACTGAAACAGTTCTACATGCAATTAATGATAATCCCACTTTTCAGATTCTGAATTAAACTAAATTAAATATCTAAACTGTTGATACAACAAAAAACAAGTCAACTTCCACCGAGAGAAATACCTGTCTTTGAAATGTAGTCTTTTCATGCATGCATTCAAACACTGTGTGGAGGATAAAACTGCATCAAAAGGAGATTGTATGCACTATGTGGGAAGGTACACCAGAGGGTGTCCAAGAGACCTTGTGCAAAGTTGTTTACACATGACTGCAGAAAGAGGGTTTGAAACAGCTAAAGATCTTTTAAAGGGACATTTTGGGAATGAAACAAAGATCACAGCAGCCTACATGGACAAAGTTCACAACTGGCCTGTTGTCAAAGCCAAAAATGTTTCTGCACTTCAGGATTATGCCTTGTTCCTCTGTGGATGCAATAGTGCCATGGCTGACCTACAGGACATGAGGGAACTGGACATGTCTGCCAATCTCAAACTCATTCTGTCAAAACGTCCCTTGAAATTAAAAGAAAGATTTAGACACATATGCAATGTGTGTCTCATCTGTGAGAATCAACTTCGCAGACCATGTTTCAATGATGTTGTTTGCTTTGTGGAACATCAGGTCAAACTCTTGTCGGATCAAGTATCAGTGAACTGCTGTCTATGATCTGTGTTGATATGGACCATATAATTATTGTTGTTGATTTTAACATCCATGTGGACCAGTCTCAGGACAAAAAGGACTAAAGACCTGAGTAACACTCTGGGCAACTTTGGGCTGACTCAGCATGTAACAGAGGCCACACATAGAGGACACTCACTTGACTTACTTATCTCTAAAGATCTGAGCATCTCAAAGGTTACTGTGTCTGATGTGTGCCTGTCTGATCATTCCTGTGTTTTCTTTGAGAGTACAATTACAGTGCACACAAATTTCTCAACAGCAGTGATCTCAAAACAGTGTAACTGAAAACAGCAGTGAGATTTTTAACCAGGTCTTCTCTTTAACACCTGCCCCGTCCGGGGGTTCAACCAATGAGCTCATAAGTAGCTTCAATGCTAAAATTTTAAATGTTATGGACACTATTGCTCCCACTAAGGTGAAGGTTATCTTTGGAAGCAAGAAGTCTCCATGGCGAAATTCCACACTAGTGAAAAATGGAAAAGAGTGTCTGAAAGCTGAGCACAGATGGAAAAAAACTGGTCTCATTATGACATCTATAAAGAGAAGCTTCACTCTTATAATTTACAACTGAGGAATGCAGTAGAAAAGTCCTAATGCTAAAGTCATAGTGCTTGGGCCTTGGGCTACAGTAGACAGGCTAACAAACCCTCCTTTCACACCCGGAGGACATCTTGCGTCAGCTGAACTCCTCCTCTTGCTGTTTTTACATCCTACCAAGAGGTTTTTTCAAAAAGGTCTCAAAGATTTTGGAGTCAGATCTGTTACAGATTGTCCTTAATGTCAGGTGTGTTTCCATAGCCACTAAAAACAGCCGCAATTAAACCTGAAAAAGGACAATCTTGATAAGACACAAATGAACAACTACAGGCCCATCTCGAATCTCCCATTTTTAAGCAGTTTTTCAGAAGGTGGGAAAATGTCAGTCTTAGTTTTACTGGATCTCAGTGTTGCATTTAATACAATTGACCACAATATATTACTCAAACGACTGGAGAACTGGGTGGGTCTTTCCAGAACTGTACTAAACTGATTCAAAACATACTTAGAGAACAGGAAGTACTTTGTGTCAATAGGTAACTTTACATCTGAGCAGACAAGAAACACATGTGGAGTTCACCAATATTCCATCCTGGGACCTCTTCTGATTAACATTTACATGATCCCACTGGCACACATAAAGAACATAAACTAATTATAAACTACCATAGCTATGCAGATGACACGCAGATATATATTACAATTTCACCAGGAGACCGAGGCCCTGTGCAGACTCTTGGTAAATGCATTGAGGAGATTAATAACTGAATGTTCCTCAACTTTCTCCAGCTAAACAAAAACAAAACTGAGGTAATTGTAACAATGACAGGTCACCACAGAGCTTCTATCTATACACCTTAAAACCACCAACCAGGCCAGAAATTTGGGTGTAGTGATGGACTAAATTGGACCTAAATTTGTAAAGACACATTAAGGTAATAACAAAGTCAGCCTACTATCACCCTGCAGCAGTAACTCTTCCGGCAAAGCAAATTTTACAGGACTTGTGCTGAAGAAACTGTGGCTGGGATGAGGAAATTCCTGGGATCCTAAACCAACAGTGGATCAGGTGGTTAACTGATCTGAAGGAGCTTTCAACTTTTCAGGTGAGCTGGTGCATATGGCAATTTCGACATTAATGGCTGGGATTCCTGTGAAAAGGAATAGTCCTACATACAATCTGAACCCTACTCAAAAAAATTGAGTGTTAAGAGTGGGTGGAAGGCTGCCCAGGACAACAATGCCAGAACAAAGCAAGCGCCCAGCTATCCTGTCAAAAGATCAACATGTATCTGTTAATTTTCAGACACATCCATGAGCAAACGGGACATGGTGGGAGAAATTATATCCTCTCCAAGCTCAGTGAAAGGTATTGGATCACTCATGCTAATGCAGCTGCAAGGAAAATTATATCAAGTTGGGTGTTTAGCAAACGTCACAGAGCAAAATTGTGTGAGCACAAAATGCAGATCTTCCCAAAGAAAGAACAACACCAGATTGACCTCCATTCAGAAGTAGATTATTTTGGCCCCTTTGAAGTCAAACAGGGACATTTTTGCATGTGTGGCTAGTCGAGCAGTCCATTTGGAAGTAGCCCATTCATTGGATGCTGACTCTTGTTTTCGTGCCATATGTAGATGCCAGGGTCCCTGCTTTTCCTTTTTTTGCTTTCCCTCATTGTCCAATGTCCCTTTTGGGGGTGCAGATCTTTTAAGTTTTTCTAGTTCCCATTGGAGGTGGGCCTCAAGCCAGGCGGAGTCTGAGTGTCTTCTGAGCAGTCCACACACCTGTTACCAATCAGCCAGCTGCACACCTGCCAGCAATCTTCAAGCCTGCACTCATAGTATTTAGGACTGGTTTTGCACTCCACTCTTTGCCAGATTGTCAGTTTACCCATGCAGTATAGGCCTGTGGCTTATGTGGATTACAAAGAAAGTTTTTGTGTTTTTGCTCACCTGCCTTTCTGTGCACACAGAATCCCAGTCTCCAGCTACCATCCTGCTCCAGTCCTGGCACTCAGCAAACTCCACACCGTCCCAGCTCCTAAGCGCCCCTCTGTTGCTCTCAACTACCCCTTGGACTCTTTGAACTCCTACTCTACACTCTGGTTTGGACTCCCTTAGACCCCCCCTTCTCCTGGCTTCCCTGCACTGGATTCACCTTTGCTTGATCTCTGTTTCCATAATAAATATAGTCTTTTGCTACCATCAACCTGAGCCTTTGTTCTGCATCTTGGGTCCAGATCCTAATCATTATGACAGTAGCTTCATATATTGTAGAGGACCAGTATCTCATTTTCGTTCAGAAAAGGAAACCAGCTTTTCCTCCTGGGCTGCTTCACTACAAGGACCAATATGCAAGGAGAAGATGGAAGCAAGCACAGTGTATCTCAGACTTGTTTTGGAAAAGATGGGCAAAAGAGTACCTTGTCACACTACAGGAAAGACGGAAGTGGGTTGAAATTAGACACAATCTGGGAAGGGAGTCATTGTTTTGATTGTGGATTGCACTGCCCCCTGGAACTCTTGGTTAATTGGGAGGAAATCCAAGCTTTCCCTGACAGGGCTGGTGTGAACAAAAATCATTGTTGAAAGACCAGTGACATAGCGGTGTATATTGGCAGAGAATGATGTATGATGTATGATTTACTTATGGTCTCTACCAACCGTGTGTATGCGAATATCATGGTTTTTCAAAAATAATGCTCAGGAGGAGTTAAAACTTTGTAATCAGGGTCACAGAAAGGACACAGTTTCCTGTCCTTTTACTTCATGGTACATTTCTTTTTTTTTTTTTTTTTTCTTTCCATACACCTAACTGTGCAAAACTTGTTACCTCAAGGAAATTACCCTTGATGGAGAGTAGTGATGGGCAGATTGATGCAATGGTATTGATATATCAAATCCCGCATGTCGCCCGTTTTGATATCAACTAGTAATTAATAAATGCAAAATAAAAGTGCATATGCCAAATATTTTTTAGGTAACTTACTCCAGTGTTTTGTGCCAAACCCCCCCCCTGCCCGCAGCACATTGAACTGGTCCATCCAAGTCACACGATCAGAAGAGCTGCAAGTTGTGTGTTTAGAGTTGAAGATGCCATCGAAACCGACAAACACAGGGAAACACACACTGATGCAAAGTGGTTGGGGAAAAAAAGTAATGAAGATTACACGGGCACAGAGCAATTGGGGGGGCTCCAAGATAATATATGTATATACATGAGACAGATGACGGTCTTTACATGCCTGACACACAAGGAGCAGCCTAATTGCCCTCCTCTCTTTACATTTACCTCTCCGTTTGCCATGTTGCCCCCTTTTTTTTTTTCCCTCTTCTCCTTCCTCTTGTGACTCTGGCGGTGGTGGTTCTTTTTCTTTGATTTCTTGTCTGAATCAGAAGAATCACTTGAGGATGAGGAGCTGGATGAAGGAGTTAGATGAACTGGAGGATGAAGAGAGGGTGCACCAGGAGACTGTCAGTCAAGGACTCAGATGCAGAGATCTTGTAAATAACAGACTTTATTAGTAACACCGGTGACCTCAAAACAGATTGACAAAAACAATGTCTATAAAATTACTAGTCCTTTCCTGACTCACAGAGGAAGGCTCTATATTTTGAAGTTAAAAGAGGAAACAAATAAATAAAATCACTCCAGGAGGAGTAAAAAGGCTATAATCAAAGGGCTAACACAAAACACTGACCTAAATTCTGACCTAATAAAAAAATAACTAAAAATAAAGGCAGAGGATCTGAGGTAACCTATGAAACTTGCTGCTCAAAATCAAAATCACTCAAAGAGGAAAACTAATGGCTATGCACTTTAGCTGAAAAAAGATGTAAACTGAGGTACATAAATTATAAACACACACAAAAAAAAAAAAAAAATCACTCTTCTCAAGGTACAACAGTTTTACATGGCATGATATTTCTCTGTAGCTGTTAGTTAGCATGGATAAGGGGCTTGGCTGCTGGTCATCGGACAAAGACAACCTGGCACAAGACAAGCAGAACACAGACTATTTAACCACATGGAGGGAAATAGGGAACAGGTGGAGACAATCGGTAATCAGGGAAGACACACAGGTGACACATGAGGAGGGGCAAGTGTTCTGAAACGAGAGGAGAGTTAGAACTTTCTAAATAAAACAGAAAATGACGGGACAAAACAAAACCAGGACAAGACGGCCTCACCATGGTGTGACAGAGACGAGTTGGACAAGGAAGATGTGTCAATTGTGCCACCGTCATTTGTATCCACAACATAATAGGAAATACAATACCAAATGCATTACTAACTATGATGATACAAGTCAACTCAGTTTCACTGATTGATCAAATCTTGATCTCATCAGTTGGATAGATGTGTCTGCTGTCCATCGATGCTACAGATATTATCTTCCAGGTATTAACTGTACATGGGTATTGTTTAGATAATAACACACTCATGCTCTGATGAAAGTCTTTTCACTGGGAAATGTTGGTCTTCCCTCCACTCAATTGAATATATATTTTACAAAGCACCCAAGCATCATTGTCAGGTGTGCAAACATGTTTTCCCAAGAAAGTGTTAGGCCTACTTACTTTGACCAACTTGTTGGCGGATGGAGTCTCTCTCCTTGGTCAGGTCACTGATTGTTTCTGTGACTGTGTGCTGCTTCTTTTTGGCTTCATGGAGCTTAAGCTGGTTCTTATATATATAAAGATGTTGTTGGAACTACAGTTGCCTCAGTATCTGGAATGATAGGATAGAGAATTAAAAAAACTCTGATCATAAAAGCCAAGTGAAGTTAAAACAAAATAATGAGCAGCTGGCTCTAGATATCTACACTGAATCTCTGAATGGGTCAACATAATTGTATAACTGTCATCCATCACCCCTCAATATATGAATGGATATGTAGAGACTGTCATGTGTCGATGTAGAAGAAAGATGAACTGAATCTTTTTTTTCTTTTTTTTTTGAGAAAGGCGCTGATTTATTACTAGCGTTCAGTTACTACTGCTAACAGCATAATACTTCACATACATCTGATGTGCACCCATGCATCACCTCATGACGTCACTTTTCTGCGACTAAGGCAACCTGTAGTCACTTATCGCAACAGAGACTATCATTATATACATATATACACATAGGGCTGGGTGATATGGCCTTTTTGAAACATCTCAACATTTTTAGGTTATGTCACAGTACATATCTTGAGATTTTGCCTCAGCCTTGAATTAAAGTTTTGATGCATGCAATCACACCAGTATGATGATTCTTGTTTGATTATTTTGCAGCCAATTCAGTTATTCTTGACTAAGTTTTACCAGCTATACCAGTCTGGTAAATTCAGAAAATAACATCACTTTACTAATAATAAAATAAAGTTTTTTTTATTTTGTTTTTGGAGAGCAACACAGGATGCATTATATTGATATATTGATATTGTTATATAGCATATTAGTTGTCCTGGTTACTAACTGTAGGCCTACAACAAGTCTTACAACTCAGACAAATCTTCTATTTTCGGAAAGCTGGTGGCTCCTCGTCCAGCCTGTCAATACAATTATGACTGGCTTGTTTCACCCTCGTCACCCCCAACCCATAATACAATTCAAACATGTAATCTGGCGGGAGCCAGTCACAGAAACACAGGAAGCTTGTGTCATGTGAGAGAGCTTTACTGAAGACAGAACTAAATCTAAAAGAAGACACAAAGAATTGATCAAATGCATGCAGAAGAAAAGGCTCCTGAGGAGACGGATGAGATGCCAAAAATGCAAACACAAGTTGAAACTCAAGGAATCAGTTTGTGTGGATAACTATGCATGGCGAGTTTATTTCTACTGCATGAAATGACAACATAAATGGGTATTTTGCTGCAGAATTCAAGTGAAATTGAAATCTTTTTAATTATAAAGCATGCCCAATATATCTTAAATCATGTTAACATTAATTTCTAGAAATACACTACACTACGAAATACTAATCTGCAAGATCATTGAAACATTGTGAGCTTATAGATCTGCTATTTTCAGAAAAATATTGAAAACATTTTTAACACACATTTTGTGGGGGTTCCTGGCACAAAATATTTTCAGATGGGGTCCATAGCCAAATACACATTAATTTGGGGGGCCTTGACATGAAAATGTTTGAGAATCACTGCTCTACTGCTCACTCAGCCCGTATCATTCTTATTTTTATTTGTATGTACCTTCAGGGTTTGCAAACCCCACAACCATAGAGGGAGGAAGAGGTCAATTAGAAATCTATATTCAGCAAGTCAAAGGTCTCCCTCTTCAACTGGATGCACTGTGTGTACAGGTAAGCTATGGCATAGGTATATGATAAGTCTGTGTATCTATGATGAATAGTGTTTCTTTCAATAGAAACACAATATATAACTATGCTGTCATAAACAATAACTGGCGACTATGTAGTAAAGCTTGTGATTATTATGTTCTGGAGCGTCTCTAGACTCATGATGATAACAAGTGCTTAGGGTTATTTCACTTTTGTGATTTATTTTGCTAAAAGGTGTAATTTACAGCTTGAATTCTTAATGGTTTGATTATGAAAATATGTTTAATTGCTGTTACTTTTGAGATGCTGTGTTGGTCAGCATTAGACCTGGTGGAGCAACATGAAGGTCTGACCATGCCTCTTGAAGCTCAATGGCAATTGGCTCTCTTGATCTATAGGCTCTGGCAATTAATATTAGAAATAGGATTTTACAAATATCCTACAGCATTATTAGTGCCAAATGTATCGACAGACCTCTGTAGAAAATCCCACAAAACGTGGGTGTTTGGGATGCTAGGTGTGAACCAGAGAAGGAGAACACATACAAACCCTGTTCTTCACTTAGTTGAGAGTAGAAGAAGGAGAGATCTGGTGCCACATAACTCACCATGTTAAAGTGAGATTTACAATAATAAGTGATGAGTGGTGGGCTTATTAAAATGCTTTACCTCAGCTTGGTTACACTCATTTCACTGTCAATCACAGTGTGTCATATATCATTGCCCAAACAGGTGCACATACTCAGCATATAGAGCATATAGAGAGGGTTGCTGTTGTATACTGTACACTGTATACTGCTGTTCTGCCATGGGATGACTTAGTATTTGTGTGTTTCTCTACATTAAACACAATGTTCAACATTTCATCTCTGGCGTTTCTTTGATATAATACAGCACACAGAAAAGACTATGGGTGGAACAAGGTTGAGGTACAAAAATTTGATATTTTATATCACATAAATTTTTATACCTTGAACTTGTTCCATCCATTTGCTGTTCTACAACGTTTCACTGGTATTAATAGATGATTAACAACTGAAAAGTGTGGTCTGTAAACTGTGAGATAATATATTAGTTATTCGCTTATATTATTACCTTATATATGTTATTGGGATGCTATTCTTAAATTGGAACTATTCCTCATTTACTAACAGATAGTAAATGAGGAATAATTCCAAATTTTAAAATAACGTCCCATTAACGTATATAAACTATTAACTAGTAAGTAATTTATTAATAGCTTGTTCATGAGCCATTACTAATTTATAAGGTATAGTTATAAATGATTAACATACAGTTAACAAGTCATTTATAACTCGTTAACTAGTTATAATGGATAGTTATTATAAAGTGTTGCCCAATTTTTGCTGACCTCCTTCGATCTGCAGGATTGGGTTAGGGTTAGGATGCCCCTCCTCTGCTTCAAATGGAACTCATTGACCTTGAACTAATGCTCTGCACTCAAAGCCAAGTTCAGGGAGGTGAGTAGAAAAGCAGACAAAGTTGATATATGTCAGCTTGTTTTGTTTTATCTATTTCTATTGTGCTCTATATTGGATTATATTTTTACTGCTGTTTTGAGATTGTCATATTTTTGTTCTATTGATCTATTTTCTATGTATGTTTGGCTTCACTGTGAACAGCAAAAAAAGAATTTCATTGTACAGGGAAATGTATTTTGTGTTTACTGTACATGACAATAAACACTTTGAATGTTGAATCTTGAATACTTGATGTAGCCCAGCCTCACACAGACTCTACCTCCAGCAGCCCCCAGGTAAGTTGAGTTTGAGACCCCTGATCTAAACCATCAACTTGTCTCTTAGACCCAATATCTACCAGGCTGTTTAAATATTTTTTCCCACTAATTAACACTAACATTTTGGATCTGATTAATGTGAATGTATCTCTAGGTCATGTATGACATCCTTTCAAAAGTGAAGTCATTAAAACTCTCATTAGAAATTACATTCTGATGGCTTCAGACAACATATTGGCCTCTGTACTTGTCCTGTTAGATCTTAGTGCTGCTCTTGACACTATTGACCATAATATTCTATTACAAAAGCTGAAACATCAAATTGGGATCAAAGGAGCCAAACCATACTGGTTTAAATCACATTTATCAGAAAGATATCACTTGTTCATGTTAACAATGGCTCTTCCTCGCACACTTTAGTTAATCATGGAGTGTCACAGGGTTCTGTACTTGGACCAATAATTTTCACGCTGTATCTGTTTCCATCCATCCATCTTCTACCACTTTTCCATTTCCAGGTCGCAGGGGGTGTTGGAGCCAATCCCAGCCAATGTTCCAGGCAAGAGGGGTTACACCCTGAACAGGTCATTGTTCCATCACAGGGCCAACACACAGATACACACAGACAGACAGAGAAAAACAACCACTCACGCACAATTTAGAGTCACCAATTAACCCAAATTGACCCAACCATGCATGTCTTTGAACAGTGGGAGTAAACTGGAGAAACCCACGCAGACATGAGGAGAAGATGCAAACTCTGCACAGAAAGGATCCAGGCCAAGAACTGAACCCGCGACCTTCTTATTGTATGTTGACAGTACTAACAATTACACCGCCATAGTGGTTATCATAACTGTTTCCCTTACACAAAATTATCCAAAGCACAGCATCAATGTTATACAGATGATACAGAGCTTATAGTTAAAAAGTTAAAGTCCCCTACTCTAGGCTACTGGGGGAAGGACTGAGTATCTCTCTCTCCCCCTCCCTCTCTCTCTCGCTCTCCCTCTCTCCCCCTCTCTCCCCCCTGCATTTGCTAAAAATCACTGTTTCTCCCAGTTCTAAGCATTTGTACTGCATTTACTAACCATGTTCTCCTGAAGTCTCTGTCACTCCCACCTCCTCTCCTCTCTCTCTCTGTCCTCATCTTACAGGTGGTGACTCATCGCTATCCCATGTTCCTGCAACGCCTGCTGGTCCCTTATCCCCATGAATTCAGTACTACAGCATCATCTCGAAGAACACCCCCCCATGCCTCTCTCACCCTCTCTCTCTCTCTCACTCTCCCTCTCCCCTCTCTCAACCCAACTGGTCGAGGCAGATGGCCGCCCCCCCCTGAGCCTTGTTCTGCTCGAGGTTTCTGCCTCTTAAAGGAAGTTTTTCCTTGCCACTGTCACCAAGTGCTTGATCATCGGGGGATCTGTTGGATCTCTTTAAATAAATTTATAAAGAGTTTGGTCTAGACCTGCTCTATATGTAAAGTGTCTTGATGTAACATTGTTATGATTTGGCGCTATACAAATAAATCTGATTTGATGATACGCAGCTATACTTGTCAATTAAGCCAAATGAAACTGATCAGCTCTAGTCTCTTGTGTCAGAAATTTAGCATTTCTTCATGTGAGTTCCTGAGTTTTTGATCCACTTTTCATCCCTTGTTGTCTGCTTTTAGCCTAGCATGTTTGTACCTCTGCCTGATTTGGACTGCCTGCCTGGCCTGACCCTGATTTAAAAAAAAAAAAATAAACCAGGCCCCCTGGGTCTTCTTCCTAACCACCTGTACATCCCTCCTACACTGTGATCACTTCACAGTGTAGGAGGGATGTACAGGTGGACTGATCCATTACAGTCATGGTAATGAAGGGGAGGTCACAGATTCACATTGTGAATTATTGATGAGATTATTGTCTTTAATCTAGAAGAAAACGCCTTAGAGCTGATTTTGATATCAGTATTAATTAGTGACAAAGGGTGGTAGCTAGAAGGGAGTGTTAGATCTTTATCTGGTTTTAGAGGTAATTTAATTGCACCTGTATTCATTTGTGATTTTTATCATTTTCACTGTCCTAAAGAATAGAGGCACCAAAACTGACGGAAAGGTTTCATAAATATAGGCAGGTGACCATACTTTCTAATGCAGTTAATCGTTCATTAATGGTCAATAAGATGTTTCTTTGTTCTTCAGTTAGTTGAAGTAGATTTAGATTTTTGAGGAAGGCCTGAATGCATTCTAGGTTTGGGTTGTTTGTCGTCAAATATAGGTTTTGGTGAAAGCTATAAAAGATATAGCTGACCTACTGGGGTGATTGTTCATTTTTGCCATTTGAGTCTTCAATTGCAGTGATGAGAGATTTTTCCTTGTTGTGGTGAAATTGATTTGCAAGAAATTTGCCTGATTTGATGTTGTGGTCAAAATTTTGGTATCTGAGTTTTTATAGCATATAATGTTATGTTACTTTTTTTTAATTATATAATATTTTTGAGCTGTAATTTTGCATTGCGCTGTTGGCTCCATAATTGTTAATTCAGATTTGTTTCATATTGTTCTGTTTGTTCTTTAATTTTATCCTCAATGTTTTTCTCACCTAGCCATTCCTCTTTTTTCTTGTAGGAGGATTAAGATATAAATTTGCCTATGATTACATCATTCCTAGCTTCTCAGACATGGAGATCAATTTGGTGAGTATTTTTGTTCTACAAAAGAGTTTGCCCATTCCTTCTTCATTAACCTGTCATATTCTGGATCCCTTAGTAATGAGCTGTTGAAGCACCAAGTGGGGAACGGTTTAAAGGTGGACTCTATTTTAGGGACACTGGTGTATGATCAATGACTATTGAATGAGTGTGTGTTTGCTGGTTTTGATTTTTCTGTGCTATGGAATTGGATAAGGTAAATTCTTGAAAAAAAAGCGATGCACTGGGGAGAAGAAGATATATTCCCTCTTTGTAGAATATTTGAGTCTCCAGCCATTGCCAAGTCCAAAGTAATCTCTATGTTCCTGTAGAGTTTAGCTGATTGCGATTTATTTGCTTTCCATTGAATAATGAGAACAATTTATAGAATGTTTCAGGACAGTCCAAGTCCTCTCCAATGATCAATGTTGGGGTAGCTGATATGTCAGATAATTGCAAGAAAACTGTGTGGATCATCATTGTTAGGAGCATAAAGATTCACTATGGTATATAATTCTTAAAAAATTGATGCCTGTCTAATGATGTATTGGCCTTCTGGGTCTGTTACCCTACTATTAAAGAATAATCTACTAGGGACCCAAATCAAGACTCTTCTTTGTCTACTATCATAACAGAATAAGACATTTTCTTCTGAATCTAGTAAATAGGTTTCCTGTATGAGGAAAATATCTACTTTCATATTTGTAGCATTTCAATTTGTGATTATTAACGCTGTTATTGCATCCCCTGTAATCTGAACTTACTGCTGATTTTTACTGATGTACTTTTAGTAGTATTAGTCATTAATCCCCTTTTCAATTGTACTGTCTTCCCTCCTGCTCTCCTTCTGTCTCTCCCTCCCTTTCCACTGTGATTTCTTGGGTTTTTAGGATAGAAGAAAAGGCAACATGTGGCTGGTTTCACAAAGATTATGAAACTGTAGTATTAGCTCAGTCTAAATTTGCTCTTATACTAGTGTATAGCAATTTTAGTATGCCTCACAAAAATAAAAGCTGACTAAAAGAAATCCAAAAATCTTTATCCCCAGGATAACTCAGGCTTATGGTTCATGTTACCATGGAAACAATTGGGACCATCAACCTATGAGTAACACATGCTGACTCAAAAACAAAAAAGACAAAAACATGGCACACAATTCGTGGTTTGCTAACATCATTATGGAGACAGCAGAGAGAGTCAAAAGCATTTTCTGGCATGGGGTGCAGTTGCAGTGCAGCTGTCCCCACATAACCAGACTTAAAACTTGTTTGTATGACAGAGCTGATAGTTAAAAAGTTAAAGTCCTCTACTCTTTAGCTATGCTGCTGTAGGCCTAGGCTGCTGGGGGAAGGACTGAGCTTCTCTCTCTCTCTCTCTCTCTCTCTCTCTCTCTGTCTCTCCCTGTCTCTCCCTGTCACCCTCTCTCCCACCCTCCTCCCCCCTTGCATGCGCTGATAAGAACCATCCTTCTTAAAAAACACTGTTTCACCCAGTTCTAAGCATTTATACTGCATTTACTAACCATGTTCTGCCAAAGTCTCTGTCTCTCTCCCACTCTCAACCCAACCGGTTCGAGGCAGATGGCTGCCCCCCCTAAGCCTGGTTCTGCCCGAGGTTTCTGCCTCTTAAAGGAAGTTTTTCCTTGTCACTGTCGCCAAGTGCTTGCTCATCGGGGGACCTGTTGGGTCTCTTTAAATAATTTTGTAAAGAGTTTGGTCTAGACCTGCTCTCTATGTAAAGGGCCTTGATGTAACTTTGTTATGATTTGGCGCTATACAAATAAATCTGATTTGATTTGATTTGATAACCTGATTTCCCATCCGGTGCTTTCTGGCCAAAGCAAAAAAGCCATATCAGTTGTGTTTTTAAGCTTTTCTTGTGGTCCTTGTCCTGTTTCTGGTATTTTTTCTACTGAACTGTTCTTTGTGTCTTGCATAATTTTTTTAAATTATTTTTGAACATCTGTTATGCTTCTTCTGATTTTTCAGTGCTGTTGCATTTTTTTTTTTTTTTCAAAATCACATTTCCTGCATAGTTATAATCTTTGATAAACGTCCAACGTGATCGTACCTTTTAACTGTTTTACCAAAGGATTCCTATTAAAGACATACATTTTCTGCTGAGGTCAACTAACCTTGGTGGGGTCTGAGTCCTATTTTATATAGTTGAGGACTTAAACAATATGGACTAAACTACTCTGTGAAACAAATTAATTTAAAAGTTTGACTATGTATTATAAATGAGCCAGAGTTGAAGCCTGTCTCTATAAAAGCAGCCCCTGGATCCATGCCAGCTAAGTTCCTGAACCCACAAGACACCCCATCAAGCGTGCATCACCATCAGTGATCATCACCATCCTGTTTCCTGTCCCCACCACAAGTTCAAGATTGGAAATCACTCCCAATCCACTCCTCTCAGCTTCTAACTGTGACTATTTGCTTGAATATGTGATCTGTATGTTGTTCTATACAATTTCTTTAACATGAAGCAATAGTGATATTTTTCACTTCAAACAAAGGACAGCGTGGTAATCACTCATTGTACTGCATCTGTGTAAAAAATTACCCAGATTCAACTATCATTTATAATAATTTTGATATTTTCATTGAATGATGTTTCTGTGTTTTTTTTTTTTTTTTTTTTTTTTTCCTGATTTCCAGAGTTTAGGATAACGTGGATTTCAATTTCAACCAAAGCTCAGTATTTTTACTTGAAGAAATTGATCAGAACCTTGCTGTCAGGAAGCCACAGTGCTAACTACAGTCGACCCAGGCTGCCACTTGTGGCCAGCAGTTCTGGCTCAGGATTGGAAGCCTTCAGTTAGCTCAGGGCTTTCTGTGTGGGGTTTCCATGTTAATGAGTTTGGTCTGACTCATTCAGGAGTCAGACCCTGATGCTTCTTTACTGAAGCCAGTTGGGTGTGCATCTGCATGTTGCTAATGGGTTTTGCTGGTAAGTCACTCACCACCAAAAACAGACACAAAACATAAATCATCTACAAAGAGACATAAAGCCACTACAAAGAGATGCAAAACAACCACCAACAGTCTTTTGGGACTGTAGGTGGTCGTTTTGATAGTTCTTTAGCGAACTATCAAAACACACAAAATGCAGAGATACAAATAATTTTGAATTACATGTAATCTGGGTATCGAATAGAGCCATGCGCATTAGAGTGGCATCTGACATAATCTGAGATAATTGAGCTGAATGTATTTGAAATATGAGCCTGGGAGTAGAACAAGTGAGTATGACGACAAAGGGGACTGGAGTCAGTACCAGCCAGAACAGATGCAGACTACCTTTGTGTATGTGTGTCTTTGTTCGATCGATTATTGTTTTATTTGTTATTTCATTCTATTTTGTTTTCTGAAGATCTTTATCTCAAAGTGACTTGATGTGACATCACCACAGCATGTATGAAAGCCAGCATAATTATTTACTGCACTGAACATACTTTGTGGCTTTCAACAATATTGGTCTTTTGGTCAGTACTTGGTATGACTTCGGTCACTGGGACTCCCCCACCTGGATTACTGAAGTACTGAAAGGGGAATCCTCAAATTCTACTTCATCTACGTGATTTACTGCAAGTGCAGCAGAGAGGTCGCTGTGGTTACCCCATTACGCTCATAGCAGGACGAGCCATGAGATAAGCTGCATTCCTTCACACACATCACAGCTTCAGCACTGTCAGATAACATCTAGGAAAAATATTAATCAGTTGAAATATGGAACATGATGTACCTCAGCACTAAAAAAGCTCTTTTTGGGACACACTGAGATTTTATTTTTCAGCTCTTGAAACTATTCATTGATAACAGAAACACCTCAGTCTCACTCAGAGAACAACTGAGTTCAGAGGAACATTGTGAATTTTCCCTTTCAGCAACAGTCAGGTGGAAAACCATGAGCTGCAGTGTTCAGACCTGTTTGTCAGACCAGAGAGATAAGACCAGCCAACTGTTTTCCCTCCCTATCTCAGCTATCATATTACTGCAGGCCACATGAATCCCTCTACACCTTCAAATTAGTCAGCCTTCAAGGATGGGAAATTTCTCAATTTTCAGGTTGACTGATGATTGTCTGAAGCTGAGTTTTCAGTAGATTATAGGATTCCACCCACAAACCATGGACTAGGTAACACCTCAGCAAGATAAAATTATCCAAGTGGTTACTGTGTAACTAAGGAAACACTGTGCAATTATGAAGGAAGGGATCCCTCATATACATGTAATCAAACACAGAATAAATCAGACTTAAGTAAATTCGCATTATATGTATGTATCCTTAGACCCACATAAAGTGCAATAAAAGGCTATGAAGTGTAAAATATGAAAACCCTTCAGGGGGCCATATCACTGTATTGGCATCACATCAGTTGTATTTTTACAACTTACATTTTCATTTTCACTTTACATTTTCTCTATCTAGAGATAGAGAAAATTCTCTCTGAAGCCTACAGTCAGGTGTGATGTCCCCATAGCCAGCAACAATACACAGTAGAAATGGACAAATTTACCGGTACCCTTACAATTTAATGAAACATTGCTTTATTCCTCCTGAAAAGTGGTTGGACTAAAAGAAATGATTCTCATGTATACATGTATGACTTTAGTATGTGAAAGAGCAAACCAATAAAAGTATGAAAAGAAAGGATTTATTGGTTGTTTTGCAAATATGTTTTAAAATGTCCTGGACAGATTTGTTGGAACCCCTAAAAAAGATACATGGATATATATTATAGAGAATTCCAACATAGTCACATTTTAAACTGATTTTAAAACTTAATTAGTATCACAGGTGTTTTCACTCTGTTCCTCTGCAGTTTATTCTACTGAAAGGGAGAAAACTTGTGGTTAGATATCACTGTGTACCACACACTGAAAATGAACCAGAGAACACAACGAAGAGTATTGTCTGAGGATCTCAGAAAGAAAATTTGCATGTTTCAGGTAAAGCCTAAAAGATGGTCTCCAAGCAGCTTTGTGTTCCTGTAAATGTTCCAATATTACTGAGAAGTATAAGGTTCATGGGGCTGTAGCCAACCTAACAAGATATGGCCTCAAGAAGAAGAGTGATAGTGATAGTGTGGGTGATAGACATAGACATAGACCCAAGGAAAACATCCACAACAACACATTCAAGCTTGTCTCAAAAGTTAAAATAAATCACGTTCTGATTACACCATTTCTTGCCCTTTGAACAACAATGGGCTCAATGGAACAAGACTTGGGACAACTCCAATGTTGAAACAAAACATAAAAGAGCCAGAGTCAAATTTGATAAAATGGCTGGTGACAAGCCACAAAGTATCTGGGACAATGTTCTTTCAACTGATGAGCAAAACTGGAGCTTTTTAATATCAGCTCTATGTTGGAAGATGGAACAGATAGAAAAATCTTTCAAAGAAAACACCTCCATACCTACTGTGAAGATTGTAAGGTTAGTGTTAGGGTTTGATACTGCTCAGTGTCACCAAACTCTCACCACACAGAATGGCAGATAAAAAATACATTGGACTATTCTCTGTAAACCTGGGGGTGGTTGAATTCAGGTGCAGTATTCTCAAAGCTAGGGGGCCTGATTATGATTTACTGTGGTTTCTGAAATGTCCTGAGCTGCCACTGACAGCCTGCTCCTCTCTGACATTTTGTGGGCTGAAGTCAAGGGGCCTCAGGGAACCAACTGAGACAGAGGGAACAAAGAAGGCTGCTAAAACCTTCTGTGGACAAGGGTCCTGAATGGATATTAGATCTATAAGCATCATGCACAGGCCTCAGCTCTGATGGCAGTCCACAGACTGTGATTGTCTTCATTCACTATGGAGGTAGTCTGATGTTCTTAAGTCCGCCCTGCTTCACATGGGGGTCTACAGATACTGACCACTGAGCCTTTTCAACTGAGTAGATCAACACTTGGATACTTTAGGGTGGTCCACGAATGAACAGGATTGATATTCTGCTTATTTATAATTCGGAGAGCAGAGGAGAAAACCTTGAGCTCTGGCAGGAGGAAAATAATTTCAACCCTAAGCTGGACTCTGCTCGTCTCATGACTCTGAAAGGAATCACAAAATTATTTATGGTCACTCAGGAGTTTGCTTTTATTCTGCAATCAAATCTTCAAGAGGGTCACTGGAGACGTGTCCCTCAACGATCTTTAATCTTCATCAAGGTCAAAGACTGAGAGGTGCTCAAAGGAGAGAAAATAATTGGATTACCAATCATCTGGTTCAAGTGAACCAGGAGGAGGAGGGAATCAGTTTTGTACTTCTGATTGGTCTTCATACTTGCAGAATAAAAAAACTGGGAAGACTTTGAGAAGGATCTTTAGAATCAGACACTAGGAATATGGGTCTCTGCTCAGGCAAATCCACAGTCACCCTGGATCCCAGTGCTCACAACCTGAGTACAGACCATGCCAGCTGGGCAGCACAGCAGTGGGTCAGCCCTGAAGAGACCCCCATTTTGGATGAGAAAATCCTAAGGGTCCAGCCAGTCAAAAGTAAAGCTGAAGGAGGAGGAGGAGGAACAAAGAGTAGTGGGGTGGTCAACCAAAACACCAAAGGGTACCTGGAACTAGGAAGTGAAGGAGGAGGAGAAGGCGAGATGGAGGCACATACATCACGGGAGGCTGAGGAAGAAGATGATGATGAGGATGATGATGAGGTTGAGGAGCTGATCAATTTCTCAAACAGTGAGGGGAGTCTGAGGAGTGAGTTTCTGGAGTAGAGAAAAGAAGGAACAGGGAAGAGAATTGAGGTGAGAGAAGAAAAAAGAGAAACAGAGGATTTAATGTAGATTTAATTGCTGAATTAATTAATTCTGAGTTACAAAATAAAACCCCCTCCTTTAGATTAGTGACTTTTTTGTTGCTTCATTTTATATCAGCTCAGCCTCACTCTCTATAAGTTACATTCAAAACTTAGCGGTCTTACGGTGGAACTGTAGTGGAATTGGACTGATGGCTCATCTATTTGTGTCCAGTATTAGAACAAGTACTCTAGCAACTTTATGCTAAATTGGCTAGTTTAGCCACTGGCACAATAACTAGCCCATTACCAGGGATTTCATTTTAAATTAAGCTGCTACTGCTTGCTACTGTTTACTCATGTCAATAATGTGTCAATGCCCGGGGCATGTGGTGTAATCAAATCAAGAAAATATGTCTGATAATATCATTGATAAAAGATCCATCGAATGGTGTTAGACGTAGCTGTTTTGTTTATGTGAAAAAAAAAAAAAAAACTCTGCATTTATTTATTTAGGTAAAAATACCCTTTTTTTCATTTGAATTTTGATGATTGGTTTTGGTGCTATTTATGTTGGTATAAAAATGTTGATTTGAGTTTTGTATGTGATGGTTCTGTAAAAATTGTTGAAACTTTTTAGATGTGAAATTTAAAGTTTATTCTCAGATATATATTTCACAGTACATGAATATATCCTCATTCTATCATTCAGCTTCTACTGCTTATACATTTCTAGGTTGCGGGGATTGCTGGGCCAATCCCAGCTCACATTGGGTGAGGGTGGGGTACACCATGGACTGGTCGCCAGTTCATCGCAGGGCCAACATACAGAGAAAGACAAAAACGAACAGCCACTCACACTCGTGCCTACAGGCAATTTTAGAGTCACCAGTCAATCTAAATACGGACGGTGTGAGGAAACACAAGTACCCAGAGTAAACCCACGCTAGCACAGGGAGAACATGCGAAGGGCCTGAGAGCCGAACCCGCAACCTTCATGTTGTGGGGCAACAGTGCTAACCTCTATGCCGCTGTGCTTCCCCCATGAATATATCCATTAATTTAAAATATCCAAAATTAAACAATGTATTGGGGACCCACAAAATTTTCCTCAGGTCCACTCAAATGACTTCCTGCGGGTCCCAGGGACTCTATGTTGAAAACTATTGTCACTGGTCATTAATTATGTTGCATTTAATGCACATGTGAATGAACATTAATAAATATCGTTATAAATGAGTCAGTCTAAGTTGCACTCTAATAATGTTCATGTCTAAAAGCTCAGTGCAGTTCATTTGCTTCATCTGGTTCACCTTCTATGTGTGTGTAGATACAGTGATGCACCTTCTAAATTAAGAGTGCATCGCTGTATCTACACTCACATCACCTCACTTAACTGTCTCTATATACACTCAATCACTTTATTTGGGACACCTCATTTAAGTTTCTGTAACCCCAATTCCCAGAAGGTTGGGGCTGTGTAAATTGTAAATAAAATCAGGCACAAGTCTCATGAACTTATATTTTTTCACATTAGAATATAGATGACAAATCCGACAAGTGTGACAAATGTTTAAACTGAGACATTTTACCATTCCATAGAAAGAGTAAGAAGTAAAGTAAAGCATCTCATCAGGCAGAGACTCTCAGAAGTAAAGCTGGGTAGAGGTTCACTAATCTCTGACAAACTGCATTTTCGAACTAACATTAACATTAATATTAACATTCCTCAACATAAAATTGTGAATGCTGAATATCTCATCATCTACAGTGCATGATCTCTTCAACAGATTCAAAGAATCTGGAGAAATCTCTGTGGACAAGGGACAAGGTGGAAATAAATTTTGGATGCTCGTTGTCTTTGGGCCCTTAGGTGGCATTGCCTTAAAAACAGGTATGATTCTCTACTAGATATCATGGGGGCCCATGGTCTCAGAAACACAAAAAACATTGTCTGTGAACACACTTAAAATTAACTGAGGGAAAGTATGTGGTCAGCCAAATGGAAATTTGAAATATTTTTTCAAGACCAAATTAGATTTATTTATACAGCGCCAAATCAGTTACATCAGGGCACTTTACATGTAGAGCAGGTCTAGAACAAACTCTTTATAAAATTATTTAAAGAGACCCAACAGATCCCCCGATGAGCAAGCACTTGGCAACAGTGGCAAGGAAAAACTTCCTTTAAGAGGCAGAACCAGGCTCGGGGGGGCAGCCATCTGCCTCGACTGGTTGGGTAGAGAGTGAGTGATGGAGAGCAGGAGGATGGAATATTCAACACAGGTGGTCGAGATGAGTCTACAGAGACTTCTGAAAAACATGGTTAGTAGTATGTTGGTGCAAGGAAGGGGGAGAGAGAGAGAGAGAGGAGCTCAGTCCTTCCCCCAGCAGCCTAGGCCTACAGCAGCATAGCTAAAGAGTAGAGGACTTTTTAACTGTACGCTCTGTCATACAGGAAAGTTTTAAGCCTGGTCTTGGAAATTACTAAAGAGTCCGCCCCCCGGACCGATGCTGGAAGTTGGTTCCATAGAAGAAGAGCCTGATAACTGAACGATCTGCCTCCAGATTTACTCTTGGAGACTCTAGGAACCACAAGTGAACCTCCATCTAGAGAGCGGAGTGGCCTACTAGGACAGTAAGGAACTATGAGCTCTCTGAGATATGATGGACCTTGGCCATTAAGAGCTTTATATGTTAACAGAAGGATTTTAAATTCTACTCTGAATTTTACTGGCGGCCAATGAAGAGCAGCTAACACAGGAGAGATATGATCTCTTTTCCTAGTTCCTGTTAATATTCGTGCAGCAGCGTTCTGAATCAACTGAAGGCCTTTTAGAGATTTGTTTGGACATCCAGATAGTAATGAGTTACAGTAGTCCAGCCTAGAAGTTACAAATGCATGGACTAGTTTTTCTGCATTATCTTGAGAGAGGATGTTTCTGATTTTCCTAATGTTTCTCAGGTTTTATGTAAGAGACAAAGGACATGTCCTGGTCAAAAGTTACTACAAGAGTTCTTACAGTGGACCTGGAAGCCAGAGTAATGCTACCCAGACTGATTAAATGATTAGATGGCGTTTCTCTGAGGTGCTTAGGGATGAGTACTTTAACTTCAGTTTTGTACAGGTCATCCACACTTTTATGTCTTCAAGACATGTCTGCAGTTTGACTATCTGACTAACTTCTTTTGGCTTCATTGATAAATACAGCTGAGTGTCGTCTGCATAACAGTGAAAATTGATGCTGTGCTTCCTGATACAGTGATACAGTCTCCAGACACCTTGACCCTGCATCTCTCATGGTCTTGGGGATTTGCAAGGCAAAATCAATGAAGAATCGTATGTACAGGGTAAAGCTCTATACAGAGATGACATTCACTCACCTCCAGGTGACATTTGTTTCCAGGAAGACCTCTCGCATTTTAGCAAGACATTGCTAAACTGTCACAATCACCAGGGCAAAATAAAAGTGGAGTCAGGCAGGATATCAAATCAAAGTCCATTTATTCAGACAGGAGTCAAAATCAAGCAGGCAGGCAAATCAGGCTGAGGTACAGAATCAACAGGCAGGGAACTGGTCACAGAGAAACACAGTCACAATCAAGAAAGCACAAAAAGACAAGAAGGCTAGAAACAACTGACACTTTGGGTGAGAGGGTTCAGGAGAAGAACAGTTTGCATACACTGGGATGAGGGAGATAATAAGACACAGGTAAAGCGCATTAGGGCAGGGCCCTAGTCATACAAAAGGGAAGCTTGACAAGAAGAAGGGGCAAACACAGGGTTTCAAAATAAAACAGGAAGTGGCAAGACAAAGACCAGACATAAACTAACACAGACAAATGACACATACAGCAACAATTAAAACAGCATAGCTTCATATTAAGAGTTGCTACACTGGCCTGCTTCCAGTTCAGACCATTCATCATAAAATGAAACGCATGACAAAGAAGATACCTTACTATTAAGCAGGTAGGATCTTTCAGATCTATCAGGTAAAGGTAGGACAATGTTCAATGTTCCTCTCCCAAAACTCCAGCAACTCAGTGGCCATAGTTGCCTGATAAATGGAGAATGGGGAGCAAAAATTCCCATTATTCAATTTTGGAAGCTAATTTACAGTTTTGTTACACTACACTTATCGTCATAGAGTCGGCATTATATATAAGCAGTCTGTATCAATGACTATTTTACCATCTTCAGGAAACAAGTAATGACAAAACAAGTAATGAAACACTTTTTGGACCATCCTTTTAGTTGTTTCAGTCCAACCCATCTGCAATGGTTTTATTGACAGAGATAAACAGCAGATAGCATGTGAACAGCATTATTTGTTCCCAATTATAGCATGTCAAATTATGTCGAGTTGAACTATTTGGTTTAACTGCAGACATTGACTTACAATAGAACATAGGAAATGACATACAAGTGTATGTTGGATAAACCCACAACTTCAGCCAAACTTAAAATTAGCTGACCATTAGTTGAATTAGCTGAAAATTAGTTAACCAAGTTAACTCTGCCAGCATGGCCACATAATGTTACCTTGCTGGTCAGATATGATTCAGCTGTGGAAATGTAATGTTAATTAAGGGATGTTAACTGGCTCAAACTAATGCAACTCTGAGTTCAGGACACCAGGTTAGGTAAAGCTTTTTTACAGGTGGAACAAAGTTGGATGAGATGAAAAACATTTTCGAAAATGGGGTTGACTACTCCAAGAGTGGTCTGAGAAACACTGTTCCAGCAGAAAAGTCATGGAAGTCAGCAAAAGCCGATGTAGGCTCTTCATTTCATTTGCAGACAGGCATCACAGTGGAGCACGTCAGTCAAGATATTAACCTAAACTGTGGCCTAAGTTTTGGTTGTGAGGATGTTTGATGACAATAAGGAGCTGGCAAAGAGTGCCCTGTGAGAAAAGTTAAGCCTGTTGCTTGCCACTGATATTTTGTGTGCATTTGTCTTTGGAGACCATGTTAAAAAATAGAAAAATCAGGGCGGGCATGGGGCTATATACATTTCCCAGAATGAAGAGTAGTCTAAATGAACACCAAGGATTTTTATTAACATTAACTAAATGTTAATATACAAAGCCGAGTGTAACACTTGCATTTTCAATCATCCTGCAGTATCAGGGGAATGTCAGGCAGTGAAGGGATTGTTTAATTTAAGGTCTCATCCTCCACTAAAATGGCCCTTTGAAAGCAAAGTCACCCTCTAAGTTGTGCATTAAATAGTCCTTGATTTGATCTACATTCTAAGTAATGATTATTCACTCTTGTGTAACTTTACAACTACAACAGCTAGTAGAAGTAACTAATCTAGACTGCAGAAATGCTGCAAATTTCTGTCTGACTCAGCGCTATTCTGTATCTTTCCAAGTTTGCTCCATATTTAAAATTACCACTACCCCGTCACAACTTTTTTGAAATGTGTTTTTCCAATTAAATTAGGAATAGGAACAGAATAGTTTTTATTGTTATTGCACAAAGATATACAACAAAATTAAGGGGCAGCTCTATCAGGTAAGAAAAAACTATAACAGACAAGTTTTTTTGGGGAGTGTTGAACAATAATACCATACACACATTAGTAAATATTAGGGATGCAATGGTACATTTTTCCCACAGTTCAGTATGCATCACAGTTTTTGGGCCATGGTAACGGTACGGTTTTGATATTTTAATATAAAACTACTCACTAGAAAAGGCAATATATTGCATGTGAAAATGATTAAAAGCAAACACAGATGTAGTCAAACCACTTTATTATCAATTGTAACACCCTTCCATAAGAAATAGGGCAGTATTCATTAAAAAATAAAAAGCAATCATTATTCTAGCCACCATAGTTAGGAACTACTAACTACTACTAAGTAGTTAATACTACTTAACTGTTACAAATATAATATCAGAGAATGGCACAGATGTAGTCAAACCACAAAATGTATCATAAAAGAGCACTTTTCTTCCTTACTCTTTATCAAAAATAGGCAATGTCAAATAGAAAGTGTAGTATCTAATAAAAATCAACAAAATTTTAACCCACTCATAGAAACTACTTAACTGCTACAAATACAATCAACAAATGTGAATATGACATTTAGTGCAACATCAATTCAAAATAGTTCAACTGTTAAGCAATGCTTGCTTGTTTGTTGACCATAATTTTTCCGTTGTCATCGTAGTATTGTAAATCCAAAATGATCCCACAACGCTGACTTGTAAGATGGCGCCTCTTCAAATTTCTTTTTTCTGAGCCTGTTCACTCGCCATGTTTGCTCAAGGTTTACTCTCCGCTCTCTTTCCCAGTATTTACTTGCTGAGCACTGATTGGCTCCTGGGAAATTCAGGGACTTCTGATTGGCTCTGAAGGCAGCATGAACAGAGCAGTGCTGCTCCCTCTACTGTCTGCTCTGAGTCTATCTAATCACACAGCATGAACTGTACCAAGTTTTGATAAAAGTTTTGTGACGTATTGAAATACCGTTGTTTGCCTTTGTGTATTGAACTGAACAGGACACATTGAACGGTTCAATAAAATACTGAATATTGTTGCATCCCTATATTAATCACACAGCCTAAGTAAGTTTTTTCTGTAGATATTGTTGTGTGGACAGTATACATTTTGAAACATAAGTTACACATGAAAAGAAGGTATCACCTTTCTTTCCAGTGGTTTTTTTTTTTCACACCACACATGCGAGCTGAGAATGAGTCTGTCAGCGCTCCAATTGTGTCCACTGATGGAGCTGCAGGTCTCAGATGTGACAGAGAGGTTATACTTTCTAAGAAAACCACCACAGTTATTCATCTTGTGCATCACTGCTGTTTCCTGAACCTGCTGGGTCCTTTACTGTGTGTTGGAATTTAATTAATACAACATGTTATCAAGAAACATTAATGGCTGCTGTGGCAAACAGAAAAATTGATAACTGATCTGCACTGAATAACTGAACTGGAAAAAAATCTTGTTTTATACCTAATGTCAAGTGTTAAAACATGACACGACTTCATAGCTTTTTTTCAATCCTAAATGCGAACATTTCTGGGTTCTAAATTAAAATTTTTGAAGTGTATGGTCAAAGATTTTTTTTCTACATGTGTGTGTGTTTCTATTGTTTGAGATTTTCTTTGTTGTCTGTGTTTGCCTACCTGCTTCTTGATTCAACAGAAAAAACAGAAAAGGTTTTCAGAAAGGACAGTTTTTGGTGTACAGCCTCAGCTAAACATTAAGCTGCAACAGCAAGCAAACTGTTGAAAATGCTTACTTTCCATTAGTAGCAATTTAATACAGCTCATTGCATGGTGCTGCATCTGTCCATAGGGAAACCAAAGCAGGATCCACCTAGACAGGATTTTGTTTATCTGTGTTTTCTTTAAAATCTGCTGTATTTTTCTTCTACTCTAACCTACATATTGGTGTCCTAAGCCTGTTTTCAGTTTCAGGCAGCTACTATAACAACCTCATAGAACTGACTGAGGCCCAGAAAAAAACATGAAATCTGTATCGTGAGAATTCAGAAGAATTCAGTGTGTCCTGGGTCCCTCATTGTGCACCCAAGTCTCACAGCATTGAGGCATTACTATTTAATTTTTTAGCCCAACTTCATTACTTAGGCCTGTTTGAGTCTCAACCAACTATTAATAAACTTGCTGGATGAAAATGCCGTTTCAGTTAAATCCGCCATCTTAAGGCTGCAGAAGAAGCTGACTGGTTTTCCTTTGTGCAGTGACGACCAGGTCTTAACAGAGGTGAGGAAATGCCGCAACAGTCATAAGCAATCAGATCTCACTGATATGTGGCGAGTACCGATACACACATGCTCTATCACACTTGCCACCGTGTCAGGGTCCTGTTGAGTAAGGGTGTGGGAGTATTTTGACAATTAAATTATCAAACCATAGGCAAAAAAGTAGGGATTCCCCATCAGTTTGGAAAGTTCACATCCTGGTGCGTTAAAAGCTGCAGACCCGCTGTTTGTCCACTGACAAAGATTTAGAAAGCTGGCAAAGGTGTTGACACACACCACTGAATTGACCAGACAACCAGTGCAGACATTAAGATATAGGACAGGGTACTGACCCACATACATATACCGAATATTTTTGGGATCCAAATTCATATTGTTACTTCAGAACTTAAGATATCTTTCAGCCATGACCAGGTCCTCTAGCTCCTCTTCTACCTGGATGCTGCTTCTGCTGCTACTGCCTCTGTTCATCACTTTTCATCATTCGTTGCCCACTGAATTGTTTCAGGACCTGGAAGAGTTCAACACCAATATCAACTCTTTTGGACACATTGTGATGGTAAGGTGCTGCGCTCCTGATTCAATATTGTCTGTCTGTGACATGTGACTGTACTGAAGGCCAGTAATTCCACTGTAGCAGAAGTCTCAGTCTCAAGTCTTCAGCTCCTTCAGGGTGACAGATTCATCAGATATTTGTGATAAATGTGTTCAGCTCCTGATTACCTTCTGGGTTTATTTTTGAGTTGTGTTTTTTTTTTTTTTTTGTGTCAAGGTATGTGTGTCTGTGTGTGGCTGTCTGTGCTGATGTTGATAATGAGCTCACTGTATGAAACCTGTTTGATTGGCAGAACTGTTCTGAGAGCTGCGACTCTGCTCACATCACTGTAAGTTTGACATCATTGTCTGTCGCTGCAACTCTGACTGCTTTTCTTCTTCACACAAGATATTATTTTCCAACTTCCCATTGATCTAAAATCAGACAGCTGGTAAGCAGGTAAAGGCAGGAGTCTGGTAATGGATTCACCTGTGCCTCTGTTTGATTGTGATTACAGTAGCACATTTAGCTATGAGACAGAGGTTTTCCATCCTTCCTGTATTAATCAACCATCCTTTTTCATAACATTTTAACAACTTTAATTGTGACAGTTGTTCCCTACAATTTAATTCTGACAGTTGGAATGTCACCACTCAGTTGCATTGTTGACTATAATGAGGATAAATAGGATGTGTTCATCTGTGTTTATGATTTTGTAAAACCAACAGTGTAATTTATATGTGAAATGGTAAAATGTCATAGCTGAAAAACTGATTCTCCCTGTGTCACTGTGTTGCTTACTTGCTCATGACTCCATCTGCAGCATGCATACAGCTTCAGCACCATTAGATTGTTACCACTTCCTCTTTGCTCTGCTGTTATCTCATCTGAACCAATTTCAGTTATTCCTTCACTGCTTGATTGTGACTGGTAGATGCATCATGGTTTGTCCTTTTTAAATTTGTGTGTGAATCTTTTCAGGATGAAAGATGCCGGTGTCTTAACTACAGTGTGTCAAAAGGGGTAAGTATACTGTTTGTTAATAGCAGAAAGGTGATTATCATGAATAATCAAAGTGGAGACAAATTCTGAAAAATAAAAAATGATGCTGAGATCTGCTCTGCACACCCCCCCACACAGGAAATACAAAAAGAAAATAAAAATCCACATACATTCCATCTTTGAGCATCCAGCACGTAGAAACTACATTGGTCTCCCCATTTCAAAAACTTGATCTGAAATAGATGTGTGGTTCTGTGGTAAACATAAAGACCCAACAGACATATCGTCTCTGCAAATCCAGACCAAGGATCAGTTCTGGCTACAAACCAGTTCCACCTGAGAGCAACAGGATGTAAATACTTAACCACTAACAGAGCAGAGCAACTGAATAACAAAAAGAATGTGCAACTGGCTGAGGGTTGAGTGATATAATCATGCTCTCATAGAAGCTGCTAAATGGCCTGGGTGTGTGAGGCTCTGAGATCATTAAATCTTGTAGTGTATGTATTAATGCTGTTGTGTTCATCCTCTGGACAGGAGTGTGGATTTCCTGGTTATTTCACAGAAGGCCTAAACTTGTTGCACCCCAGTATTTCCAAATATGAGTTCATCCAACACCTGATTCTCAGGCTGGATTATATGAGTGACTTTATTCTGGTAGGTCTTCAATACTCGTGCTTTATCTTAAATGACCACTATTTGCAGTTTATTTTGTATAAGATCAAGTCAAAGACAATTTGATATATACACATATATTGCTCTCTATCAGTAGTAATTCATATGATCTATTAACATACAAGAGCTTCATATCATCAACACATTGGGGTAATTGTTTGACGGTGTTTTACCAAACAGTCCAGCTCAGTACCCAGCTATCACCAGCAGATGTCGTGTTCCACACAGCCCTACTGAGCTTTTTAATATATCTGAAGTCAGGCGATGCTCTTTGCTTGCCTCCACATGGTTTAACTTGAGCTCTCTAAAATAGCTTCATCTTCAAGAACACTTGCCACTTGAACAAGATAAAATTTCACTTCAGCTTTAGTTGTATAGTGTCAAAGCACTGTATTAGTGGAGAGAATAATTTCCAGGCAGTCCAGGCCTATGTCAACATAAATAACAGGTGGTTCAGGGCTCACCTGAGCCAGACTGACCTGAACTGTGACACTCTGTCTGCCTCTTGGGCCTTGACTGGGGGTTGGTTTCACAGGGGAGGACCCTAATAACTGAAGGTTCTGCTTCCTGGACCCAGACTAGCAGAAAAACATATTATAAATCCTCATATAAGTGGAGCAGTAAATCATGAGCTGGTAGCCATGAGAAAAGCTAAGCATAGAGCTACAACAACTTAATAAGCTCTTTGACCCACTGCATGAAAACTGTGTTCATTGTTAATACATTATAAAGTATGGCTTTACATTTCTTTTGTATCTACCTACAGAAAAATGTTAGCTTCTGCTCACAGCCTATGACTGTCCTGTCACCAAAATGCCTCCACAAGAAGCTGAACCACCTTAAAGAGTACATCAACAGCAACAGCATTAATGGTTTGATTCGTCCATCTGAGGACATGAAGGTGGACTGTCCAAAAGCAGTCTAACATTCTCACTGTATTTTCACAAATGTGTTGTTCTTCTAACCAGATATTTATTTTATTTATTATTAATTTATGATTGTGTCAGGGATACATGTCAACTGATTTACATATTCAGAATTATTTTCCTACAGATGGGCTGGGTGGGGAAAACTTTGCCTTTAACCTGTTATTATTATTATAACAATAATAATGCACAAAAGATTGAGTTGTACTGGACATTGATCCAGATAGACTTTTGTCATTGTTTATCATCTCACACAAATAAGCAAATCTTTGTCTGATAGAGTTCTTTTTTGTGAATCACAAAATAAAATGATTCTTGTCAAAAATCCAGTTTATTGATGTTGGTATAATTAGTCATCCTGAACAGCATCATACTGTAAGGAAGATATAATGAGAAAAAACATCGTGCTTGCTGCTCTTAGAAAGTATAATAGTTAACACTAACAGACTACTGTTTAGCAGGTAAAATGTTTTACCAATTTATGTATTTAAATTATGATAACCAATGGAATAGATACATTCATTTGAATATGATGCTGGTGCCTTATTAAAGGTGAGGACTATGAATGACTACTACAATAATACTCCAATTCCATGGTGATCCAACCATGTGGCTGTCCAAAATTTCCCTCTAAGCCCTATTATGAAAGGTGGACTGAGAGAGGAGATGCAGTCACAGTTGTGTATGTTTGTGGTTCCACTCAGTGATGTACTATGACTAAAACTGTTTTTCGTCTGTGTTTCTTCCATCAACGCCGAATAGTCAGAGCTTCTGGTATTCCAAAGAGTTTTTTATATATATATATATATATATATATATATATATATATATATATATATATGTTTAAAAAAAATCTAGGCTTGGTAGGATTCGTATACATTACTGGACCACCTTCACTTTAAAAGCAATCAAATCAAATCAAATTTACTTATATAGCTCCAAATCATAACAAAGGGTTAGGGTTAGGGTTAGACATTACATTAAGCCAATTTACATATAGAGCAGGTCTAAACCAAACTCTTTATGGAGTTGTTAAAAAGCCCCAACATATCCCTCCAGGAGCAAGTACTTGGTGACAATGGCAAGGAAAAATTTCTTTTAAAAGGCAGAAGCCTTGGGCAGAACTGGGCTGAGGGAGTACAGCTATCTGCCTCAACTGGTTGTGCTTTGAGAGTCAGAGATTTCCGTGACATCTATTTTGAGGCATGAATCTCTTTCATTACTTTCTTTTTCCAAGGATCAAAAGTGTCAAGATTTGAACACAATGACTTTACAGTGACAGTGGACTGTAAAAATAAGCAATGAGAATATAAATCCACAAGAGTGTGGAATGCCTGCATGCTAAGTAGTTATTGATGATTTGGATTCTCATCTAACAGACACTGTACAGAGTTATAGACTTACTACGAGCTGGTAGTTTGTTGAGGTCTCCATCAGGCCCTGAATGAAAATTACGAAAATGAAAATCAGATGAGTGAAGATTGTTAAAAAAAGGCATTGCTTCTTCCTGTCATCAGGACACACGGCCTTAGCAAAAGATAAGGAGCTGCTACTTGTATTTAGATGAAATTCCACCTAACCTCAACCACCCTTTAAAGATTGAATAGAACAACAAAAAAACAACAAAAAAATGGGCTAAAAGGCTAACAGACCTACAAAACAACAGAGATTGTGTGCCAAGAACAGAATTGTCTCCATACGGAAGTCCCAAAGCAAGGCTGGAAAAGGGGATAAGGACTTAATCACTGCTATGCAGGTTTGTGATCTCCTAGAACAACAGAAGTTCTTGTTCAAAGAATTACTCCAGTAACAGGAAGGTACCTACAGAGGTTTTGTTCAAATGCTTATGGACTCTTTGAACAAAAGGCTAGATAACGTCTTAAATGAGCTTTGTGACATCAAATCAAGTCTACAATATGATATGGATGGGCTAAAATCTCTGACTGACTACCTGTCAATCCAGTGTAAAGAACTCAACAATGACATCAAATCAGCCAGTTTAAGCTTTAACAACATGGTTGGCAAAGTTGATTATTTGGAGAATCATTCTTGCTGTAACAACCTGATTTTTGAAAGAATCCTAGATACTGGCCATGAAAAGTGGCCTGACTCTGAGGAAAGGATCAGAAAAATCTTATAAGAAAATTTGAAACTTGACTACAAACATATTGAGCTTGAGCAAGTTTACCACTCTGGTAAGCCACCGGCCCAAGGAGGAAAATCAAGGCCAATATTGGTGAAGTTTCTCAGACATAAAGACAGGCGTGCTGTACTGCCGAACATGAAATGCCTCAAGGGTACAAACATTTTTGTCAGTAAAGACTTTTCAGAATCTGTCAGACAGAAGCGCAAGGATCTGTTACCAGCAATGAAGGAAGCCAGAAAAAGGGGATACATTGCATTGTTTCCCCCTCTATAGTGAGTACAACTAATGAGATTATTTTATATGGTTCTTATTATTGACAGTTTTTATTAAATCTTACATGGAGCAGGAAAACAAATGTCCAAAATGTTTGTGGATTCAGATTTTCAGGTGTTCTCTTTGTAACAAAGAATTTCATTTGAAATGTTCACCTGTCCCTAAAATGTTATCTTATTTTTGGACATCATGGATCTGTGACAATTGTGCCTCAATATTTCCTTTTTATCAACTTAATGATGAAGAATTTGTTATATCCCTGTCTAACAGTCTCACTATGACTCAATGGTTTACAGTTGATAACAACCTGATATTCAATCTTTTGGACCTTAACAGAAATTTAAGTTCTACATTTAAATATTTGTAGTCTTAAAAAAAACAAAAAACTAAATCAGTTGGTGCACTATTTATCTTCTTTAAAGATAAGTTTTCTGTAATTGTTCTTACAGAAACATGGCTTACAAATTACTCCAAATAATTATGCATTTATGAACTTCCTTCTTATAATTCTACTCACTTCATTAGACAAGCTAGTATTGGTGGAGGAGTCTCAATCTTTGTCCATGAAAAATTTGGAGTTATTAATCAACCTGCTCTTATGTTAAATTCCAATGAGGTGAACACTGAATCAGTTTTCATTGAAATTGTGTCTCACAAAAATAAAAAAAATGTGGTGGTATGTAGCATCTATTGTCCACCAGATACAGACATTTTTTGTTTCAATAATAGTTTAATGAATATCTTGGAGTTGATAAATAAAGAAAATACATTTTGTGAATAAAATGTGTGAATTTTAAAACCTTACACCTTTAAAAGTGAAATTCATTCTCCTACAGAAGATTTCCTAAATCACTTATACGAAAACTACTTTTATCTGAGTATCAATAAACTAACCAGAAAGACCAATAAATCTGCCACACTAATTGATAATATATTGTAATATAATATATAATATAACAGTTTTACCTATGAAACAAATTGTGGAATTCTATTCACAGATATATCAGATTATTTCACGATTTTTCAAATTGCCTCATTAGAAAGACAAATGGGAACAAAAAATAGTTCTACAATCTGACTCTAACCCTAACCCTACAATCAGTTGTAGAAAATTTAATTCAACGAAAAAAAGCTAAATTCAAATGCTGGAAAAAATCTCCTTTGAGCAGGTATACAAGGAAAGGAATGCAAACTCAGCTTATGAAACATTGACAGAACTATTAAATTTTTACATTTTACCAGTGTTTTCCACTGGTTCCTTATTCTGTTTATCGCAGGGAGAGATACTACATCCCCTGGTTTTCTGTTGGATTGGAAAAGTCATTTAAAATTAAAAACAAACAACAGAAAATGTATTTTATCGCAATCTCTGTCAAATTTGGCTACTTATAAATCCGACAAAAATAAATACACTCATCTCCTTCGAGCTGCCAAGAAAAGATTCTACACTGATCAATTTACCTGTCTGAAACAATATCAAAGCTACATGGAAAGTCATTCATCATTTTCTTACTGTCCTAGCAGGCCACTCCACTCTCTAGATGGAGGTTCACTTGTGGTTCCTAGAGTCTCCAAGAGTAAATCTTTCAGTTATCAAGCTCCTTTTCTATGGAACCAACTTCCAGTATCGGTCCGGGGGCGGACTCTTTAGCAATTTCCAAGACCAGGCTTAAAACTTTCCTGTATGACAGAGCTGATAGTTAAAAAGTTAAAGTCCTCTACTCTTTAGCTATGCTGCTGTAGGCCTAGGCTGCTGGGGGAAGGACTGAGCTTCTCTCTCTCTCTCTCTCTCCCCGCTGCATGCACTGATAAGAACCATGCTTCTTAAAATACCCTGTTTCTCCCAGTTCTAAGAATGTGGATTGCATTTACTAACAATGTTCTCCTGAAGTCTCTGTCTCTCCCAGTTCCTCTCCTCTCTCTCCCTGTCCTCATCCTGCAGGTAGTGACTCATCGCCATCCCATGTTCCTGCAACGCCTGCTGGTCCCATATCTTCATGAATTCTGTACTACAGCTCATCTCCATGCACTTCATGCAGTAACATGTTCCTGCCTACACCCCCCCATGCCTCTTTCACCCTTTCTCTCTTTCTCTCTCTCTCTTCCACTCTCAACCCAATCGGTCGAGGCAGATGGTCGCCCCCCCAGCCTGGTTCTGCTCAAGGTTTCTGCCTCTTAAAGGAAGTTTTTCCTTGCCACTGTCGCCAAATGCTTCCTCATCAGGGGATGTGTTGGGTCTCTTTTTATATATATATATATATATTTTTTTTTTTTTTTTTTTCTTTTGCCATGGTAATGTCCACAAGTGGCTCAGTAATTCTGTTTACAACAGAAACCAATATATTTTTATTATATATTAGTCCCATATTAGGACCTTTATTATTTCTTATTTATATTAATTACCTTGTTGCAGTGTCCAACACCACAATGCCACTCCTCTTTGCAGATGATACCAGCATTTTTGTCTCAAATAAAAATATAACAACTCTCATCAGAGACCTAAATCATGATCTTATAAATTATTCAAGATGATTTCAAAGAAATAAACTTTCACTGAATGTTAAGTTAAGTAAAGTCCAATTTTAAGGGTTTTGTTGTGAAAAGGAAATGTGACAGTGAACTAATAAAACTTCATATTCATAATGAAGAAATAACTCAAGTTTCAGCAACATGTTTTTTGGGTATTCTTAATGATAACAAACTTTCTTGGAGAGAACAGGTTGGCTGTGTCTGCAAAATGGTCAGAAAATCTCTTGAGATTCTCAAAAAAAGAGACTTCGCACACAATTCAAGTTCTCTTACATTATATTATACTTTAATTTATCTGTACTTAACTTTTCCATTCTATCTGCACAAAATATTATTGTTGCAAAAGCGCTTTGTTGTGATTTGCAACTTTCTCTAACATTTTTTTTCCCAAGTGTACCTCTCTTTTGTAAAATGAAATTGTTAACTATTCTTGACATCAACATTCTTCAAATCTGGCCATTTGTTTTCAAGTCAAATATAAGATTGTTGATTTACCTCGCGGTTTTAAATATTATTTTTCTAATAATTCTCAGTTTCATAATTCTCTTCAAAATTTTCTTCAAAAACTCGACAGGCCAAGAATCTTCATCTTCCGTTATATAAAACATCCCATGGTCAGTTTTCTATCAAATACTGTGGAGTTATCATATTGAATATTGACTATGTACATTTTAATTGATTCATCTTTGTCATTGCCTATATGCTAATAGAAACTTAAAAATGCTCTGCTGTTTAAGTCTAGTAATTTGGAAGAATAGGGCCACTGCAGTAACAGCCAGAGATAACTCCATTGGGATACCCCACACATCACAGGTGGTGAAGAGATCAACAAAGTGGGATAGACGGATAGAGACAGAACAAAAGCGGGAAGAGAGAAAATGTAATAAAAATGAAAACAAAAACATACAGTTGTACAGTGATGAATGATTATGGATTAATGCCTGAATTCCACAGAATGACCCAAATAACTCTAACCCTCTGGTGTTTGCTGAACATCCATCTCACTGTGTCAATCTGTGCAGTGGAAGTTGAAGAACCCTCCTGCTGCTGCCCAGCCATGCCCTGTTAAAAATACTCTGTCCCCTCTGCAATTGGTTTGCAGCACACAGTTCAGGGAGGCCATTTTGCTGATAGCAAGGCAAGTAACCCTTCTGTTACCTCTGAGCTAAGTGAATTAAAAGAAATCCTCAGAAATCAGCAAGGGCAGTTGGCCTAACTCACCAGAACTTTTGCCACCTTTAGCAATGCCACTAAAACTCGCAGGGAAGATGTCAATTGTCGACAATGCCAACAGCCTGGTCACTATGCTAAGGAGTTTAGAGGCAAGTATGTAGCTACAAGGCCCCAGCCAGCCTCAGTAGCAGCCTGCGTCACCTCTAATAACAGGGATTGCCCACAGAATCAGGGAAACTCTCACCCCCTGAAATGTTGAGCCAAAGTTTGGGTGGGGGCTCCTCTGGCTCAGAGTCTGTAGTGGATAGTTCTGAAAATTTAGTGTCAGCTTGCCCACATATTACCATTTCAGTGAGTGGGGTTCCAGTTCCGTGCGTGGTTGGCACAGGATCCGTGGTATCAACTGTAACTGAAAGTTTCTTTGCACAGCATTTTGAATCTTGGGGCCCTGAGAAACTCCACTCGTGTAACTGGCTGAGGCTAAATGCTGCTAATGGGCTAGCAATACCATACATGGTTATTTTGAGTTGGATGTGCAGCTTTCTGACAGAGTAATTCCCAAACGTGGGGTGTTGGTGGTCAAGGACCCACTACACGGTGTTCCCTCGGTTCCTGGTGTGTTGGGTATGAACATTATCAAGGAATGTTACTGGGAATTGTTTGTGTTGCATGGCTCTGCTCTCTTTGACTTACCCTCTGTGTTGCAGGCTCCCCTCCAAATACAACAGGCCCACCAGCAGTTTCACCAAGCTAAAGTTTGAGGCAGTGACAGAAACAGTTTCCTCCCAGACTGTAAGCATTTCAGTACAGGACAAGGTTGCTAATGTCGATCTAACAGCGCTTACAGAGCAGGAGCAGAGTCAGGTCAGGTCTTTGCTGCATAAGTATAGTGGTGTGTTTTCTGATCATGAGGGAGACATATGTTTGCACTAACCTCATATCTCACAATATCCCTTTAGTGGACGAGGCACGTCAGAGGTATAGGTGCATCCCCCCTTCAGAGTATGAGGCAGTCAAGGCCCACATCCATCAGCTCCTTAAGGCACAGGTTATCAGGAAAAGTAGTAGCCCCTTTTGCCTCTCCTATTGTGCTGGTAAAGAAGGAAGATGGCAGCCTTCGTTTGTGCGTGGACTACCAGCTCATGAACAGTTGAACAGCTTGTTGGTTTTCGACTTTGGACCTTGCTGCAGGCTACAACCAGGTACCAGTTACAGAAAAAGACAAAATGAAGACTGCATTCTGCACTCCCTTTGGGTTGTTTGAACGGAACAGGATGCCTTTTGGTTTGTGCAATGCTCCAAGTACTTTCCAGAGATTAATGGAGGGGATCTTTGGAAATCAGCATGGTCAGTCATGGTTGTTGTACTTGGACGATGTTGTTGTCTTTTCTTCAATGGTAGCAGAGCATGTGGAACGGTTGGATGCTGTGCTGGGCTGCCTACAGCAAGAGGGCCTCAAGGCAAAGTTGGAAAAGTGCTCTTTCTTCAAGCCAGAGGTAAGCTACTTGGGCCATGTTATATCCAGAGACGGGGTGTCCACAGACCCTGGCAAGATAGAAGTGTTCTCCAAGTGGCAGAGCCCTAACCATGTGTCAGAGTTCCATTCCTCTCTAGGATTTGCAAGCTACTACAGACGTTTCATTGAGGGATTTGCAGGGATGGCTGCTCCTTTGCACTGTCTGGTAGTTGAATTGACCGGCGCCAAATGTCGCAGGGGATCTACCTGCCTTATGGACAGAAGAGTGTGAGCTGAGCTTTGAGGGCCTTAAAAGTAGGATGGTGTCTTCCCCTGTTTTGGCCTATGCCAACTTTTCTCTACCCTTCATCCTTGAGGTCAATGCCAGCTACCAGGGACTGGGTGCCGTGCTATCTCAAGAACAGGACGGCAAGGTCAGACCTGTAGCCTATGCCAGCTGTGGCCTTAGGTCGACAGAGCATAATGGTAGCTGAGCATAATGGTAGCTATAGCTCTATGAATTTTGAGTTCCTGGCCCTTAAATGGGCCCTCACTGAAAAATTAAGGGAGTACCTGCTGGGACAGAAATGTCTGGTGTATACAGACAATAATCGCCTATGTCATCTCTCCACAGCCAAGTTGGGAGCTACAGAACAGCACTGGGTGGCTCAACTTGCTGCATTTGACTTCACCATCAAGTACAGGTCTGGCCAAAGTAATCAAAATGCTGATGCCCTCTCCCGGCAGTACCCAGCCAGTACAAGCATGATTGAGTATGCAGCTTCTGGCATTCCTGTTCCAGTCCCACTGCAACAGGCCATGACTCCGGCTGTCCAGGGCACTCAGGCAATCATATCAGCTTTTCCTTCTCACACTCACTCTGACCTATGTGTTTTACAGGAGGCTGACCCTACCATCAGGAAATTTCTGAGATTTTGGACCAGACAGAAGAGCCCTGATGCAGCAGAACGGTGTCAGGTCTCGAAAGAAACACTGTTGCTGGTCAAACAGTGGGACAGGATACATGAACAAGATGGGGTGCTCTTGCGCCAAATCTGCCACCCTGAAAGGGGAGAGGTTCTCCAGCTGGTGCTGCCTCTGTCCCTTAAAAGCCAGGTCTTGAGGCAGCTACATGATGAACATGGACATCAAGGGGTCGAACGAACAACTGATCTGGTCCAACAGCGATGCTATTGGCCCAGAATGCACCATGACATCAAGCAATGGTGTATGGAATGTGAATGTTTTTAGGTAGCTAAAAACACACAACCTGCTGCCCCTGCTTATATGGGTCATTTACAAATCAAATTCTGGCTGACTTCACTGTGCTTGAACCCTCAAGGAATGGGATGGAGAATGTCCTTGTTCTGACTGATGTCTTTTCCAGGCAGTTCCCACCCATGACGAAAGGGCTTCTACTGTAGCCAGGGTGCTTGTGAATGACTGGTTCTGCAGGTTTGGCGTGCCAGGCCAAGTAGATAATAGAATTCTAAAGGTGGTAAGTAGGATGACTTGCACAATCCCACTGTTACAGCATGGTGAACCTGTATAATTTGTGTTTTCTTGTTTTTGTGGGTTCACCTGCTGCTGTTTTGTCCATACTTAAGTTGTTTTTGCTCTTTTGTTTGGTTTTGACTTAGTTCTGTCTTTGTTTTGGTATTTTATTTCCTTTGACTGACTGGGTTGCGGTTGTTTGATTTGTTGTTTCATTAACCTTGTTTAATTTTTCTTTCAGCAAGTGTCATCTGAAGGAAGTCTAGGCACTTATGTTCGGGACCCTTTGTGTGTGCATGTATGTGTAAATAGGGTCACCAGGCACACGTGTGGATTCCACCTAGTTTGCTGCAAGTTTGATGTGCTGGACTAAAGGTGGCGAGTATTGTGGCACCCCTGGCACTCCTCATTGTAGACTGCCTTCCTCAGTGACCTCAGCTTAGCTATTTTTTTCATTTGTTGTAATTTGTTTACTTTATTTATAATTTACTTTTGCCACTGTTAATATTTTAATAACATCTAATAAATCTAATAAATATATTTTAACTGCCATCCTGGTTTTTGTTGTGCTTTAATCCTTTTTTCCCCTTTTTAGCCTGCTATTTTATATGAAAATTATCATTTGTTTAGTACATGTCTCTGTCCTTTTTATTCAGCAAGGAACCTATTTGTGCCCTATTTTGTTGATCTTGGGTTTTTTTTACCTGGTAGTTCCTGGGGTGAAATTCCCCAGGTGGCGTTGTTGCAACCAGTACTTACATCCACAGCGCTCCACCACATTAAGATAAATAGGAATACAATCTTATTTTCATTTAGGTGCAATCCATCAGGAGAGAAGCGTACTTGGAAACAGTTAAAAATTAAATATTAAAAACATCATTCAAAAAGATAAGGCATATTTTTCTGGGCTATGGTTATACCTCACTCTGATTTTAATTTTATTATTATATTTATTATTTATTATTATTTAAGAGAGAGAGAGAAAGATTCGCTCTGAGTGTCCGCAACGCATTGTTCATCCTCAGATAACGGCGGCATGGTGAATCCCTCGGCAGCAGCGGGAAAAAAGGAAAAAACAAACAAAAAGACAAAAAAAAAAAACCCCACTCTGCACTCATCCTGTGAGTTGGAGACTGTGACTCAGGATTTTGTGGTGGTAGGATCCAAATGTTTGGTGTTGCTCCCTTCGGCGATCCGCTTGAGACGAAAGCTGGGAAAGCTTTCTACTACAACTGGGGCACGGGAAAAAGTGAAGATGGAGAGCCACGGAGCGTCTTTATTACCTGTGTGACGTCACCGAGGACCCCTGCTGAGGGTACTGGCATCCAGTCAATGCTGTCCTGTTCAAACTCAGAGCCACACCCTAGGGGTGGATCCTGGGGTCGTGGCACCATTTTCAGGCAGACAACTCTGGCCCAGGCTTCAGGAGGGACATGTAAGCCTCTCTATTCTTCTTTTCAGAGCACATGGGAGGCGATCCCAACAGTGAGGAGTTGCAAAGGAGGCCAGGGCCAACCTATACGTCATGAGAGTTAATCAGATGGAGGCCTCAGAGGATCAAATCAAATCAAATCGGATTTATTTGTATAGCACCAAATCATGACAAAGTTCCATCAAGGCACTTTACATATTGAGCAGGTCTAGACCAAACTCTTTATAACTTGGCGACAGTGGCAAAGAAAAACTTCTTTTGAGAGCAGGAGAGGGGGATATTCAAACAGGTGTCGGCAGGAACATGATGCCGCAGGAAGTTCATGGAGTAGATGCTGTAGTAAGGAATTCATAGGAGCAGCAGGCATTGCAGGAACATAGGATGGCAATGAGTCACCACCTGCAGGATGAGGACAGAGAGAGAGACGAGAGGAGCTGGGAGAGAGACTTCGGGAAAACAATGTTAGTAAATGCAGTACACATGCTTAGAACTGGGGGACTGCTTAGTCCTTACAACGGTCCTTACTCAGCACTGAGCACCTCTCTTTCTCTCTCCCTCTCTCCATACCCCTTACATTCTACTAACCACATTTCCCTGAAGTTCTTGTTTCTCGCAGTTCCTCTTCTCTCTCTCCCTGTCCTCCTCCCGCAGGTGAATCATTGCTACCCATTGTTCCTGCAACGCCTGCTGCTCCGGTATTTCTATGTACAATATCGTGTTTCTGCTTGCATCTGCCTTGAGTACCCCCTCCTCCTTACCTGTGTGAAGCTGGCCCCCCACCCCACGCAAAATTTCAGGGAAATAGCCCATTTAGTTTGTGCTTCGTTTGTACCATAATTTTTTTGTTTGTGCTGCTACGGTTTTATAGATATTACACATTTTAATGTTTAATGTTCAATGACGTCACCACTCGAAATGCTCTCGGGCTGGTGTTACCCTCTTCATTTTTTTGGATGCGCTAAAACAAGGTTCGTCTCGTGCAACCACGCTAAGTGAGTAGCTTGTTTTGTTTTTAATTCCATATCGTTTTGTATGGTTCTGCACATTTTTCATTTTTAAAGCTCCTGGAATGCCACTGTGGCAGGAGGAACTTCCGGTAAACATGTTACACTACTGTAGCTTTTTTTGCTAGCCTACAGAAAACTTCCTTGTTACCTTTTTCACCATTGTAAATGACTTTTAGTATGAGCATAATATTTATTTAAATGTATTGTTCCCATGTTTATTCAGTTATTTTCTCAATATTCATTAAGCCCATGTAATTATTTCAATTATTATAATAATTAATTAATGTATGTGGAGTTGACAGCATGAAGAAGAAACTTAGGTTATATCAATGACTTTATTTGTCAAAAGGAATATCATCAAAATTAATGCACTGAAACAACAAGCAATCACTGCTTTGTATAGAACACATGTGGGCAGATCTTTGTGTTAACTGATTCTGGTTTCACTCCACTTACCAGGTCGTGTCTATGAATATTCTCATTCTCAGGTCATTGTTCTCGCTCTCAAAATTGATTTGTGGTCAACTGGACTTGTATTTGTCTATGAAAACGTTTTGCCTCCTCTCCAAGGGCTTCATCAGTTCATGCTCATACTTGAGAGCCGAAAGAGACGGCTCTTTTTTGTGAGCCGTGCCAAAAGAACCAGCTCTCTAAACAGACTCGGAATACCCATCACAACACCACAGCGTCAGTCGATCCGGTATTTTGGTTTAACTGGGAACCGTCCTAAGTGGTGACTATATCGCATTACAATATACGTTATAAGAGGTGAATGAGTCTCCTGAACACTATTTAACTTAAGCATAACTTAGATACTAAACACAGATCAGTATGTATCTAAAAACGATAACCAGCCTACTAAAGACTTTGAAGAGAGTTTGCGTTACCTTTTAACACGGTCACCAATGAAACTGAAACACCAGCTTTGTGCGAACTCCCTTGCTGCTTACTTCCGTAACAACTCTGTCCCCCGTCCGTGTTCACTGCTCCCTGCTGCTGTTTTCGGTGGCATCCTTCTACTCACAAATGCACCCTGGTGGTTGTTTGGGTACATTGCAGCTTCTGATGAAAACACAATTACTCCTCCACTAGGCTAGCGCTTAAGCACGCCCCTCAAAAAGTTTCAGCCCCCCTAAGTACCCCCAAGCAAATATAAAAATACTGTAAGCAGCTGCAACCAGAATGCTCTGACAGCTCATCCGCAGACATCCCAACCCTCCCGCAGGAGCGCAGAGTGGCTGTGTGCGCGAATGATTGATCACATGCGCAGTGTGTCTATGTGTGACCGACAGACAGTTAAATTCGTAACCCCCCCCCCAAATTAACAATCCAGCACAGTAACGGTGTGCTCGTTACTGTTGCTATGCCGTCGACACACAGCCTTACATTGCATGTCCCCTGATGACATGGGTTCAACTGATGCTCTTTTAAACTGTATTTCAGGTATATAGTCATTGATGGAAAATAAAAATCCTACAGCTCAACCAGGACAAAACAAAAGTTAATTATTGGTCCTGAAAATAAGAAACAGAAACTCCTGCCAAAATTTAAAGCTTTTAAACCATCACAAGGAGCAAAAAAACTTCTGCCTTTGGCCTTATGACTCTGTGCTTGATTTTATTTGACATATCACAAATACAATTAAAATAGGATTTCATCATCTCAAACATATAGTCAGTCCACTTTCATCAGCATGGAAGTGCTGATGCATACTTTTATCACATAACGCCTATATTAGAATCACTGGATTGGCTTTTTGCACGTTTCAAGATTGGATTTAAGTTTTGTTTATCAGTCCACACATTTTTTTAATGGTCTCAGTCCTTCTTATTTATCTGACCTGCTCTAACATTATGGGCTCCTGCAGACCCTGTGTTCCTACAGTATTGGCCTTTTAACTGTCCCAATGGTGAAAACAAAAACCTCTGGTGAAACCTTGTTCCAATACTATGGTCGTGGCCTGTTGAATAGCCTGCTGGAGGGTCTCCTTCTGAAGTTTATTTATCATGTCTTTTAACTCTTAACTGTGCCCAAGAGTTTTACTCGTGGGAGCCTTCCACACGGGGAATTGTGTCTGGCCGACCAGGAGGTCTGTCCTCTGAGCCTTTCTGGGCTGGGCAGTGGGGGGGGCCTGCACCACGGTTTTATAGCCTTGGCAAGGGCTCTCTGTTGTTCTGGGAGGGGGTCACTGTGGCAGCGCCGTCTGTGATGCTTCTTGGTGTGGATGGCGCCCTAAGATGTTGTTTCTTAACCTGCTTCCTCAGAGTCACTTGCTTGTGTGTAAGTGTGTATGTGTTGTGTTTTCTTTCTTTCTTTTAACCTATGAAGCACTTTATGTTGCTTAGCAGCATGAAAGGTGCTATACAAATAAAGTTTGATTTGATTTGTGACTAAAGACTCATGTCTACAAGTGACATTTTCTGTGTCCAAAAAGATTTTGTTCTGTACATCCTGTATGTACTCTGTTTAAGCTGCTAGCAAATTCTATGGCAGCTACAGGTCCAATGCATCGCTGGGAATCCAGAATTCAAACTTGAACAGAAGAGATACCCCACATTCTGATTGCCGCATGGTTCAAATTCACTTTGAACCATGCTGACTATTTACAGGGCAAAGGTTTGGACACACCTTTTCATTCAAATGAATAGGAAAGTGTGTCCAAACTTTTGGGTTGTACTGTATATGCACAACAAGAAATGGTCTTCAGCAGAGTAATTCACACTGATTAACAGATTAATAAAGGAACACACACTGTCTTTATGATTATATGTATGTCAATTATGACACAATGATTATAGCAGTGATGAATGGGGTGAGGGACACACTTTATATATTTGTGGTGTGGTCTGATGACCAGCAGAGGGCGAGACACAATCTACCACAATCACACAAAATTAACATGAACAGGGTGCAAATCTCCAGGAAGCAGGATGAAGATGAAGAATCTGCAGCTAAATCTGTGTCAAACCTCATTAAATCAAGGTTTTCTGATCACTAATCACACAGGCGAGCAGAGGATGGGTAAATGTTAAACAGGGACTGAGAGGAAAACAGCAACCAGTATGTTTCCTACTCATTTTCCCAGAAAGACTAAGATCTGACATTGACCCCGACACCATTGAGCCATGTCTGGTGAGCACCCCAGAAGGACTCTCCAGAGTCAGAGTCCAAATGTGAACTGCGTCATAGTGGACTCTAAATTAATACAGATGACACTGTTAGGCTCGAAGTTGCTGTGACAATGACAGGGACACTCTGCCAGTAGAAATACATGCATTGATTTAGTTCTTTAGACATACAGCTTGTCTAACGCTGACTGTGAGTGACACAAAAGACTGTGTCCCTAAATGGGTCAAACCTTCAGATGTCTCTGAGTGCAGAGGCTGTGAGGGACACTGTAGACTAGCTGAGAATTGTCCCTCACTGAGCTGCCAAACTACTGGCTAATCAGAATCCTGCAAAACTGAGTTTTGATTCTACAGGCTGACCACGTTTTGTCCTTGACAGACCTGTGACTGAGATTTAGTAACTAACCTGAGCAGTCAGAGTATTGCACAAGTTGGAAACAAACAAGAAAACTGTTTAACAAAGCTTTATACACAAAACTCACTAACACTGGAGAAACCCCTAAAGTCTGAGACTTGTCACTGATGTTAACCTCATGTTGGAGCCACAGCAAAAATCAGACACTTACCAAAGTCAATTGCTTTCATCCTTTGAGAGCCAAAAATCAACAGCTAAAATACTGTGTGAGTTATAAAAAAAACTTTCAATCTTGTTTTAACTCAGTGTGTACCATCTCTGCTGCAACAGATTCTCCTCTTTGACTCTGAGGCTTTCCTGTTTCTGAGACAGAAACCTCTCGTCCTTGCCCCACTACTCGAACAATACAATACCTGCTTTTTCAGATTCAACCAAAAGTTGGAAGTCTGCAATTTCTGGTGTTATTAATGTAGACTCTCCTTCATCTTCTAACCCTAACCCTAACTATAGTGACAACAGAAAACTCTCTCTTGCTGTCAGGACTGGCTTTGGCAATGGTTACACTGCCAGCTCTGCTATTTGCAGGTGAAGGGGGGGTAAAGGGGCTGGAGGGAGACCAGCCCTCCTTCGTTTCGGTCTTTGGGAGCTGATGTTCTGCAGGCTCCTGTGCCTTTCGAGGTAAGGGGTTTGAAACCACAACCTTCTGTGACATAGCTGTTACAGACATCATTACTGACTTCAAAGTCAGACAATGTGACCTTCCAAAGCCATGCCTGATGGAGTTTGGGACTTGGAGTTCAGCCATGGAACAAGGCAGCCTCTGAAGGTAAATTTTTTCTACGGTTTGGCATAGCCTCCAGGGGTGAGGAAGGCATTTGAATGAAGAGGCTGAAGATGGGGTCAGACCTGAGAATGAAGACAGGGAAGTGGAGCCTAAACTTGTTAAAGCAACCTTTACAGTAACTCCTGGTTCCAGATCTAAAATAGGGTTTGGGCAGATGGAGCTTGAAGGACTGGACATGATGTAGATTGACCAGAAGAAATGACAGGGGTGAAAGGTGGGCTGGATCCTGCCATAGAGGTCTGCAAGGGCCTGGGAACATAAGCCTCCAATAATATGTTATTCTTGACATGTTCCTGATTCTCTGTTGTTGGAGACATCTGTCTGAACACAGTGGGAGGAGTTGCTTTACTCTGAAATGAATGTTGAATTGTAAGGTTGCTGTGAGGTGCACAACAGGGACTCGGTGTAGAGCCATGCTCAGAAGCAAGGCTAGATTCACGCAGTTGTTTTTTATTTTGAGTGGAGGGAGAGTAAACCAAACCTGCTGTTTTAGCCTCATGTTGCAGTGGAGCAGAGGCCTGGTTCATTAAAAGCTTGGTTTCAGATTTGGAGCCAGGATTAGTATCAGCTGGCTCCCTGGTCTCAGCCTGCAACAGCTCTTTGACCACAACAGGCTGCTGCCGAATCGAAAATGTGACACCCCCAGTCTCCCCACCTGACCCATCCACTGCTTTAATGCCAACAGGGTCACTTCCACGCCTTAACCCAAATATGGTTACACTCTTCCTTCGTTTCCCCACATTTGGGGCAACTCCATTGGTGCTGTCTGACAATGGTCCGACATCCTTGAACATATTCCTCAGGCTGTAGCCACCCTCCTTCTTCTCCTCACAGTCCTGGGATTGGTCCAGCAAGTCCCTAGAGCTGACCAATGGATTGGGATTTCCTTGAAGCTTCTTATCAGTGTGTGTCACTCGAAATCTGAGGGACCAATGAAATGTGGAGGATGAAACACTGATTCTGTAATAAAGAATGTTTTATAAATAAGTAGTTTGAAGCTGTTACCTGCCAACAGAGAACACAGTCTGCTCCACTGGTCGCTGTTTAGATCGGGCGGTTCTGCTTTGTCTGCGCCCTTTTTTTGATTGAACCTGGGCACAGAGGTGGCAGGAGTTGTGGTCGGCCCCAGAGTGGACTGTGTGGTGATGGGGAGGAACACAACCTACAGACTCCTTGCGCAACCTGCATGTCAACATCATCATAATTTCATTAATACGATTCTTCTTGAGTTGATGTCTGTGGTCTGCAGCTGGAAAGAAAATTGTAAGTAGATGCTCAACTGATCATTTATACTTCTAATTGACTGGGGTTCAACATGTACTTGTCCTCCAGAAGACAGGGTCATGTTAAGCAAATCAAAATGTAGAAGAAATCAGCTTCAGTGCCTTCACAAACGTTCCTCCTCAACAATGTTTGTTCTCTCAAACTAGAAGTTAATGATATGGATGATAGGAGACAGAGTGTCACTGTGACACTTTCAGTTTTAAAATCATCTCTGTAACTCTGTTTACTGCTGATTTATTAACACACAAGTCTTCAACTGCCTAAAACTTTGAGAAATTCTGCTCATCCAGTTTCAGGTTGAGATCTATGTTGTTGCCTGGATTGATAAAATGTGATGCAGACACCTCCCAATGTATCACACTTCATCAGTTAAATCCCTTTGTCTCTCCCGCAATATTTTCAATATTTGTGTTCCCAATTTTATTTTGATATTCACTTCTTGTCTTGTTTTGGGTCTTTTGACCTGCGCATCTGCGTGATTACCTGACCCTTCCGTAAGGTGTTGCATCGGTGTGTCACTGTCTCACCTGTCCACTGTAATTAGGCTGTGGTCTTTTTCTCAATCTCAGTGAAATGGCCAGAAGTATTTTAGTGTCAGAGCCATAATGAGAACTGGTCCAATTCTCTAAATAAAAAGTAAATTACCCTTAATTCTTCCTATGTTATCAGCATAGAAAACACTGTAAAAGGATTGAAGAAATAAAAGGAAAGGAAAAAGGCCCTCCCACAATCCCTTGCTGCAGTAAGCACTGTGGACTAAATTGAAATGCTGATTGAGTGTGCTATATACTACATTTTCAGCTGTGAGGGTGTGCAACTACTAAACACTCATCTTGATTAACTTACCTGGGGTCATGACGCACACAGATGTTATGGTTTCCCAACATCTCATTGAAGGCTTCTATGTTGGCTAGAGGGGACCAGAAGAGCTGACGTTAGGGGCACTAGATAAGAACTGTAAGCCATCAGCTGATAAACTCTAACCTGTGTGTCCTCTCAACATTTTCAGACAAAGCAGCTAGCTACAACTATACCTCCAACTCTTACAGGCATCTTTAATTAGTCACCTTCATTTTCAATGATGCATTTGAGGATTCGTTCCACTGTGTCTTGGTGCTCTTCATCCTCATCTGAAATATAGCAAAACCGGAAACAAAAGGTGGTCACCTGAGGTCAATTCGTTTAATGGGAAATGTTCTTAGATATTTGCCCAAATACCATGGAGATAAAGTGTGCATAAATTGTAAAAGTGCTTCTGTCTGTCCCTCTTTCTCAGGTGGGTAGGACATTTTGTATGCAGTGGTGAACTGGTCACTCGTCACTTTCTCTGCTCAGTTACTCTGCTTTCTCCCAGTGCTCGATATCTATTTGTAGTTGCTTGAGGTAAATTAATATATTCTGCCTTCCCATTACAGAGTTTTCCAGACATTCCAACTTCTCTGTTGGAATGTCTGGAAAACCTTCCAAGGAGGGTACCCAGGAACCCCCTGACTGATGTCCTCTTCATGTGAAGGAGCAGCAGCCCTGTTCTAAACTGAGGAGCAAACTTGTATCTGTGATCTCTATCCCTCTATTACAGCCCCCGGGCCGCAGACAGGTCCGTGGGTCATTCGTACAGAGCCGCAAAGAAAGAATAAATAACATTATATATAATATATAATATAATATTATAATAACATTATTTCTGCTTTATTCAATAGCTGAGTCTGGGTGATATTTTATTTTGAAAAATGACCGGATTCTCTCTGTCTATGACTCACTCTTGACGCATGTCAAGAGGCTTGTCTTGGCCACGTGATACGTTACGGCTAAAATTAAAGCCACAAGCTAGCGAAATTAATAAAAAACAAACGTCTTTTAAAAATTTCTTTGCGAAGGGGAAAAGGCCCAGTGAGGAGACCCTGAAGAAGACTCTGCGACTTCCATGAAAAAGAAAGCTGCATTTAGGTTAGGGCTTAGGGGGCAGAGAGGATGTTACTCATTTTATGTTGTTGGCGCGATGTTATGAGGACGCTGCTAATAAAGTTGCATACGAGGGCATTTAGAAAAAAAAAAATATATATATATATCACGGTTTTTATGCCGATTGTATAATTGTATGTAGTAGTATTTATCCGCCACATCTTAAAGGCTGCTGGAAATATCGTCTGACATTAAACCGGTCCGTGGCTCAAAGAAGGTTGGGGACCGCTGCTCTAGTAATTCAGGCTTGACTCCATGTGCATTGCAATGCCAACACAACTGCTGTTGCACCAATCTGACATCCATTTACCTTCACTTGAACAAGAACCTCAGGTACTAATCAGCTCTTTTGCTTGGAGCAGTGACCTCGCCAACGCAAAAGCAAAAAAACTGAAATCCAGGAGTAACTCGAAGACCAGTAAACTGGGCTTTAATAGAAGAAGATTGTTGCTGTCAGTCACTCTGACATCTTTGTATGTTTTTTTTTTTTTTTCTCTCAACTCACCGTCTGCATTTCCTCCAATTTTCTCCCCCTGCTCTTCGTCATCCATGTCTCCAGTCCGGCAGTGGTACCCCTTCTTCTTCAGCAGGTGACAGATAAGGAAGCCCAGCAGTCCAGTCAGGAAGAAGAGGAAGACCACCAGAAAGATCATGTAGGGTGGGGGATGCTCCCCCACACCAGAGGCTTCCAGTTCAGTCATAATGTTTGTTTAACCTGAGGTTAACAGATAGCTTCATTATTGCAGCAAATGAGCATATCTTGCAGAGAATATTTAGCAGCAACAACTTAATTCTGGAGCAAAATAAAACATGGGTGAGGAAGAGGAGACCCATATTGATGAGAATGAAGTGAAACGTAAAAGGGGGGGACATCTTTGTAGCTGCCTTGTCTGTATCTGTTAAACAAGTATAGACAAGGTGAGACTGAAGCTGATGTGCCAATATTGATTTATACAATATTTTGCAAACTGGTGATGTGAGGTCCCACGAAAGAATGAAGGTGGAAGACACCTCCCTGGAGCTTGCTGAAATATATTAAATATACCATAGAATCCTTCTCCCTTATTCAGTAGACCCAGAGATGTATATTTATTGTGATGAAAACAATCATCTTGAGGCTGTCTGTTGTTTCTCTATTGGGTGTGAAGAACCTGGGAAACAAAACAAAACAAAGTCAGATGATCAGAATATAGATTTGTATGCTGACACTTTGTGCTTGTTCTCTGTCTGCTGGAAAGAAAGACTTTTCGTAAGATCTCTGCAACCTTACCGTTGCAAAACATACTGATGACATTGGTTTCAGAAGGATTTCTGAACTTCTGATTGTCCCAGTGAGCATTATAAGGACCATAATCTGGAAGTGGAGAGAAAATCATTAATTCCTTCATCTTCCACTTACCTGTTTCCAGGTCAAACAATTATCCAGTTGTCCAAGAGCCAAGGACCACTTGTGGAGAGCTTCAGAAAGACCTGAAATTAACAGATGCAATTGTGAAAACAATACGTAATTAACTCAACCACCATGTATGTTCACCATACAACTTGATTGCTAAATAAAAAACATGTTGAAGAATGACTCTGACAAAATGAGTCATTCTTGATAAATGTATGCTGCCATATACTACAATGATGAAGCTGAAACAAGAGTTGACATTTTGGCAAGACGATGGTCCCAAGTGCACAGCCAAGAAACCTCAAATGGTTTCAGAGTAAGAAATAGAATGGCCCAATGGCCTGACTCAAAAACTCAAACCAATCACCTGACTTGAATCCAATAGAAAATCTATGGAAAGAATTAAAGATTAGAGTTTATAGAAGAGGCCCACGGAACATTTAAGGAATGAAGACTTTTTGTGTAGAAGGATGGGTGAAATTAGTTTCTTCATAGAGGAGGGGGGCACCTCAAAGGTGCCATTACCAACAAAGGCTTTTGTGAAAGATATTACATTACAGTAAGCGTGTTAAATGCTTTCTCCCTGTGCCAATCCGATTTATTACATAATTTAATTTCTGAATTTAACTGTTTTGGGTACATTGAATGTATGGATTACTTGGGTTGTTAACGGCCTCTGATGAAAATTTCATGTCAATGGCATTTGTCAAATCGGAGTAACACAAGAGAGGAGAGAGGAGAAACACAAGAAAGTTGTGCTACAAAAAAATGGACCAGACTCGGTCACTAACTCCCTAACAACAAACTTTCGCCCTGCCCTATGTGCCCTAAAGATAATATCTAACTAGGCCAGTGAGCAGTGATGGCTAACTTGTCTTTGGGGTCATCAGGTGGGAACTTCCTTTCACCAGTGTTTTTTCGTCTAGTTAGTCCCAGGACTCCTCCAGGAGGCTAGACAGTGGTCACTGGCCTCCCAGACCCATCCCCCTAATGCCAGCCATCACTGCTCCTCACACAAAGACACTATCTCAAACAGCACTACCGTCTACTGAGAAAAATTGTGATATGCTCAATACTTATTTTATTCGTAGTATGTGTTCAGATAGTGGCCCTGATGGTGACAGGATTCATAAATACCTAATCCCAGCAGTGCAATGGATCATATCACTTCACTTTTCATGAATTAAAGAGAAAACACCTTCATTTAGTGGTAGTTCAATGAGAGCACTTAAAGCCTGGTATTTGTATTAAATACCAGTCAGAACAGAAGAGATGTGGACATAACTGTATCAAGATTTACATAGAATTAACATGAAAGTGACTGTTTCATGAAGAAAAACTTGTAGCATTGCTTTAGAAAAACCTCAACTGACAAACAAGTGATCCCTACCTGTAAAATGGTTAGTGGGCCCACAAACCTGAAACCTGAAGAAAGCAGCAAAACTGTAGAGATTTGGATGATGACATGTAAAGGTTTGTTGTCATAAGAAGCAAAAATATAGAAAGACAAGATGGGCCTCTCCTGTACAGTCTGGGCCCCTAAGCCCCACCTCATTTATCTCAGGGATAGTGTGTTCACAGAGACAGTGTAAGATGTGGGAAGCGTAAAGCATGTAGACTGTAAGACTCACAAGAAACAGCTCATCAGCTCTCCCCACCCACTGGCTTATCAGTGACCAACAACACCCCTTACACACGCATGCACAAATTTAGTGAGGACACACCCTCTTCATGTCCCTTTACCTCAACTATCAAAACTAATCTTTAAACTAAACCTGATTCTAAGAATCCACACAACTGTTCACACATCAAAAAAGATGAATAGACAGTGAATAGTCTGTGTTAGCTCATACAACACACCAATTTAACCAACAACTAACCAAAAACCACTATTTGCTGAGTATGAATATGGAGCCCTGATCGGTTTCCTTGTTTTGTTCCTTGTTTTTTTAACACAATAAATGAGAAGGAAAAGAAATAGAAAAAGGAAGGATTTCTAGTTGAAGGTCTACATTACATAATTACCACATACATAGTATAAAACACAGTGAATTTCTAACATGACATCCATCCAGTCATCGGGTGTTAGTAATTCATTCTATAAATTCTGAAGGACTGGAATTGTTCTTTAGCAATACATTCAGAATGTGATAACACTATTGGTCTGTTGAAATGAGACGCAACTCAAACTAGATCTTAAAGACCAATCGGATGAAGAGCCAGATTTTGACCTGGTTAAAGTAATGTTTTTCCATCACAAAGGCACAGAATGAGTGAAATAACCAGTCAATACCATGACACCAGACTACAGTTAACCAATGTCAGTTTCATAAAGTGAGACGGGCATTGATACATCACAAACCTAAGCAATCAATTCTGTTATAATCAGTGATGTGGTGAAATCTTTGTCCATCACATTAGCCAACTTGTTCGGTAAGCTTCAGGTACAACCTATGACCAGATTTCTCGGCCCAAGCATAGGTATTTTCTTTCATCAACCTCAGAACTGAAAACACAACTTATGCTAAGAGGAAGCTGCACATACCCCCCCCACACACACATACAATCACTTTCTATAAACATGCTCAAAATGTAAATAGGTAGAGAGCTGAGAGATGACTCAGCATCATGGTGACCTCAATAGCTCTTCCCTGTGATGTCTGTGTGCATGTTTGGTGCCGTAAGACTGTAGTGTGTTATCTCATGAAAAATGCTGACTGAGGCAGATGCAGTGTGCAGATACAGATTGCTATACCTCCCAAGTCCTTATCACCATCTTATTCCTTTACACTTCAATTTGCAATGCAAATAAACTGGTTAAACTGTTTCTCCTAAGTACTGGTTCTGCATTGTGGAGTCAGAACAGAATTCATACCTCCCATTTTTTTCACTTTCACTAAAAAGTCAGCTAGGAGATGAGTAAAAACTTCCATCCATCATTTATCCATACCGCTTATCCATCCATTGTAGGACACAGACCTTCATAGGACACTCTTTGGTCTGGCAAATTCAGAACAAGTTTCACCACTGGGGAACAAATAAAGGAATTTTACAGAGCTCCTCTGGTGACGTTCCAAAAATAAAGTGGATTTTAATTATTGTTGCCCTTTAAATGCAGACTCTGTATGGAGTGGGCTGTTGGTTTGACATAGACTGATTTCATTTTACTTTTTCATCTCGAAATGAAATTAATGAAATGAAATTAAGTACTGAAGGCACTCAAATGGAGTGAATCTTCTCAACAATTCAACTGCTCAAATGCATGGGCTTCAACACAGGAAATATGCTGATCTGGGGGAAGTGTATTTCTCTGCAATCAAGTGGGCCGCCATTCACAACAGTTGCAGTTAAGCCAGCCACAGTTAAGGAAAATAGTTGAGCCTCTGCTGGGAAAAACACAGTAGCAGTACCAAAGGCAGTGAAAATAAAAGTTACATATACAGGTGCATTCCAATACATTAGAATATCATAAAAAAGTTTATTTATTTCATGAATTCAACTCAAAAAGTGAAACTCAAGATAAAGGGGACCATGGTGTCTCAAGAAGAACATAAAATTGCCCTGTTTGCAGATGATATTCTGATATACTTGGGGCAGCCAATTAAGTCCCTGCCAGTATTGCTCATAAACCTAAGAGAGTACGGTTTATTATCAGGTTATAAACTGAACACCCACAAATCTCAAATTTTGACATTTAACTATTGTCCTAGCCAATCCTTCAGAGAGGAATTTAAAGTGAGTTGGGAATCAAAGATAATTAAATGTTTAGGTGTGAATATTCCTAAACAACTGAACGCAATTATATCAGAAAACTATGATCCCCTAATTTCCAAAATTAAATCAGATCTGACCAGATGGAATTTAGCCATTCTTTAGGACTAGGACAGAGGATGGAAGCAATAAAAATGAACGTGTTATCTAGATTATTATATCTGTTTTAAAACATATCAGTAGAACTTCCGAAGGGGTATTTTCAAGAATTAGACAAATTGATATCACGATTCATCTGGCAGGGGAAGAAGCCGAGAATTTGCTGTAATACTCTTCAATTAGCAAAAGACAAAGGAGGGCCCTCTCTCTCGAATATTAAAAATTATTACAAAGCGGTGCAAATAAAAAATTTGGTTAACATCTGTAACCTTTCCTATAAAGTGAAGTGAAAAGACATAGAATGTCAGATATCTGGTGGAATCCCATTACAAGCAATCATAGCAGACAGTGGGTTGGTTACTTATCTAAAAGACATAAACCCATTGAAAACGTCAATCAGGATCTGGCATAGGTTAGTTAATGAAAACAAGGCCAAAGAACCATACTGGATTATAAAATGGATAGGATATGACTTAGATTTTTTACCAAACAGAATGGATGCAAGATTTAAACAATGGGTTGCTTAAGTGTTCACAAAACACAGTAACCTCTATGAGTAGGACATGATGCGACAATTCCAGGATATAAATAATACTGGGTTTAACCAATCAGGACTTTTAAAGATTTTTGCAACTCAGACATTACCTAGAGAAAATAATCAGAAAGGAAGAAGAAACTAATTTGCAATTAGTGAAGACATTTCTACTCGCCTACAGGTCAGACCCTGAACATGGATACATATCAAAGATATATGGAGTGTTACAAAAAGTATTTTTTAGAGTTCCAGCTCAAAGGATCTCCCAGGGAGCAAGTACATGTTGCTGGAGATCCTGCAGAGAGAATAAGACAACACATTTTCATGTGTTTTGGGCCTGTCCGGTTATTTCAAATATTGGAAAGAAATTAAATTGACCATGGAGAAAATCATGAGAATAGGGATCCCATTAGAGTTTGAGACTTAATGCCTTGGATTAAGACCAGACACTGTGAAGGGGTCTGAAAACAAATATATATGTATATGACATCATTTGCAGGAGAAGTTATGAATGAAAGGGGGGACCATATGGAGGAGTTGAACCTACTAATTTTACAGCTGTTATTGTCTATTTTTATTCACTGCTGTATATGTACCTGTTTTACGTATTCTATTTTAATTTTTCTAGTTGTCATTGCTTTTTCTTATTGCTTGGATCCTTAAGATGTCCAAGAGCCCTGAAACTGTATATTCCTATAAAGCTGTGATGGGAGAGTGTGAGGGTTCTTTTGCAATTATGTGCATTTGCTTTCTTTCTTTTAATTAACTTGTTTATTTCATGTTATCTGTTTACCTACTTTTCTTTCATTACCCAATTTTATAAGACTAAATGAATAATATAACCTACTTTTCTTCAAATAAAAGTTTAATAAATAAAATAAAATAAAAGTGAATCTCATATTTTATTTTTTTTAAATCACACACAGGTAGATCTATTTCAAGTGTTTATTTCTTTTCATTTTGATGGTTTTAACTCAACAGTCAATGAAAAACCAAAATTCTGTATCCAAGAAAATGTGAATATTGTGGAAAAAGTTAATTATTCAAGACTCCTGGTGTCATGCTCTAATCCACTATTTAACTCAAAACTTCGGCCTTAGAACGGCCTCAGCCTGGTTCAACAGGCTACACAATCATGGGGAAGACTGACAGTTGGCCAGAAGACGATCATTGACACCCTGCACAAGGTGGTAAGACACCACAGGTCATTGCTAAAGAAGCTGACTGTTCACAGAGTGTTGTATTCAAGGACGTTAATACAAAGTTGAATATAAACAAAAAATGTTGGAGAAAGATACACAAGCGACTTAGAATAACCGCAACTTTGAGAGTGCTCAGTGCTGCTAGAGCCAACATGCCACACCACAAAATAATGTTAAAATGTCTCAAATTTACATTTTATTTGATTTGCTCGTCCCTCTTTTGCCAAATTTTAACTCAATCAGTCTATTAAACTGCAATTCTGTTCAATTACCATCCAATGTGTAAACTCTGCTAGGTCTGGTGCTTATGTGTTATCTCGATGGAGGAGACAGGTACGTCTGTTCCGTCACCCTCTGCAGCGCCAATGGACTGCACCATCCTCACCACCCGCACTCACTCACTCTCGACCGCACCGTCAACTCCATCCAGACGGGATGGCTGCGATCACCAGCGCCGACTCAACAGCTCAGATTGAGACCTTCTCGATATGAAGGTTAAAGACCACATAAACTAATGGACGGTCTCCACACCATAGACATCCAGCGGGGGACACTCACCTTTGGTCACACAGTAACACGGCCCGGTCCTCTCCTGCTGCTTCAACGTTGCTCCATGTTTCAGGCGAATCCGGTCGCCCAGGCCGGAACAGGGGGATGCGCCTGTCTGCTAAAAAGGGCAGGGTGACAGGAAGCTGGAGACATAGTGTGCTCAGGATAGTAGCGCAAGTGTTTAACCTGTGTTTAGATCCAGACAGTCAGCTGACAGCAAGCTGAAATCACGTGGGCAAACTAAAATAATACCTTTAAAATTATTTAGTGGAGTTACGAAGAAAAGTTGATTATTGTTATCTGTGCTATAGCTTTACATGCAGACAGATGTTTAAATATATAACATTTATTGTACTTCTTCTGATATGTGTTGGAGGCACTGAGTTCTTTCAGGCCAGAAAGTCAACAAATCATTGGACCAGATGAGAATCAAAGAGAAGCTGCTGGAGTCTATATCACCACTGTGTTGTTGTGCCACCTCAATGTACCCTTCTAACCCTTTCTTTACTATTTGTTGAGATCAAGGTTCTAAATTCTAAATTGGCTGATAGGCAGAGAACTCCCTGACTTTGCAGATAAGTAAAAATGATGATGTATTCTGCAAACAGAAGAATCATTTAACAAGGCTCAAAAACATTCATCCTGCCAGGTAATTACAACACAAATAATCATCTGGCTATTTATTTATTTATTTGGTCCTCAAAATTTCCCAGAAACAAATTGACACACACGATCTTCATACAGTACTCAATCATCTCGATTATATCCGCACAAGGATGCTCCAAACTGTTATCAAGGGGTGAATAGAGGTCAGTTTGACAATATTGAACTGCGCCTCAATTTCACGAAACGAACACCGTCATTTTTATTCGTATCATTGATATTATTAAGCTGTTTCACAATTTGACAGGTAAAATAACCATTTCATTTTGAATGTCAAACCGGAAGTGTTACATCAGTTTTGCCACAGATAGCTCTTTTGCTAGCGTTATCGTCGTTACCTCAGGATCAGCTGCGGAATTATCTGTTATTTTTTGGCTGTGTCGAGGTTGGTATATTGGTAACTGCCTGTCTAGTGGTAATCAGAATTGAGACTTAGTTCAAACGAAATCGGGTGGCCTAAAATGAAAGCAATACTGACGGTTTATTTGCTTTTTAAATTTGCAATCTCGCCCACGAGCTAACGTTAGCTAATAGCCTTATCTTACAACCACCCGATCTCCTGCACAGCACATTTACTAGTTCACTTAAAGTATGCAGCTGAAGTATGTTGCTGTTTAATGTATCAAATATTTTTTGTTCAGTTTGATTATATTACGTAGTAAATGGAGACGTTATTACGACAACGGCAATGCTAGGATCACTGGGTTATCTCACTTCTGCTTTCGTCTTACTGGTTTCTCTGTTTATGGCTAACAAAAAGTATAACACATCTGCTTTTTGGATACATTGCAGATACTCATTGGTATGAAGTAAAGATAATACCGTGTCGATACATAAGTTAAAGCGACCTAGGTGAGGCTGTTAAGCTTTGGTATGTACGCTGTAAACAAGTGTCAATGTAGCTATTAAATAGCCTTAGAGTGTTCGACTGGTGCTAACTTTAAAGTCATGTGACTAGTTTTAATAAGTCCTCTGTTTGTGAATCGCACACTGAAACAATATTAAGTATTAACTCCGGCTGTCTAAACATTAATCTCCTCTAGTTTAGACAGTTGGAGAACTTGTTTTTGTCGCATGTGTCTTTCTTGCAGTGATTCGTATGCTTTCGAAAAAATAAAAACTTTAGAAAGTTGTAATAAATGAAACAATTGACAAATTCACTTCCCAAAACTAAAAATTATAAAAATCAAAATCAGATTAACCACATTTCTGTTTCTTTTCCAATGGATGAAGTGCTACCCTGCAAGGAAAATACATATTTAAACAGTGAAATTATTTATATTCAAAGTCGTCCCTGTATTCTGTACAAAGAAACAGTATGTACATATGGTGAAACTGTATGTTTATGTTAATAATAAGTATGAATTTAATCTAGAGGGATTGAATGCAGATTTATTTCCAAGGTACACAGCACTCACTGAAGTTGTTGAAACAACAAAAGGGTCAAACATAAAAATAAATTAAGAAAAGAAATGATTTAAATAGCTGGAGCTATATTGTCTAGTCTTTCACTCTTGCATACAGAATTCTTGGAAGTTGCTCTACTCTTGAACTCCGGTATTTTCATCAAGGGGGTTCTTCACGCTGGGAGTTGTGTGTGGTCCACCTGTAGGGATGTCGTTCTGTGCTATAGTGCTATATAAATAAATAAAGTTTAAGTTTGAATTTTGTGACGTTGCTCTGTCCTTTGCAGAAAGGTTCATTGTTGAACCACCATAATGACAGTTTCCCAGTGGGAGCTTCCTCCTGAACTATGTTGTCGACCCATGGCGTTTGTAGCGCTAACTGGTTTGGATGTGGTATACAATGCTGTGCACCGAGCCATCTGGGATGCCTTTTGCGCTAACCGTCGAGCAGACAGAGTTCCCATCTCTTTCAAAGTGCTCCCAGGAGACCATGAGTATCCCAAATGTCGCACTAAGGTAAGTGAATAATGTAGATGTCCAATGAAAGATGACATGAAATTGGTATATAGCCTTTGCATTTGCTCATATACAGATTAGTCAGATTACTGTGTGCATCTGAAAACAACCAAATCAAAAGTATTCTCAAACAGCTGTATGCTCTCTGTAGCGAACATCATATGAGTGGTACATCCCCAAAGGCATTCTGAAAACTGGATGGATGAATAAACATCTGAACCTGGTGCCTGCTCTGGTGGTTCTCTTTTATGAACTGGACTGGGATGACCCACAGTGGAAAGAGAAACAATCTGAATGTGCTACTAAAGTGGAGATTGTCAGGTGGGTGAACATTTTTTGCATTCAGAGGAACAGAGGAAGTGGCGAGAGCAAGTAGCTGACTTTTACACTGTTCTTGTTGAGGCCTCTGAACAGTTTGTCTTGTGTGTGTCTCTCTGTTCTAGACATTCAAGATGGTTTGTCAGTTTTGATCTCTCCCGGTTTTTGTCAAGTACAATTCATATATTCACTTTAAGCATTTGTATTCAATTTTAGTAAGCAGTTGCGTTAGCATTGGTACAGTCCCTATTAAGCCCCTTAAATGCAAATAAAGTCGTGACTTTGATGGAACTGTTTTTGAATCATATTAAGGTGTTCTTCACTTGGGTCAGTACTAAAGTCTCTGACATTTGCACAGTTCCACAGATAAATGTGCATAAACTGGGAGCAGCCTGGGTTTTATATACCAAACACTTTCACACGTTCCTATCAGAAATTATAACCAGAGTAAATTTCACCTACCCTTTTTTTTTTTTATATGTTTGCGTGTGTTCAGGACCAGTCTTCAAGGCAGGAACACCAAGGTGGCTGTGGTTCTAATCCAGAAGAAAACACCTCTGCCTCCAGGTAACAAGTAATTTTAGTTTGCCTGCTCATTGTCACCCCACCCCTCTCAGTCCTAGTGTTTTTTTTCCTTTTTTTTTAAATGCATGCATCTATCTATCTATCTATCTATCTATCTATCAGTCAATCAAAGCTGTCAGTATCCTTCTACAGGAGAGGACCTAGTAGCCTCAGAGAGAGCAGCAGCTCTTTGCAACGCATGTGATCTGTCTGGAAAGAGTCTGTTTGTACTGCCACACACTGACCACTTGGTGGGCTACATTATAAGGTAATGGACAATATTTCAATGTACATTTCCCTCCAAAAGTATTGCAACAATGAGACCAATTCCAGTATTTTTCCTGTTGACTGAAAAAGTATTAGTTAAGACAGAAATGAGACAAGAGATGAGCATTTCATCTTTCATTTCCAGGTATTTAAACCCTTTTCTGATACATAATACACTATCTGATACACAGCGAGAATAGTTTGTAATGGACAACCAAATTTCTAAGAGAAAATATAGACTTAAATAGATTAAAGTGGATAATACTCAATATTTAGATGGAAATCCTTTGCTTACAAAACTCCCATCAATCCTGTGACCCACTGACTCATAAAACTTTTGCATTCTTTCTTTCTCCAGTCCTTTTCGGTTGTGTGTTTTTGGGGGTTACTCCAATCTCTTTAGCAAGTATGCTCTGTAGGGTTTAACTCTGGAGATTGATTTGGCCAGCCCATCTTCCACTTCTGGTCCCCAATCAACTCCTTTTGTTATTTTGGCAGACTGTTTGGGTCATTATTTTACTGTATGACAAAGGATCTCCCAATCAGTTTGGTAACATCTTTCTTTAAATTGGTAGACAACATGTTTTTGTATACTTCTGAGATCATTATGCTACTGCCATAACGAGTTACATCATCAATGAAGATTAATGAGCTCATTCCAGAAGAAGCCATGCAAGTCAAAGCCTTGATATTACCTTCACTGTGTTTCACAGATGAGCTTTTATGATTGGGATTGTGAGGAGATGCTTTCTTTCTCCAAATTTTAGCATTTCCCTCACTTTGGTAGTGGTTAATCATTGGCTCATCGGTCCATAAAACTTTATCCAAGAACTTTTTAAGCTCATCTCTATTTTTTTGCAAACTCCAGCCTTGCCTTCCTATTTTTCTCTGTCTTCTGCGAATAGTAGATTGTGATATCTTCACTTCTGACATCTGAAGGCTGTTGCTGATGCCATTAACAGTTGTTTTATGGCCTTTCTTTACAGCTCTCACAATGTTTGTGTCGTCAGCTGCTGACATCTGTTACTTACTATACCAATGGTTTCTTTCTTCTTCGGGACATTCCAAAAGTTAGTACTGGCTATGGCCAATGTTTATGCAATGGCTCTGATTGATTTCCCATCCTCTCTCAACTTCACAATTACTTGTTTTTCACCCATAGACAGCTCTCTGGTTTCCATATTCGTTACAACTCTAATTATAAATGCTGTCTGCACAGGCAAATCCCAAATCTAAAACTAAACGAAAACATTCAGCACTATTTAGTGTTTAAATAATCAAGGTAATAAAACAGACCTGACCACATGTTCCAATACTTTTGCTCATATAAAGAACAAAATGTGCTGTCTTTTAAGTTGTGTATCCGATCCAGATGTAAATACCTGGAAATTAAAGCTGGAATGTTGAGCTCTTGTCTCATATTCATCTTTTGATGTCATACCCAAATGTATTCAGTCTCCAGAAAAATAAAGGAATTGGCCTCACTGTTGGAATACATTTGGAGGGGAGTGTAGCATCACCACAAGTGGAGTAGGGAGGCAAAATTAAAGTTTCACTCAGAGGATGTCTGTGATCCTGCAGGCTGGAGAATGCCTTCTATGAACATGCTCAGACATACTACTACACTGAGATTCGCCGTGTCAAGTCACACAAGGAGTTCCTCAACAAGACAACTCATCAGGTATATACATACAAACTCTACCTGCTTGTTGTGTGTAGGGAAAATTATGATTCAGCATAACCGCAAACTACCCCAATGTAACATTTATTCCACATAATATGCAATTAAATGTCAAATTCATCTCTATGTTCCAGCTGCTGTTTGTCAGACACCAGTTTAAAATTGCTTTCTTCAGTGAGCTGAAACAGGACACACAGAACGCTCTCAAGTGAGTCTGAGGCTACAGCTTCACGATTTACTGTAATCAGCTCCTTGGAGAACCTTAGACAATAGGGGTGTAAGGAAACCACTTTGAAAGTTACTAAATGTAACTTAGGTTTGTTTTACATTGACAGAGTAAGAAAATCACCAGAATCACTCGGATTGTTTATTGTGATCATACTTTAAGAGCGTGTTAGCCACCAGCACTAATATGATAGGTCATTGACTCCTGATACATACAGTGTATGGAGCCTTCATCCTCACAGACTATGAAACTTTTTCCATTCAGTCTTTTCAGACAAAAGCTGTGTCTTGAGAAGTGTGAAACATTTTTATATTCTAGCTCTTAAGTATGAGCTTGTATCTATGAGTGTTTGTCTCCATAGGTATTATAGAACTGCGTACAGTCTTGTTCATGAGCTCAGATCCCATGAGACCAACATGTTGGAGATCAAAACTATGTCTGGATTCATCAACTATAAGGTACGTGGCTGTTGAAGTCACAGGTGTTCGGGTTGGCTGTGACCTTCACTCAGTCACAGTGTGTGGGCAGTGGAAAACATTCACAACACTGCAGTAATATCATAAACATTGATTACGGTTAAGATTAGCGTTGTTATACCTTTGCATAGGCATTACAAATTTTTATATTAATGCACTTCTGGTTATTGTACCAAGTGCCCCAAACCTGGAAAACCCAAAATGCTGTGCTACCATTATCTTTTTGGTGAATGGTGGATCCTCTGGAAAGTTTCCATTTCCTTAAGTCAGGTGTGTAAAGATTTGAGAAGTTGTAGACTGTTTTTCTTTATTATTACATAAAATTTACCCAGAGGAAGCAAAACTATCTTAAAAACTAGTGATTCCCATATGTGTAAAACAAACTCTTTCTGTCATTGTCCCTTCATAGCCGTCCTTTTCTGTTTCTTCAGATCTGTCGTCTATGTTTCCAGCACAATACTCCTCTGGATGCCATAGCTCAGTTCAGGAAGCACATCGACTTGTGTAAAAAGAAGATTGGCAGTGCTGAACTGTCTTTTGAACATGCAGCATGGATGTCTAAACAGTAAGATAGAATGACAAACATTAAATTATATGCATGCCTGCAAATCTGTACACAATGTAACAATTACTGGTATAAAGCACAGACAAATACTCCTGTTGCTGACAAGGAGAACCGACTCTTTCAAACCACAATATACATACATACATACAGTACCAATCACATGTTAGCGGTTTAATATCTTACCTCAAACAAATGCTGGTGAAGAGCTACACTTAATGAAGAAGCATGTAACTTTGTGACCAGTGACCGGGGATGGAGTGTTTCTGAAACTGCAGATCTCCTGGATTTTCATTCCCAACAGTCTAGAGTTTTGAGTTAGAAAACCCATGTTTAACATAGAGCATTACCATAATGCTGCTGCTCTATGTTAATGAGAGAGGTCAGGGTTCAAGAGGGAATGCACAGACTTGTTGGAGCTGGCAGAAAAGCCACAGTGAATGCACATAAAGATGAATGCCTGGTCTCCATTTCTGGTCCTCATCATTAATTTTCAAACCAGATAGGTTAATCGTGCTGTTGTTATTCCGTTAATACTTTCAAGTTGTGAGTGTCAAGAAGCCATGAACGCCGAAAAGATTGACATAAGTCGGCTTATTCCACTGTATTCATGTTATGGAGGTGCTTTGCATTGAACAAAGAAGTACTGCTTGCATGTATGATAAATTTTATATAGCCAATTGTTTTTAGGTCCATGCCATTTTCATTGGATTTGTGCAGGTACAGTTGTAATATACACACTGTTTAAAAATGGGACCTCAAACCTCAATCCAATAAACCACCTTTGGGATGTGGTTGAAGGTGGATTTGTAGCATTACTCATTGTATAAATGGGCATGAATGATGTAAACTAGTCAACATAGAGCAAAGTCATTCTAATTTGGTACAATTGTCTAGTCATTATCTCGGCTCAGGACAGTAGCTCTTCCTTTCTCTTATGTGCATTTATTGTCAGGTTCCAGTCATTTGGTGATCTTTTTGATGAAGCAATAAAACTGGGTCTGACAGCCATCCAGACCCAGAACCCTGGTTTCTACTATCAGCAGGCTGCCTGTTTCAGCCAGGAGAGAAAACAGCTGGCACAGCAGCTTTGTCAGGTGACAACAATCTCTCAAACTGTAACTACCTATAATACTAAGTACTGCATATCGTAATTTACCTCCCCTCCTACGACACTGGTTTTATGATTCCAGTAATACTACGTGTGCTAATATGCTAGTGCTACCATGGATTTACACACAGTTTAATTCCATCAGGACAGGAAAAGTGTATACACTACATCTTTTGCTTCATGTTTATTTTTGTTAGTTCTAAGTAAATCAGTCAAAACACATTTAATTAACCACGTTAAACCTGACATGAATGACCAATGCTACCCTAGCAATATAAACTAAATGATCAATCTGTGGTTTCTGGTTCTAGGCTGCAGTGAATTATCCCTCCCCTGACCCACTGGACACTCAGAGTGGAGGATTGGACTTCTATGGGCAGAGACCATGGAGACAAGGACACCAGAGTAGGCACAAAAGAGAAGGATATCAGCATCATCATAGCATTAAGTAATGTCAGAAATGTATGGTGAAAACATTAACTGTTGTTGTTTGTAGGTATTGATCCTCCGGATGGAGAGAAGGAAAAGACTGGGATTCTAGCCCTTCAGAATAAAGAGATAGATGTTGCACATTCTGTAAGTGTACATACCTCAAACACAGCTGTGGCCATACTGGGCCATACTGGGCCTAACTGCTAGTTTTGCCCTTTGTTTTTCGGGACAGAAGTTAAAATGTAATCTCCTATGTTATGAATTCTTATAGTATTCTAATTTCTATCTGTTACCTTGTCTTCTTTTTTGGGGGTGGATGGGGGAAGTGGGGACGGTAACAGAGTATAAAAATCCTAACCCTACACATTAAGACTTTACATACCAGCAAATGTACAATCATCAAACTGAACATTGAGTATGTCTGTTTAATCTGAAAAAGAAAGATTTTGGGAGCATATCGCAGTAGTAATCCAGGGTACAGGGAGCATACCAATTTGGTTCCTATTTCCTGAGAGGCTGTTGAAGATTCATTTTGCATTTAGTGTGTCTCCACAGCCACTTTTAGGCGGTGTATTAAAAAGTGATCTTCTCTTGGAACAGGAACTGATTATAGCTCTTCTCAGCAACGCTGTTGCCCAGTTCAAAAAGTACAAGTGTCCCCGAATGAAAAGTCACCTCAGTGAGTATCATTATGTTGTCTTGATCACTACAGGTCAATTACCACTACAAGGGTTCAAATAATCTAGAGCTAATGAGTGCTGAAATTCATTGTTACTGTTATTTTTTAACCACTTTTACAGCCACTGTCAATTTGTACTGTATTGTCTTTTCATATAAAGACATTCATACTTGAAATTATCATGATAATGTACTAAAGCACCTTTGTAAATGATTCTTCCTTATTTTGTCAGTACCCATCGTTTGTTTCTACATTACTGCATCAATACACAGATTTCTCATAGGATAAAGTGATGAAGTGATTTTATGTCCTAAAGATCAAAGGTCCAAATGTCAATGTCAATGTGAAATCATTCAGCATAAACTCATTGGGTCACTTTTGTAATTTAAGAAGGAGAGACTGTGACCATATTTGCTGCAAATTGGCTTGTTGTGTAAACCTACAACAATGAGGTGTGAATATAATTTCAAAACTTTATCCTGTGCAGCTCTTTAAAGACAGAGATCAAAATGCCCGTTAAAGTTTTCCAAACAACCTCCACAGGAGATACTACAACAGTATGTGTCTCAAAGCCCACTTTTTACCACGATGACATGCACACACAAGCACACAGGCATAGCAGCTCTGCTGTTGCCACTACTGAAAATAGCTAGGGTTTCAGGTAGAGATTTTTTTTTTTTTAGTCACACGGTCATCTACTTGCTGTTATGATTGGTAATCTGTTGTTAAACATTTCTTGTACACTGTCTTTCCTTTTTGTCTGTGTGCTAGTGGTGCAGATGGGGGAGGAGTACTACCATGCCAAAGACTACACCAAAGCCCTGAAGTAAGGAACAATACTGAAGTAGTAGCTTTTTACTGAGAGGAGTGTCTCTGGTAATTGCAGTATGGATAAGTTTATACAGTAAATGGTGATATGTGAGCAGCCAGTCTTACATTGATCAGATAAGTGCTTTGTGGAGTTTTTACACTTACCTGTGTGTGTGTGTGTGTGTGTGTGTGTGTGTGTGTGTGTGTGTGTACGTTCAGGCTGTTGGACTATGTGATGTGTGACTATCGTACAGAGCGATGGTGGGGACTCCTGACAGCCATATTGATCACAGCTCTGCGCTGTGCCTATTTGATGGCCAGTGTTAAAGACTACATCATATACTGCATGGAACTTCTGGGTAGAGGTAAGCAATATGGCTCCACCCTAATACAGAACCATCATTAAACACCAATCTCATCCACTTTCTGTTTGTTTGAAGCAGTGACAATATCAGTGATTGTTAACTTAGCTTAGTTAACTTAAAATGTTACATCAGCTGTTTTCGCCTGATGTCGCATCCCAGTGTTTATGCCACTGTGAAACTTTTTTTAAGATTAAGTTTGTGTCAGGACATAGACAGACAGGAAGTGGAGCCAAGAGCAGGGGAATGAAATACAGAAAAATCAGCTGTGAATCAAATCAAGCATTGGCCTGCAGAGTATGTGTGCCTGTATTATATGCTCCCCAACAACCCAGCAATCGGGGGCTCCAATTTGGTGCATGGTGGTCAGGAACTGACTCATATATATTAGGTTTGGATCTGACCTCATAGCTGATACCCCTCCTCTTCATCCCACAGCACAGTCCCTCTAATCACCTGGGGACAGATTCTCCAATCTTTTCTTAAGTCGCAATGTCGCAATTTACCCACAACATCCCCCACCCCTCCCCAGAACAACCCATTGGCAAATACACCTATGGTGGACACCTCCCTCAACAGAAACAAAGCAACAAGCCCACATTATAGTAGTCCCCATACCCAGTGTTACAGTATTAATCTTGACTGGTTAGTTACATTAGAGGCTTAAGTTTTCATTGTAGGAATTTTGTCTTAAAATGTTGTCTTAAACTTGAGAATACCATTTATGCTTAAGTGTTTCATTAAGAAGAAACTTACGAAGAAAGTTGAGAAAATACTTTAGAACTTTATTAGAGAATATAAAATTTTCTGTTTTTTATTCTTAATACAGTAATTGGGGAAAAATGGCACTTACGTTTTTTCTTCTGAACAACATTGATGATGATGATTGATCTGTCTGAAGTTATTGTCTCAGGTGTCAGAACTCACAAAGTGATATCATGACAAAACACAATTGACTATCAGCAGTTTGACTCCAGAAATATCCGAATATAAAGCATCCTTGGTTTACAACCTAATATTAATATCATTAACAGCATATAAAGCTCAGTGAACTCTGGAAAAGCTAATGATATACCATCTTTTTTCTAGCTTCAACATTGAAGGAGGAACAAAAGGGGAGAATTGAGAAGAATTTCTTCAAAGTTCTGATGGTGAGTGGACAGAATGTGCAGAATCATTCAGTGAGACTATGATTGACATGGATTGTCCGTCAGTTACTATATGTTGTCTGATCACCCAGGATTCCCTGTTTTCGAGTGTCAGTGTCTTTCTTTTCCATCAGAACGAAGTTCCAGACCCTGAGCCAGACTGTGATCCGTCTTCTGTTGCGGTAGCCAGGTCGCTGTGGAATGACTGCATTGCTTTAGCAGCATCTAATGAATTCACCATAGAAGTGCAGGACTACATACCATTTAGTTAGTATTTAAACTTTTGCTCATAGAATCTGTAAAACAATACACTTGTTAATTGACGTCTACCTTGAGGTGAGAAGATAATGACAACAGTAATGAGTTGTATGTTGTTAAAAGACACAGCTGCCTTCTTGTATCACAGTGACATCGATGTGTAAATCTATTTAATGAGAACTCAGGTGTTTGTAACCTTCCTTCTCTCTCCAATTCCAGTTCAGTGTAAGGCCAAGTTCTGCTCTCCTAGCTTCCATATAGACCAGCCCATCCAACTGCAGGTCTTCCTCCGCGCTGACTGTCCTCATCCAGTGCCACTGAACAAGTTGGCCATTAGCCTCAGTAATCAGGTACACACAAAAAATGCATGACCTCAGGTGAAAAAAATTAACTTGTGTGTTCTGTGGATAATCCCCATGTGTTGTGTTTCGTGTGTTCATGCAGAGGACACTTAGAGCCAAACGTATAACGTCTTTCATCTCCAAAGGAGCACAATTAAAATAATAAGGATATATAAAAAAAAAAAAAAAAAACCTATAGATTTAAAGCTCTGTGATGGACTGGCAACCTGTCCAGGTTGTACCCTACCCTCACCCAATGTTACCATCTTTATCTTCCTAATGATTCTGTGTCTGTAGGAGTACAACCAGTGGTGTGTGGTGGAGTCATTGGCTCAGGAGACCATGAGCTTGTTGCCAAGGGCAACCAAATGCTTCAACTTCAGATTTGTAGCAAAGAGTGAAGATGTTGGCAAGAAGATCGAGGTAAGTGTGGTCAAGATACATATTTTTGCACCTTTGAATTCTTAGGCTTAAGTTAGGTTAAGGGGTTAAGGAGTGTGTCTTCACAAAGAAATACAAGAGAGTGTGTGAGAGAACGACTAAACTAGCTTCTGCCTGTGTTTGTTTCAGATGACAGGTATTGAGGTGATGCTGGGCAGGGACAATGGCCGCTGCGTGTTTCTGACCTGGAGAGGGGCAGGTGGAGACATTGCCTCCCACCATGAAGCCTTGCAGGCCACCAGATCCTCACGCCGATGGGGACGAGGATTTGAGATGCGGCCCGAGCTGGACTGGGACAGCCTTCTCATCCAGCACAGTACCATGTGAGGCCCAGGTCCTACAGTCAGTGTCGCTTTGCAGAGATACCAACAGTGAGATATGTTCAGGTGGTTGGTTTGTTTTTGTGTGTCCAGGATCATCTCCAGACTCCCAAAGTTATCTGTTCAGCTAAGCCACCAGCCTCCTGCTCTTATCCATGAACTGTACCGCATTAGCGTCACTATCGAATCACAAGAGGAGGGCGTGGCCAAAGATGTCACACTGACAGCAGGCCTCAAACCAGGTACACTGTGATAATTGGCTAGCAAAGCCACTGTTGTAGCACAAATATCCAACTGTGAGCCCTTGTCAGATTTAGAAACTTTCATTCACCACAGTAATGTTGTTGTTATTTTAGACATAGCTACATAATTTACCTGGTGATTGGTCTGCTCAGGCCAAGATGCCATTCTAGGACAGTCCACACATGTGACCCTGGATGGCACAAAGGTGTGTGATGACACCACACTGGCTCTTCTGCCAGATGTCCCACTAGGAGACCTGAACTCAGGCACAAAGGTACAGACACATTCCCAAAACATGTTTCAGCCAGTTTCCACCATTTTCAGCCATCTTCAGTCTACCCACAGTGAAAAACTTGCAACTCCATTTTTGCCTACTTTGGTGTTTAGTTGGAGAGAAGTGTCTATGTGAGGTGTCGGTCGACTGGGCCAAGGGTGTTCCTGTTCCATGTGGCCTACAGCATTGATACAACAGTTGAAGGACAACAGATTGTATGCAAATGTCACAAGGTAGAGAATGTGGTTACCAGTCTGGCACAGGTCTCCCTTCTGTGGATGTCTCTTGCTTCTGTTGCTATATCAAAAAGGTCCAGGGTCAACTCTGACATTATTTTGTTCTGTAAACACTCATGGTCAATATTCTGTGGTGAAACTCTGGGTGGGTATATAGTCACCATGTTTCTTTTAATTTGATTGGCTGGTAGAGGTAGATTTATTTTAGATGGTCAGTAGTTTGTGTCTTCTGTAGTTCATTCTTCTCTTGGTCTCTTGTCTTCCAGGATGAAACTGTTACCATAGAAACAGTGGTCCCATTTGAAGTGTCTGCCAAGTTTGTATCCACTAAGGTGAGTAGCTGAAACAGATCAGGGGCACAGTGTGTGTGTGTGTGTGTGTGTGTATTCTTCTTATCCATTTCTCGTCACTGACTTGTGGCTGTGTGTTCCAGTTTGAGCCTCTGGACCAGGTGGCAATAGACATTCCCTTCATGTTGATGACAGACATTTTCTCCACATCTCCCTGGCCTCTTGTGTTGGCCTCCTCATGTCTTCAGCTCCTCACTATGACCAGCAACACACCACAGCTTCAGTCGCAGTTAGAGGAAGGTACAGAACTTAAATTACTCCAGCACTGTTCCAGATCTCCGGCAAGTGTCAGTGGAATGCGATTAAAAAAACAATCAACATAAAAATAATTAAAAACTTGTTGATGCGGGATATTGTCAGGTTTGAGCAGCCAGTTGAGTTCTCCTACCAATGAGTAACACTAGCCAATCAGAGGTGGGGTGGGTCTTGGAAACCTCAGTTGAGGTGCCAATGCATTCTGAACAAAAAATTATCTCTGAGTTGTCAAACTCGGAAATTACTGCTTCCAAAATAAACATAAATGGCTGCTGCACATATTTTAGTGCTCACAAAATAGTGGAAATATGCCAAACTTATTTTTTCTCCTCTGAGTTAACCTGTAGCCTAAATACTATGATATTGGAAGTCAGAAATTTCCGAGTTGTAACATAGAATTCTCAGCTCCGAGTTTTTGTGAACGCAGCATCCAAGCTGGCGTGTTTTTCGTCGAAGGCACTGTTGGAGATGATGGAGAGTTTGTGAAGCTAGGGGAAAATGTCCCAACAGCAGACAAAGGACTGAGAAGATGTAGATAAAAGAGAGGGGCAGAGACAACAAGCCTTTTGCTTATTTATTTCCTATTTTGTATTTAGAATTAGAATAAAATAGTTTACTGATACACTGTAACTGTTTACTTGTTTAATAGTTTTTGTATAAATTGTCCTTTACTGAATTAAATAGTTGTTAAATTTAATTTCTAGTTGCTATAATTCCTCAAATTAATTGTCTTGACTGAGTTTCACATTTAACATTATCAACTGTAATTTCTAAATAATCCCCCCTGGAAAAAATTCATGCTCAGGATTTTTTCTTACTTTAAGCCCTGCAAATATTATCTTACACAGCTCCTTACACACAAGTCTCTCATGTAACGTTTTTCTGTGTGTGTTCTTAGTGGTTTTGCAGACGGGTGAATGTGCTAGTGAGTGTTTCTGTCTCCGATGTCCACCACTGACCAACAGCAATAACACGGTGGCTACAGGACAGTACTTGATATCATGGAGGAGGTATTTGCACACACACGCAAATACAGTCACAAGGGGTATAAACAACAACAATTTTATAAAGAAAATAATGCTCAGGAAAATATTTTGGGGAAGACAAAGTTGGCCAAGAGTCTCCCAGTTAAATAGTTATTATAGTTGAATTTGATTTAATTGGATTTAGTTCTGATTTAAACACCTGAGTGAGTTTCCAGCTTGTTTTAAAATGTTTGATCTGTGTTGTAATGTTGTTGGGCAGGAAGCCCTCCAATGCAGGAAGTCCTCTGATCCAGACCACAGTCACTCTCCCTCATGTCATCCTGGAGTCTGTTCCACTGTACATCCATGCTGGTCAGTGACTGCATGTCTTTCGCACTGTCCAGAACAAGGGTCACCAATCCCAGTGTGCAAGGGCTACTGCTGTGCATGTTTCCGATGTTTCCCTGCTCCAACACACCTGATTCAAATGAGTGGCTCCTGATTAGACTTCAGCAGAGCTTGTTGATTACCTGATTGCTTGAGCCCTGGAGCAGGAAAACATCTTAAACATCTTAAATCGAGGACCAGAATTGGTGACCCCTGGTCTCGAAGTTTTACATATTGTATGAACATGTAATATCAGTCAACATGTAGATTTGAGTGATATTTACCATTTGTTATAGATTTACCATCATTTGGTCGGGTCAGAGAATCTCTTCCAGTGCTTTACTACATTGAGAACAGGACTGCTTTGGTGCAGGAGGTGGATATGGCTGTTGAACCCTCTGATGCCTTCATGTTTTCTGGACTCAAACAGGTATCTCAGGTATCAGGTAGCTCTGTTGAAGTGGTAGCTGACCACTTTTAGCGACTCTCCCTCTGTCTGTATGTTACATGTTTTGCTTTGTGTGTTTTTGACCAAGTCCAGGGTGGAGGTGGATCACCACTGAGCTCTGGGTTTTAGCTTTAGTCCTCCTCCCACCGTAGGGAACATTTTGCATAACTATTCCCGCTTTTTTATGCTTTGGATCATCCCTTGGTAGCCACCTCAGATGTTACATTATGACCACTGAATGGTGAAGTGAATAACACTGATTATCTCTTAATCACTATTGGGTGTCATATACATTTCCCATCCCAAAAAGTCACCACCATACAGTGAGTAGCTTCTCATTTCTTAAACAGAAGATACATCCTGTGGTTGTGGAAAAGATGTTAATCTTTCAGAGGGGTCTAATTTTTGGCATGCGTCAAGCAAAGAAAAAAAAAAGGAGTTGGCTGAAACTACTAAAATCAGCTTAAAAACTTTCCAAAGCATTATTGAAAGTTGGAAGCATAGTGCGGAACCATCATCTTTGAGGAGGAAATGTGGTCTAAAACTGTGTTGAGTCATTGAGTGATCGTAATCAGCGATCACTTAACCGCTAGGTGAAAAAGAAAAGTAGAGCTTGCAGCTATGTTTGGGCCATGTTAGTAACAATGATTTGGGCAATGTTCTGCTGGGAAACATGCCATTCATGTTCATGTTACGTTGACACATACCTCCTACCTAAACGTTTCAGACCCTTTACATCCTTTTATGGAAACGACATTCCCTGATGGCTTTGTCCTCTTTCAGCAGAATAATGTGCAGTGCCATCAAGCAAAAATAGTTTGAGCAGCACAAAAACTATTTTGAGGTGTTGACTTGAGCTCCAAATTCCCCAGATCTAAAACCAATCGGGCATCTATAGGATATGCTGGAAAAATAAGTCCGATCCATAGAGGCCAGAGCTTGCAACTTACAGAACTTAAAGGATCTGCTACTAACACATTGGTATCAGATACCACAGCACAACTTTAGGGGTCTAGTGGAGGCCATGCCTCGACGGGTCAGGGATGTTTTTGCATCAAAAGGAAAGCAAACATAATTTTATGCAGTTGTTCATAATGTTATGCTTGATCCGTGTGTAATTGGTTGAACAATTGTGACAAATGTCGAGCTGGGGATCTAGACCTGCCCCTAATGTTATAAAGACTAAAACTGTCCTCAGTTCTGACTTAACTAAAGATTGGAGACCAGTCACAGGTTTTCATACTTTCTTTCATTTCCTGTATTCACTTTGAAATACTGACAGTGTATTCATACTGTCTGTGTCTGTCTGTGCTTGCGTGTGTGTAGGTACGTCTCCGTATCCTGCCTGGCTCAGAGCAGCGAATGCTGTATAACTACTACCCTCTGATGGCTGGTTACCAAACATTGCCCCAGCTCAACATCAGCCTCCCCCGTTGCCCGACTACCAACACACACACACTAAGACGCTTCCTGCCTCAGCGCATCTTTGTGAAGGTAATGTGCACAGATATGCACAGACACACACCTCAGTCAGTATTGTGTGAATGTGAAGGAGTCAAGTGTGCATTTCTTTGTCCTCAGCCTCAGGGTCGACAGCTGGATGACATCTCTATCGCTGCAGCTTGAGAACAACACAAACTGTATATCTGAGAAGAAGCGTTGTGAGTTGTTGAGTTTTCTCAGATGACAATATGGACAGTTTGTTTTATGTGACTCTGTAGAAACACCTGAAAACTGCATGGAACATCATTTGTTTGTGTTCCCTGAAACACTGATGTTCATATTACAGCTAAAAAACCTGTGACCTGTGTTCATATGTCTGGAGAGTGTTATATATTGAAACTGAATGTGATTATGGCTGAATTAAACCCAAGTGACACAAGCTAGCGATGCACCATTAGCATTTGTCATATAAAGTGTATTTATGAGCTGGAAAGCCTGTGACTCCAGTATTTTCACAATGACTGCAGATAAATGAGGTATCGGTAGGTGAAGCTCACCGGTGAAGACACTGGGAAATTAGTGAAGCTTATCTTCAAGGTTGGCCAGAGGACCGAGAGCAAAGGTGTCCAAATCCGGTCCTGGAGGGCCACTGTCCTGCATGTTTTAGATGTTTCCTGCTCCAACACACCGTATTCAAATGAGTGACTCCTGATCAGACTTCAGCAGAGCTTGATGGTGAGCTGATCATTTGAATCAGGTGTATTGGAGTGTGTGTGTGTGTGTGTGTGTGTGTGTGTGTATGTGTATATATATATATATATATATATATATATATATATATATATATATATATATATATATATATATATATATATATATATATATATATATATACACTATTGTGATCCACCCAAGCAGACTGCAGCATAGAAAAGTATACTTGCCCCCACCAAGTGGTAAAACATTTGCAGCATCTTTCTGCAGATGTCTAAGGATCTGAGCCAAATAAAAGGTGTGTTTTTTTTTTTTTTTTGTTTTGTTTTGTTTTTTTTCCCCCTTTGGTCTTGTTGCTTAACTCAGTTAGTTTGCTCAGAGTTGATTGAATTCAAATCACCTGTTCTGAAACTTGGAGCTTCAAACAGGACCCGCTAGATTCTCTGTGCCTACATAAAAATGGTTTGCTTAACATCCACTCACTGGATTGACTGACGCACGGTACAATGAGAAAGTCCAAGGAGCTCAGTGCAGATGTGATTCATAATTGTAGATTTACACAATTTAGAAATGTTTCTTGGAGCCATTTCCAAACAACTGCATATTCCCAAATCATCAACACAAACAGTTTTAGTTTTTGGGACGTTCAACTTTACCAAGGTCCAGAAGAAAACATAAAATGTTATAATCCGCTTGGAGGAAATTGGTATGGTTGGTCAACAAGCCAAGGCACGTGCTTGACATGAGCTGGAAGCTGGTCGAACATCTGTGTCACTCTCCAGAGTCAAGCAAGTTTTACATTGCCCTAGACTGAGGGGCTTCCTTCCGAGAATGAAACCCCTGCTTTAAATTAAAGTTTAAGTAAAAGGAAAAACACGGTTGTAAAAGTATATAAAAATAAAGATTGTATAAAGACTGCAGTGGAGTGGATTTTTATTGCAGCATATAATGGTTAAACATAAAAGAAAAAGATATTAATCTTTTATTGAGACGAAGGGAAAAAGCTCTCCAATTTAATTTGTTTATTTTTGATAGTTGCTGTTGTTGGTGCTTTGGGGTTTTTTTTTTTTGTTTTGTTTTGTTTTTTAGTTTTGCGCTTTATGGTGCCAGCGCGGTCCCGGCGCACGGTTTGAGGACAGTTACTTTAAGGGAAAATGACAAACTTCAGCTTTAGTGTAATTGTGGAGAGCTGGGATAGAATCAGAAGGGGTTCATACACGGAACAAAGCAAGCAAAAATAAGCAACCACACTTTAAATAACAAGCTCAAAAACCCGCAATCCGCGGCTGACGATATTTTACAAGCGACTTTACAGAACAACGAGCACAAAGTCGCTTATAATAAGCGGACCAGGCAACATTGTGTTTGATGGAAGGGGTGTCAATCAAATCTCGCTCTTCAGAAACAACCAATCACAGCAGAGTTTCGAGCGAGAGTGCAGAAACCCACTTCCCGGGAGTGTTTTGTTTTTTGTTTTTTTCTTTTTTTTGGCTCACTGGTCATACATTCTTCTTCGCTCGCAGCACTTTTTCCTCGCTTGGGGAGCAGTTTCCTTTGAGTCCGCGCGAGCAGATATAATTTGCGCGCTCTCAGTTAATATCTATGCGTGTATGTTTTAGTGCTTTTTGGCACTAATGTGTCGCCATACAATTCTTCCTCCATTTGACTCCATCTGTCAGTATAAATAGAGATATTTATTTTTCCAATGCTCCGCCCCTGGTCCTTCGCTGCCCAATCATCCACGACTCTCATCCAGCCACTGTGGTGTCGCGATAATTCTTTGCAAACTGCGTTCGGTTCAAATTTACCAAATTGGCGGTTCGTGCGATAGAAGACTGTTACACAGACGAGGTAAACGCGTATTTTTTTTTCCACCATGTACATTTTGTAACGTTTGTAACTGTCAGCACCTTTAGAAACCTCAAACCGTTAACGTCCATTAAGTGATAAAAATAAACTGGGAAAGTTTCAAGTGTGCCATTACTGTCGGAGTTGGTTAGGCTGCTAATGAAAAGTCTGGTTCGAGGATTGATTTCATTCTCGGAATTACGTTAATGACGGCCGTTGGTTAAAAACAAGTCTCAACCTTTGCCTCAAATTTGTGCGTGTCAGAGAGAATACTGACCCTAACCCTAACCTGTGGTCAAAAACATTTTATAACAGAAGACAAGACCTTACTGCTGAAGCTGTGGCAACTGTAGTCACACCCACAGACCGTATAATGCTGAGGTGACAAGTAAACACTTACGGGCAATGTACCTACATTCAGGGATTTTTGCTTTAAGAGGTCAGAAAAAATTGATTTATTTTCCGTTCTGCATTTTTTTTCCTCGACAGTCTGGAAAATCTGATACTTTTGCGGTTGTGTCTTCGTACTGAGCAGTTGTCAGTCAGAATAGGAACATCAATGAGGCTTTGTATGCTGGCTCAGATATCAGTGTTTCCTCAACAATAAAGATCCCCAACACCTGAGGTCCTCTTTCTGGCAAAAACTCAAGCTTACCACAGAGTACTCTCCTTTTCCAAAACCCCCCAACACAGGTAGTTAAACCACAAATTTGCAAGTTCTTATAGAGACAACAAGAAAAGCAAGTACAAATGGAAAATAATTAACTTTAAATATCTCCCAGATTTCTGAATATCACATAAAAATTCAAAGAAAAAGCATTTTTACTAATCTATGAAGAGTCACAGTATCAGCACAACCAACCACCAATACACACACATTTTTTTTAACCCTGTGCAATATTACACTGATACTTAATAGGTAAAATACCTATTACCTATACCTAAGTATTGTTTTTTCCCTTTATAGCTATGCTGATCTGAAGCAGCCCTCATCTCTAGTGCATACAGCAGATTTTACAAACATCTCTTCTTACTCCTGTTTTCAGATGGCAGCAGTGGAGGAAATCCAGCTTCTCCGGAGCCAGCTGAAGGAGAGGGAGGAGCAGGTCCATCAGGCTGCTCAGGCCGGTCTAGACCTCCTCAACCAGCAGATGGAACTGCAGAACAGACTGGATGAAGAGAGAGTAGAGATGACCAACGCGCTTGAGGTATGACACAGTTCTCACTGTTGGGAAAACAAAAATCGAAACCTCACTAATTTTTTTCTCATTTATAGTGACAGAACACTGTGACTACCTACACAGATAAAGGGTTCCTGCAGGTCCTTAGAAAGTCTTAAAATGTCTTAAATTTAAATTAATGCCTTAACTTACCCTAAATTCACCATAAATTCACTATAGGTATTAAATTTCCAGGCGGTGCGTTTAATGCTGATGGGAAAGCACAGTAGTTGACCGTAAAAAAAATAGTGTGTATTTGTTTGATTAACTCAGTACAAAGGCCATGTAATAAATGAGAGACTCCACGATTAATAGCCGTTTTACGGTATGTGAGCGACAGACTGACGTCGAAGATGGGGAAGTGCAAATTTAATGACTAATGGATGGAAGAGGATGCATTTAGGAGGTGGTTGGCACTGGCTGAAAACAACGAGGCAATGTGCAAATTTTGCAAAAAGAGTTTTCCATTAGGGACCGTGGGTCTCAAAGCCGTTTGGTCGCATATTAAAGGAGGAAAGCACCAGCGCTATGTGGCAACAGCTAGCCACAGCGGGGGCCATGTTTAAATTGTCTTAAAGTAAATAAATAAATAAATAATCCAAAAAAGGTCTACATTTTATTTGTTGAGGTCTTACAAGGCATTAAAATTTAGTATTAAAATGGTACAAGAACCCTGAGATAGTCACAGTGTTCTATCTTAAAGATAACCACTCCACCAACTCCTGCCATCCCTGGTGATGTCAACAGTTATTTTAGGAAGTGTGTCTTCCAGATAAAACAGTTAGTGGTCAGTTCAGGCAATTATGCAGAAAGCCTCCTACCTGTCCCAATGTGATGTGTGTCACAGGCCCTGGAGCAGGACAAGTACTCACTGCAAAAGGAAGTGGACTTGAAGACTCGAATGTTGGAGTCACTGCAGTCAGAATATGACTGTCTGAAGACCCAACAGAAACTGCAGCTTGAGGAACAACAGGAACATCTGGAGCGGAGCCACAGCTTCACACTCAATGACCTCCACAACAAGGTTCACTTACCTCTACTGTACCCTTTTTTTTTTTCAGGGCTTTAGCCTAGTACAGTTGTGTTCAAAATAATAGCAGTCTGTTTAAAAAATTGAGTAAAGCCCAAAATCCTTATCATGGTTTTTATTTCCATGCATTGGGGACACTGCACATTATATTCTAAATCAAAACATGAAGAAAAAAGCAGAAATTCTTTACTCACTTGACAGAAAATGAAGAAAAATGAACATTGGGCTGTTCAAAAAAATAGCAGTGTCTGCATTTTACTTTACAAACTCAAATATTTACTGTATAAACTGAAAAATATCCAGGATTCAGCATTCCTATGAATCACTAAGCTAATATTTAGTTGTATAGCCACTGTTTCTGAGAACCGCTTCACATCTGTGTTGCATGGAGTCGACCAACTTCTGGCATCTGTGAACAGGTATTCCAGCCCAGGATGATTTGACAACGTTCCATAATTCCTCTGCATTTCTTGGTTTTGCCTCAGAAACAGTATTTTTAATGTCACCCCACAAGTTTTCTATCGGATTAAGGTCTGGGGATTGGGCTGGCCACTCCATGACTTTAATTTTGTTGGTCTGGAACCAAGAAGCTGCTCGCTTACTGGTGTGTTTGGGGTCGTTGTCTTGTTGAAACACCCATTTCAAGGGCATTTCCTCTTCAGCATAAGGCAACATGACCTCTTCAAGTATTTTGATGTATCCAAACTGATCCATGATCCCTGGTATGCGATAAATAGGCCCGACACCATAGTAAGAGAAACATCCCCATATCATGATGTTTGCACCACCATGCTTCACTGTCTTCAGAGTGTACTGTGGCTTGAATTCAGTGTTTGGGGGTCGTCTGACAAACTGTCTGCGGCCCTTAGACCCAAAGAGAACAATCTTACTCTCATCCGTCCACAAAATGTTTCTCCATTTCCCTTTTGGCCAGCCAATGTGTTCTTTGGCAAATTGTATCCTCTTCAGCACATGTCTTTTTTTTAACAGTGGGACTTTGCGGGGGCTTCTTGCTGATAGATTAGCTTCACACAGGCGTCTTCTAATTGTCACAGTACTCACAGGTAACTTCAGACTGTCTTTGATCATCCTGGAGCTGATCATTGGCTGAGTTTTCACCATTCTGGCTATTCTTCGATCCATTCGAATGGTAGTCTTCCGTTTTCTTCCACGTCTCTCTGGTTTTGCTTTCCATTTTAAAGCATTGGAGATCATTTTAGCCGAGCAGCCCATCATTTTCTGCACTTCTTTATACGTTTTCCCTTCATTAATCAACATTTTAATCAAAGTACGTTTTTCTTCTGAACAATGTCTGGAACGACCCATTTTTCTCAGGTTTTCAGAGAGAAATGCATGAGCAACATGTGCTGGCTTCATCCTTAAATAAGGGCCACCTGATTGACACCTGTTTTTTCACAGATTGAATGACTTCACTAATTGAACTACACACTGCTATTTTTTTGAACACGCAACTTCAATTCATTATTCAATTACACAGACTGAGGAGCATACATATCATGAATGTTGGCTCTGTTGGTTTTCTATGACCCTACTACAGCAACTGGTAAATTATTTGCCATGCAGTAATGTAATTTCTACCAAAAACAGGTTATTCATGTTGGACTGCTATTATTTTGAACACAAATGTATATGCACCTTATTTTTCACGGAAGCAAGGAGGCCAGACAGAACGCAACCAACTTCCGGTTTATTGTGCGACACTTCCTGTCCAGCACGCTTGACCACTGTGTAACTATTAGCTAACTTGTGTCTACCGCAGATACAGAGAGATATTTATGATGTGTTTTTTTTGTTTGTTTGTTTGTTTGTTTGTTTAAGTAATGGCTTCAAGGAAGACTGGGGTCTCCTGTGTGGTTAGGGACTATTGTAAAAACTGGTATAAACGCAAAGTTTACATAGAGGGTTTACATACATACATACATACATACATACATACACAAAGTTTACATACATACTGTTTTGAACATCAGCCGTGTGCGAGAGCTGATTATGGATGTAAAGTGTCCTATGATCTGCATCCTCTGCCGAAAGACAATAAATCCCTTTGCCTGTGGTTCATCTATGAGGATGCTGAGTGAAAATGGCAATCTACATTTAGGAAAAAAGGTCTCATCCACTTGTTTGTTTGTTGTTTTTTTCTTTATCTAGTTACAGACCACTGTGCCTTGATTGAGCTATCATTTGTACGTATGATATACATACATACATATATAATGTGTATGTTTACATTAACTAAACAATTACAATTTATGAGAAAGAGGGTGTTTCTTAAATGAGCTCGCTTTATTCTGAACAGTTTGTGTTTGTCACCTCTATTTTTCATTAATTCTCCTATTTTTTTGTGATCATGTTCTTAGATGCTGAGATTGCAGTCAGCTCTGGATGAATCGCAACTCAGTGAGAAACAGCTAAAACACAAACTGGAGGTGCAGACTGAGGCTCTGAACAACAAAATGGAGGAACTTCAAGCTCTTAATGAACACGGCCAGAGATCTATGACGTCTGAGGTGATGGAGGTACAGATAAAGATCATGGACCTGGAAACTGTTAAGGTGAGGGAGTGCAACTTTTCATCAGTCTCAATAGCTTACTCATATCTGGTCTTAACTACAGCTCTGACCACAAATGTCATCATTACTAGCTTGCCAAAGTGGACTTATTGTTCTCCCTGGGTGGAGGGTGATTTTCTTTGTCTAACAGGTGGAATTGGAGCAGACTCTGCAGGAGTCTCAGGACAAGGAGCAACACCTGGAGCTAACCAACAGGAGTCTACAGCGTCACCTGGAACGAATCACAGAGGAGAAGGAGGATAGAGAGAAAGAGGCTATTTCCTGGTTTAATGCCTTAGAGGTATGTAAAGATCCATGAAACTACAACTGTACATACATCCATCCATCCATCCATCTTCAACCACTTATCCAAAGTCATTTTGTGGGGGTAACAATTTTAGCAACGAGCTCCAGACTTCCTTTTTCCCGGCAATCTTGCCTAACTCTGACTGATGGATCCCGGGGCGCTCCCAGGCCTGTGAGGAGATATAATCTCTCCACTTGACCCTGGATCTGCCCTGAGATCTCTTCCCAGTTGGACGTGCCAGGAGCACCTTCCTAGGAAGATGCCCTGGTGGCATCCTTATCAGATGCCCAAACCACCTCAGCTGGCTCCCTTCCACGCAAAGGCGCAGCGACTCTACTCCAGGTCTCTCCTGAATGACTGAGCTTTTCACCATTTCTCTAAGGGAGACCCCAGCCACCCTGCAGAGAAAGCCCATTTCGGCTGCTTGTAGCCGCAATTTTTTTTACTTTTGTCATTACCCATCAATTATGACCATAGGGGAGAGTAAAAACTAAGATTGACAAGTAGATTGAGAACTTTACCTTCTGGTTTGGCTACCTTTTTACAGTGAATGCAGCACCGCACCAGCTGCCCTGATTCTCCGGTCAGTCTCGTGCTCGTGAACAAAACCCTGAGATACTTGAGCTCCCTTACCTGAGGCAAGGACTCATTCAAGCTCTTTCTTTGGGCATATATGGATTGGATGGCTCTCACCCCATACTCCCACAGTACCTCCCACAGAAAATCCCAGGGAACCAGATCGTACACCTTCTCCAGATCCTCAAAGCATATGTGGACTGGGAGATTGTATTCTCCTGCCCCTCTCAAGGATACCTGCGAGACTAAAGAGCTGGTCGGGTGGCAGGGAAGCAACGATTATAGATTATAATTGTACGATTATAGTCTGAGGAATAATCACAGTTTCACGATTATCATGATTATTATGCATTAATTAATTTCACAACACTACTAATGACCTAATACATAAAATCACATGGACATTCTTTAGCTATTTTGATTAATTTATTATGATTTATTTCTGTCAGAAATAACACTGTAATAAAATAATACAGTAAAAACTAATAAACAAAGACAAAAAAAAAGTCAAAAGTATTTCCATTTTGAAAAAACTAATGGAATCAAAGGCTGCAGGACCTCTGTCTGCATGGCTCTTTTGATTAAAAATATCCCAAAATTATTTTGTATTTTAAGTTTGTGTATTATTCCATAATTCTTTTAGACCTGAGTCAAGAACTTGCACGCAATGTTGAAAAGGTGTGTCAACCATGACAGCCCTCAACACCCAGATCCATTGCAGGGGTATCTCATCAACCCCTGGAGCTTTGCCACTGTGGAGTTAAACTACTTCAGTGACTTCACCCAGGGAAATTGACGATGATTTCTCATCATTCTCTGGCCCTGTTTCCATTAGAGAGGGTGCATTAGGGGGAATAAGAAGTTCCCCAAAGGGCTCTTTAACCGTCATATCAGCTCCTTAGTGGAGTTTAACAGAGTGCTGTTCTCACTGTACAAAGCTCGGATGCTCTCGTCTCCTCCTCCTGAGGTGACGGACAGTCTTCAAGAAACACCTTGGGGTCATCTGAAAGTCCTTAATGGCCTCACAAACTCCTCCTCCACCCGCTGTTCTAATCTCTGCCACAGCCATGGCTGCTGCCCTTTGGGCCTGTCAGTACCTCACAACTGCTTCAGGAGTCCCCAGCAACAACATGTCATGCTCTGGGCATGGTAACCTTCCTCCCTCCTCTGTCTTCCAATGAGTCTTTAGAACCATTCTTTGTCTGGCCTCTCACCTGAGACCTATTTTTGCCTTGTAGATCCTACCAGACATCACACCCTCTCTGCTGATTTGTCAGCTGCTCATGATGCACATGGAGCTGTGTGTGTCTGGTCCTGGTCTCTTGGTCTGTATTAGTCTCTTTATTTTTGTGTTTGCTCATATTATGTTTCTTTGTCATGAAACAGAAATCTCGTGAAATGAACCGAGACCTCCAGATCCAATTGGACCAAGTTCTACAACAGGCACAGGACCCCAACAGTAAAGGGAATTCCCTGTTTGCTGAGGTTAGACCAAGAGAATGTCATCTTGTATCAAAATGTTTAACATACAAGGCAAATTGGTGAAAATAAATGGGAAAAAAATGTGACTCTGTGTGAATGTGTTTTTTCTTTTGCAGTTGGAGGACAAACGTGCTGAGATGGAGAGACAGCTGATCAGTATTAAGGTCCAGTATCAGTCCTTGCAGAAACAACATGTCTTCAGCAAACAACAGCTGCAACGCATGAAGGTACTGAGGGTCACAGGGGCAACTGGATGAATGCAATGACCATAAAAACATACTCTGGTTTGTTTATAATCATGTGACTGTGTTCTAGGTTCAGATAGCTACTCTGATGCAACTCCAGGGTTCCAGGGCAGACCCTGCTCAGATGGAGAGACTCCAATCCATGCTCTTAGAGAAGAATGGGGAAATCCAGAATCTTACTAGTAAACTACAGAGACTAGAGAAGTTGGAGGTGAGTGCTTATTTTAGCTTGATTTAGTTTGGTGCAAGAAGGAGCGCTAGTGTAGGTCATTCATTCCAGCAGCTATCAGACTGCACAACACCACTCTGTCACAGCAATAAAATCTGTACTCTGGAGTATTAAATTTATTTGCACTACTGACAAGCTTTATGCTTTATCTTCACTACCCTATCCACATACACTATGCTTTTTAACATTTCTGAACCTCACAGTTTGAGCCTCTTTTGTATTTTCTTATATTTTATGTCACTTTATTACATTACATCTTTTAACTATTACCACTGCCACTTTACATTTCTTGTACTTCTATTCCTTGTTCTATTCTTGGACTGCTATTCCTGTGGTTGCTGCTGTAAGACAGAATTTCCCATTCATGGGTTAAGTCCTGTCTTACCTTATCAAGTCCAAATCAAATTGACCTTAGCTGTAGATACATTTTAGTGGAGAATGTATCTGTAGGAGCAGTGACTTGTGTTATCACTTTCTCATCGGGGTAATGGGTATCTAGAGATGTGTGGGCAGAGCTGTGTTTGGCACTGCAGTTGAATGACTGTCTGCTTGATATCACCTGCACCAGCCTGATTTTAGTTTTGCTTCGCACAAAGAGAGGGTGAGTAGGGTGTTGATAATTTCTGTTTACCGTGTTTTTGTCCAGTTTAGCCATAGCTGATGATGGGTAGATGACACCTCATGATGTGTGTGGAAAATTTCCATGTGTTGACAGTGTTGACAATGTGTTGGTGTGTCACTTAATTGCGACATCTGCTGGATGGAAGAGAAGTGTATATATTACAGTTAATTTGATATAATAACCAAAATAATATGACTATGTCAAAAATATTTTCCCTGCTATCCAGAAACAGCTAAGTGACAGCTAAGTTCATCCAATGTTGTTCCCATAACAACTGATGGGATAGGCTCAGGGCTCCTCATTTTCTCCTTAAAGTCGGAGGGATGTGGGAGAATGGGGGAATCTCCACCCCCCCCCTTTGCGGACCTCACAACACAAACGAGTCGAAAACTGCGCTTCGTGATAAACACAATTTGGAGCCTCACTGCAACACAGCACTGTGACATAGTAGTTAGGGGTAAAAAAAGAATTAATTAATGCAACACGACACAACAGCTGTATTGGTCATGTGTGTTCTTATGGGGATGCACGTATAGACACATGGTGTTGCTTATTCTGTTTGACAAGTGCACTGACACTTCAGTATTGTTTGACCCATCACCAGCCATAACAGTGTTCCAGAGCATAAGTGCTTTTACATGTGTGTCAGTAAGTGCCAGCTAAATGCAAATGCTAATCCATGGTACTTTTTGGACACAGCATGTCAGAAAGATCTCCCTACATATCCCCTTAGCAGCTGATTGTAACTCTTTTTTGGTTGTCACAATACTAAGTTGGTGAATATCTCCTCAGTCTGCTGGCTGTCTGCTGTGTGTGCTTATAGAAATGTCTGATGTTTCACAGTGCCTGAGACTCAGTACCCTCAGAGTGCTGGTACGTGGTACGTGCTAATGGGTATTGCTAATTAAAGGATTACCAGGGGAAGTAGGAGGAGCTGGTCTACTATTACATTGCTCCAAGACTCTGGAGTTTTTACTATGGCTATGAAGACAGCAGTCATTTTATAAATGCATGTCTACTGGCAGGGGTGCATAGTCAGAACTGAAAGACAAGCTGGTCACAGTGGCACCAGGGCAGTTTAGACATCTCAACTCTCTCCAACAACACTTTCAAGCTCCTCCATTGAGATCCTGAGGCATGTAATATGTGTGGTCTGTATCTAATTTTACTACCTTCTTCCCTGGCAGACTCAGACTCAGGAACCACCTGAATTGCAGCTGTCATTGTGAAGGGGCAGCAATTATGCTCTGACTCCTTCTTGCTGTCAGCTTCTCCCCATCACTGAGGTTAAGCCCAGAACCCCTGAGATGGCAACTCCTTGTAGCATCTTGTAGCTGTGATCTCGGTGTTTCGATCATTACCGAGCCTCTTTGTTAGCTTAGCTAAAGACTTATGGTCCTCATCTGCACTACCAGTCAGAAGTTTGGAAACATGTTCCTATTCATTTGAATGAGAGTGTGTGTCCCAACTTTTTACTGGTAGTGTATGTCAAAGTGGTTGTGTAAAAGGTCTATGGAGCTTCTGAAGGGAGGAATATGTTTTTCTGTTGAGCTGCTGCTGACTTACATCTGATCATCCACGAATATTTAATATCTAATTAATATGATTGTCAAAATAAAGTTTGTAAGCAAGGGTTGTTATCCCATTGGCTGTAGACTGCTCAATGCAACATTTTTTTTGTGTGTGCGCACACGTGTAGATGATACTGAAGTCTCAGCCAGCTTATCCGGTTCCAACAGAGATCAGCAATGGCCAAGATGAAACCTATTACATTGACCTGCTGAAGATGAAGCTCAACAGCACTGTGTGAGTTGTCTGGTTGTATTACCTATGTCATGTTAGATATCTACTGATTTGGAGGGACACCAGTTAGCAGCCATACGCCAGGTAAATCTTCTAAACTAGAAAGGATAGAAATTAATGCTGCTTATTATTTTAGACAGTGATCAGTGTCAGCTGTAGCCTAGCACTATGAACTAATTGTTAATTTAGTTTATTTATTGAATCGTCAGTTTGTGAAAAAAATTAGGTAAGTGATTGTCCCACCAACATTTACAGTTTAAAGAGGTGCGTCTTTGCCTTTATCAACATGCATAAGCTCACTGTTGTTGTGTGTCTTCAGTAAGGATGCAGAGCGTCTAGGAGATGAGCTTTCTATGCAGAGGATGAAGTCCTTGTCAGAGAGTCAAAGATCTCTGGAACTGGAGAGGAAACTCTTCATGTGTGAAAGAATGCTCAAACAGGTGAGGGTTCAATACTACCAGTTTAAATGATGTTTACGTCTTAAAACACTGTCTGCAGGTGTAATTACTGGGACGTTATGTTTAACCACTGTCTCTAGGTTTATTTACTGTATCTTTAGGTCTAATTACTTTCATTAGGTTTAATTGATTAGCTTAATTTGTGTTATTAGGTTTCATTAGCATGTGTGTAGGTTTAATTACAGGGTCTGTTGCTTCAATTAGTGTTTGGGTTAGGTTTAATTACTGTCAGTAGGTTGAAAGGCTGACAGTCAGTTTATTTACTGTGTCTGTAGATATTAACAGTTTAAATGCTGTCTGTGTCTTAGGACACTGTATGTAGGTTTAATTACTGGGTCTCTGTGTTTAATCGCTGTCTATACATTTAATTACTAATGTTCAGTTTAATTGCTACAGTTTAAGTAGTATTTCTGAAGGTCTAATGACTTCGTCCTTTGCTTATCTTAATCTGGTGAAAATAGATTGTAACAAAACTGCTTCAGCCCCGATAAAGAATATGAGAAATTCTCAGGATTCCTACAGAATACACAAAAAGATTGGGCCACACTAAAAGCATGTGGGATGTTGGTGAAGTTTTAGGGACAGTCTGCCTTGAACTTCTTGGGTGCTTCATCTTCACAATCTCCAGAGTATACTCTGGAGCAAGGTTGAATTACTATCTGTAGGTTAAAATGTTGACCATGGTAATCATGTTATATTTCTTAATTTTGATTGACACAATAGAATTTCAGAAAAAATACCAAGAATGCCCACAAATATGTCAGTACCTACAAACTTCTAAAAAATTGTTTGCCAAGTTTGTGGAACCTTCTCCTATAAAATTTAATATATTAGATTCAAGACGGTTCAAGTAAATCAATGTTTGTATTTTATTTGCTTTATTTGCTTCTCAGAAAAAGAAAAAAAAAAAACTTGTCACAATGCAATCAAAAAGCAACCTAGGCTCTGCCATTATTAATATCTTTAAACTTGCTTTAAACTACAAAATGGCCTGAGTAGAAAAACTGCTTCAAGCCTCCATAAAGAATATGAAAAGTGCTCAGAGATGCTGCAGAATACAAAAATTGCGAGCCACTAATTCAGTGGTGTGGAACTATTTTGTCTGCTTTGTTATGACTTGTGGATAGTTGTGTAACAAAGAAATAATACTTAGTTAATAATACTTGTTTTGGGTGGTATTTATACTTGAGTTTATTTAGTAAGGCAACTTCTACTTTTACTTTGCTACATTTTCTAAATAAAATGCTTACCTTTACCTCACCACATTACCAATAACCATCAACATTTTTTACTACAAAAAATAAGATGAAAAACAGATAGTGGTGAATCAGGGTGGTCTGCTTGAAGACCAACTGCCTGTTAATTGTTAATCATGTTATGTCCACCATGCTTTCAAAGCTCCACCACTATTTAAAAAAATACAAAACAAAACACACACACTTAAAAAAAAAAAAGTGACCAGTGGGCGGCTTGGGGTCCTGGGTGCAAGTGATCTCACGACACTGAAGTTTTGCACTCCGGTACCCAGACCAAAAACATTAACTTGCATAAAATGCAACTCTATTTTATTTATTTTTTTAATTTAAATATATTCCCAGGACTCTGTTGTCATTACACGCTACTAATCATTCACCATTGTTGCTTCTTTCCATATTTCCCCTACTGCTAATATTTACTTGTACACATTTAGTGTTAGAAGGTTGCAATCAGAGGTTTCTGCCTCTTAAAGGAGGTTTTTCCTTGCCACTGTCGCCAATTGCTTGCTCTTCAATGGATATGTTGGAGGGTTTTCTTTAGCAACTCCATAAAGAGGTGGGTCTAGACCTGCTCTCTGTGTAAAGTGCCTTGATGCACCGTTGTTCAAATTTGGCACTGTTTAAATAAGTTTGATTGGATTTTCTATTTGTTTAAGTTGTCAATCATCGCTGAAATTTAGGCCAGATTTTCTGTGGGCCTAAGAAGAAGAAAAAAAGAACAAATTGTTATTTCTTATTTAAGTTCATGTTGATCATCATATTTGCTGATTGTTCATAATAAAAAATATTTCCATCCCACATTACTCCCTCAAATGGAGAGCTACACTTCACTGATGTTTCTGGACCTGTTTCTTTCTGCTGTAGACTCAGAGTGACAAAATCAAACTACAGCTACGAGTGGAGGCACTTCAGCACAAATATGAACCCAAAGGTCAGTAGGATAAAACTAGACCAACATGTGCTTGTTGGCTTGGTGTCTCAGAGGGATGGGGACAAAGAAATGCTAACTGTTTGGTTGCAGGCATGTTGAAAATGTTTGACTGGTGTTATTTTATCCTTAAAAGTAAAAAGCAATCTGATCCAGAAGAAAAATAAAGAGAAACTTCCTGTGGACATTGTACCCTTCTCTGAGGACACCACCCTTAGAAAGGGGGAGCAGGCAGTCACCATGGAGATGGATACACATAATCAGACTGCAGGCACTGAGGCTGATACTTGTTCTACAACTGTGGGCCTGAGCTCCACACAAGGTGTGCTAAGATTGAAAATATGGTTAAGTAAAATGACAACATGAACGCAAAATACTGACAAAAAATTGAGCTAGTTTCACTGATAAGACTTCTATGACTATCACAGGTCCAGGGCCAACTGAGCCACAGCCATCAAAGTGTGTGAAGATATGTGTGGATGGCCCTTTTGTGATCCCCAATCCCAGGTCAGTGTATGGTCTTGCAGTAGTTGATCTAATTCCTGTCTGTAGCTTGGCTCAATCGCAGACCTGGGCCTATTTAACTGCTCTGACTCAGATCAAAACCTCCTTACAACATTGCCAACCACTTAAAAGTCCATAACAAGTCCACATTTTAAAAGTCCTCAATCCTACAGCTCCCTGACAGTACGCATATGACCCTGATCAATTTAGGATATGACATCACTGTAACTGAATTTACCTGCCCATATCCTTTTTTTCTTCTTGTATCATATTAAAATGGTCCTGTCCATTTTGCCTGTGTTGAACTCAAGAGTTCCCTGGACAAGGTGACAACCAATTTCACACTCATTTCAGGTTATTAGGTTACCATGTGAGATAAGCAAAGACAACCCTGGATGTTAACCAGCTTCAGTAGGTGCCAGAATGGTGACATTAAAATTTCACAAGTGATTTTAACTGTTGAATCAGAGTTAAAACTAAAACTAATTAAATCTCACTTGATGACAGGATTAAGAAAAGACGTTGAATAATGACATTTCTGTGTTGGTTCCTTGAAGTTCTCCTGTAAAGGAAGCGGCGCAGAACCAGGACGAGAACAGTCAACAAAACAAACACGACAGAGTGACGAAACCAAGAGGAGTGGAGACGATTCATGTCAGTTCTAACAGCAGTATGGAGAACCAGTGTGCTCAACAGTAGAAAGCAGTATGTTCAATGTTTTACAGGCTGCTTTAATCTGATATTCTAAAGACATTTGGTCTTTAGCATTGACTTGTACTTTTCTTTACTCATTTTATTGCATTATTAAATTCTACAGGATTTAGATCGTTTGTCCCTTATTTACAGCTTAATTTGTATTATACCAAGCTGACAGGGAAAAAAAATGACAGTGAAGAAACAGTGAGAATGAGAAACTCGAATCGGGCTGCATGCAGCACTGTCTGTCATACAAGCACTGCTTCGGTTACGAACCAAGTGGGCCAAATTTGAAACATTTGGGTTACAAAAAGGTATTTTAAAATAAATCAGATCAAATCAAATCAGATTTATTTGTATAGCGCCAAATCATAACAAAGTTACATCAAGGCACTTTACATATAGAGCAGGTCTAGACCAAACTCTTTATAAATTTATTTAAAGAGACCCAACAGATCCCCTGATGAGCAAGCACTTGGCAACAGTGGCAAGGAAAAACTTCCTTTAAGAGGCAGAAACCTCGAGCAGAACCAGGCTCAGGGGGGGCGGCCATCTGCCTCGACCGGTTGGGTTGAGAGTGGGAGAGAGAGAGAGAGAGAGAGAGAGAGAGAGAGACAGGCATTGGGGGGGGGGGGGGGGGGTGTAGGCAGGAACATGTTGTTGCATGAAGTTCATGGAGTTGAGCTGTAATACAGAATTCATGCTATATGGGACCAGCAGGTGTTGCAGGAACATGGGATGGAGATGAGTCACCACCTGCAGGATGAGGACAGGGAGAGAGAGGAGAGGAACTGGGAGAGACAGAGACTTTGGCAGAACATGGTTAGTAAATGCAGTATAAATGCTTAGAACTGGGTGAAACTGTTTTGTTTTGTTTTGGTTTTTTTTTGTTTTTTGTTTTTTTTTTTTTTTTTAAGAAGGATGGTTTTTATCAGCGCATGCAAGGAGGGAGTTAGAGAGAAAGAGGGAGAGAGGGTGACAGGGAGAGACAGAGAGAGAGAAGCTCAGTCCTTCCCCCAGCAGCCTAGGCCTATAGCAGCATACCTAAAGAGTAGAGGACTTTTTAACTGTACGCTCTGTCATACAGGAAAGTTTTAAGCCTGGTCTTGAAAGTTACTAAAGAGTCTGCCCCCCGGACCGATGCTGGGAGTTGGTTCCATAGAAGAGGAGCCTGATAACTGAACGATCTGCCTCCAGATTTACTCTTGGAGACTCTAGGAACCACAAGTAAACCTCCATCTAGAGAGCGGAGTGGCCTGCTAGGACAGTAAGGAACTATGAGCACTCTGAGATACGATGGAGCTTGGCCATTAAGAGCTTTATACGTTAAAAGAAGGATTTTGAATTCTACTCTATATTTTACTGGCAGCCAATGAAGAGCAGCTAACACGGGAGAGATGTGATCTCTTTTCCTAGTTCCTGTTAATATTCGTGCAGCAGCGTTCTGAATTAACTGAAGGCCTTTTAGAGATTTGTTTGGACATGCAGATAGTAATGAGTTACAGTAGTCCAGCCTAGAAGTTACAAATGCATGGACTAGTTTTTCTGCATCATCCTGAGAGAGGATGTTTCTGATTTTCCTAATGTTTCTCAGGTGGAAGAAAGCTGCCCGACTAACTTATTTTATGTGAGGGACAAAGGACATGTCCTGGTCAAAAATTACTCCAAGGTTTCTTACAGTGGAGCTGGAGGCCAAAGTAATGCCGTCCAAACTGATGAGATGATTAGATAGTATTTTTCTGAGGTGCTTAGGACCGAGTACAATAACTTCTGTTTTGTCAGAGTTGAGAAGTAAAAAATTTCCAGTCATCCAGACTTTTATGTCTTCAAGACATGCCTGCAGTCTGACTATCTGACTGACTTCATTTGGCTTCATTGATAGGTACAGCTGAGTATCGTCTGCGTAGCAGTGGAAATTGATGCTGTGTTTCCTGATAATGTTGCCTAGAGGAAGCAGATAAAGCGTAAAGAGGATTGGTCCAAGTACCGAACCCTGCGGGACTCCATGACTGACTACAGTACATGAGGAGGAGCTGTTGTTTACATGAACAAACTGATGTCTATCTGATAAGTAGGATTTGAACCACTTTAGTGCAGTTCCTTTAATTCCAATTTCATGTTCCAGTCTCTGTAGTAAAATATTATGATCTATGGTGTCGAATGCAGCACTAAGATCTAGAAGGAGAAGTATGGAGGCTGATCCATTGTCTGAGGCCATTAGAATGTCATTGGAGACTTTAACCAGCGCTGTTTCTGTGCTATGATGGGCTCTAAATCCTGACTGAAACTCTTCAAACAAACTGTTCCCATCCAGATGCTCATGTAGTTGTTTTGCTACAGCTTTCTCAATGATTTTAGAAATAAATGGAAGGTTCGATATGGGTCTATAGTTTGCCAAAACATCTGGATCAAGATTAGGCTTTTTAAGCTGGGGTTTGATGACCGCAGTCTTAAGTGCCTGAGGTACATAACCCAGAAATAAAGTCAGATTAACCAAATCTAGAATAAACGGCTCAATTACATAAAAGATCTCTTTAAAGAGGCTAGTTGGTACTGGGTCTAATAGACAGGTTGACGGTCTGGATGATGAAACTATAGAAGCTAGCTCTGAGAGATTTAGAGGTGAGAATGATTCCAGATGTAAAAGAGGCGCCGCAGCTGATTCAGCAGTTGCCGTCTTCAGAAGGGGATTTTTATCTAACGTAGGCAAGAGCTGATAAATTCTTTCTCTGGTCGTGAGAATTTTGTCTGAAAAAAAACTAATAAAATCATTACTGCTTAGAGCTAAGGGGATCACTGGTTCAACTGAGCTATGGCTCTCTGTCAGCCTGGCTACAGTGCTGAAGAGAAACCTGGGGTTGTTCTTGTTTTCTTCTATGAGTGCTGAGTAATATGAACTTCTAGCACCGCTGAGAGCTTTTTTATAAATTTTTAGGCTGTCTTTCCAGGCTCTGTGAGACTCTTCTGACTTACTGGAACGCCAGTTTCTTTCTAATTTCCTTGATGTCTGCTTCAAGGTACGGATTTGGTAACTATACCAGGGAGCCATCCTCCTCAGATTGAATATTTTCTTTTTGGGAGGGGCAGCATTATCAAGATTCGAACGCGGTGTGGCCATAGTGCTAGTCACAAGGTCATCAACCTGCGTATGGGAGAAATCCTCATTTAAATTTAGATTTAGATATGGCATTGTTGGGAATGATGACCAAATGTTCTCTTTAAATTTAGCCACAGCAGCTTCAGATAAACATCTTCTATAGCTGAATTTATTCCTCAATGCTGTGGAGCCCATTAAAGTAAACTCAAATGTAATAAGGTAATGGTCAGACAGGAGAGAATTTTGGGGAAGAATTGTTAGCTTGTCAATTTCAATGCCATAAGTTAGAACAAGATCAAGGATATGATTGTAAAAGTGAGTGGGTTCATTCACGTGCTGGGAAAAGCCAATTGAGTCTAGTAGGGAAAGAAATCCAGAACTAAGGCTGTCGCTTTCTACATCAACATGTATATTGAAATCTCCCAGAATAATGATTTTATCTGTACTAAGTACTAATGCTGATATAAACTCAGAAAACTCTGATAGGAATTCTGAGTACGGACCAGGTGGACGGTATACTGTAACTAACAGAACTGGTTTTTCACCTTTCCAGTCCGAGTGGGAGAGACTAAGAGTGAGGCTTTCAAAAGACCTGCAGCCAGATTTTGGTCTGGGGTTGATTAATAGGCTTGACTGAAATATTGCAGCCACCCCACCTCCTCGACCTGTGGTACGAGGGATATGAAAGTTAACATGAGTTGGGGGTGTAGCTTCATTAATGCTAACATACTCATCCTGCTGCAGCCACGTTTCAGTTATACAAAATAAATCAATATGGTGATCAGCTATGAGATCATTTACTAGTAGAGATTTTGATGATAATGATCGAATGTTCAACAGTCCACATTTGATCGCAGTGTTATTTGAGACTAAGTTTGTGGCTGTTTTAATTACAGTTAGGTTTTTGTTTTTAGCTCCTCTTTTGTTTAATTTGAGTTTATTAACTTTTCTAAATTTAGGTCGTCGGGGGACAGACACGGTTTCTATAGACCTAAACATAGACAGAGACTCTATTCTATTCTCGGCAGATGACCGCTCTGACTGAGGCGCAGAGGAGCGTGTTAAACTGCGGCTCTGCCTCCTGGCTTCTATTTCTAGAAATGAGAGCGGCCCCGTCCACGGTGGGATGGACACCATCTCTCCTAATTAGACCAGGTCTCCCCCAGAAAGACTTCCAGTTATCTATGTAGCCCACGTTGTTTTCGGGACACCACCTCGACAGCCAGCGGTTAAATGACGACATGCGGCTGTACATGTCATCATTGGTCCGATTGGGGAGGGGGCCGGAGAAAACTACAGTGTCCGACATCGTTTTAGCAAAAGTACACACCAATTCCACATTCATTTTTGTGACTTCCGACTGGCGAAGTCGGGTGTCGTTACTGCCGACGTGAACTACAATATTAGCATATTTACGTTTACCCTTAGCCAGCAGTTTCAGATAAGACTGGATGTCGCCTGCTCTGGCCCCCGGGATACACTTCACTATGGCCGCCGGTGTCGCTAACTTCACGTTCCTCAGAATAGAATCACCAATCACTGGAGTCGGCTTTTCAGCGGGTGTGTCGCTGAGAGGGGAGAACCTGTTGGAAACGTGAACTGGTCGATGGTGAACCGGGGGCTGCTGCCTACGACTATGCCTCTTGTCTCGGACAGTCACCCAGCCGCCCTGACTAGATCCCGGCTGCTCGGGAGCCACTAGGGGGGAGGAAACTATCTTAGCTGCCGTATGAGCTCGTCTAGGTTGGTCCGCACCGGCTACAGGGGGGGGGCTAACTACACTAGCATAAGTTGGGCTAGCTAAAGTGCGGAGCCGGGATTCTAACTCATTAATCTTCGCCTCCATTTCTACCATCATCCTACATCTATGACAAGAGGTGCTATCATAAAAGGAGGCAGAAGAATAACTACACATGAGGCACAGAGAACAGGAGAGGAGAGGAGGAGGAGAAGGAGGAACAGAGAGTGGAGACAGAGAGCTAGAGGACATTGCTAATCGGGTAGTTTGATTAGTGGAGGAACAGAAACGGTTATAAACTTTGGAGAAAGGGGAGATATTGACTTCTAAAACCTAGTGTTGGTGTGAAAATAATTTTCTGCCTGATTACTCGAATAATGATGTAGTGGTGTGGATGTAGCCTAACTTTTTATCACTATTAGGTTAAATGATGATCTTACCAGAGGACTCACTCAGGTAGTTTGAATAGGCCATTCAGTGGGATCATTTCTCTGTGAAAATAAAGGCAAACAAAAGGGACAATGAGAGAGACCCACAGATGTGAGTTTTTCACTGTACCATTTTCTCCAGTACAGCTAGTGTGTTAGAATAATTATCTGACATGTTGAAATAATGTTTTAAGCGAACTACTGGACAGTATTTTTATTTTTTTTTTAATTGAGCCACTGATTGGTTTCCCCTCCGGTGGGCGTGGCTTTCGGAGTATGACCTGTCTCTATCACAGGACACCCTGAGGAGGATTTTCCTTCAGCCAGAGCACGGATATTGACTCATATTACTCGTATGGTACTTGTACTGGTCAAAATTGCTGTATCTGGCTCAACCCAATTGTTAAATGAGCCCAAAAGCACATTCATTCATTCATCTTCTACTGCTTATCCGTTTTACCAGTCAACTTAGATATACATGTCTCAGGTGTTAAAGTATTCTAGCACCGTGCTGGAACTCCGGTGAGTGTTGTTAGACTGCAATTAAAAAACTAACCTATTGATGCGGGATATTGTCAGGTTCAAGCTGCCAATTGATAGAATGAGAGTAACTCGGCTTCCCCTCTCAACCAGTTTAACATCACTTAGCCAATCAGAAGTAAGGTGGGGGTGGGTCTGGGAGAACTTGGTTGCAATCTAGCAGGATGATGCTGCATTCTAAACAACTTAGGAAAAAATACCTTGTTGTCAAACTCGGAAATCACTGCTTCCAAATCTGGGACAATCTGGGTCAGGATTTTTTTCTTACTTTAAGCCCTGATGTCTTTGGGAGGAAACCAGAGCACTGAGAGGAGACCCACGCAGAGAATATGCATACTCCACACAGAATCAAACTCACTACCTCCTTACGGTGAGGCAACAGCACTACATAGTAGATTTTGGATTTTTGAAGAAATCTCCTGAGTCAAAAACAAAATTTTAGTTTACATGCGTGACCATACCCTAGACTGCAGAGCTGAGTAAAAATAACTGAGTTTATCTTGAGCCCCTTCTTCTGACTTAAAATTTTACTCCTCAGGTGTTAAATTTTTTTACCACTTGAAGAGTGAAATTTCATATTTCATATTATATCATATAATATATTCTGATGCTTTTAAAAGTTAAAATTTATATATTATTCATATATTTTATTTTAAAAATTACTGCTGTGCAATTTACTGTTTACAGATATTTTATTTAAAACAAGTCAATAGCATACATACGGCCTTCAGTTTAGTTTAGAACAATAAAAACAGCAGGAGTGTCTGAAAGACTCATCTTCTCATCTCATTCTGCCTCTCATCTTCATGAAGACTCACATTTTGTTCCATGGTGAAGAAGAGGTCACCTGTGGTCACTATGGTGGTTCTTGAGGATTTGGGACCTCCTACAGGCACCACTGTCTTCAGGGATGGAGAGGGAAAAAAAGCCTTTGTTGCTCTGACTATAGTAGAACTGTTCCTATGGAAAAGAAAAAAAAACAACACAATGTGAGTTGCAGTGGCTTGGTCCTGACTGGCCTGCTATCCCGGACCAGGGGTGTGTTGTGAAGGCCCCCCACATCTGCTACAGTTAGCTATCCACAGCATCCAATGACAAACCGTAACTGACACATACACACGCGCACACATATATAAGGTGCACAATTGCACGGAAAATCCTGTGGCCAATGCTCTCACTGTTTGTTAATATTGTTGTTGCTGTTGTTTCTATGAATAAATTTGTCATAAAAAAGCTTTTCATAATGCCTGACAGAGATTCATAGCTCAGTTGAACCACTGATTCCTTTAGCTCTTAGCAGAGGTGATTTTTTTGGGGGGTTTTAACTAATTTAACTCACGTAGAGGGTCCTGAACAACTGTTGCTGCATGATTTGCACCGAAACCTGCCTTGACAGCTCCACCCCAGACGCTGCTATTGAGCTAGCAGGACACACCACTTGCTGGGCCGACAGGACCGCGGACTTTGGTAAAAAGACTGGCGGGGAACTTAGCATCTATGTAAACAACTCGTGGTGCACGAACATCACAGTAGTGGATCAACTGTATAGTCCAGAGGCAGAACTCTTGCTGCTAAAGTGACCGTCCGACCGACCGTTCTATCTCCCCAGGGAGTTCACTGCTGTTTACATTCCACCTGGCGCTAATGCTAATGCTAAGCTAGCCTTCGCACAAGTATTCAGTAGCATAAACAACAGCCAAGTAGCACACCTGGACAGCGTTTTTATTGCAGCTGGGGACTTCAATCACGCAGATTTAAAATCCGTCCTTCACAAATTCCACCAAAATGTTAAGTGTGCTACTAGAGGAGAAAGAATTTTGGACCAGGTGTACACCAATGTAGCAGATGCACACAGGGTCCAAGCTTACCCCCAACTGGGTCTGTCAGACCACCTCTCCCTTCTACTGCAGCCACGGTATTCACCCAAAATCAGGAGTGCTGAGACCACTGTCAGAACAGTGAAATTATGGCCAGAGGACGCTATTCCTATATTCCTATGCTCCAGGACCGTTTCCACCATACAGATTGGGATATTTGGGATATGCAGGGCACGGACACTTGTGAGACTTTGAATAATTACACCTCCACTGTTTTGAACTACATCTGCTTCTGTGAGGACAACATAACATCATGGAGACAACTCTGTGTGTTTAACACACCACCTTGGCTGACACATGGAGTACAGCAGCTCATCGAAGTTTGGAATAGTGCTTTTAGGTCTGGAGACCAAGAGACGTACAGCAATGCCAGGGCTGCTCTGAGGAGAGGGAGCAATACTGCCAAGCAACAACACAAGAGGCGTATTGAAGCCAAGTTTGGGAGGGCATCAGGGCCATAACAGACTATAAGAGGAAATCACCACCTCCCTCAGCTAACTGTCCCACCTTGGCTGAGGACCTAAACCTCTTCTCTCTTCTTTGCCCATTTTGACAGGGAGAACACCGACCCTGTCCTGCCCCCCCTCCCCACACCCCTATGGATCCTGCTCCAGTCCTGAGCACACACAACAGATGTGTCTTTCGCAGCATTAACATCAGCAAGGCACCCAGACCAGATGCAGTGCTGGGCCAGGTGCTCAAAGACTGTGCTGCAGAGGTGTCTTCACCTCCATATACAACACCTCGCTGTCCTCTTCATGGGTTCCAGCCTGCTTCAAAGCCGCCACAATAGTTCCCCTTCCCAAACAGTTCCACATCACAGGTCAAAGCAACTATAGGCCTGTGGCACTCACCCCCATCCCTGCCAAATGCCTGGAGAGACTGGTCATTAAACACATCAAAGCTGCCATACCACCATCACATGATCCATATCAGTTTGCTTACAGGGAAAACCGATCAACAGAGGACGCCATTGCCATTGTGCTTCACACACTTCTGGAGCATAAAAACTATGTGCAGACCACCCGGAGGAGCTGCACAGTAGTAGTTCTTGGACTCATTACCAATGACAATTAAATGGATTATAGAGATGAGGTGCAACATCTGTCGTCATGGTGTGACAACAATAACCTGGCCTTGAACATCAAAAAGACCAAGGAAATCATTGTGGACTTCCACAGAAATTGACTTAAAAACCACAACCACTGCCATTCCTGGATTCCATTTTCTCCCCTTGGTGGGTTTGGAACCACCCTACTTATGTTATCTTTACTCCCAGATACTAGATACTGGGAGCTGAAGTATGCCTTTCCCATACAGTGCCACAATGCTTAAACATCTCGGAACACCTAGCCACTTCCTAATGTAAAAGCTTACTAGTCCTTCCATTTTCTCTGCAGCAGATATTGAAATCTCATATAATGACAGTGGCTACATCAACCTGGGAAATAATCCAAACTGCAAACACCACAGCTTCAACTTTCCTGGAAGTTCATCTATAAACCGCCTCTGGTCTGAAAAGCAGTAAGCGTGTTACATCACTGGTCACTGGTGGTTGTGCTCTGTGTCATCTTGTGTGTTGTCTCTACTATTCTTCTGCTATTCTTTCCAACTCACTCGATTAATCTGATAGCAAATTGTTGTCACACTAACACTGGTATAGAACTCAATATCTCTTCCCTTTCCTAATCTTATAGCCGATTCTGTTGCTCCGCTAATCAAACTACCCGATTAGCAATGTCCTCTAGCGCTCTCTCTCCACTCTCTCTTCCTCCTTCTCTCTCTCCTCTTCTCTCCTGTTCTGTGTGCCTCATCTGTAGATTTTCTTCTGCCTCCTTTTATTATAGCACCGCTTGTCATAGATGCAGGATGATGGTAGAAAATTAGCGAGTTAGAGTTGCGGCTCCGCACCTTAGCTAGCCCAGCTTATACTCGGCAGTAACGACACCCGACTTCGCCAGTCAAAACTCAAAAAAATTAATGTGGAATCTGTGTGTAATTTTGCCAAAATCATGTCGGACACTGTAGTTTTCTCTGGCCCCCTCCCCAATCGGACCAGTGATGACATGTACAGCCGCATGTCATCATTTAACCCTTGTGTTGTCCTGCAGGTCAAAAATGACCCACCGCCATGTTTAGCTACAAATAATAATAATAATAATAATAATAAAATAATATATATATATATATATAGGGACCCCAACATTAAAAAAAGTGAAACTCTGGTTTTGTTTACCTTTCCATATGGGCTGTACACCACTAGATTCCAAAGATTGTCTTATGGGTCATTTTTGACCTGCATGTTATTAAAGCATTTACATGACAGAAAAAAGTTCAAAGGCCACATACACAAACTCTCTCTAACACACACACACCCACCCCTCACATCACAAAAGATCCCTGACAAAACAAAAATGTAAACCAATGTAAAACAAATTCAGTGGAGAGGATATAAAGAGACCACTGACCATAGAACCCCCAGTTGGTTCCTTGCTGAAGCCATGAGTGGACATTTTACTGTACAGCAGCTCCTGGACCAGATTTATTCAGAGGTTCAGAATGAGCAAGAACACTATGATGTGGAAGAAGAGGTATTTGAAGAAGAAGATGAGGAGGAATAAAACACAGACCATGAAGCCTCTTCAGATGAAGAAGAATTGACCCAAGCTGACAGAGAGACATTTTTATCCAAGAACAGTAAAATAGCATGGTCCTCATCAAACACAGATGGCACCCCAGGATAAGCTGCAGCACAAAATAGCACTTGGATGACCCCAGGGCCAAAAAGATATTCTGCTCCCCATGCCAAGGACATCTCCTCCACTTTCCTCCTGTTCATTACACCAGCCATTGAAAAGATCATACTGGAAATGACAAATTTGGAGGGTTCCTGTAAATATGGAGACAACTGAAAAAATATGGATCAGACGGACCTGCGTGGCTGCATAGGGTTTTTGATCTTAGCAGGTGTCTATAGGCTTTGTGGTGAGGCTACATCTAGTCTCTGGGATGCAGAGAGTGGAAGGGCAATTTTTCCTGCAACAATGATGCTGAAAGTCTTCCATGGTTTTTCAAGAATGCTAAGATTTGACAACCATGAGTCAAGACCAGCAAGGCGTGTGACATACAAACTGGCAGCCATCAGAGATGTCTGGATCAAGTGGGTTGAGCGTCTGCCATACCTTTACAACCCTGGACCTGAAGTCACAGTAGATGAGCAGTTGTTTCCATTCAAAGGTACATTTTTATTTTCATAATGTTACTTACCTGAGCCAGCAAATATGGCATCAAAATATGGGTGGCCTATGAAAATCCAGCTATGCATGGAATATGCAAGTCTATACCGAGAAGCGGCCCAGTGGAGCACCAGAGAAGAGTGTTGTACTTGATTTGACGGTTGGACTGAGGGGGCACAATGTCACGTGACAACTTTTTCACCTCCTATGAACTCAGACAGCAGCTCCTGAAAAGAAAAACAAGCCTGAATTCCCCCCTGCACTCCTCGCGGCAAGAGGGAGAGTGGTCTTCTCGACAAAGTTTGCCTTCACCCCCATCACCACTCTTGTTTCTTACCTCCCAAGAAAGAACAAGAATGTGGTCCTGCTGAGTACACTGCACAAGGCAGCTGAAATCACTGATCGTGAAGACAGGAAGCCAGGCATCATCCTGGTCTACAACTGCACTAAAGGGGACAACCTTGACAAGGTTATTGGAACGTACAGCTAGAGTAGGATGACTGCATGCTGGCAGGCAAGAGAAAAAGGATTATGGTTAGGGGATGCAATGGGGATGCCCCTGGAAGAAGGACTGCAAGACGAAAGTTGTGTGCTGCACGTTTGAGAAATGCGTCTGCGAAGCCCATGCTCATGTTTGCACCTACTTTCCCACATGTGCTAATGTTCATTATTAAGCAACCTTTTGCTGTTTTGTTATTAGACAAGAGAAGAGAAGGGAGAAGAGGTGTATTTGATAATTCACTTCCAAAAGAATATTAACAAAGAATAAACTGTTGGAAAAGTTCCATACTGTTGACTGTTATTTTTCCATTCAATAAAATGAATTCAATAGTAATTGCTTCACATTGATATGATAATAATAATAAACCTTTACTGTATAAAAGAAAACTATTGACAGCTGGATTGTGGTAAAATAAGAAAAAAATAACAATCATATTCACTGGTTTTAACTGTTAGAAAAAAATATATGATGAAATGGAATAAAATTGAGTTGATATGATAAATAACAGGATGTTTCATCATACAAAATAGTTATTGGATTTAAAATTAAGCTGCTTTGTTTTAGAGCTTTGGTGAAGGCGGATCATTTTTGACCCATATGACAAGGGAAGTATACAGAATGTTAAGACTGCACTGGCTGTCAAGGTGCTGTCCCAAAAACAATGTGGGCAACATAGATAATTGGAAGTCTTTCTGGGGGAGACCTGGTCTGATTAGGAGAGATGGTGTCCATCCCACCGTGGAGGGGGCCGCTCTCATATCAAGGAATATGGCTGATTTTATTAGAAAGCTAAAACCCTCACAATCCCGTGTCGGGACCAGCAGGCCAAGCCGCAGTTTAACACGCTCCTCTGTGCATCAGTCAGAGTGGTCACCTGCCAAGAATAGAATAGAGTCTCCATCTATGTTTTGGTCTATAGAAACTGTGTCTGTTCCTCGACCACCTAAATTTAGAAAAGTTGCTAAACCAAAATTAAACAGAAGAGGAGCTAAAAACTAAAACTTAACTGAAATCAAATCAGCCACGAATTCAATCTCAAATAACACTGCAATCAAATGTGGACTGTTGAATATTAGATCACTATCATCAAAATCCCTGCTCGTCAATGACCTCATAGCTGATCATCATATTGATTTATTTTGTATAGCAGAAACCTGGCTGCAGCAGGATGAGTATGTTAGCATTAATGAAGCTACACCTCCAACTCATGTTAACTTTCATATCCCTGTACCACAGGTCGAGGAGGGCGGTTGGCTGCAATATTTCAATCAAGCCTATTAATCAACCCCAGACCAAAATCTGGCTGCAGGTCTTTTGAAAGCCTCACTCTTAGTCTTTCCCACTCAGACTGGAAAGGTGAAAAACCAGTTCTGTTAGTTACAGTATACCGTCCACCTGGTCCGTACTCAGAATTCCTATCTGAGTTTTCTGAGTTTATATCAGAGTTAGTACTTAGTACAGATAAAATCATTATACTGGGAGATTTCAAGATACATGTAGATGTAGAAAGCAACAGCCTCAGTTCTGGGTTTTTTTCCCTGCTAGACTCAATTGGCCTTTCCCAGCATGTGAATGAACCCACTCACTTCTACAATCATATCATTTATCTTGTTCTAACATATGGCATTGAAATTGACAAGCTAACAGTTTATTTTCAAAACTCTCTTCTGACCGACCATTACCTTATTACATTTGAGTTTACTTTAATGGGCTCCACAGCATTGAGGAATAAACTCAGCTATATAAGATGTTTATCTGAAGATGCTGTGGCTAAATTTAAAGAGAACATTCAGTCATAATTCCCAACAATGCCATATTTAAATTCAAATGAGGATTTCTCCCATACACAGGTTGATGGCCTTGTGATTAGCGCTAAGGCCACACTGTGTTCAAATCTTGACGATGCCGTGTCTCTCAAAAAGAAAGTAATCAATCTGAGGAGGCTGGCTCCCTGGTATAATTCCCAAATCAGTGCCTTAAAGCAGACATAAAGGAAATTAGAAAGAAATTGGCATTCCAGTAAGTTGGAAGAGTCTCAGCCTGGAGAGCCTGGAAAGATAGCTTAAAAACATATAAAAAAGCTCTCAGCGGTGCTAGAAGATCATATTATTCAGCATTAATGGAAGAAAACAAGAACAACCCCAGGTTTGTCTTCAGCACTGTAGCCAGGCTGACAGAGTTATAGCTCAGTTGAACCAGTCATCCCCTTAACTCTAAGCAGTGATGATTTCATTAATTTTTTACAAATAAAATTCTCACAATCAGAGAAAGATTTCATCAGCTCTTACCTACATTACACAATAATCTTCTACTGAATACAGCAACTCCTGAATCAAGTGGAATGTCTCTTTTACATCTGGAATTATTCTCACATCTGAATCTGTCAGAGCTAGCTTCTATAGTTTCATCATCCAGACCGTCAACCTGTCTATTAGACAGTACCAACTAGCCTCTTTAAAAGATTTAAAAGATTTTTCATTTAATTGAGCCATTCATTGTAGATAAAAAGTTAAAAAGCCAAATATTGATCCAGATGTTTTGGCAAACTATAGATCCATATCAAACCTTCCATTTATTTCTAAAATCATTGAGAAAGCCATAGCAAAACAACTACACGAGCATCTGGATGGGAACAGTTTGTTTGAACAGTTTCAGTCAGGATTTAGAGCCCATCATAGCACAGAAAGGGTAAAAGTCTCCAATGACATTCTAATGGCTTCAGACAATGGATCAGCCTCCATACTTCTCTTTTTAATTCTTAGTGCTGTATTCGACACCATAGATTATATTTTACTACAGAGACTGGAACATGAAATTGGGTTTAAAGGAACTGCACTAAGGTGGTTCAAATCCTACTTATCAGATACACATCAGTTTGTTCATATTAACAACAGCTCCTCCTCATGCACTGTAGTCAGTTATGGAGTCCCACAGGGTTCGGTACTTGGACCAATCCTCTTTACGCTTTATCTGCTTCCTCTAGGCAACATTATCAGGAAACACAGCATCAACTTCCACTGAAATGCAGACAACCCTCAGCTGTACCTATCAATGAAGCCAAATGAAGTGTCGGATAGTCAAACTGAAGACATGTCTTGAACACATAAAAGTCTGGATGACCAAAAATTTTTTGCTTCTTAACTCTGACAAGACTGAAACTATTGTACTTGGCCCGAAGCACCTCAGAGAAACAATATCTATTCATCGAATCAGTCTGGATGGCATGACTTTGGCTTCCAGCTCCACTGCAAGAAACCTTGGAGTAACCTATGACCAGGACATTTCCTTTGTCCCTCACATAAAACAAGTCAGGGCGGCTTTCTTCCACCTGAGAAACATTAGGAATTTAGAGAAAACACAAGAAGCATCCTCTCTCAGGGTGATGCAGAAAAACTAGTCCATGCATTCATAACTTCTAGGCTGGACGACTGTAACTCATTACTATCTGGATGTCCAAACAAATCTCTGAAAGGCCTTCAGTTGATTCAGAACACTGCTGCACGAATATTAACAGGAACTAGGAAAAGAGATCACATCTCTCCTGTCTTAGCTGCCGCTAAAATACAGAGTAGAATTTAAAATCCTTCTGTTAACATACAAAGCTCTTAAAGGCCAAGCTCCATCATATCTCAGAGAGCTCATAGTTCCTTACTGTCCGAGTCAGCCGCTCCACTCTCTAGATGGAGGTTTACTTTTGGTTCCTAGAGTCTCCATGAGTAAATCTGGAGGCAGATCTTTCAGTTATCAGGCTCCTCTTCTATGGAACCAACTTCCAGTATTGGTCCGGGGGGTGGACTCCTTAGCAATTTTCAAGACCAGGTTTAAATCTTTAATGTATGACAGAGCTTATAGTTTAAAAAGTTAAAGTCCTCTACTCTTTAGCTATGCTGCTGTAGGCCTAGGCTACTGGGGGAAGGACTCAGCATCTCTCTCTCTCTCTCTCTCTCTCTCTCTCTCTCTCTCTTTTTGAGTGAGCAGGGTGAGGTGTGTGAGTGAGTGTTAGGAGCGTTTTCTCTGTTTTTTATTTTTTTATTTCTATCACTGTTGTATGGGTTTTGGTTTCATAGTTTGCTAATCATAGTCACTTTATTTTTTGATTTAAGGTTTATTGTTTTTTCTTTTCTTTGTTTGATTTTTTTCCCTGAACTGGCGTTTGTGCTTTGTTGCGGCCAGCGACGAAGGTAGTCCTGTCAAATGTCCCCCCGCTTGATTTCTGATGAATTTTTCAGCAGAGAACTGTCCAGACATGGGGAAATAGTGTCCCCGATTTGTATGTTCCCATCTGGATGTAAGTCTCCTTTGCTTGCTTTCCTTTGGTAGTCTAGATAGTCTGAAGGGCCTATCTTACCATCATTCTTTGTCTGTTGAAAGACACTACATCCTAGATGTTCTCCATAGTCCTCACAGGTGGGACCATCCACACATACAGGTGCAGGAAGACCTGGGGCCTTGCTGTTGCACAACTTTTTCTTTACAACACAGTGATTAGGGCATGACATGAAGACAGAGCACCAACCATTTTCCAGAGTGTTGGTGTAGTAGGTGTTCACAGTGGCTAGCTTATGGACATCTTCTAGACAGGCGTTGCCAACAATTATCCATCCCAAGTCCAGTGTTTGCGCATAGGGGGAGTCATGTGGCCCATATATCAGTTTCCGGACCTTGTGGATTCTTATGATGTCTCTGTTTGGAGGATCATCTAGAGCAGCCTGAAGGTCAAGCTTTGGGATCTTTTGCAACTGAGTCCTCATATTTTTATGCTTCATTTCTGCTTTCTGTGCAGGAATTTCAGAGTGATTATTTGGGATGGCGTTACACTCTATTAGCGTTGGTAAAGAGGGGACAACCTGCCCATCAATGGATTCCATCTGAAACCGATGAGCTCTTCTGCCTGCTGTCTCAACAATACCAGCACATCTTGAGGGAGTAAAGAGAGTAATGACCTTTGATGCTGAAGAGGTCAAGGAGCTCAGACCTTACAAATGACTGATTGCTCTGATCATCCAATATAGCATATAACCATATAGCCTTTTCTAGCTGGCCAGCAGGGTAGACCCTGACAAGACTAATCTTTGTGCAGAACTTTTCAGTGAGGTCTCCACCGCAGACCTGAGTACAGCTTGCGGAAATGGTATCTTCTTCACTATTGTTCTTCACCATGTGCGTGTGTAGGTGTTTGGGCCTCTGAGGGACAAGGAACAGGTCCTGGGTGCAGGGCTGAGATATGGTTTTCACTTCCACATTCAGCACACTTTGTTGTTGTCACAGATTTTAGCTAGATGTGCTGATGAAGCACAGCATTTATAGCAGATGCCATATTGCTTTACATATTGCTTGCCTGCGATCAAGGGACTTCTCCCTGAATCCATGGCACTTGAGGAGTTGAGGGGATGTGGCTTGTTGTGTACAGGACATTACTTTGCCAGATCCATTTTACTGCACATTGTGTCAACTGAAGAAGAAGTATAAGAAGACACTTCAGTCTTGTCCAATAGGATAGGGGACCTCTGACTATTGTACTTAGGGACTGATTTTCCCAACAGGGGAGGGTCATTGCCACTGGGGAGGAAAGAGGAGTTGGGATCATTTCACATCTTGGGTTGCTGGCAAAAAAAATCCACAAAGTAGCCAAATGGTGGGAAGGGAACCTACTCTTCTTTGAGCTTAGAGCCATGTATGAGCTATTTCTCCTGCAGATAAGAAGACAGCTTTTGCACAATTTGGTTAATAGCAAGAGCTGTGTCAACGTAGGCAAGTCCTGCTAGGCCCCCATCATATTTGGCGGCTTCAAGCGCCGATAAGTCGCCTAGCTCTCACAGCTTTCTGTGATCCACTCTGTGAAATGGCTGTGAAAGTCTCAATCACTTCTGGTGAACCATGGCACTCATCAAGCCTGTCAAGAGCCATTTTAAGCCCCCTGTGGACATGCACAGCTCTTATCCTTCTCACATGTTCAGATGACTCAGCACCTAGCTACTTCACGAAGAGGTTCATCTCTTCACTATCTGTAAGGTTCAGACCTTGTATGGTGTTCAGGAATGATGCTATCCACACACTGTAACTCTCAGGAACTGAGTAACACATTCAACTGCAGAAGCCCTGATGTCACAAGTTTGCATCTGACATACTCTGACTCTCAAACGGGTTTGCCTTGTTTGGCCCCTGATTGCTGGTAAAGAGGAGGATGAGTAATATTTTGGTCATTAGACATCTCTGTGTAACTCTTGTGATCTATGTCCTTTTTTGGACAACTTCTGGGATTTTCTATCTGAAGTTTGTGACATGTAGGCTCTAGCGCGTCCTACTTGACTTCCAGCTAAGGATGTCCACACCTGTGGATGATGGTCATAGGTAGGTCTCTCATTCTGAGCATGAGACTGTGTAGTAGCCTTAGATGCGTGCTGTACAACACTGTCTAGTTGACTAACACTGTCAATAGAAGCTCCTTTTAATGCAGGTGTAGACTGTGAGGTGGTGTGCTTTGCGTGCTCTGCCATGTATGCTTTTGTGCACTCCACTGGATCATGGTTTTGCAGATCAATTTTGGAGCTGAGGTTCTCATTTTCATCTATGGCTGCCTCTAATGCTTCGGCTTTAGCCACCACTGCTGCAGCTCTCTTCTCCACTTTAAGAGCATCAAGTGACACTTCTAAGTTCGTCGTCTCCACCCTTACTGATGCCTCAAAGTGTGCTTGTTCCATTTTGATTTGGCTTTCCTTTTCTACAAATGCCGCCTCTGCTTTGGCACCTTCTGTCTCAGCACAAGCCAATGCTGCAGCTCCATTGGTGGAGGAGCCATGTGATCTCTTCAAAGAAGATGAAGAAGAAAGAAGAAACCAGAGACCTTGTCTATAACAGCTGAGAGCTTGATGATTTTATGTCGGACATCTTGGAGAAAGACTCTCTGACAAATGAACCGACTAATTGCACTGATAAAAGAGTCTGTGTCCAGAAAGTGTGCCACCTCTAAATGAACAGCTCTGTATGTACATGTAAATATGACTCCATAACATTTCACATATAAACATCCTTGTTTTAAGCTGATTGGCCCAAAATAACTTGGTTATAATTCACGTTGCTAAAGGGAGGCAGGTATGAAGTTATTCTTTCTTTGAGGAGGTCCACCATCTTTGGATCACACATTTTTACTGTGTCGCTTGTAAAAAGCACAACTTAACAGGACTTTTGCAGCTGCATTGGCATGAGTTATCCAATACCTTCATCTTAAACTGGAGACGATTTCATCTACTGTGCCATGTTTGTTCTAGAATCTGTTTTAGATAAATGAGGAAATAGGCTGATCCTTGGACGTGATGAATGTATGTTTGCTCTCTTTAAGCATTGCAGTCCTGAAAACTCTTCCACCTACTCTGACGGTGTAACCTTTCCTTTTGGAAGAACTGTATGACAGCATTATCTGCCATCAACAGGGCACCAGTTAACATAGCTTGTTCCAGCGTCTCTTTCAAATCAAAATCAAATCAGATTTATTTGTATAGTGCCAAATCATAACAAAGTTATATCAAGGCACTTTACATATAGAGCAGGTCTAGACCAAACTCTAAATTTATTTAAAGAGACCCAACAGATCCCCCGATGAGCAAGCACTTGGCAACAGGGGCAAGGAAAAACTTCCTTTAAGAGGCAGAAACCTCGAGCAGAACCAGGCTCAAGGGGGGCAGCCATCTGCCTTGACCTGTTGGGTTGAGAGTGAGAGAGAGAGAGAGAGAGAGAATGGGTGAGAGAGGCATGGGGGGGGGGGGGGGGGGGGTGTAGGCAGGAACATGTTGATGCATGAAGTTCATGGAGTTGAGCTGTAGTACAGAATTCATGAAATATGGGACCAGCAGGTGTTGCAGGAACATGGGATGGCGATGAGTCACCACCTGCAGGATGAGGGCAGGGAGAGAGAGGAGAGGAACTGGGAGAGACAGAGACTTTGGCAGAACATGGTTAGTAAATGCTGTATAAATGCTTAGATGTAGGTGAAACTGTGTTTTTTAAGAAGGATGGTTCTTATCAGCGCATGCAAGGGGGGAGGAAAGGAGAGCGAGCGAGATGGACGGAGAGAGAAAAAGGGAGAGGGGGAGAGAGGGTGACAGGGAGGGAGAGAGAGAGATAGAGAGAGAGAGAGAGAAGCTCTGCCCTTCCCCCAGCAGTCCACTCTCATCTCCCCAGGACCAAGCAGTCAGGCACGCTGCAAGGAGTGGAGATTGTGTGACCACACTGCTTTTACGCACACACACACACGGTGCTTACTTTTGTAAACTTTGTTACTTTTAAAGAAGATCTCTGTGCCTCGACGGCAGTCACAAGCTACAGTGCCACAAGCTGCCACGCTGAAAAAAGACTGGCACGACACGCCACGCCACAGCCACCACAGAAGCAAGCGAGGAGCGGAAGAGAGAGCGCGACGTGGCCACACACACCTGCATATAAGGGTGCGCACATTACTACCTAGCAATCAGTGGCTGGAAGACTGGCACAGTGCCCAACAGTGACCTAGAGGGAGACAATCTCCGGCTACAAAATGGAATCACCAATCTCCGTCTGCGCCTCCCGCGCCTCCCACTATGCACGGTCCACTGCCTGGCTCTGATTTCCGTTGCCAGTCGCTGTGCCGTTGCTCTGCTCTCTCCTCAGCCAAGTGTGAGCTGTGGCTGTGATGAATAAGGAAGAGCAGCTTTGGATTACAATTTAACATTGCTCACACAACTCATACAGAGGATGTCTGTTAGTGTGCCAATTGTTTGATCCATTTAAGGATGCGTGAAGTCTGAGAGTAGATATGCTTGGGTCCTGTTTCAAAAAATAGTATATTTATACTTTAAATAGCAACATAAGTTCCACAAGTAAACTTACTTTCGGATATGTATATCCATTTATTTCCATTCTTTCATAGGAAAGTAATCAAACAAACAAAAAAAAGAGCAACCTCCCATCTCCCACTCACTGTCAAAAACACAACATCTAATTGGCTACACTTGTATCAATGAGTGTGCCTCTTAAAACTCCTGTCTTTCCCCAGGGCACCACCCTAGGCGCAAATGTAGTAAGTAACAATCACCATTACAATAAATAATAATGGCTCCAACAGGTGGAATGAGGGGGTTTTGGTCATGATACAGCAGCAGAGTTCTGAACCATTTGTTATTTATAGAAAGACATATATGTATATAGATATAGATGGGCAAAATAGTGGTTAGGGTTAGGGTTAGCACTGTATCCCCACAACAAGAAGTTGCGGGTTTGGTTCCCGGGCCTGTGGCCTTTCTGTGCGTAGTTTGCATGTTCTCCCTGTGCCTTGGTGGTTTTCCTTGTAGGTCTGAGTGTGAGTGGTTATTCATCTCGTTCTATGTGTTGGCCTTGCGATGGACTGGCGACCTGTCCAAACTTAACCCCCGCCCCCACCCAATGTGGGCTGGGATTGGCAGTCCCGTCCCCTGCACGACCTGGAAATGGATCAGCGGTAGAAGATGAATGAATGAATGACATATATTGATGATGTTAAATTGTTAACATTTAGAGTTTTCAGTAAAGGTGCGATTCCAATAGCAAAGCAGATTTTCAGACAAGTGTTGAACTGTTTGTGTGACCAATTCTGATGGCTTGCCATGAAGTAACGTTTATGTACCTCAAAAATGTATTGTTCAGTCTGCCCTATTTTTCATACTTGATGTCAGTGTCAAACAAGATATCTATATACTAATGTGATGTCACAGTCACTGCAATACTCTTTGGTGACAATCATTTGAAATGGATGAACATGAATTTTAGAAACAACACGTGTTTGGTGTGTCTCTAACTTAACAAAATGGAAACAAATGAGAATGTAATTATAAAGGTGGGAAATTTGAAATTTGCTGGTTCATTGTCAAAGAGCATGGGCACTGCCATTACTGATCAATTGACAACTCAAATGTTGCTCTAATTAGCATTGGAAAAACGTTATTAGCTAAAGACAGAAATTTAGCAAATTAATAATTTTAGTTTTATTTCTCCCGTGACCCGACGAGACCCGACCCGTATTATTTGTGCTGTCTGTTCGCTCCTGTTCTCCTGGCAGGAACAAACATCTCCTGAGCCATATTGAACTTCAACTCTGCTGCTCAGGTCGGCCATACAAGAACACCATGTCTCCGGTCCAGTAGGTGGCAGTAGCGAATACAGTTGCTGTTCACTGATACGTGTCAGATGTGTGACGTGTCCCGTGTGGGCGGTGATGGAAACCCTGAGTGTTTAAACCGCTCTGGTCGTTTTTGGGTGCTGAACAAACTATGTCCTTGCCCAAGGACTCACCTCTTTCATCAGAAACAGGTTAGTGTGTGCTGTCAAAGTCCAGCTGCTGTGTGGTATTCGTTTGGTACAATCACTGTCACGCTGTTTCTTCTGACAGACAGCTCGTAGTCTCCTCAACTCTCGCGCACCAATTTCCTTTCGACATCCGGACTCCGTTAGTGCTCATCGTCGTTCTAATGTTCATAGAACCCTTATTCTAACAAGAGCTGACAGATTGTGTAGAGCATAGGCGTTTCAAATCCGTTTGGGGATGCTGCAGCACCTCTAATTTGAACCCCAGCATCCGTAAAATTAAAGAGATTTTTTTTTTCACTTTATGTACATGTTTAATAAGCTGAAGAAATGCCAAAAACCATATACAGCATATGGTTTACACGTAATATTTTAACAACAAAAATACAGCAGCCCCCGAAAATGGTTTGATCCACCCCATCCCTCCCACCTTTCCCTATCGCCGGCTCTGAGCGCTTTATCTGCAGAGAGAGTTAACAATGCCCTACGAGAGTGTGATGTGTTTTACCTGGCCTAAACCAGGATATGTGACACATTTCTTTACTTCTACCACTCAATACCAACACATTATTATCATCACCAGTCCTTATGTCTGCTGCATTGAGTCATAGATCGCTGTTTACGTCGTAAGGTAGGAGTTAGCTGACGTTTTTTCTTGCTAGGAAACGTTACAGGTGGTCTGTCAACATTGTACCTTAGGCAGGGTTACGTCTCTTTTATTATCTTATTATTTATTATTAGCATTAATTATATTTTTTGGAGATTTCAAGGACTTTTCTTTTTTTTTGAGAAGTAGATTTTTATGTATGTATGTGTGTAATATAATACAGAGGAAGGAAAAAGGAAGAGGAAAAACTTAGAAAAAGTCAATTACTGTTATTGTGTTTTACATGTTGTCTACTTTTCTAAGTTTTATATTTCTTTTATGATTCTAATCCGTTCCTCTTTTGCTGTAGCTCAGCATTTATATAACTTTTCTTAGATTTGTTGGTTTAGCCACAGTGTTTCCTCTACCCAAAATGCTGCTTTTCTTTCACAAATGTGAGAATGATGGTCCAAAATTGCATTAAAATGTACAAAACTGTGAAATTTATCTTGTCTGGTCAGCCAGCACCCCTAGAACTCTGATCCTAGAATCGCCCCTGGTGTAGAGTAATGTGATGAGGAAATAGAATGTCAGATCGTGGAGTTTGGTGAGTCACAGGGTCATGAGGTTTCTGTGTGCATCAAACCAGAAGGTCTGCACGACAGAGGACAGAAGTAGTGTCGTCCTATTTTTCAGTCCCTATAATGCGGCCGCCCAGCTGTGCCAGAGGAACTTCCTCTAGAAGCTTGACTCCAGCTCTGCTCCTGGTGCTGCTTTTCCATCACCTGGCCAGGATTCGTGGACACATGGTGAGATAGACACTGAGATACCCTTCATTATTAAGGATGTTACCCCCTTAGTTTAAATGGTAGGAGACAAGTTCCCAAGCAGCTGGGTGACGGTCAGAGACAAGAGCATAGTCGTAGGCAGTAGCCCCCGGTTCACCACCAACCAGTTCATGTTTCCAACAGGTTCACCCCACTCAGCGACACACCCGCTGAAAAACTCTAGTTATTGGTGATTCTGTTCTGAGGAACATGATGTTAGTGACACCAGCAGCCATAGTTAAGTGTGCCCGTGGGCCCAGAGCGGGGATACATCCAGTCATATCTGAAACTGCTGGCTAAGGATCAGTGATGGGAATAACGGCATAACTTTTTTCAGTAAGAAGTAATTGGTTATTCTTCCCATCTTTATAATGCTGTTACTGCCAATAAATGTGGTGCATTACTATAATTGAAACTGTTTCTTTTTTGTTTTTTCTTTCCCCTGCACCAGACCAACTAGATCTCTAAAGCGAGAGGCAAAGACTTTTTTATTGTTCTTGCTTGTTAAGTGGGCACGAGACAATCGCATAAATGATGACGATTGGCTGAGGAAGAGTAAAATTTTCATGGTGAGCCAATCAGAGGTAGAGGTGGGAGGGTGTTCACAGAAATTCTAAAGCATAGTCTGGACACACGATGAATGACACAAGTGAGTCAGTCAACGAGAAACAGGAATGGCAGCCCAAATAATCCAAAAATAGCACTCTCTAAATGGAAATACTGCAATTTCCGGATTATATACCGTTACTTTTTTCACACTATTTGAACTCTGCGGCTAATTTATGGATTTTTACGGATAACAAGCTTCATGCCGATAATACATTTAGTATCACATCAGACCAGTGAAATTACCCAACAGGTCACAATAGACCAATGAAATTGTTCGAATTAAATTAAACACACTCACACTAAATTCTTCAGATCGGTTATTTATTTTGCGCTTCATGCCCACACCCTTATCATGGAAAGCTCATAAAGCAAAGAATATGATGCAGCTTTCAAGTTAAAAGCGATCGATCTGGCGAAAAGGCGAAATCCTTCTGTGTAACATAATTCCTGCCACATGCCATTTCTTCACCTGCGGTTTATAAACAAGTACGGCCTATATATGTACAAAACTGTTTTTCTCTTCAAATTTAGCGGATGCGGCTTATATTCAGGTGCACTCTCTAGTCCGGAAATTACGGTATAGACATTACTTTTCTCCAAGAAATTAAAGGAACGAAATTAATCATCAAATACACATTATGTCCTGAATCAAAGTGACTCTCCATGTCTGTGCCAAGTAATTCAAACTTACTCGAACATCTTATAATTGAACATGTACATGCATTTTAAGTTCCGCTAAAGAGGGGTGGAGGCTGGTCCGAATTCCTAGACATTTGAGCGATTAAAAGTGTACTTGAAAGTAACGCAATAGTTAATTTCCGCAGCAGCTAACCCTAACCCAACTAGGTTTTTTTTGTTTTTTTTTTTAAATTGTAACTGATTGAGTTACTTTTTGGGAGAAGTAACTAAAACAATTTTTGTTTTTTAAGTAAATTGCTTAATTCTGCTAAGGATAAGCGGAAATATGGTAAATTGGCAATTCACGTCGGCAGTAACAGCACACGACTGGTCACTGCCTGTCTAGAATAGAATTTAACCAATGTCTATAGAAATTGTCTGTCCCCCAACCTCCTAAATTTAATCAATACTTTTCTTTCTGGGGCTAATAGATATATTAAACCAAGTAAACACAAGATGAGATAAAAACGAGGACTTGATTGAATTTAAAACTAACACCAATTTGGATCTAAATATACAAAAATTTCATGTGGAGTATTGAATATTAGATCAATATCATGTAAATCACTGTTAGTTAATGATCTGACCACTAATCAGATTATGAATTTAACACTGAAACCTGTGTAACACTGAAACCTGGCTTCAGCAAAATGATCATTATTATTACTGTAAATAAATCTACACCCTCCCGAAGTATTATATGACATAGTAGAGGTACATCATGTCCCGTCATTTAGTGGTCATACACGCTTTACTGGCAGTCTTGGTGGGGAACATACAGCATGATACCCTGTTGTGTGTTACATAGATATAGGTCCGTGCTGCATGTTGCACTCTACACAGTTCTTACTCTTATTATTGCATATTGCTACACTCACTACTCATGTTAACTTTAATATTACTTATACCATAGGTTGAGGAGGAGGCGTTACTGCGATATTTCATTCCAGCTTATTAATCCATCTGAGACAAATATCTGGTTATACTATATATATTTTCAAAGCCTTACTCTCAGTCTCTTCCATTGAAGTTAGAAAATTCAAAAACCCGTTTTGCCAGTTACAGTATTTCGTCCACTTGGTCCTTACTCAGAATTTCTACTGGAGTTTACTGCGTTCCTGTCAGAGTTAGTACAGATAAAATCGTTTTAGTGGGTGATTTCAATATTCATGTAGATGTTGTCAGTGACATCTTAAGTTATATATTTAAGACATTACTGGACTGGACAATTGGTTTTTCCCAGCACTTGAATGAACCTACTCACTGTTTCAGTCACAACGTTGGTCTGGTGTTATGTGACTTTGAAATTGACCACTTAATAATATTTCCCCACAAACCTCTTCTCTCCAATCATAGTTTCTTATTATTCCAGTATGTCTTTTCACTCTCTGGATATAGTTTTAATTGTGGTTCCTAAACCCTCCAAGAGTAAATCCGGAGGCAGATCTCTCAGCTATGAGGCTCCTTTTCTATGGAACCAACTCCCAGTATCGGTTTATGACAAACTGCTACTACGAAGCACCTTTCTCTCTTCTTCTGCACATTACAACATTGCATGTCCCTAATCTTGTTTCTTTCCATAGTCCTTGTTTTGTCCCTCCTGTCCTCTCTCTTCCTGTCCCCATCCTACAGGTACTGAATCATCATTACAGGTACAGCTCAATTCTTGCTGCTGCAATAGCTACCTTTAGTTATCATTACACACTACCACTTCCCATTGTAACTTCTTCTTCTCCCCTACTTCTAATATTTACTAGAGCACATTTAGAACTACCAGGTTGCAGTCACTGTATGTTTTCTTTATGTTTTGTTTGTATTTTCCATGACATATTTTCCATAACATTGTTCATGTTCTCCCTCCATGCCTCTATCGAGTCCACCTCACCCCTCCTTCACACTTGCTCTTACTGCCTTTGCTTCTCTCTCTGTCCCCCTCCTCATCATGCCCTCTCTCAACCGAACCAGTCAAGGCAGGTGGCTGCCATCCCTGAGCCTGGTTCTGACCAAAGTTTCTGCCTCTTAAAGGAGGTTTTTCCTTGCCACTATAGACAAGTGCTTGCTCTTGGAGGGATATGTTGGATCTCTTGATCTCTTGAGTTTGGTTTAGACCGGCTCTGTGTGTAAAGTGCCTTGATGTAACTTTGTTATGATATAACACTATACAAATAAATTAAAATTTTTCATACTTGATGTCAGTGGCAAAAAAAAAAAATTGCTAAAAATAAATAAAATAAAAATAAAAATAAAATAAAATTAAAATTAAAATTTTATTTGATACAGGAAAAATGCCTTTTTCAGATGTCATAAGAGGATAATGCACTACAATGTGGCCAGAGGGAGCTCAGACTCTGAATAGTAGGTCCTCTGGACTATACTGAGCTGAGACAACAGCTGGGAAATAGAACTGAGCCATGGCTCAGAATCTAATAGTAAGATACACGTCATTAAAATTGTTGTAATGAATGAGCCTGTTTTGTGGTTCAAAGATTTTATTGCATCTTTTCAGGATGACTCTGCCCTGACTGTGGTAGAGAATTCAGAGGGAGGACAAGAAGGTGGACCGAATGAAGAGGAGGCTTTGGTGGTTCAGCCTACTGAGCAGTGGCAAACACTCAAACCAGGTTTCACTTCATGACACTTTTACAGTCACATGAAATATGGGCCTGCTGTTGATTGATGTGTGTGTGTGTGTCTGTCTGTCTGTCTGTCTGTCCGTCCGTCCTTATAGGCCAGACAGTTCCAGTGGGGTCCTATGCCAGGTTGAATCTGCAAACTGGCCAGAGGGAGGTCAGACTTGGAGAAGAGCAGCTCAAATACTGGACCCAGGAGCACAGGTACAGGCACAGGACTGCTTTACACTGGACAAATGTTGACAAATTGACAAATTTTCAAAGAGTATGAGAACAATGTCATCAGTGAGTCTTTGTTACACAGAGAGGAGGCTGAATCTTTCTTCAGTCCTGCTGAACTAAAAGAGGCCATGAAAAAGATCAAGGAGGACATGAAACACTTGAGCAAAGACACAGGTCAGCAGGACGTTTTATCCTCCAGGCACCGCCTAGAGGAATTAAAGAGAGAAATGGATCAGATGGACCTGCTGGTAGAGACAGATGTTCAGGTACATCAGTTTGTGTCCAGGTTCACACAGAACCTGACAGAATAGCTAGATTGATACCATCTGTTGAGAGATCAATGTGGTCAATGACTGTAGCAGCACTAATAAGAACTTACATCTGTGGAAAGTAAACAGACACCAGCAGTGCACATGAAAAGGCCAACTCCACTCTACTTAGCCTGCCGCTTCAGTCTCATTTTACATTAACTGGCTCTTCAACTGCAGCATTTGTTTTCTCCACCAGATAACTTCCAAGGGAACGAAAAGACTTACTAAGGATCAGTGTATTGGTTTAGACACTGAGTGACTTGCTTTCTGTCCACCAGAAGATGCTTTTAACTCCCCTGTTCCAAACTCAACAGCTCTTGATATTTGATATGTTATCAAATTTATGTTGATGTGTTCTTATTAATTGTTGTTTTTTGCTTATCAGTAACTTCCTCACCTGTTCATTTGTGAGGTTGAGTTGTGAAGTTGTCGTTATGAGATGTGGGGTTGTAACCAGTATGTCTGGTTAAGAGTTCTCCCTGTTTCCCGTTCATGACTGAACTGTGCTTTCTTGTCCAGATAATGAGGCGTCTGCTGGAGCAGTTCAACAGCAGCAACACCAATGCAGAGCAGAGGTTGAACATCCTGCTGGAGCTGGAGTACATGGTCCACCAGGTGAGAAACCTAGCTAGTCCCACACCTCCCATCCACTCAGAGGATGGCAATTTGTAACTGTGTGTTTGAATGTGTTGGGGGGTGGATTAGGTGGATAATGCTCAGACTCTGTGCTCCATGGGAGGTCTCCAGCTGGTTCTAGCAGGTCTGAACAGCTCTGATGTCAGGCTGCAGGAGAACTCTGCCTTTGTTCTAGGGGCTGCCCTGTCCAGGTAAGACCTGTATGTCCACTGCCACACAGCCCCTCAAAACCACAGCAGCACACTTTTCACAGTTAGATTTTATGCCTCATGGTCTCTAACTAAACCTACACTGCTACTGTTACTTCTCTTGTATTTGGATGTTTGTGACTGGGGGAGACGTTGCATGGTGACATGACGGTACTCTGTGTCTGATGCCCAAACTGAGTTAGTGCATGTATTTGTATCCAGCTATGAACAGCAACTCTCTAACAGCTGTACTTATCCTGCAGTAACCCAGTGGTCCAGGTGAAAGCTCTGGAAGTTGGCACTTTGCACACACTGTTGACCGTACTGGCTACAGCCCAGCCACTTAAAGTCAAGAAGAAGGTCTTCAACCTCTGATGTCACAACTACATGATTAGAGTCAAACAGTCAGAGCTCATCTTACACATAGTCTGTGGGTTTGTTGTCCTTTTAAGGTTCTGTTTGCGGTGGCCTCCCTTCTACGTCACTTTCCTTATGCACAGCAGAACTTTCTTTCACATGGAGGACTACAGGTCCTGTCAGAGCTGTTCAGGGCAGATGGTGCTGGAGTTCTGCGAATACGCATTGTTACCATGTTATATGACATGATCAGCGAAAAGGTATAAAAGCTAACCTGTCTTTGTTGAACAGTCTGGTTTGTTTTAGTTGATGCTGAAGCTCGCCTGCTTTGTTCCACCAGGAGCTTATCTCTCAGACAGGATTTGATCAAGTCCTTGATGCCTCTTACAAGGAGCGTGTGCGCCAGTACTCGAAAGTGTCCCTGGATGGAGATCTAATGGAGACAGGCTGGTGTAGTCTGGTCCCACAACTGCTTGAATCCACTGAGCATGACTACAGAGAGAAGGTGATCTAAATGTGATTCATTGTAGATGAAGTGTGAGGGATTGACATAGATTAGAAGCTTTTGTATTACTACATGAACAGGTTTAACCTGTATGAGCTGCATACTGGCTGAACTGATCAACATGGATCTGAAATCAACTGGTCCTGACTTTTGCTTTTGTTCTTCTCTCAGGCTCTCCAGGCTCTACTGGCCATGGCTTCGATGTGTTTGGATCAGTACCGCTCAGACAGTTCTCTGCAGGACTCTCTGTTGTCTCTTCGAGACCAGTACAAGGACCTGTTTCAGTCTGAGATGATTCAAGGAGAGGAGAGGGACTATTATAGAGAGATTGCAAAACTCATAGATGCACTTCAGGTTAGAATGAAAACAGCATGGCCAGAGGATTGAACAGAGGGACTCTGCCATGCAGAGGATCACACAGACTGACACTGACCGATGGACTGTTGGGATTGTTGGCCCTCTGTGCTGAGAAGCACAGAGGGCCAACAGAGGCCTAGGGTCAGCTCCATGTGATTCAAGGATGAGGGACACTAGTTGCTTTTTCATTTTGGAGGGGGGCTGTCATAATTGAACCTTTTGAAGTGCAGCAATATTAACCCCAGATGTGTCCTCCAAAATGAATGCAGCCGTTGTTATTAAGTGTCTCATCTGAATGTTTCATACAACTGAATGATTCCAGTGTGCAGGCAGGCTTCAGGAAAATGGGTAAGGAATAGTAAGTATCATTGTAATTATGATTAACATTGGTTTCATTAGTGCATAGGGACCCTGCATGCAGTCAGTGGAACTCTATAGCAATAGCTTTAGAGATTCATTGCCCACAGTCATTATTGTTAATACTCATGTTTCTTCTTAGTGTAAATCAATTGTATGTATGCAACAGCAAAATTGAAATGAACTATGAATGTGAACTATTCATTTTTATATTGTGTGACTAAACTTTGAACTAGTTCATGAGAATTCTGAACTTGCACAACACTGACCACAAGGTATGCAGTTCGTGAGCAAGTAAATGACTTAAAAAATGACCAAGAGTTTCACAAAATGTCAAGACACAACTGTTCTGGATGTAAGTAATGTCAGAGAGACTATGGATGATGAGAAAATGCTTTGATTTCTGCACAAAAACCCACCCCAGATGAAATAGCAGTGCACAGGAGAATGGTTTATACCAGAAAAATCTATAACCTCAGTAAGATACTCAAAGCTTTGCAAAGCTGAGTGATAATGGTTATCGGGATTCAGAGTGTCTTATCCTTTCCTACAGAAGAGGGTATGAAAATTAGAAGCCTTTTTTCTTGAGTGTGTATGATTTCAGTAGACAGGTTAGACAAATGCATGGTTTCAGAAACAGGTGATCAGATGTATTTGTAACTTCCCAAATGCACATGAGAGAGTGTTAGGGACCAAGCAGTGAGGCAACAGGAGACAGGAGCATAATTAGAGAAATAGGATTCTTATTTGCCCAAAAATGAAACATTTTTGCAAAGAATAACTGAACTCAAAGTAACTGAGATGTTAACAGAACAGACCTCCCATAATGACACAAAGGAGCATATATATACTGGCTTGCCAAGCCAGGTGGGGACTATTCTTTTCCCACTTTTACTTCACATTGCCATATCGCCCAGGAAGCAAAAACATCAAGGCGGACGTCCTGTCCCGGATGCATGTGCCCGACGCCAGGACTCCTGACCCTGAACCCATCCTCCCTGAAGCCTGCATTGTTGGGGCATTCACCTGGAGTAATAGTGGATTTTAACTTGTTTTTGAATGTGGCCATTAATGTAGCCTGTTCTACTGTCTGGGGCAGGTTGTTCCAGATGCATGGGGTGTAGATCCAAAAAGCTTCCTCCCCTTGCCTAGTGGGTTAATTAGACTGCAATTATTTGTAGATCTGAGAGTTCTTGGTGGAGTGTAGTTGGTGAGCATGTTATGTACTGAGGTGCAAGGCCATGTAAAGCTTTATGAACCAGGAACAGGATTTTAAAATCAATTATTGACTTGATGGGTAATAGGCTGCATGATGAACCACAAAAAGTCTTTCAGAAATCCGAGCAGCAGTAAAGGGGTCAGAATGACACGATCCCCAAATGTCAAATCAATGAACCCCATTAGCCCCAGGTGATCAGCCTTGATTCCGCAACTTGTTATCACTTCCTGTTTACGAAGCGGCTCACACTGGCTACCTCAAGCGCTGTCGGGACACACAGGGAAATAAAATCTTTTGTCATCCGTTGAGCTTTGTAGAGTGGCGCGAGAGGCCGATGATTTTCGCGGGTCTGCCGAAGTGAAATGCTGCAAAGCTCACTCGTACTTTGACTCAGCGATCAGGTTGTGTTTTTTTTTTTTTTTTTTTGCGGTGATACTGTTAAAGGGACGCAGCCAGTACCTCCTGCTGGATTCCTGGGAAGTTTCAGATCCTTAGACACAGAGATTCCCATGTGAACTGGGTGGCGAGCCAAACTGAACTACTGGTATTGAACTGTGCTCTGTTATTACATAGTTCAACTTCAATTTATGTTATTTTGGTTTATGTATTTATTGGGATAGTTGGCAAGCTGTCGGAATCATGTTGTTTCCATATTTACATTTTGCATCAGAAGCTGCAATTCCCCCCCCAAAAAAAGACAAAAACAAAACAACGTAAGGCGTGGAGTGCGTGTGCGTTGCGTGACAAACGCAGTCTTTTCCCCTGACACAGGATGAAGAGACTGACTACCGACATTGCAAATCAGGACGAGAAAAATTCAAAATAACAACAAAGTAAAACCTAAACATGACATGAGTAAACTCAGATCTTCATGGACTGACACCTTATATCATGAGTTTCTGGAAGAGAATCAATGTTGTACACTTGTGTCTAAGTACCAGCATGTCAAAAAAAGGAATAGCCACAAAAAGGGTTGTCACTATTTCAGTGCTAATGCAAAATGCACTTTTGATGAGTGTTCCCTAAGAGAAACAAGCCAAAATCAACAGGTACAAAATTGGGTATTCAAGTGATTCGCGTAGGTGCGGTTACACATGCAAAAAACATAAAGATTTCAACCAGTGAAGTACCCGTGCAGAGGGAAAATAGCAAAACCAATTAATAAAGGTGTCAGCAATTTCCACTATGCCATGCTCAAAGTTACACCAGTTAACAAAATAACAGCAGGCAACATAACACACAACCTGACAAAGGATGTTTTAAAGAAAATATCCTATAAAGTAAATAAAAGTACAAGGCTTCACAGTGATGTCATCCTGGAACTAACACTCACACAAAAAATTCAGGAGAGCAGCAGTCATGCTTCATTTAAAGGTTATTTTCAGCATCTCCAAATTGATTCATTTGCACTGCACTTGTACACAGAGGGTGGGCTTAACATTCTGACTGAGCATCTAAGAAAACCATCACCTGTCACTCCCTACCTTGATGCTACAGGCAGTGTTATCCAGAAAATACCTGATCAAAACAAAAGTATTGCAATACACAGTAGTTTGCCCGGCATGGGCAAGGATGGCCCTCCTCTACATGTTACAGAACTTGTGTCAAACAGCCATTCAGTTCCTGTTAATCACACTGGCTTATGGAATTTAAAAGAAAAATATCAAACAAAACGAAAAAACTAATAGCACAGGTTGAAACAGATCATAGCTGGGCTTTGATTAATAGTGTGCTAATTGCATTTAATAAAGAAAATGTTTCTGTCTACGAACCATATGAAATTGGAATGGGACAAACCAAAGAAATTCCATCCTTCATAGTACTTCATCTTTGCTCTGCCCACATTTTGAAGGCAGCATTACAAACCCTGGTGAAGAAAACTTCTGACAAAGGCATAAAAGAGTGTGTCTTATACACCTTTGCTTGCCTTCTAAATTGTACTAGCATGAAGATAGCTGTGGAAGTGTTTTATCACGTGTGTGCTTTTTGATGCAGAGGAGGACACATAAGTGGTGAACCAGAGCAAAAGATACCTTGATGTGTGTGTTCTGGAAAACAAGGGCCTTAAAGTGGAGTAAAGTGAAGAAATGATGGAAGGTGAGAAGATACTCATGGACAAAACTAAAAACACTATTATTGAAAACTCGTCTTTCACACAAGTTTTTCAACTCCAAAGAGACCAAGCCGAATGTGACGTCCTTTCTGATGATGCTGTTGGCACTAAAAAACACTAGCAGTGTACTGGTGTTATCGATGTGCCACTTAAAAAATACATGGATTAGTTTCCTTCTTGGGGATCTTTCATGCCACATGAAGAAAGAATTAAAAAAATGTGATGGAAAGCCTAAAACAAGACAAACAAACTGCCACATTGAGCTGTGGTTCAGTTTAGTGAAGCACTCCATCCTGCAAAAGAAGAGATATTTACGACAAGCAGAGTTTGTTTCCAAAATGTGTGCCTCAATTCAGGTAAGATATATTGAGCACATCATGCAACAAAATCTTCCAGAGCAGATTTTGGACAAGCTTAATACAAGTTCAGGCAAGACAGATGATGACCCAGATACATAACCAGGCCCAAATTAACATTGTTTTTTTATACATAAATCTTTCTCACATCGCTGGTCCATCCCGTATCTCAATATATTTATAACATGGCCTTTTTTTGCTTTGTTTTTGGTAATCCTGATTTGCAGTTAACTCTACTGTGGAAAAAAAGGGACAGTGATGTGGTTGTTGCAGTGATTCCCTCACAGATGAAGGGGCAGAACCTCGTTATCCACCACTCAGAGCTGTGCACACTGAGGCCACATGAGTGGTTGACAGGGGAGGTATGTGTTGAGTTTGTGAATGCGCTTTTTTGACTGTCATTGATATTTAGATTTTAAGTATTACAAACTGCCTGCCATTTAAATAGGTTTTGACCTCAGACTGAATTTAAGACCCTGAGAACTGAATCCCACCTGCCTGCATTTGTATCCGTCAGTTTCATTGTTCTGACATGGAGAAGTTAAATGTACTCTCCACCACACATCTGTAGAAAGCTGCCAGTACTGAGGTATTGAGGCCAGCCTGCCTCGGCCTCCTGATGGGGAGGTGGGTGGGTGGGATGTAGCTGTGGCTTCTCCTCCTAAAATCTGCAGCCAGCTCCTTCGGCTTGTCCACACCAATGCAAAGGTTATTATCTCCATACGAGTTCACCGCAAGTCTGCGGCTGGTATGTTAGAAAGTCCAGGACCCAGTTCCAAAGGAAAGGTGTTAATCCTAACACCAGTAGTTTATTGACAAGAGTCTATAGGATAAATGCAGATTGACATTGATTGAATGACTATTTCACTTGCCAATCAGAGACAAAGGTCCTGTTAACCTGTTAAGACAGGACCATGCTATCAGGGAAAAAAATTCTAAGAAGACATACCCAAAGTAAATGAAGAATTCCCCCGCATTGATAAGGTTCATATGCATGTTCTTGGTGTCTAGGGACATCGAGGGACCTCAGAGAACGTATTCCCAGTGTCAATGATATTTTGCTTTTTACTATGCCTACGAAAATGGAAATAAACCTATAAACCACCTACCTTTGCCTACATATTCCCCTTCAGCCACTCACTGACTACAGATTTACCAAATTGAAAAGAATTTTTGCAAAGGTTTTAGTAAGGATAACACTTGTTAATACTCATTTTGCCACTATTTGGCACCAAGTATGCCAAATTGGTATCTATCCACTTCTAATGGAAACTAGCTATAAAACACAACTTATCATTATTACAGGAGTCTATTTACATCTTTTGATGATGACATCAAGGTAAATGATGACATTTACCTTGTCCTTCATCAACTTCTATCATTGTGCACAAAAAAATCAATCAAAAATAACATCAAAATGTATAAATTGTCTTCAAATTGAGTAATTTTTATTATAACAACAACTTTAACCATAACTATAACCACATCTACAACTGTAACAATGCAGTACATCTTCATCACGTCAAAAAAAAAGAAAAAGAAAAAGAAAAAGCACTTACAAACTCACTCACTCACAAACACAAACTGCTCTGTCGCTTCTGCCGCTCATAATGGCTTCTGGCCTGGTCTTTATGCAGAAATTTCACCTCATAATCATATTTAAACTTTTTTATGCTACCGTGGACTTTTTACTTCATTTCATGATTAGCTCTTGGCATTGCATTTGTGTCACTTGGGTTATATAAAAAGGTTTTAGTGAGAGTGGAGACTCAGCCAACTGTAATTTTGGATATTTATACATCACCCCCCCAAACAAATTTGATGAAATTTAATGGCATGATGCTTTGTTACAATATTTTAGAAGAACTGGACTGATTGCAATAATATCACTTTGCTTTATTTGATTGTATAAGTTTCCTTAGCTAGAACGACTAAGTAATAATCTCGGTCCATACTCCATACCAGTCAGTGGCGGAAGTGCACCATAACATTTTTTTGCCAACCGTCATGAAACCCAAGAAGAAGAAAAGGAGACAGAAGAAGAAGAAGAAGAAGAAGAAGACAGAAGAAGAAGAAGAAGAAGAAGAAGACAGCGGAAATAAATATGCACACTTCGAGGATACTGCAGTGCTAACAGAGGTTATAAATGTGTAAATTGCACGAATCAGCCGGTCACATTCGAGAAAGACGTGTTTGGCCCAAAAGAGTCCACGTTGTCATGAATGAAGAAAGTGGGTGAAGGCTAGTATTTACATTAAGCATTTCAAAACAAGATAACAGCTGGTGAGTTTTGCGTGTGTTTAGCTACGTATATTAACATTTCAACAGCTAGTGGAGTGCTAACCTTAAGACTAACCTACTCAAGTCATAATATAATAATAACCACTGTGTCCTTACGGCTAAATTTATGTTGACGGACGGGATTTGCTTCAGTTCTACCAAACACATCATAAACCTATTTAAAAATTCAACATCTAACCACACTGCACTGTATAGATTAATGAAGTGTAGTCTTGTGAACAATTATATGCAATTTCCCCAGTCCATTTTTACATGGGATATATCATTGGCTCTTCCCATGCGTAGTCTTCGTGCGCGAAGTAAAGTGGTTTGACGTCTTCAGATCGGGTAAAACCTCTCTGGTCACAAGCAGATCCCTGAACACAGGTGCGTCAAGCAGCAATGATGGAGTTGGCTCAGAGGCACCGTCTGTCACAGCTGGTGGAGGAGCTGACCACCTCAGGTCAGCCTCAGCTCAACCAGGACAAGATGAAGGAAATTAAGAAGATTTGCAAGTATGTCCCCATGTTGAAGAGTTAACTGGAAACAGCTAGCTAAGACAATATGTACATTAACTCGTGTCAGTCTTTTATTCCCAGTGGCGTTTCACAGCACTAGGACATCTTGGTATCAGGATTCAGTTTGAAATGATGTATTTAATCAGTAAAGGAGATTAGATAAAGGAATTAAAGTCTCAGTTGCAGCTGTTAGATATGAAATGTTGTTAGGAAAGGAGGGCCCTCAAAAAGAATGAGTCTGAAGACAGGTTCTTTAAGAGAAGAGGGACACCTCCACTAATACCACAGCATCCTTGAAATACTTAATCAAAGTCTCAGTTTTCTGAAACTGTTAACACGGTGTTGATTTATCTGTGTGATGATTGTGAAAGATAAAGTCTGTGTTGTTAACCTGTATTGTGTTATATTGAAATATGTTCCTTTTATTTTGTCCACTATATTGAAAATAGTCAATAATGTGTGTTCTTTGCTCATCCCAGAATATCAAATAACTGCATTGACCACATGTACCACCTGGTGATGGCCCAACTTGGCCAAGAACACTCTGAGATTAGACTGTCAGCTTTCCAAATAGCCAGCGAGCTCTTCTCCAGGTCACACTACTTCAGGACGCTGTTGGTGGATAACTTTAAGGTACATCAGCAGGTTTTCAGCTTTCTGAAGGTGCTCAGTTGCATTAACCTCTGTCAACCCCTCTCTGTCATGCAGGGGTTCTTGGAGCTGACTATTGAAACTGACTCTGACCAGCCCCTCCCTCCTCCTAAAGAAGTAGCCAGGAAACTGAGGTCACTGGCCATCGCAACAATGCAGTCATGGCAGGCCTCGTATGGGACAGCATATAAGAAGTTAGCTCTTGGGTACCATTTCCTTAAACAGGTTAAGAAGGTGAGAAAGAGTTTGCAATCACCACATGTTGTCTTGCTGACTGACCACTAAACCTCAACCTATCAGTTTGGAAGCCTATGCTTGTTGTTTCTAATTAGCACTGTATTCTTGAATTCTGCTGAGCTTGGTATGAAGTGGATAACAGAAGTGAAACAGTTTAACGCATTTAATCATTAACTTAAATTACTCAACATTACTTAAGCACTCAAATGTAAAATTTACATTGAATCACAACCGCTAGACTTAGTAGCGACTTCCCATGGTATTGCAGAAGTCTGGTGGAGTCAGAACCACCCACTTCTCCAGAATTATGCGCACCTATGGTTCCATAATGCTGACTAAAATGCAAACAGGAAGCTATAAAGCTTGGCCTAGTGCAATATCCATAACATAACAGTAAAATGTTTCAGGGTATGGTGTTTGTAGAGATCAGAGTGTATGTTGTTCTTTGTATACACCTTTCTTGCATTGATTTTACCTTTCCAGATGTGCAAGCTGCCAATGCCATATGCATGCTTGCATTCCCATACCATTACAGGTGCAGGCTTATGAACTGAATGCTTATAACAAGGTGGATGGTCCCTCTCGTCTTCAGTCTGGAGACTGTGGCGTCCGTCATCTTCAATTAGAATTTTAAATTTAATTTTACTGGACACAGAAGAGTTTTCCGCTTTGCCTCAGTCCATTTTAAATGAGTTTTGGCCCAGAAAAGAGAAAAGCATTTCTGAATCATGTTCATATATGGCTTGTTATTTGCATGATAGAGCCTTAACTTTTGTTAACATTTGTGAACGATATGATGAACTGTGTTCACAATGATTTGTGTGTTCCTGAGACCATGGATCCCCCATGATTTCTAGTACAGAATCATGCCTGTTTTTAATGCAGTGCCACCTGGGTGCCTGAATGGCCCTAACTCTTCTCCAAATACCTGTGGATTGTTATCACATGCACAGACTGACAAATACCAACCATAAAGGCCTAAAGTTCCTTGAAAGTTCTTTTCAACTGCTTCTCTTATCAATGTACTCTTATGGATGACATCCAGTAGACAGTAGCATCTTAGCCCTTAACTTTTTTTGTGTGCAACTTTCTGGCTTTATTAGTTAGGAAATGTCGAAGAGTGACAGGAAATAGGAGAGAAAGAATGGGGAATGGCATGCGACAAATGGCAATGGCTGGAAATGAACCAGCATTACTGATGAGGATCTTGGAGCCTCCTGTGTAAGGATTGCAAGTGCCACCCACTACCCCACCTGTGCTCCTTGTGACCTTCTCTGACCTTGGGTTTTTCAACAGCTTTATCCCGGTGGTCTTTAGAAAATACTATTGCTCTTCATTGGTTGAACTTGACCATTTTGCTAAGAGCATACTTAATTGGGGGGGTCACTTGACCGGATAGGGAATTGAAGCAATTGATTTATAATATGTTGCCAACAGTTTTTTAAATGTTGTTCTCACCTGATCTTGGGTGATATAATGTGAACTTATAGCTCAACACTTTAAGTTATAAACTTTTACTGTTATTTAAATTGCATTTTAGGTTGTCTATGTCTTTTTAATTTTAATGAAGTAATTTGATCAAAGGTTAAGATTTTCACATGGCATTGGACCACAGAGAAAACCTTTGCCTTCAATTCCCAGTGGTTCCCAGATCACAGTGGTTTAGGGCCATAAATATGAATGTGTATCAGCAACAGGCAATCCACTACATTCAGGATTCATTTCACCTGTTACAATTTGTAACTAACTGAACAAGGAAACAAATTAAAAATCCTCAGTTCTCTACCCGTTGAGAGTCATACTTTGACTGATTTTCTTTGTAATCCACATGTGACTTGTTTGTGTCTGTGTTGCCAGGTTGACTTCCATGATACTGAAGCTAGGACTGTTGCTGAGAGGAGGAGGGAAGATGAGAGACAGAGGAAGTTGGAGAGGATCTACAGGGAGAGAGTGGAGGCAGCCTCCAGAGACATGGAAGGTAAACACCTCACTGTTCATACTGATCAGAAAGTTATCTGTGAAGAATTGCAAACATCTAATTTGTTCCTCCTCCTTTCCAGCAGTTCGATTTACTTGTTTGTGCCATAGGTTTGGCCTCTACACTAGTTTAGATTTAATTTTGTTGCATTGGTATTACACACAAGAATAAGTATGGGTACTGTGGAAGACTTTGTTGCTTCTCCCTTAGAGTAGAGTAGATTTAGGCACTAAATAGTAACTGCTGAAGACAGCAGAACACTAAGAGACTGATTTTGATGATTAATGTCAAAAACAGGGATGACTGTCATTGGCTGTTCTCACCAGATTTATGCGTATATTATAATACAAATCAAACGATTTCCTCCCACCGTCCAAAATTAATGTTTTGGGTTAACTGGTGACTCATATTTGCCCGAAGGTATGAATGTCTCTGTCTGACTCTTTAAGTTGGCCCTGGGATAGAATGGCAACCTTTCCATAGTGTTACCCCACCCTCCTCCAATGTGAGCTGGGATTGGCTCCAGCACCCTTCGTGATCCAGAAATGGAGAAGCAATAGAAGATGAATGAATGACTGAATAAATGAGTGGAACACCTACAACAACACTAAACAACACTACATTTATGTTTTTATCAGAGTCCCACCAGGAAATCGAAGCCACACTGACACAGATGGAGTCCTGTATGAGGCTGCTTTCCCCTGAGTTTGACCTCACAGATATGCAAACAATGCACAACTCTACATTAGATGATGAACAGCCCTGTTGTAGCAAAGACTTGAAGAGTGACAGGCAAGAAGGAGGGCAACCAGATGTAGAAAAGAGCGGGACAGGAGAGAAGAGAAGAAGGCTTGAAGATGAGAGGGAGGAGGAGAAGAGGAGATTGGAGGCAAAAGATGGAGAGGAGACGGAGAAAGAGTTTGACAAGGGACAAGGAAACAAAGGAGAAGAGGAAAAGGAAAGCTGTGATGAAGAGGGGCCTTATGAGGAAGACTTGTTTATCCGTAACTCAGGACTTATTTCTCATGCCTACAATCTGGATCTAAATTTCACTCCTGGTGAGTACAACTCACTGGCACACCAGTTTAAAAACTACACAAAGTAACACACTTAGTCTCTTAGTTGAAGTGTGACATTAGGGATTTATTGGACCAGATCACGTTAACAAAGTTATTCACATCATCAGGCTTACTAGATGAATGGATCCATGAATGAATGAACTGGATGTAGTTATAAAATGACTACACTGTGACCATACCATTCAGTGGAAACACTTGAAAACTAACTCAGGAAATAGGATCTAGCCATCTTCACAGCTGCTTCACTAAAATGCTGTTTTTCTTCTTTCTCCAGGTATTCATTTGAAGGAGACAGAGGATAATGAGGCAGTGGTTTCCACACTGATAGACCTCTATAGAATGATAACAACCAAGCATCTGCCAGTTGTGCAGGGCTGGATTCAGGTTAGTCAGCACACAAAACTTGGATTTCAAAACATGCCATTAACCTGATATTAAAGGCTGTGGTGAAAAACTTACAAAGGGCTAACGCTAACACCCAGGGCATTTTGTACTGCTTATTCAGAATAATGGTGAGATACAAACAGTGGCTCAGAACCTGTCTAACCTGTGTTGGTGTGTTCAGGTCTTTACTAAGGCAAGGGCAGAGCAGCAGCTGCTGAGGAAAGCCCTGGATTTGAAGAGGTCTCTGGAGGCTGCACAGCAGAAACACAACGAGCTTCATATTGACTACAAGGCCAGGGTCCGCAGAGTGGTAAGTCATGCAGCATTGCATCTGAAAGTTTATTTCAGTTTATTCTCAGTTAAAAGAATCAGTTATTATCTGTAATGACATTAATTTCTTCCAGTGGAATTAACAAATTCAGGACCTGTTTGGGTCTCCTAAAGTGGTGGGTCGGCAAGGAAAGCAATGTAGCGCAGATGCAGGAAATTATTGTAGAAAAGTTAGCTTCTTTCCAATCTTTTGCTTTACTTTATCAGAATGGTACTTGTCTCAGTCTTGCAGTTTGGATTTTCTTGCTCAGAAGTGCTCCAGTTCTGTAGGATGGCCTCGCATAAAGACTCACAGTTGACCATTTCAGAAGACATATATTCTGCAACTGTTGCTGTCACCTCCTTTCCAGAATCTTTGTGTTGTTCAAGAGCGTTTTCAATACAAACCTGAATTTGCATCCACAGTCCAATACAAATATTTATTTTATTTATTAGTTGCTAGATTCTGTAGCAGTCAGTTAAATAAGCAGTGTTTCAGCAAGGTTGACCTATTCAATGTGTTTATCAGTGGCCTGTATAATTAGTACTGTTCCTGACCAGCAGATGGCAGCTCTATACCACAATGCAGAGGTGAGACACCAAAACGGCTATGAACCACAGACTGTCTGCAACTCGTTGATGATGCTGTTACACAACCTAGCTCTTTGATTGAGCAGTGCCATAGATGCATTATATGATCAAAAGTACAATTCTCCATCATAAAATTCAGTCCCATTGTCACAGGTGAGTAAAATCAAGCTCCCAGCAGATCAAATCAAAGCAGATTTATTCATAGCGTCAAATCATAACAAAGTTACATCAAGGCACTTTACATATAGAGCAGGTCTAGACCAAACTCTTTATAACATTATTTAAAGAGACCCAACAGATCCCCCATTAGCAAGCACATTGGTAGGGCAGCTGTGTATAAACTACATTGTGACTGGTGAATCGTAACATGTCGTGTTGGAGGATGCTGCTTATCTATCGTAAATTTATTGGATAATTTCCATAGTATCGAGATATGTATTATATTGGCCACAGAACAGAGATGCACAACTCTAATGGAAATGGGTTATGTGGAGTGAATATTTATGCTTATTTACCTGGCAGGCATATGAGAAAGTTTGGGTTTAAGAAATGCCAGTAGAATGTTAATTTCTTGACCACATGGTGCTGGTCGTAAAATTGGTGGAAGTGGGAAATGATGTTAGGTTGTTTTTCTATGGTTGGCCAAGGCCTGTTAGTTCTAGTGAAGGGAAATATTAATGCTTAAGATTATCAATGTTTATTATTTTTTTTGACAATTATATGCTTCCATCTTTAGTGGGACAGTTTTGCTGTTACAGCATGACCGTGCCCTACGATACAAATAAAAGTCCCTAAAGGCATGGCTAAGAGAGCTGGGTGTGAAAGAAATTGATTGGTCCTGCAGAGTCCTGACCTTAATGCCATCAAATACCCTTTCACTGAAGTAAAACAGTGTAGGTTTTCAAATACTTCTGTCCATATAGTGTATATTTGATAACTGACTGCAGTCTGTCGCAACACAGAATCGGGACAAGCAGGCCAGCAGCTTATTCTGGGGTCTGCTATCCAGTAGAGCATATATAATTAACTGTCACAATCTGTTTTTATTGCCACCATCTAGTGACTGTTGATAAAAACTGCAACCACTCAGTTATGGGATCCACCTGTTACTGAATCCACACCCTTTCAGCTTTTTGATTCCTTTAAGTCAAAGATAAATGAAATAATTGGGTGAAAGTTACTGAAAAGATCTGAGGCAGTCAGAAGGATAATGAATTAAAAAACCTTTTATACTTCATGGCTACCTAATCATAGACAAAAACATTCCAATGCGTTTCAACCATTGAGGCCTTCATCAGGGCAAGTACAAAATGGTCACCTTTAGGCTGCTTCCTATATAGGTTAGTAAGTGATCACTTAAGTATGCCACTGAAACATGACATCTTCCTGTTTCCTTTTTAAACAACTATTACTCCTTGCATTTCTTCAGGCAAAGATGATGCAAATATTAGTAGTAATAACATTTTGGAGCAAGGAGATAGAGAAGCTTAGCCATAAAGTAGAATGGATAAGAATCAGACCTTGGGAGTAAAGGGAGGATGTACCATTTGTTCCATTTACTACCCTTGGTGTGGTCCATGCCTGGCAGTATATGCTTGTCTATGCTTGTCATTGCTTGTAGCTGAGCGTCATCAGTCTGCTACAGTTTGAGCTGGCGCAATATAGAGGCACAGTATGACCAGATCAGTGATATCTGGATGTGCCTAAATGTGCAGAGATGGTTAAATGCCGTGAAAATATATCGAAGCAATGGGTTGTTCCTCCTCATGGTGCTGAGACAAAGAAAACAGAATGAGGAAAATCAGAGAAAAGCAGTTGACAAACTGCATATTATTTCAAAGGACCGCTGAAAGCGACCTGCTTTATTAAAAAAAAGAAAAGAAAGACATACTTCTAGTGTGTAAATCCATCTTTAGCTGAACAGATCGGTAGTGTGACAGTGACAGAGCACCAGTCGTCTCACTCTGCCTGGTTATCACTGTCAGGGACCAGTTTGCTGCACCAGCAGGCCCAGCACTGTGATAACCACACAACTTACAGCCCCTTTATCATAATTAGCTTTTCCTTTTTAGCCTTAAAAGACCCTCCATTACTGGTCCCTCTCTATCGGCCTCCTGACACACCATGTGATTGGTTTCTGCCTCCATATGCCTCTGAATACAGTCCTTCAGACGGGGAGCTGATCAGAGAAAGCAGGGTAATGTAAGCAGATGGACAGGCTGCTTTTTTTGAGGGGGCAGAGAAGAAGCATCTGCATGAAGCTTGAAGGCTGCTGAAAATAGAGTCTGTGGGTTCAGTTTGTTGATGGAGGGTTTAAAATGCTCTCCAGTCTCACTTAGTTGAATTCCTTGGCCCTTTTTAAGGACCAATGAAAACATGCAACAGCTCTGACTGGTCATTCAGCTTTACAGGACCAGGTCGCTGACTCCTCACTTTGTTAATGTGGTAAAAATCTGTATGAGTTTTCACTTGGCAGAACAGGTTGTACTTTCTTCTTCCTGCACTTTGTAAAAAAGGAATAAACAAAACAAAAAAACATTTAAGTTATGATGTAATTCAACATTGTTCCAGTACATGTTGATGACAGCATTTTAGAAATTAATTAGCGAACTGATTCTTTTTGAAGAAACAAATTAAATTTATTTTTTCTATCTGAAATCTGAAAGTGAAGCTTTGCCGTTTTTGTTTTATTTTTAACGAAATAACTTCCTAGCAAGTGAGCCTAAAAGAATCTGTGGGTAGTGCTCATAAAAAGCACAGGTTTGTGATTAGAAAAGGATGAGACGTGCAGACTTATTTGAGCATATCTGTTTTTAAGAGTGTATTCAGTCACTCTGGGCTCCATTGAAACAGGCCCAGGCCTTGTTTACTGCTGATAACCCATCTTATCACAGCACAATGGATGTGACCGCCTGTTTCTCACTGGAGATAAAAAAAGAAGGACTATCCCTCTATTTTTCCCACCCTTTTATTTGTACTCTGATTCTTTGAATCCCTCCATACCAAATACCATTCTTGTTGTCATTTTGCTGTTTAGTTTAAGTATAATCAGTGACTCTAATCAGTGGGAAAAAAGTGGTAAGTAAAACAACAGTAAATGTGAGTTCCACAGCATTCATGTGAAAAGAACATAAAAAAAAATCAGCGAGAATCTGAAGCTTTACAATAGTTTGAAGGTCCACACAGTCTGGAGGTATACGTTAAAGGCCTATAAAGTCCATGTGGTCCATGTGGAATTTAAATCAAGTCTGGGGTCTGTACTAATACTAGGAAATTATTAAAGTGTTGAGTCCACAGAGAAATGGTCACAGCCTGTATTCAGAAACTGTGCTTTAAAACCAGCTTTCAGGACTTTTGGATGTTTCAAATGTCAACAACAATACGACGCAGTCACACGTTGAATTGGAGTGACTTCTGACAGAACCCCACACAATGATTTCTGGCAGAAATACAAAAAGGTAGTGTATATCATCCTTCCCCAAAGCAATCCATTCCAAGGGAAAATGGATGTGAAATGTAATCAATGATGCCTTGTGGGATCTTTGATGCTGGACGAGTAGATAAATGAATGTCATCCTGTTACCAAACCACATGAAGACAGTTTCTTCATCACTCAATTATACAATGTTTTCATTGTGTTATGTCGCACCACTGACTGAAGCTGGAGACTGCAGCACACTGTCAGACTGGTAGGGGGCTGCTTGGGATCAGGTGAAGTGTATCATTAGGGTACTTTCATGAGCTCTGAGCTGCAGAGCATGTGAGAGCCTCATGAGCACAAATAACTGATATCAGACCAGTTCAGCCTCAGATGTGGGGGCTCTAACTCCATCATCATGACACCTATCTCCTGTGAACCTCCCTCAGAGACTCAACTGACAATGTCCTTCACAGTATATAATTTTTCTCTTTCTTTAGTTAGGAAATAATGTTAAACATTTCGGGGCTTTGGGGCTTTAATCACCATTTTCACAATGAGCAAGTTGAACAATTAAGTTTTAACAAAAAGTGTTTTTGACTAAATTAGTAGTCATTCAGACAAACAGATCTACAGACATCTACAGAAACACTGTGGTTGGGTTTCATCAGGGCTCTTTGAGGGTGTGAAAGGTTCAAGAAAATCTATATCTGGACCATTCTGATATTACTAACCACTAGCTGGACTCATGGGCTTCATGTTAAACTCCCAAGGGGTCTTTGAAGAACCATTTAAAGATATGCTAGGTGTCCGTGCCCCTTGATAGCATAGTTTAATTTCATCATGGCATTAGGTGAAAATGTATAATAATGAGCATTTTAAATACAGATTGAGACAGGCTAGGAGGGGGAAGTGAAGCAGACAGCTGAGAAAAAGCTCGTTGACAGGGAAAGGTTTGGAAAGCTCTGGACTGGCTAATAGACCTGCCAGGGTAGGTTAGTGAAATAAAGATGTCACCTTATACATCATATAAACTGACTGCTCCCCAGAGACAAAGGATGCGCCTGTGTGAGTGTGTGGGAGGTGGGGATGGAGGAGTATAACGGGGTGAAACAGTAGAGGAGAGGCCATGGGAGGAGGGTTTCTCATTAGCCTGGGGTCCCTTGGGATCTTCTCTGTGTAGTAATGAATAGCAGTGCAAGGTGGTAATAGAGATTTGGGATGTTGAGGCAAATCAGGCTGTGAATAGGTCAGAGTCCAGTGGAAGCTTTAAGCCTAATTATTTTGTAAACATGTTGAAATCAATCAGAAGTAGCAGACCTGCAGCTCTATATAAACCATTGCGTCTTCACTCACACATTCTTTTAATATTACAAATCTTTTTTTTTTTTTTTTTTTTGTAAGAATGAACCAAACCTGCTTGGTCATGATCCATGATCCATCCACATGCAAGTGTCAGTGGAGCAGTAAGTGACTTTCAAGGAATAAACACTGTGTAGCCATGATGTAGACAATAAGATGCTCAGTTTCTCCCCATCACAATCATTGATGGCACACTTGAGGATCGTTTGACAGTTCACATATCATAAAGTGAACTTCTCCCTGCTCTGACTCAAAATCAGGATCAGAATCTGAATTAGAGGACCACATTATGTTTTGGATGACCTTTTACAAGAGTTTTTAACAAATTGCACAAACTATAAGACTTCTGACAAATCTCAAAAACCCTCTGCTTGTAGTTAGTTCCATGTTGCTAGTATCTAACCTGCCCAGCTAACACGTTTCCATTTATCTCAGAGGAAGTGCTCTGTAGAACATATGGTTACTGTTGTAATAAAGATGAGGGCTCAGCAGTGAAGCTTTTTTCCAAAACATATACTACAAAGTTGCTACATCCGTTTAGTTAACTCTTTTATCTGTATGTTAGTCATTGATCTGTAATTCTGTCAGGAGGATGCATATGTGTGTTTATAAAATCATCTGTATGTAATAAGTTCTGCTGTGATAATGGTGGCATTGGAGAAACTCACTTTTACAAGAAGACATTTTCCATTTCAGTCCTAAATGTAGAAACCTAGTGTGTGTAGCCAGCTGGAGAGCTATATTAACTTGTCAGGGAAGACAATGGAGACATCTTTAAAGTTTTTTTCACTTACTTGTGTTCTCCCCTCCCTTTCTACTTCCTCCTCCACTCCCTCCTCTTCTTTCTCCTCTATACGTGAGTGTGTGTGATGGTTAATACACCGTTCCCCTTTCTGCCATGCACCTGACTTATGGCTGTGCAGTAATAATTTGCCAGACCTTGGCAGGCTGAGTGTGCATTAGCATATAAATAGCAGATGCACTGAGTGCCCATCACAGTCGACTACATTTAATTTTTGGTTTATAAGATTGAATGGGTTTTTAAATGCAGTGCCATCAAACTTGCCAAGAGACAAATGAAGTCAGGGAGGAGTTGTCTGAGGCAGGGCCCTCACATCATTTTTATAAAGGATAAAGGTCTTATTTTGGCGGGAGGAGGGGGAGGATAGAGACTTTAGAAGCTCAATAAGCAAAACACCTGTGGAAACAGGAGCAAACTGAACATTTTAAACCTGTTCACACATTTGTCTTGACCATGATCCACTTAAGATACAAAATTACTAAATTTGCATCAACTACCAAACAATGATTTAACTAATGGGCTTAGTTGAGCATTCTGCAGGGACTTGCAACCTTTTAGCCACAAGTGCAGAATGAGTCACATTTCTGCACAAAACAAGCCAGTGTTTTCGAATTGTCTTGTAAATGTTTTGTGTTACATGAATTCCCTCTCAGTCAGTAAGGCAGCTTAGTGGTTAGTGCTGTTGCCCCACAAGAAGAAGATCTGGGGCCTTTCTCTGTACAGTTTGCATGTTTTCGCCGTGCTTGCATGGATTCCTGCCAGGTACTCCAGTTTAATCTCACTGTCTAAAAACATGCATTTTTAAGTTAATTGCTGACTAATTTGCCTCTAGGTATGAGTGTTCATCTCTGTCTGTCTCTATTTGTTGGCCCTGTGATGGACTGTCCAGGGTGTAACCCGCCCTCACCTCTGCAAATTTGATGTCTGTTTGATTTTTTTTAACACAACATTATGATGTCACAACAAAGGGACAGAGAAGCTGGCCCTTGTCCCTTTAGATATAAAATGCCATCACTTTTTAATTAGTGCGTATGAGATTTGATGACCAAATTCAAAACACGCAAGTAAATGCTTGTGCCAAATTTGAAGTCGAAGATCCGCCTAAGTGTTATTGAAGGCGTTAGGCGTTCCTGAGACTGGGAGGTAAAGTCGAACTGAAAAGACACATACCCCAACCCTGACCCAGTTGAGTAGAAAATACATTTTTACAAGTGAAGGGAGGCAACCTTTTTGTGTATGTCTCATTCAGCAGGTCCGGACTGTAGGGGTGTGCCAAAAGATTGACACATGTTTCTCATTCACTAAGATTCAGAATCAATTTTAAAAAATAAAACATCTGCATGCTGTCTGCCTCTGTTTTGTATACGGGTCCTCCTGACGTCACCACACAGCCAGTTCTGAAAGATATGCAAGCACCAAAACAAGGAAAAAACTACAATAATGGAGGAAAGAGAGATTCGACCATCGCCCTCCATGATTTTAGGATTTGTAATATCGCGCCCGTCCTCGCACATTTTTTTTTTAAGAGACACTTATTTTTTGTTACTTACCTTTATTCAACAGTTGCAACAATTCCATCTAAGCATGGAAAAATTTTTAAAACTTAATAAATGTGTCATTCTCTTACAAAGTAGACGGGAGTAGATCATGAGGATCCTTTACACAGCTACAGATTGAAGCACAAATCATTATGAATCAAATCGCTTTGAATAGGAAATTGATTTTTAATTGAATCGTAGCCCCGAAAATTTTAATCAAATCGAATCGTGAGATAGTCAATAATTCCCACCCCTACTGGACTGCTTGGTTCTTGATAGCAGAAAATTGCTGTCAGCCTGAAATTCATTAAAACACTTGCAGAACAACAAGCTTTTTCAGAAGTTTTAAGATTCTGCTTTCAGGGAACCGACTAAAGGTCACATTGATTGGTGACAGGGAGGGATTCTGTCACAAGCATGTACATGAGAAAAGACACAAAAGAATTGAATTTTCAATCACCCCACCTTCACCCTGCTCCTGACTAGCAGTTGGTGATAGTTGTAGATGGTTGTTACTGCTCCATCAATTACAGTCTGTAATGTAATGTACAGCTTTGCCTTCAGCCACCTGGTCTTTGTTTTGTGTGGCTGTTAAAGAAGGTTTTTAGGAGCTTCTTAGATTTTATGTTTTATCATTACACCAACATATAACCTTTCTTTACTTAAACAACTTTCTTATTTATTCTACTCTGTTCAGGAACTCTTTTTATTTTTATCTGTGGTGCTTTTTATTGTTGAAGTTTCCAATTTTTCCTATTACAGTGACACATGGCCTGACTGCTCTGAGAACATCACTTCTAATTTGTCTGCTAAATCTTGAGTTTCACTTTAAGAAGCCGTTTCATCTCCTTCAGAGAACTGTCTGTGATGTTCCCCTTATGTGTCCTCTAGAGTAAACTAAAGCTCTGTTAAAATGCAAAGCAGCAACCTGTGTGGCCATGTGGGGGAATAAAGGCCATTTTTTAGCCATGATCCCCGTCAGCAAAATGTTTGTGGAGGAAAGCTAATTCTCCTGAGAGACTTACAGCTCTTCCAGGCTGGTTGACAGCACTCGATGCTATCAGGATTAAATTAAGGTTAATTAGAAACAAAGCGGCGGGGGGGGTGATGTTAGGGCAGGATTTTCCTACACCTCGGTGATCACTTCTTAGTCTGAGGTCATTGATCAGAGCAGAATAAACCAGGCAGGATTAAAGCAGACAGGCATAAAACCTATCGAGACTGCATCTGTCTCTGTGTGTGCTGTGTGCTGTCTGAATCTATTGTAGTGTGGGGATAAATATGTGAAGTTGAGGGTGAAGTGATGTTGGAAGAGAGTTGGTTTAAGATTTAAAATATTTCTGAGTAACATCTGGAGTAACAGATAATTTCTCGTGATAAGCACCCTGTTCTCTCTGATTCTGCAGCTCAGAAGCAGTGATGAACCAGTGATGATTTTTTTTATTTTTTTTTTTATTTTTTTAGTAAAATCTAAAAATTATGTTTGAGTGGTTTTGTTGGGTCTGCTCCTGAACATCTGAAGGACATGGTTTGTAGGTTATGGCATAGCACCACAAAGCTTCAGGTATGGTCTTACACATTTTACCTATATTATGTGGTATCATGGAATTTTCATATTGCACATGGCCATGTAGAGATTATGATCATTCTTGGTGGGATTTATATTGTCTAAAAAAGACAGTCCTATTGTTAATATAATAGTCTTTGGTTGCTGGTGGCGTCAGGGGTAAAGTGAGCGTCCCATAATCAGCAGGCTACATGTACTCATCTGTGACGTATTGCTGTATGTCATTCCCCACTCTCTCGCCCCCATTTTGTGGCATGAATAATAAAATAATAGTTTTCACTCTTTTGAACCAATGACATTTTTTTATTTTAAATGTAAGACATACTGTATAATTAAATGTGTTTTACACAGAACTAGAAATCTGAGACTATATATGAGCTCTTGAAATCAGCTGGCTATTAGCTGGTTAGCAACTATTGCACACTTGTTTTGACAGGGTTAGGGTTAGGGTTAGTTTTTAACATCAGTTAAAAACTAAGATTGAAGCTCTGCAGAGACTTCTCAAATTTGCAATCTTATGTTATCTTTCGTTTAACACTTTTTTAACATAAAATTGTAACATAATCGTAATTTTTATGTTTTCTGGGATTTCAGAAACCTGTTGACAAGGTAACAGACATGTTTATCTTTTTAACAGTCAGTGGCAGGAACAGACATTGATTGAGAAATCACCATCAGAGCTGGTTTACTGAATTATTGAATTTCAGTCAGTCAGTTAGCAGCCACTGCTAATGGGTTTTACACCAAATAACAGTTCCAGTATTTGTAATAATTTGCTAATGGCTGATTTAGGGATTAACATGTTTCATTAAGAGCACAGCTGGGACAACCTCCTGTATTCTGAAACACAGAAACTTAACAAACAACTGTCTTCGTGTTCAGGTTTTATGGATCTGGCTAACGTCTGTCTGAGGTCTCCTACCATGTCTCTGTCTTTGTTATTATATTAATGACAACTAATTTGGCATTAATTGTTTAGTTGCTGGTTAATGATGTAGTGGGACTTATTATGAGATGTTTTCATTGGTGTGTGTGTGTGTGCGCGTGTGCATGTGTGTAGAGCTAAGCAGTGTTATGTGCTTCAGTCGTGTGTGGACATGTTTGATTAATCATTGGAGAACTCATTCGGTTTGAACCAATTCTAACATTTTAATGGACTTCATCAGTAACAGCAATTACACAGTACCTTGTAATACCTACACACACACACACACACACACACACACACACACACACACACACACACACAAATACTGGTATTTCACACTAATGAAGAAGAGGCTGTTAGGAATAAGAGGTTAGTTTAACATTAAGTTTTACTGTGCGTCATAACACTAATCACTGGGATCATTGTGCCACTGGCCTCAAGTGTGTGTGTGTATGAGTGAGTGAGTGTATGAGTGATAGCTTCTACTCCTTTAATAGCTAAGCTAACAGTCACACACACACAGACCCATTTTTGTTATGAAAACAACTCCTATGTATATAGGGGTGTTGTGTTCTTCATTTTAGCCCGGTCAATGGCTAACAGCCTCACTGGGAAATTAAAAACAATAAATTCTGCTTAGCGTTAATAGCACCTGAACAAACATACACAGACACTCACATATGCACAATCATTGTAATGTTAGTTTTCCAAAAGCCAAAGAAAACAGAGCCAGAGCCAAGTGCATAAACGGGTGAGACTGAAATTGTGTGTAACTCCTCTCTTCCTCAGTTTGTGTGGTTTGGTTGATGATATTGTACACCGCACCCCTGACAGCTGATAGGCTCAGCCCTTCATCGAATGGAGTTTTAGATGAGGCACATTCTTCAAAGATTAGATATATTTGAGCTTGGAGGATGAGACAGAAGGGATTCAGATGGTATCATTTATTAGTCGACAGCAGCAGGACAACAATAACTGGACCTGTCTTTCAAGTCATCAAATATTAAACAGAATGTAAGACCACACAAGTTATTATGTTGTTCTTGTTGTTAGACAGTCGGATTGAGTGGTACTGGACAGTTGGGCTTCGGGATGGGGACTCTGGGTCTTCCATCCTGAGCTCCATGACACCTGTGCTTTGAGAAAGCTGGGCTTCACAGTGTCCTGCTGTGTCAACAATTTATATCATCATGTATGGAACAGTCTTGATGGGAGGGAGTCAAACTGAGGCTGGAACAATACACCCCTCTCTGATGCTAATGACTGTTATCTAATTCAGCTCGGTATAAACTGCTGTCAGTGGGTATATATCAAAGATTGCTTCATAATATCACTGTACAGTCAAGAGGGTTTCTTTAGTTCTTCCAAATCCAACAGTTCCACATCTTCATTCTAGAGGCTTGTAAATAATAATAATATGATAGTAAGAAATAAGACAATAATAAGAATTTACAAAAAATTAGTGTGAGTGGGCTGTGTCAGTAGCACAGGGGAAGATATGGAGAAGGTGGTGTGAAGCACTGACATGGTCTCAGCTCTACATATCAGTTTCTTGAAATGTAGTTGTCCCAAAGTCCCAGTCTGTTTTCTCATTTGGATACAAATTAAACTAAACTGTACCTCCTCTTCCTCAGGTGAAGGCTTCCTCAGACCTAGAGGATAATGACGATGACAATGATTTTGATGAAGTTCCAGAGAAAGAGGGATATGAGCCCAACATACCAGAGCACCTACGAGTTGAATATGGTGGGTCCAAGTACCCCTACATACACAGTCATACATTCTCTGTTTCAGTTTCTTTCTCTCCTTCTCTCTCTGCCTCTTTGTTTCTATCTCTCAGACCTTTAGACTGGACATTTTAGTAGACATGAATTCAGTGAGACCAGACTAAAATTTTTACCAGACCTGGATGCATTCAGTGAAACTAGATTGGAGGTATGTGTCAGACCTATGCCCAGTGAAACATGACTTATGATTTTTATCAGACTGGGACTCACTGAAACTACACTGGGGGTTTTTATCAGACCTTGACTCAGTGAAACCAGACTGGAGACTCTTATCAGACCTGGACTCTGTGAGACCAGATTGGAGGTCGTGGGACAAATGGAGAAACATCAGCTGATGTGAACAAGGCCTCAGACCAAAGATCTAAGAGATTGAAGATGAAGTGAGGAGGTTGAAAGGGTCACAGTGAGAACATGATTTAGTTTTATCTGGATTCAGTTTAACCATTTAATGGAGAATGATTGTTTATTTGATGTAAGCACACCTAGTTTTGAGTGTTGCAATACTGGACTCTTATGGATCATGTCTAGCCTCAGGGCTTTGCAGTAGGTCAGAGGTTAAATTATGCAATGCCCTGTTCATTGTATTGCTATGTCAGCTCTACAGCCACATGTTCAGTATAGTAGTAGTAAAGAATGAGCTGCATTTGAATCTTCTTCATATCCTATTGAGGAAGTCTACGGAGGCTCCAGGCAACAGTAACAGTAACAATAACAGTACTGCACTGTCAGCGACATTCAGGCTCCTCTCATCACTCATACACACTCACATATGGACTGTATTTATGTATGTGTTAATGACACTATAACACAAAATGCCAGCAATGCTGTTTTTGCTCTGTTAGCTTTGTGGTTTTGACTGTGAGGTGACCTTTGACCCATGATGTGTACCGCTGAACAGCTCACTGACTGATTACATTCACACTGAGCCTCTTCTTTACCTGCAAGCCCTCACTTCCCTCCAACTACCCCCTCCATTACTAATCAATTATAAACAAAGTAATTAGATTGTATCTGCCTGCGTGCATGCTCGGTCAGGGTGATTAGTGGGCTAGATCATTCTGATCTACAAGGGCAATGCCAAATTAACAATATAACCTCTTTAATGAGCCCCTATTAGCTCTGAACCTAAGTTTTACCCCCACACGCCTGTCTTATAAATTTTTGTAGTATAAATTATTTATACAGTAAGTATAAATTGTTGAGGCCTGAACTTATATATATATATCTTTCACCTTAGCTTTTTCTGCTATTTCTTTTAAGCAAAAAACAGGAAGGTGCTAATTTTGCACCTTCACTGAAGCAGACACATCTTCATAGATGTCTGATGTGTCTATTACTGTGGTTCCCAAGCTGTAACTTGTGGCCAAATGCCGTTTAACTCATGCAGGTGATTGATCAGTTGTCTAAAGGTTAATGAATTTATTCCTCCTCAGAGAAGTGTCCTTCCTTGTGTGAAAGAAAAGTGAATAAATCATAAGCATGGAAATGAACAAAATAAAACAAACATTCAGTAAATTGCATATGTAAATGATAAAAAGACATCAATCAAAGTGCATTTCAATCCAATTCAAGTATATTAGTAATATCTAATTCATTTGAGCAGCTTGTTCAAACCAGCATATCAAAATCACACAGCTCTCTAAACTGACCCCACAGTAGCTGAAATTAATGATCATCTACCTTCCTGTCTGAGTAGTCATTATACAGTAAATCCAGCTGTAGTCACAGCTCAGACTCTAACTCATATGTTTGCTGATGATATTAGAACTTGGTTATAAAACCAGGATTGTAGTTGCAGCTTGAAGTGGCTTCTGATTAACACGGCATCTTAATTCATTCATCTTCTACTGCTTATTTTTCGTTTCCGGGATCGCTGGGTGCTGGAGCCAATCCCAGCTCACATTGGGTGAGGGCAGGATACACCCTGGACAGGTCACCAGTCCATTGCAGGGCCAACATAGTGAGGCAGACAAAGATGAACAACCACTCACCCTCACACATAGACCTACGGGCAATTTAGGGTCACCAATTAACAACCATGTGTTTAGGTTGATTGGTCACTCTAAATGCCTGCCTAGAACAAAATAGTTTTAAAGTGCCATCTTCAAATATCTGAGTCTGGCCTCTTGCTCCCATGCTGAGTTTTTGCCATGAGAAAGGAATTACAGACCTGCAAGGTGTGATGCTGACGCCAATTTCATTGTGTCTTTATTACTCCAACATTGATAGACAAATCTGTGCCTGATTTTGAACACATGGTCAGATCCCCTCCTTAAACATGAGGACATGAGGGACACCTGTTGGACACAGCAAGTGTTGCAAACGCTTCCTGATTTACATGATATTTACAGGCTGGTTTCTCCACATTATACACTACGATGTGACATTTAACAGGTGGGTGCCCTCTTTTGTCACATAGTAGACACACACAACAAGTTATACTCACGCTAATCCTGGCAAAACATTTTCAGTTTTAACGCGAGTCCAGAGGAGTTGTCAGCTTTAATTGTTTTCTGACAAAAATTAGTTCCAGCCTCTTTGATTATGAGCTGTGTTTACTGTCTTTGCTCTGGAGAAGGCCAGAATAAGTACGACAAAAGAATTGTCATTCATGTTTATGTTATAGAATTTGAGTAGCAACATTAAGGCAGTTATAATAGCAGCTAAAAGCATTGTTTTCTTCTGTCCACCATAGTGTTTTGATGGGTGTACTGCACACAGCTCTACAATGTCTCAATGGAAATTGTAAAAAAAAAAAAAAAAAACCAAGACAATCAGTATGTAGAGGTCAGTGTTGATATAATGGAGTTTCATCACATGCTCACATGAAAAATCTACTTTGACCCACAGACTTTCACTAAAGATGGATAAACAGGCTCCATCACATCACCCTCAGGTTTCTAATGCTCAAACTGAGCTCTTGTTGCTATTCTGGCAGTGCAAGACTCTACCCCAAACTCCCATTTGTTGAGACAGCATTCACAAGTTAAAGAGGCCACACCTTTAATTCTCAGTAAATTTAATTCTTCATAAAACTGTAAACAGGTAAGTTATATAAAAACAATATACCCATACAGTTGTCATAAAGCAGTAGCGACCAAACTTTTTTCGGTCCAGGCTGTAAATATGTTTTTCTGCGAAAATGTTCATTTTAACATGAGTGTTAAATGTCTATTAAAGGTCTGTTAAATATGTTGTCTATGAAAACCCATTGATAGACAATGTCCATGGGGACTACACTGGTCTGGAGAAGGTTTATGGGTGCTTACTAATTGGAGCTAGATTCTAGTGGTCTATAGAGGATTCATGGTAATTTGTTATTGTTGGAGCCAGACTCTAGTGGTCTGTAGAGGGTTTATGGGACCTTGCTCATTGTTAGAGCCAGATGCTAGTGGTCTGTAGCGGGTTTGTGGGGACTTGCTTATTGTGACATGTCAACATGGGGCAGAGGCTAAAGGAGTGCTGCCAATATCTGGTGACTCTATGACATACCATGAAAAGGTGAGGTGATCTTTGGAAGGTGTTCCAAATAAAGTGATCACTGAGTGTATATTGCTCCCACTCTCTCTCCTCTCCCTGTCCTGTTCGGTCTTTCTGATAATCAGTCATCTTATCTCTGCTCTCAGGACACTTTCTCTCTCTTTTTCAAATTAACATTTTAATTATAGGGCCTGCTTAACCCAGGAAAATCAATACCTCTCTACACCTTTCCTCCCTCTGAGCTCATACACCATTATCAGACAATATCAATGGTTGATCTCAAAATATTAGTGTAACTCAGCTTGAGGTTTAAAAATAAAAAAAAAAAGTCTAAAAAACAGAGGGAAAAACACTTATTATTTAGATGTAAAATATTTGTAAAGGAAAATGTCATGTCATTGCCAGGAGTATTCAACATCAACTTCACCCGCATACATTGCGCACCCGATATGACAGAGAAGGCGGGAAGCTGCTCAGCTGTCTCTTTAATTGAGGGGAAAAGGCCGACAAAGCATCTCCATCAAAAAAGATAAAGAACCCTGTGCATAGATAGAGGTTATTTCTCTTTCACAGAACATTTCAGGAACAATTCATATTAATGGTGCTTGGCCCTGACTTGACATCATATACCTTAAAAAAATTATCAAGCCTTATGTGTTATATTAAGTAATAACACTATATTTCAGGTGCTGTTGGGACAAGGAAATAACAATGGCCTCCTTTGTAAGGACAAAATGATTGTCACATGAACTGTTTGATTTTTTTAAGTTGTTGATTGATTACAAATTCTTGCCCATCCCTTGTGTCTAGTAAGAGGTAAAGTACATGTGTACAAATATGTTTAGTAATTGCCTGTCTTAGTTCAGGGAAAGTCATTTGGAAGGAAAACTATTTGCACTAACAGTCAAATAATAATGATATTTTGGTAAGTATGACAAAAATATGAGCAGAAGTGCTGTGGCATCTGGCCAGAAAGAGTACCAATTTGTTTCATTTGTTAGTTCATTGAAAGGCTTGAATTTGTTACTTAAGAATGAGCAAGAAAGCTTTTTACTCACTATTTGCAGTTTATTATTATACAACATTGTAAATTAAAAAAAGACATTTTCAGAAGTATTTGTTTTTTTTTTTGTACTACTCAAACACATAAGTGTACACACACACACATATATATATATAGGAGGTAAAATAAGTATTGAACACGTCACAATTTTTCTCAGTAAATATATTTCTAAAGGTGCTACTGACATTAAATTTTCACCAGGGAAAATGTATTGAACACATGAATAAATAGAGGTGCAAAAAGGCACCAAAAGCCAAGATACCAGCTGAAATCTATCAGTAATCAGAAAGCAATCCTGCCCCTTGTCAGTGCAAATTAATATCAGCGGGTTCAGTCCCAACTGATGGCCTATAAAAAGGTCTCATTGCCAAGGTGTCACACGAAAAACATCTCATGATGGGTAAAAGCAAGGAACTCTCTCAAGACTGTCACAACATTATTATTGCAAAACATACTTTACTGATGGCACTGGTTACAGCTTTCTAAACTTCTGAATGTTCCAGTGAGCACTGTTGGGACCATAATCTGGATATGGAAACATCATTTCATCATAAACTGGATGCGACCAGGTGCTCCTCACAAGTTTTCTGACAGAGGAGTCAAAATAATTATCAAAGGAGTTGTCCAAGAGCCAAAGACCACTTGTGGAGAGCTTCAGAAAGACCTGGAAGGTAGCAGGTACAATTGCTTCAAAGAAAACAATAAGTAACATACTCAACAGCCATGGCCTCTACGCATGCTCACCACACAAGACTCCATTGCTGAAGAAAAAACATGTTGAAGCTTGTTTAAAGTTTGCTGCACAGCATTTAGACAAACCTGTGAAATACTGGGAGAATATAGTCTGGTCAGATGAGACAAAGTTTAACTCTTTGGATGCCGTAATACACACCATGTTTGGAGGTCAAATGGCAGCACGTCGCCCCAAAAACACTATACCAACAGTGAAGTTTAGTGTCGGGAACATCATGGTGTGGGGCTGTTTTTCAGCATACAGCACTGGCAAACTTCATGTAATTGAAGGAAAGATGAATGAAAAAATGTAAAGACATTCTTGATAAAAATCTGCTGCCATCTACCAGGATGATGAAGATGAAACGAGGGTGGACATTTCAGCAAGACAATGATCCCAAACACACAGCCAAGAAAACTCTAACTTGGCTTCAGAGAAAGACAGTAAAGCTGCTAAAATGGCCCAGCCAATCACCTGACTTGAATCCAATAGAAAATCTGTGGAAAGAACTAAAGATTAGAGTTCATAGAAGAGGCCCATGCAATCTTCAAGATTAGAAGACAGTTTGTGTGGAAGAATGGGCCAAAATTACACCTGTGCAATGCATGCAAATTATTGAGAGCAGGATTGAGATTTGAGTTGCAAAAGGTATGGGATAACATTAGTGTTGAAGTTCTCAGGAAATAAATTATGCCAGAGGGATGTGCTGTTGTAGTTAAGTTGTAAAGTGAAATTTCTAAATTGTAGTTAAATTTAAAACTGCATAAAAACAATAGGGCTCTCTTTAAGTAATATCTGTTGTGCTCAGAGCAACCATCTGGCAAACTGCATGTTTCATGAACATTGGGTTACGTTGGTCCAACTCATCGAAGCCCAGGTCACACCAATAATGAGCAGGGCTGGAAGAGGCACACCAATGGGAAGAGTGGATGAGAGAGAGAGAGAGTATATATATATATATATATATATATATATATATATATATATATATGGTTGTACCTGTGCCTTATATTAGTAAACAATTCAGCCAGGAGATAAAAGGCTGGTTATATAGAACGGAACCATTCCATTCATTATAACAAGCCTTTTATCAATAGTATTGCGACTGTCACAGTTTGAGCTTCCTTTTTTCTTGTCTCTGTCATCAGGTTTGGATCTGTCTCCTTCCACCTCAGCAGCAACAGTCACAAGAAAACCTCCTGCGAAGGTAGCAGTTCCTCTCCCCCAATCCTCTTCCTTTGCCTCCGTTGGGCATCTGAAGCAGCTCACAGAAGAGGAACAGGATCCAACTTGTGCAGCTGCAACATTTCGGCTCCTCAGACAGAACCTGCCTCAGCCAGCAGACTCCAGGTGACAAGTCCTTTCATTGATCTACCTCCTCAAATAATAAAAAAAAAAAAAAATCTAATATAATTCTATTGCACCGAATCATAACAATTACATCAATGCACTTCAACTATAGTACTATAGGACGCAGTTGTTGTCTACAACAACTGCGTCCAGAATTATTTAAAGAGACTCAGCAAATCGCTCTCTGAGCAAGCACTTGACAACAGTGGAGGAAAAAAAACTTCCTACGAGAGACAGAACCAGGTATACGATGGGTGGCCATCTGCCTTAACTGCTTGGGGTCTTACCACATTATTTTTGTTCTCCCTGAACAGGAACAAACAGGAAATAGAGAAAGGAGTTTTTCACGGTTGTATTTTAATTCCCAATATCCATTTACACATTAAATCACACACACAAATTAAATCTGATAACAGAGAACGGATAATGGATAACAATCCATTTCAGGAAATGGTTTATTTTTTCGTTTTTATTTTGAAATCTCAAATCTTGCGTGTCAAAATGGCCGGCCTGGATCATGTGAAGATTCACGTGGTCCAAGATGACGTGGCTTCCGAGGGAGGTTACGTCACACGTAAACAACCAATGGAGCTGCCTCAATATTCCGATTAACAATGGTGGACAGTGCCAACTGGTGGCCAGAGGCCCACCCACAAATCTGATGGTAGATAACAAAGGGATAAGGCGGTGCTATGCAGGCATTATCTGATGTTTGGATGTGCAGTGCAAACTGTGCGCGATTGAATGGATGTGTAAGTGTCCGCACACGTGTGTGTAGTGTCAGTAAGAGAGAGAGAGAGAGAGATCCCATTAGGATCGTCTGGGAAGGAAGCAGAGATTGTTGTGACGCCACTAGGTTTGGTCTTGCAGCTTGCATGAAGGCCTTGACAAACGTGCCTAGAATCCCCTTCAGAGCAGTATCACTCTATCTTGTCCCTGAGTTGTTTTTTAACAGACTTGATTGCATTCCAAAGCTCTTGGCAGCGCAGTCGGACACTAAGTGCTCTCGCCTTAGCACCTTTTGCTGATCTGCTAGCAATAGCAGGAAAAGTCCCCACGCCGCTTAAAAACTGGGACTTTATTCCCCCAGAGATTCGGTATCCCCACTGGGGAACAACAACCCCCTTGCAGGCTCTGCAAAAATGACAGCGTAGGAGAGGCAAGAGAGGAGGCCTAAAGGCTAGGCTAAGAGCAACCCTCACACACCAGCGATCCCCAGCCTTTTCCTCACCAACGCATGGTCACTCCACAACAAGATGGACGAGTTGAGACTGCAGATCACATCAAGTTCCCTGGAACACTGTGTGATGATAATATCAGAGACGTGGCTGGATTCACATGTGCCAGGCTCTATTATCGAGCTAGCAGGCCGCATTGTTTGCAGAGCGGACCACAACATTCATTCCAATAAGAGTAGAGAGGGGGGTCTGTGCATCAATATACACAAGAGATGGTGCATCAATGCCAGGATAATTGAGACTCACTGCTCAAAAGACATTGAATATATGATCCTGAGTTTTAGACCTTTTATCTGCCACAGACCAGATAGCGAGAGACTTAAATCATGCCAACTTGAACGCGGGCCAAAGTTCTTCAAAAATGTGAACATTCTCAACCAGGTTTACACCAGCATTCAGAAGGCCTATAAAGTCATCCCTCTTCCACATCTTGGACTCTCATACCACTTTTCTCTTTCTCTTATCCCAGCATATAGACTCTTGATCAGCAGGGAGAAACCTTCCACCAAAACAGTTTGAGTGTGGAATGAAGTAGCAACTTTTTTTATGTTACTGACTGGGAAGTTTTTGTTACAGCAACAGACTTGGAGGGACATGCAACAGCTGTCCTCTCCTACATAAACTTCTGTGCAGAGACTGTAATAGAGACAAAAACTGTCAAGGTGTTTGTTGAGCCAAGGTCTCTGATTTGGAAAGAAGTGTGAAATCTGCTCAGAGGGTGTGATCCTGCATTCAAATCAGGGACCCAGTGGGAGTACAGAGAGGCACAGAAGAGGCTGTGGAGGGGCATCAGGGAAGCTAAGCACAGATCCAAACAGCACATAGAGAAGCACTTCAACACCAACAGCTCCAAGAACATGTGGCAGGGGATAAAAACCCTCATGGGACACAAAGCCAGCAGAACAGCCCCAAGTCCCATAGACAGCTCCCTCCCGAACACCCTGAACCAGTTCTATGCTTGATTTGACTAACAGAATGCAGAGACCAACTGTGAGCCAGATCTACCAGAGGGGGACCACCAGATACAGCTCCATCAACTTGAACACCTTGAACAGACTCAACCTCAGGAAGACAACAGGGCCAGATGGGGGCTCTGGATGCATCCTTAAGATCTGTGCTGACCAGCTGCAGGAGTGTTCACCATCTTCAACCTCTCGCTGCTGCAGTGTGCTGTCCCCACATGCCCCACAAGTCCACCACAATCATCCCAGTATCCAAGAAAAGCACAGTGAGCTGCCTGAATGACTACCGCCCAGTTGCTCTTACACCAATAATTACTAAATGTTTTGACAGACTAGTTCTCTCGCACATTAAAACTGCCATACCTACTGTTTGTAATCAGCACCAGTTTGCATACCAGTCAAACAGATCCACTGATGATGCAGTTATAACAGCTCTGCACACAGCACTTTCACATCTGGACGATAACAATACATATGTTAGAATGCTCTTTGTCAAACTGATCAACTTGGAACTCTCTGTTTACATGGGTGCTGGACTTCCTCCGGAACAGGCCACAGAGGGTCAGGATGGGACCCCACACCTCGTCCACTCTGACCCTGAGCACCAGAACACCTCAGGGCGTGTTCTTAGTCCCTTCCTCTACTCTATCTTCACTCATGACTGCTCACCCATCCACCCCAGAAACATCATTGCTAAATTTGCTGATGACACAGTCATCGTAGGACTGATCCACAACAACGAGACAACCTACAGAGATGAGATTCAGCATTTGACACAGTGGTGTTACAATCACAACCTGGACTTGAACACTTCAAAAACTAAAGAAATTATAATAGACTTCTGGAAAACCACATGGACTGAGCACTCTGAACTTGACATCTGTGGGGAGAGAGTGGAGATGGTGGACTGTTTGAGATACCTGGGAGCAGAAATCACAGCTGATCTCACCTGGTCAGTGCACATCAGTGATCAGGTGGGAGAAGCCCAACAGAGACTCTATTTCCTCAGGAAGCTGAAGCAGTCGCAGCCCCCTCAAAATCTGCTGGTCAGATTTTAAAGGGCCATTTTTGAAAGCCTCATGTCCTACTGCTGCATTGTGTGGTTTGCTAGCAGCACAGCAGAGGACAGGAGAACTCTACAGCAGGTGGTGAGAACAGCAGAGAGGGTAGCAGGGACCACACTACCCCCTCTTTTATATGTATGATATGTAGATGATTTGATATCGTATTGCTGAGAGAGATGCTGCTGAAATTGTTTCTCATTGTGTTGCAACAATGACAAATGAAACTCTATTCTCCTGTAACGAGCAGATTTAAAAGCCACAGTTCTTTCATGCACTTTCATACGCATGTTGTGCCTAGGATTGTGTATATTATTGCCTTTTACTAACTAATAAGGGATAAATCAAAAACATGTACTCATTATATACAGGTGCAGATCAAAGCATAAACTAAATAAAACAGGTGAACTTGGATGTGTAAATGGAATGACATCATATGACAATGATAATCAAGCACATTGATTAAAGTGCTCAGGCAATATGCCAATGGTTCCAGTAATTTACAGCTGTCACCTGATAATGTTATCGGGCCAACCCGAGTAAAGGGCCAGAGGAGGGTACCTCTCTGGGGGGGAGCGGAGGGGTTAGGCAGGTTTTGCTGATTTGTGGCATGAATTGCTATTTATTGTTTGGGAAAGCAGGGTCTTTCGATGCAACAGTCAGATAAGAGTCCGGCATGGCACTTAGCAGAGATCTGGGAAACCTCTGTTGGAGGCAACAGTCTCTTTGAAACCTGAGGGGTGTGATAGACCGGACCTCCACAACACGTACGTCCCTGTTTACACACCGTTTTTCATTAGAAATTTGTGTGTGGGAATACAGTTGTCCACACATATAATCAGTAACTGCACCAGTGTACTCATGTAAGGTAGCAGAGTCACAAAAAACTGACCAGTCAGTAGATTCGAAACAGCCTTGTAACATTAGCTCACCTTCAGCAGTCCAGCGCTGTGCTGACTTCACAATGGGTTTCTCCCTGCTTTACCTTCTGCTCGTACACAGGGAGCAGCAGTATAGAGGATCCGATTTCCCAAAATGAGGCCGGGGTACAGATTTATAAATTCCCTTAATAGTTGAATAGCACTGGTCGAGAGTTTTGTTTTGTTTTGTTTTGCCTCTCGTGACACAGCTGACGTGTTGGTAGTATTTCGGCAGCACTGACTTAAAATTGCTGTGGTTAAAGTCACCGGCAATGATTAACAGGGCTTGTGGGTGCAACCTCTTGCATCTATTGACAGTGTCGCAGAGCTCCTCCAGGGCTGCCTTGGCACTGGCTTGGGGAGGGATTTATACCACTGTGAGTAGAACTGATGGGAATTAACGTGAGTAAAACGGCCGGCATTTGATGGTCCACCACGAGTTGTTTACCATACAGCAAACTCCACCTCCTTTCAACTTCCTAGTTATGTCTAACATTTTCCTGCCTGTAGAAGTCTTACGTTGGAGGGTATGTCTGTGCTATTGAAAAACTGTTGCAGGAATTTGCTCAGCATTTTGCAGACTTCAGGGCAAGGCTTGACACTTTCCAGCTGTTTGGAGACCCCTTCTCAGCTGATGTGGAGAGTGTCCCAAGTGAGCTGCAAATGGAACGTATTGTCTTACAATGCAAAAGTGATTTCAAAGCAAAATTCAGAGAAGCACAGGGAAAGGCGAGATGAGAGAATGAGAGAATTACCCCCAGCCTTCCTAGAGTTGTCCATAGTGTTGAGGTGGATAATGTGCCTTTTTGAAAGTAGTTATATGTGTGAGTAAATGTTCTCTATTACTTTAATAAATCTAAATTTAGGACTAGACTTACTGATGCCCGCCTTGAAGCAGTACTACGGGTCTCCACTGTGAGCTCTATAAGGCCAAATTTGGCTAGGTTGTGTGGGCAGAAGCGCTGCCAGGTGTCTGTCCATGTTAGAATAGAATAGTAGGTCTAGCCTACATGACAGCAGGAGATGAATGAAAATAATATGTTTGCATGTTCACATCTTAATAAAAACATTGTGTTTGAAACATCGAGATGAGATGAAAATACCAAGTGACCCAGCAAAATCACAACTGGAGGTTCCTAGCATCAACACTGGTGAGACCTGCATGCTGTCCATCTCAGAGCATGATGTGAGGAGCACAACAGCGCTGCAGAGGACCTTCAGCAGTCAAGTCTGTGCTCACCGGGCATAGCAGCTGTACTGCCACAGATAGGAAACTCTGCATAGAGTGATCCACTGTGCTGAACGCACCACCAGGACAGCACTGCCCACCCTGCAAGAGATCTACACCAGGTGCTGCAGCACCAGAGCCTGGAAGATCCTGGAAGACTGTGACCATCCCAACTACAAACTTTTTCAGTGGCTGCCTTCTGACATAAGACTCTGCTCCTGCATGGCCAGAACAGAGAGGCTGAGGAAGAGCTTCTAGCCCCTGGGCCTTCAGGACACTGAACTTTCAACCCCCCACATAACACTCACACACACCATTTTTACTCCTCCTTTATGTAAATTGTATGTATATTTTATATTTATATTGTATTCTATGTATATATTAGTTTTCTTTAATTTTTCTTTATTTTGTCGTCTTCTTTTTATTAAGCTATGAACAGTTTGAACAGGGGAGCTTTTTGCAAGTACATATCAATGAGGGTAGACCTGTACATCCACAAGTGACAAATAAAGCCTCTTGAATCTAGAATTTTTGGCCAGGTATCATAGGCTTCATCAATTACAGATGGGGAAAATGCGTTTTTTGCCACTGGCAGCAACTGACAGCCCAGTACAGCTTGTAAACTACAGCTATCTTGTAGACTAAATCCAGATCTTAACTGTATGGATAACAATGCAATTGGGGTTAAAGTTTGAAACGTTGCGACCCGGAAACGAATAAGCATTTGAAGATGAATGAATAATTGTTTGAAAGGTAGCTTGGAACATTTCAAAGCTGCATGGGAGGTGACTTTAGTTAAGGCCCCTTTCAGAGTGAAAAGAGAAATCATGGTGGCTTTTAGGTGATATAAGAAATGTCATGACTCTTTCTAGTCTTTTAAAAACAATTGTCTAGATGTGTGTCTCCACAAGTGTAGACAACTACAATAGTGTTCTCCAGATGTGTGTCTGATTGTGGGTTTGATGCTGAGGCAGTAATGCAACAGCTTGTCTCTTGTCAATTGAGTGTGTTGGTAGTCATAGTAACCCAGAGCAGATGGTCATTGCTATTGTGTAGCACCATGTTGAACTTGTTTCTATGCCTTATTCCTCCATATTCCTGCCCTTCGCACCTGTAGCAGCGACACTGGACCCAGTTCAGCTCAGAAATCTGCTAATGCGCCTGTGGTTCCATTTGGTTTAGACCTGTACTACTGGGGTCAGGAGCAGCCCAATGCTGGCAAAATCATCAAGTAAGAAAAACACAAACACTCTTATCACTGATACACACATGACTGCTTTGCGAGTTGTCATCTGCATTTGAGTATGTGAATGAAGATCAATGCTTGCGCTGAGACTAGAATCATAAAGGTTCTAAGCTAGTAAAACTGTTAGTGCAAAACTTTTGAAACCTTTCAAATAAATCTGTAGAAATTCACATTTGTTGCTGAGAGAGAGAGAGAGAGAGAGAAAGAGGCTGGTTCCCCACTTTTCAATATGTCAACAGACATAGTTGGCTGATAAAGCTGTCCATCAAATGTATGTTTCTGATTGACAGATTCATCAGCCAATCAGGTGTGTTTGCTTTCAGCCAATCGCATGGAGAGACTTAATCAACCTCAACCTGTCAGTAACATTTATCTGACTATCCCCTTGTTGTATGTCATGCAATGTAATTGAATTAGTTGAAGTGTCCTGCTTAGCAAAGTTAAATGTTTGAATGAACACAAACTATGTCACCGTATGTTACATGCCACCTTTGCGAAACGTATTGTTTCTTGTTGCCATAACGACGATGGTCGCCAATGGTTTAACTGGAGAAGTGTAAGGAACCATATGAAACCATATGAACCTATAAGAAACCAAGTGCTTTTTAAGCAAGTTGATGGAAACATGTTAGTGTGTGAGGTCACACATTGACAAACATCTGTGTGCAGATACAGAATAGTTGTTTTTACAACTGAATCTGAGTTAAATCAGAGGGAAAGTGGTTCTGTTCTGTCCTGATGAATGATGGTGAGGGCTTTTCTGTTGCCTCTCTGTACAAAAATACTGACTGAAGCTGCTCTTCCACGGCTGAGCTCCTCCAACATCAGGGGTCCAATCCGCATTCACACCCAGGTCACGAGACACTGAACTAGACACAGGTATTTCTCAGGTTTGATCGGCAGTGATATAAACACAAAAGTCAATGCTCCCGATCTTTGAGAACAAACAACTGCAAATTTATGTCACTACCAGTCTTTTTTGGGCAGACTTTCTCATTCAAATGAATAGGAAAGTGTATCCAAACTTTTGACTGGTACATCTGTCATGATCTGAATCTGACAGTTAACTGCTGATCACTTTGTGTGCGTACACCCTCTGTGTGCTTGTCAAGAAAAGGCGCTAAGAAGAATAAAAAAAAAGTTTCATTTTGGTAAAATAGAAAAAAAATTTATGTGTGATGTCAAAGATGTTGTTCTCAGTCTCTTCTACACATATACCCATACATACAAATATGCGTAGGTCTATAACATGTACAAGGCTCATTTATGGGTACACACTCACTCAGAGTCTCTTTGCCCCCAATCTGAGTATGTACATGTGCTGAAATGGAACAAGTTTAATGTTCCTCACCAGGTTTTCAGTGGTTTGCTATGGATAACTGATTCTGCTTGTCTTGTTGGGGTAGGGCCGCTTCCCAGCATCAGTTTTGGGTTCCCTGTGAGGTGGAGGAGGAGGTGGAGAATGAGCAGCTGCTGGCAGAGAGCAGGAGCAGATACATCTCCTTCCCAGGGATCTTCATTCCTGTGAGCCATTACTGCAAAGCTCCACTTGGGGATGGCAGGCTGTGTCATAGGCAGGACCGGCTCAAGGTGACTGGACATGCACACCTCTACTTGTTGTACTGTCTGTGGGTATGGGTGTGTGTCTGTCTCTGTGTCTGTGGGCTAACGCTGTGTTTCCCCCAGTGTCCTTTCCATGGCCCAATCATTCCTCGGGACCAGGAGGGTCTACCTTGCAGGCAGGAAGACCGAGTGATTGAGGAGCGAAGGGAGAAGAGGAGGAGGGAGGAGCAGCCAGGTGAGGAGTGACACACATACAAATTCAACTTAAACAGTGTGTGAAAAAATTACTTGTCCAAAAATAAACACTGAATGAATTCTAGCTAGAGCCCGGCCCACCAGGTATTTAAAAACCATGATGTTACACTATCAGACTGACAGCCCATCATTACTTATCTTATTCCTTATCATTTATTTTTATTTTTTGAGTTTTTGTTGAAACTACTAGACTGAATACACACTGATAAACTGGCCGAGAATCACCAAACATTTGCGCTGTCAGTTTATTAATAACTAGTTTTAAATGGTTACATGAATAACTTGATGGACCTTTGGCCTCTGCTCTTTCTGCTTTCAACAATGTACAATTGATCACATGACTTCAAACCTACATTATCTCAGACAACTGCCTCCAATAATCTGTCATCTCTCTCTTGCACCTGTGCTTTCCCTATGTTCAGACATGTGATTGTGTTAAGGTGAGTCAGGTGTCTGTCAAACCAGAATTCTCCAAATGAAAATGGTCCAGCAGAGTCTCCACCAGTGCCTGTGTCAAGGCTTAAATATCATGAAATGAAGTTACAGAGTTGAGTTTTAAAAGGTACCAGTGTGATGCAGCTTGACACTCTGTCTCCTGTCATCCACATCACCGGCTTCACTGAGAGAGAATACTGTTAGCTGGAGGACACCAGTAAAAAAAATACAAAATGCGGCTCTCTGTCAAAAGATCAAGAGAAGAAGCTGCAACAAGTGTGACCTATTAATACTGGTATTGATATCAGTCTATCAGGATATGGTCAAATCATTTATGAAACTGCAGCTTACTCCTGCTGCATGACCTTTGACCCGCCCTGTTTTTTGTTTGTAGTTTGTTTGTTTTTTGATTTGTTTTTTTTCTCTAGTGTTTAAAATCAATGCTGTCTTCCTGACACACATGAATTTGAAAGACAGACACAAGGGTGCTAAGACAGTAAGTCCAGCAGAGGGAGGACATGCGTCCATATACGAGGACATATGCATGTCACATCCACACAGGAGGACCCGCCTCCATACAGGAGTTAGACGCATCCGTACAGAAGGATTCATCGACCTAGGGCACATGTGTCAAACTCAAGGCCCACAGGCCACATCCAGCCTGGAATACAATCATATCTGGCCCGCAAGATCATTTCAGTTGACAAATTTTTAATGGCTAATATCAGCTTCACATCAGGGCAGCACGAAGTGGTTAGCATTGTTGCCCCACAACAAGAAGGTCTGGCCTGGGAGCTTTTTTTGTGGTGTTTACATGTTCTCTCCATGCCTGCGTGGGTTTCCTCCAGATACTTCTGCTTCCTCCCACCGGGAAGCAGGTTAATTGGTGACTCTAAATTTCCTGTAGGTCTGAGTGTGAGTGTGAATGGTTGTTTGTCTCTGTGTGTCTCTGTGTGTTGGCCCTGCAATGCACTGAAGACCTCTCCAGGGTGACCCGGCCCTCACCCAATGTGAGCTGGGATTGGCTCCAGCAACCCCCATGACCCGCAAACAGATAAGCTGTAGAAGATGACTGAATGAATGAATGAATGACGATGCACCAATTGGGCATCTGCGGATGTTTTCAATTGTGTACAAAATGTGTCTTGCTTGTGGAGCTAATGTGGCTGTAATTTTTAGAATTTAAAAATTACATTTTTTATTTATGTTTTCAAGTTTTCACCAGACAGTTTTATGGCAAACAAAATATAAGTCTTTTTATTTTGGAGGGCAAAATACAGTTTTCTGTCAGTTTTAAATTCATAATTTTTTTTTTTTACAAAACATGTTTAGTTTTAGTCTGTTCAATATTTTTTTTCCCTGTTTGGCCCACGACCTAATGTGTGCTATGAGTTTTGGTCCCTTTCGTGATTGAGTTTGACATATTCTACCCTAGGGGGTCTCATGTCCACATAGGAGGACACATGTCCAAACAGTAAGACGTGTCCATATAGGAGGACACATCTCCATCCTGGTGAACAGATGTACAACACATCCAGGCAGGAGGTGTGTGGGCATTTTGCTTCCTGATAGCAGTGAGACTGATATTGTCTGCTGGTGAAGGTTTGTTGCACACACACACACATGCACGCACACCCGTTCACAAAGTCCTTGCATTTACTGAAGGTGAGAGACATCTGAACAAATCAAAGACTTCAGATTCCTTACTCTGTCTGTATGTCTTTGTGTGTGTGTCCAGACTCCAGCTGGAGGGGCTAAGAGGTGTTGACAGAGAGGAGAGCCCTGCTGCAGCAGATTTAATTCAGATGATCGTCTCTCTCGCTCGCTCTCTCTCTGGGGTTTATCTTCTTTCATTCTTTTTATTGCTTTTTTCTTTTGCTACTTTCATCTCCTTTTTGTTTTCTTTCTCAAACTCTCTAAGATCAAAACAACAAAGTAATCATAGGTCATCATAGGAGGACACCTTTTAGACACACACACACAATGTAAATGCAGCTGCTCTTCTTAAAGCAATAATGATTCTCTTAAATAAACCGCCTGCTTTTCAATTACTGGTCTTCTGCTTATGTGTGCGTGTAATGAGGGATATTTGAAGGTGCAGTCAAAACCCAGGGTCAGGTCATCTGATTGATAACACACACTGAGAGGGGTCAGTATTCTGACAGGGGTCAGAGCCCATCACAGTCACAGTGTAATTACTTTGCATTACTGCAGCTTAATCACTAATTCCCCCTGAAGTACATCATTAAGTGGAAGTATATGTCTGTTTACACTGTAATTACGCCACATTACAAACACTTCTACTCTATCACATAGAATTATGGCATCACAATTTTCATTAACACTTGAATTAGTTTTACATGAACATGTAGGAAATAGTGTTTGCTGCTCCTGCTGTGTAACTGTTGAGGTGTCAGCTTATTTATGATATCAACTCAACTACTTCATTACACTTCTCAGTTCAGCCACTTCCTGTCAAATTTAGCGCTTCGCTGTAGCAGATAGAGCAGTTGAATAAGGACTGGACATGAAACCAGACTCAGTTCAAGACTCAGAACTCATTTGAAGTATTTTGTCTTCATTTTCACAATAATTTCTGAGCATTTGATTTATGGCAGTGTTAAACCTTTTTTTCACTGCTGTCAATACATTGTTGAGACGTTGCAAGTATGGCTGTGCCTTTTACTTCTGTAAAGTATTATAATTAGCACTGTCCTGACTTTACAACAACACAAAAGAAGAGACAGAGGAGGTGAAATTTGAGAGGACGCTTTAATAAATGGCCAAAAGTTAGTCTGTGTATTTGTGGTTTGTGTCAGTTGTGGCAGTGCCTGAGCCAATTGTGATTCAGGAGGTGGAGAAGTTGTCCTCTAATTAGATTGTTGGTGGTTTAGTTTTTTCAGTCCTCCATTTTGTGAACTGTCAGTGAGTGTGTGAGTAGTTTGCAAGATGGGAAAACAAGGGGTACAAAATTTCATAGTACATGCACTATGAAAACAAAGATATATTATGACATGATAATGATGTGCTGAGATCTGCACCACTTCCTGAAATCGCTGACACTTGTAGCACTACTATAATATATTTGATATATTATAATATATAATATATTTTTGTTCAATATTAATATTGGCATTATTTAATGTTATTACTCAATCTCACTGGAAGTACCGTTCTTTTGTAATTGACTTTTTTTCCCCCTCTTTTGGCTTTTTCCCCTATTTGGGGTCACCACAACAAGTCAGATCTGTGACTTGCATGACAGATTTGCCCCTCCTGCTGAAACCCTCCCCATTTATCTGGGCTCGGGACTGGCACAGCCTAACATTGGTTTGCATTGTGGCTGGGGTTTGAACCTGGGGCCTCTCCACAAAAAGCAAGCTGCTCTACCACTGAACTACATCCCCAGGCTCAAAAACAATTCAATGAAAAACAAAATCCCAGAATAATCATAGAAAAAGATAAATACATGAAAGAATAAATAATGTAGATTATCTAGATATATACTATTCAGTTATTAATTCATCTTCAAATGCTTATCCATTTCTGGGTTGTTTGGGTCCTGGAGCCAGTCCCAGCTCACAATATACTTTCCCAAAGGATTAGACAGCCCGATTGAGTTTTTTTTTTTTTTTTTTAATTCAGATGCTCTCATGTTGGAATCATTGGAAGACAAAAGCCATAGTGAAAAATAAAAAGAGATCAATTGCCCATTCCTAATACATGTCTCAATGTGTGTTACAGACTGGCGTGATACAGCGCTGATGCGAGACATTGAGGTGACCACAGGTCAGAACCTTGGCTCTGACAGAGTGGCTAAAAAAGGGAAAGGGAAGAAGAAGTTCCCCAACCTCAGTGATTTGAAACAAAGGGCTAACACGCCGCGCTCCAGGCTGCAAAGAAAAGTCTTCAACCAGTATGTCATGATGCAGGGGCTGTGTTTGAAGACCTTGACCATAACACCCAGATCACATGCTTAAACCGCATTGTGTTCTCTTCCCCTCCCTCCCCCAGGAGCACCGTGCGCAGAGTGGCTCAGGTAATGAGTAAAGCTGACCAAAAGAAACACGACAAGTTCTCCAATCAGTTCAACTATGCTCTGAACTGACCTGGACTGAGGCCACGTCTCAACATTGTCACCATAAGGATCTGATATTACATCTGTATGAATCCACCTGTGTGTCTTGTTTGAACAAAACTGTTGTAATTGATTGATCATATGATAATAATTTTAAGACCACACCTGAGCAGCTTCTCAGTGAATGATGGAGACAGTTTGCTTATGTTTTTTTTTTTTTTATTGTCCACTCCTCTTCTTAACAGTATTTTAATTTTTAGATTGTATTGTATTGTATTTTTTGTGGGGTTTTTTTCTTTATGAAATCACGGGACCAACTGTAAATCAGTGTCCTCTGCGGTGATAATGATTCCTGTCCAGGGATGGCATCCATGGGGTAGGGGAGTTTAATATTGTTTAGTATCAATGCTCACACAGAGGAGTTAATCACAGGTGAATCAGTTGCACAGAGAAACGCATATGAACAAGCTTTAGCATGCACTTGCATTTTTAAATAAAGTATTGATTAAAATTAAACTAACAGTGGTGGCCCACCAAAAATAAGGCAATTGTATGGGAAACACTAAGCTCATAAACAAGACCAAGTTTGAATGTAAAACTGATGAGTTTTTCTCTTTCTTTGTCATGACACAAGTTTAAAGTGTGGCTCCTTGATCTGCAGTCACTTCAAACTGCTGCTCATCTGATCCCACCAAACATATGCGTTGTAGAATTAAGACTGAGGTGTGACTTCATCTGGATTTCTGTCCCTCATTTATTTCTAAATAAACATACATCAGAAAAGAGTTTTACTGTGATTGTACACCCATTTCCATGAAAAATTCAACTTGATTCGTGTGTTTGAACTATCAGGTAAGTGATAGTTCAGATTGTCAGATTTTATGATTATGATGATTATTTTTTTTTACTTTTAATAGTAATGTATTAAAATATTGAATAATAACAATAATAGATATTGAACTTCCTGCCTGCTTCTGCTAAATTGTCAATTTAGTTGACCTTCAGAAATAACACCCAGAATTCCAGGACTGTTGACTTGTTGTTAATGTATAATTGAATAGAATAGTCCTTTATGCATGGTTATGATTGTTTGACTTGTGCAAAAAAAAACTTTCTGTTATTTTATAGCAAAACAATGTAAAACAATTGTAAAAAAAAAAAACAAACTAAAAAGTCTGGCAGCAAAAGTAAATGATAGTAAAAAACCTATAGTTAAATACAGATATTTACTGAAGACATTGTTAGACATTTAGTTTTACAGTTAAAACGAGAATAAACAAAAGAATAAACTAAAACTGTTATTATAAAACATCTCATACATAAACAAATGTATGAACTTGCTGAAGGCTACTCTTCATTAGCTACCGGTAAAATTCTGAATAGAATTTAAAATCCTCCTGTTAACATATGAAGCTCTTAATGGCCAAGTTCCATCATATCTCAGAGAGCTCATAGTTCCTTACTATCCCAGTAGGCCACTCCGCTCTCTAGATGGAGGTTTACTTTTGGTGGTTCCTAGAGTCTCCAAGAGTAAATCGGGCAGTAGATCTTTCAGATATCAGTCCTCTTCTGTGGAACCAATTTCCAGTATCAGTGCGGGGGGCAGACTCTTTAGCAATTTACAAGACCAAGCTTAAAACTTTTTTGTATGACAGAGCTTATAGTTAAAAAGTTAAAGTCCTCTACTCTTTAGCTATGCTGCTATAGGCCTAGACTTCTGGTTGAAGGACTGAGCACCTCTCTCTCTCTCTCTCTCCCACTCTCAACTCAACTGGTCGAGACAGATGGCCACCCCCTTGGAGCCTGGTTCTGCCCGAGGTTTCTGCCTCCTAAAGGAGGTTTTTCTTTGCCACTGTTGCCAAGTGCTTGCTCATTGGGTTAGGGTCATTGGGTCTCTTTAAATAATTTTATAAACAGTTTGGTCTAGACCTGCTCTACATGTAAAGTGACTTGATGTAACTTTGTTATTTGGCACTATACAAATAAATCAGATTATTTGATTTGATTCACACCTTATCCCACCTGCCACTATTTGGCATTATGCTTTTGATTTGTTTTTATTTTATGAATCCCCTAACATTATGTTTTTGCACTTTATACTCTACTCAATTTTCCTCTGTATTATTGTCATTATTATCCTCTTTGAGAGCTTGTATTTTCAATTGCTCAAGAAAAAAAAGTCATATGTAAACAACCGGCAGAGCTGCTGCAAGGTTCCGGTTAACAATGACAGACAGCGCCAACTGGTGGCTGGAGATATTTCTGCACAGACACAAATCCGATGGTAGATAATGACCCTGTCCCAATACACCCCCTTTCCCCTAAATTTTGCATGATCCTTCGAGGGTAGTGGAATTCCTTCTTTCACATGGGGATAGGGGCAATGAATCTAGCCCTTCATATTGAGGTTTTCCAGATGCTGTCTTCCCGAGGAAGGGCCAGTGAAATTTTCCCAGAATGCTTCACATCATCATTTGCATATTGAATCAAACAACAATGGTGACCCCCAGAGAGCAAAAGGATATGGAGAAGTTGGAGGAGACAAACCACAAAATGTGGTTTTTGTAATTTTGTAATGTTCTCACTTTTATTTGTACCACTGATATGCCTTAAGGCTGATCAAAAGGTATATTCAGTATATCCAGATGTTACATGACATAGGGTGTCAAGGTCGGTCTGCCAGTCAAATTAGTTTCTGTTGACTTGGTTTGTTCATCACTTCCTGTTTTATTTTGAAAGTCTTGTCTCCCCTTAGTGTGGTCAATTACTTCCCTTCTGTGTTCTGTTTTCCACCTCAGCTGGTTCATTGCCTTCCCTGCCCTAATGTGTTTCACTTGTGTCTCATTAGGTTCAGTTTGTATTTAAGTCTGGGTGGCTGTCTAGTCCATGTTTTATCCTTGTTCGTCTGGTTGTCCTCTTTCTCGCCCTGCTATCCTGGTTGTCTATTGTCCTCCTGTCCTCTTGTTATCCTGGTTATCCTGGTTAACCTTGTCCTTTGTCTTATTCTCCTTGTCCTGCTCACCTCTGTTCCCTGAGAGTATGTTTATGTCTGTTCCTAGTCTTGGTTTTGTTTATTAAATACATATATTTCCACCACTTTCAACCCTCTCCTGCTTGCTCCTGCACTTGGGTCCTCACTCCAGCACTCATTCACACATCCGAGACATAGGGCAAGATACTACCTTATAGTTCTGTTGTAATTCTATGATATAGCTCAACTACTGTACAGTGGGTAGCCTACTCCACAAAGCAAGGTTATTATGTTTACCAGATGACTTGCTGAGGAAATGCTGTAACCTCTGAAATTTGATTTATAATGACTTGAATTGCAAATCATTTTCAATCATAATTAATATTAATAAGAAGATCATGGGGCTTCAACATGTTGCCATTCTTTAGCTTCATCTTTTTTCCTGTTGGTGGTTTGTTTTTACATCAACCGCCTTGCCAAAGAGCCATGTTGAATCCTCCCAGGTGGTCCTACTGAAAAATATATTTAGAAATCATGTAAATAATATGGGCAGCAAAAAAGCATAGTGGTTACACTATGTACACTGTACACTGTAACACAATACAGCAAGAGGGTCGTGGGTTCAGTTCCCAGCCTGGGTCCTTGCTGTGTGGAGTTTGCATGTTCTGTCTGTGTCTGCGTGGGTTTCCTCCAGGTACTCCAGCTTCTTCCCACCGTCCAAAGACATCCTGTTTAGAGTCAACTGGTGACTCTAAATTGTCTGTAGGTCTGAATGCGAGTGAGAGTGGTTGTTAATCTCTGTTTTTCTTTGTGTGACAAAACAGATGAACTGCTTGTTCTGTTCTGGTCACCTGGTTCAATTTTCTAAAGACTGTATCATATTTTTTTCGATATATTGTTTGTCTCCTGTTCGTTTCCTCCCACCGTTCAAAGACATGCATGCATAGGTTAACTGGAGGCTCTAAATTGACCATAGGTGTGAATGCGGGTGTGAGTGGTTGTTTGTCTCTGTTTGTCCTTGTGTGTTGGCCCTGCGATGGACTGGCAACCTGTCCAGGGTGTACCCTGCCCCTCACCCGATGTGTGCTGGGATTGGCTCCAGCAACCTGGATACGGATCAAGCGGATGAAGATGAGTGAGAGTGAGTGAGTGGTGGTGTTTGGGTCCACTGGACCTGGGGAAATTAAAATCTGGAGGTACTGTGTTCCTTCACTCTGTCCTCTTGCTTCAAATGGCCTGCTCTTATTGTGTGTGTGTTGTCATGCACAAGGTTCCAACATTGTTACATTTCTAAGTGCCGATATCTGTTTGCTCCCATATTCCCGCACATTTTACCCTCTGTATCCTGGTAACCTATATCGTTATCGTTGACAACATATAGCTTTGGCTGTGTGAATCTACATCATAGTTGATCAAGATGGCGAAGAGATTTTCTGCTCAGAGGGCCTTAGAGCTTATTTTTGAAGAGTAGAGAAATTGCAGATTGCGATGACTGATGCTGACAGTGACTTCGAATGAGAAGATGACATTGACCTTGAGCCAGCTCCAAAACGAGCCCGTAAACAGCCAGTCCCAGGAACAGCCCTAAGACCAGCCTCAGGACCAGCCCCAGGACCATCATCAACAGTGACTCTCAATCAACCAGCTGAACTACAACCCTGAATATGGCACTTTTTAATGTTTGCTCTCTATTGAACAAGTGTTTTATCATTAATGACCCGATTTTAGGTAACAAATTAGACTGTTTGTTTTTAACTGAAACATGGCTCGGCACTGATGCACCAGCTGTTCTTACTGAGGCTTCCCCACCCAATTTCCATTTTTTATTCTTTAACAGGAGTGGTAGAAGAGGTGGTAGGACTGCTACAATCATTTCAAACTCCATAACAACAAAGGACATTTGATGACTGCAGTCTTAAGAGTCTGAGGCACATAGCCCAAAGATAAGGTCAGATTGATCAGATCCAGAATGAACAGCTCTGTTAAGTGTAAAATATCTTTAAAGTGGCTGGTTTGTACTGGGTTTAAAAGACAGGTTGACGGTCTGGATGATGAGACTATAGAAGCTAGCTCTCAGAGATTCAGAGAATGATTCCAGATGTACAATAGGCATTGCAGTTGATTCAGGAGTTGCTGTATTCAGTAGAAGATTGTTGTCTAATGTAGTTGAGAGCTGATGAATTCTTTCTCGGATTGCAAGAATTTTATCTGTCAAAACGTTCATAAAATCATCACTGCTTAGAACTAAGGGGATCACTGGTTCAACTGAGCTATGGCTCTCTGTCAGCCTGGCTACAGCGCCGAAGACAAACCTGGGGTTGTTCTTATTTTTTTCTATTAGTGCTGAGTAATATCAACTTCTAGCACTGCGGAGAGCTTTTTTATACATTTTTAAGCTATCTTTCCAGGCTCCGTGAGACTCTTCCGATTTACTAGATTGCCAATTTCTTTCTTTTAGGCTTTAAGGCACGAATTTGAGAATCATACCAGAGAGCCAGCCTCCTCTGTTTGAGTACTTTCTTTTTGAGAGGGGCGGCATCATCAAGATTTGAACACAGTGTGGCCATAGTGCTAATCACAAGGTCATCAACCTGTGTATGAGAGAAATCCTCATTTGAATTTAGATATGGCATTGCTGCAAATGATGACTGAATATTCTCTTTAAATGTAGCCACAGCATCTTCAGATAAACATCTTCTATAGCTGAATTTATTCCTCAATGCTGTGCAGCCAATTAAAGTAAACTCCAATGTAATGAAGTAATGGTCAGATGAGAGTTTTGAGGAAAAATTGTTAACTTGTCAATTTGATGATTGCAGTAGGCACTAGGTCACTAGGTGAAAGAACAAAATCCTACTGGCATTCCAATGACAACACATTTTGTGAAAGCTTTGAACTTATTTTTGCGTCACTGGAGGACCAAAAAATATTAAACTATGGTGGAAGGTAAGAAAGACCTGTCGTGGAACTTTTTACCTAAAAGCACTCTGCACAACAATTTAGTAACACACAAACTTATTGGTTGGAAAGAATATGTATCATAATATAGGAGACACAACTTACTCACAGGATCATACAAGCAGTGTTTCAAAGTCACAGAGCTCTGGACAACAGAGGATTTTGAACACATTCCGATTTCAGATCATTTTAACTTCATCCCTACATGAATGGTCAAAGGCACATCTTCCCCAGGCTCAAGTTATGTTGACTAGCAGGAAACTATTCCTACACAGAAATTTCTGATGACATGCAGTTGCATAAGTTACAGTTATTTTCACAGTAACAGTTGTTTTGAAACAAAAACCAGATACTTTTTCTTCTCAAACCCAAATTCGGGTTTTCTGCCAGCACTACGTTTCCTTCTCTTTTGGTAAGATGAAGGAAGCTGTCAGAGCACTGGAGGTCTAAATTAAAAACATTGAGGGAAGTCTGGATGGGAGAACAGATTCCATCTTGGGTTCTGTGCTGCCAAAAAGAAGATGGAGTTATGATCCTTCCTGGTGGAGAAGGTGAGGGGGACCCTGGTCCGGTCTCGTTTCTACCAGCTGAAAGATCTGGATGCTCCATGTTCTTTCATTTTCAAATTGGCAAGATTGGTGGCCCCAGTGCAGTGATGGCTCTGCTGACGTAGTGAGAGCTGCCAATGTCCTCCAGGCTGGGCAGAGAGCAACCAGTGATCTTCTGGGCTGTGTTGATCACCCTCTGTAGTGTTCTCCTGTCTGCTGCTGAGCACCCCGCGTACCATGCTGTGATGCAGTGTGCCAGGATGCTCATGATGGTGGCTCTGTAGAACAACACCAGCAGCTTCTCCTCTAGATTGTTCTTCCAGAGCACCCTCAGGAAGTGAAGTTGCTGCTGGGCTTCCTTCACCACCGCTGTGATGTTGGCAGTCCAGCAGAGGTTGTCGGACAGCTGCACTCCCAGGAATCTGATGAAGCTGACCTGTTACACACAGTCACCATGGATGTAAAGCGGGGCTGGGTCAGCCCTGCCCTTCCTGAAGTCCAGAATCATTTATTTTGGTTTTGTTATGTTCAGCAGCAGGTTGTTAGCCTACACCATGCTGTCAGTCAGTTGTCTTCATCTCTGTTGTCAGACTCATATCCCCCAGAGATGAACCCAACCACGGTGGTATCATTCGCAAACTTGATGATGGTGTTTGAGTGATTGGTTGGAGAGCAATAATGTGTGTAAAGAGTGAACAGGAGGGGACTCAATACACATCCTTGAGGGGAACTGGTGCTGAATGTGATGGTAGAGGAGAGGTGCGGGCCAAGTTTCATGGACTGTGGGCGGTCTGTGAGGAAGTCCTTGATCCACTGGCAGAGGGGGGTGGAGATGCCCAGATGGGACAGTTGCTGGACCAGGATCTCTGGGATGATGTGAATGAAGGCTGAGCTGAAGTCCAAGAAGAGCATCCTCATGTAGCTCCCCAGGTGCTCCAGGTGGCTTACGGTGTGGAGCACTGTGGTGATAGCGTCCTCTGTGGAACGGTTTGCCCTCTAGGCAAACTGGTGGGGGTCCAGAGTGTGAAGCAGACAGGCCCTGATGTTTTGAGCGACCATTCTTTCAAAGCACTTCATGACCACAGGCATAAATGCAACAGGCCTGTAGTCATTGATGCTCTCCGCTGCTGACTTCTTGGGGACAGGGATGATGGTGGAGGCTTTGAGGCAGGGTGGGATGAATCTGCGACAGGGACAGTTTGAAGATGGTGGTGAAAACTCTGGCCAGTTGGTCGGCACTTGCTCTGAGTACCTTACCAGGTATGCCATTGGGGGCGGCCGCCTTCCTGGGGTTCACCGACTTCAGCATGTTTCACTTCGTGTTCCTGAAGTGTTAGTGTGCTGGTGCTAGAGGGTGGTGAGTTTGGAGTGGCTGCTGGTCTATTTGCCTTGAAGTGGGCAAAGAAGCGGTTCAGCTCCTCTGCCAGCGAGGCATCACTCCTGGCCTTGTCTGGGATGCTGCTTCTGTAATTTGTGATATGATTTATTCCCTTCAACATCTTTCTGCGGTCATTCACAGCAAAGTGGTCCTCTATCTTTTTCTTGTAGGCCACCTTGACCTCCCTGATGCCTCTTTTAAGGTCAGACCTGGCTGCCCTGTACAGGGCCCTGTCCCCTGACTTAAAGGTGGGGTTGCGGCTTTTTAACAGGTACTGAACTTTGCTGTTCATCCAGGGTTTCTGGTTTGGAAAAACCCTGACCCTTTTGTTGATGGTGACAGTGTTGACACAGTTCTTGATGTAGGAGAGTACGGTGTCGGTGTACTCCAGCAGGTTGTGACTGGAGAATAAATCCCATACAGTCTGCTGGAAGCAGTCCTGCAGCTGAGAGGGGGCTCTCTCAGGCCAGGGTTGAATTGTCTTCTTTTGTGGCTTTGTCTTCCTCAGCAGGGTGGTGTAGTTGGGGGTGAGGGACAGGCAAAGATGGTCTGATCCAGCAAGGTGGGGGAGGGGAGTGACTCTGTACACATGTTTTGTGTTGGAATAAACATGGTCCAAAGTATTCTCCCGTCTGGTGGCACACTTCACGTACTCTACGAACTTAAGGAGTCCAGTCTTTAAACACGCTTGGTTGAAGTCCTCGGCAACAATACAGACACCATCCGGATGGGCCAGCTGGTGTTTGTTTACACTGGCGAGCAGGAAGCTAAAGGCCGTGCTAACATTACCATCGGGTATGATGTAAACAGCAAACACAATGACTACCGTGAACTCACTTGGGAGATAAAAAGGTCTGCACGAGACTGCCAGAACCTCTATGTCAGGAGAACAGTGGGAGTCATTGATCCTGCTGCTACCACTCGTAGTTCCCATAAACACAGAGCTCCCAAGCTCTGCTCTTACCTGAGTCTCTGGTTCTGGTTTACAGTTTTTTGGCCATGCCTTTTTCCCAAAAGACAACTGGTGGTGCCTGTATAAGCTGTCTAGCAAACAGCAGACCTCCAGTGAAGGATTGTGCATGGGGCAGTAGCAGATACAGGGCATATTGACTCTGCAGTAGGATGGGAGTACGTTTTTTGTTCTAATGAACCCTTTATGCATTTATTTGTCCGGAGATGCCATCATAAAGAAGTTTTTCCTTGCCACTGTTGCCAAGTGCTTGCTCATCGGGGGATCTGTTGGGTCTTTTTAAATAAATTTATTAAGAGTTTGGTCTAGACCTGCTCTATATGTAAAGTGCCTTGATGTAACTTTGTTATGATTTGGCACTATACAAATAAGTCTGATTTGATTTGATTTGATTTGATCTTTGTTTGTGGTTTTAAATTCACAGTTCAGGCACTAGGAGAAGTCTTCTCTTTTCCCTCATTTATTTATGGTCTAAAGTACTGTGCAAAGAAGACTGTCCATGAAGAAGTTTCATGAACTTCAGATCTGGTTCTTCTAAACTGGCCATATGGCTAACCAGTAAAAACCAGATTTTGGGCTCTTAAGGAACTTGTGAGGGCCAAATATGCCTATTTTCACATGACAGACAATCCCAATGACTTTAGTCTGAACCCTAGCCCTCTTGAGCTGAGTTTGTTTGGTGGGAGGGAAATGTTTTTTGGTTCAAAAAAGTTCAAAATGTGATAGCAATCTATTTCCTTCAGTTAGTGATTGATAAAATAAATTTTTAAAACCAAACTTCTGCTCTAATTTCCTCCCTCTCTCATTTCCCTCTCCCTGTTGTCCCTCTTCTCTCCCTCTTCTCTCCCTTTCTCTTCTACCTCTCCTACTCCCCTCCCCTCTCTCCCCTGCCCTTCCCATCTGTCCTTGCTCTCTCCTCTACCACCCCCCTCCCTTACATTTGCTCACTCCCACTCTCCTCTCCCTGTCCCCCTCTTCTTTCACTGTCACCTCCCTCCTCCCTAGCCCTCTCTTATCCCACTCCCCCTCCTGCCTTTCTCCTCTCCCTCTACCCTTCCACTTGCCTCTGGAGGGTCCACCACATGAGCAGCCACGTCAAACCGAGTAGGGTAGAATGGAAGTAGACTGCTAAACCCTCAGATAGTGTTAGTGATAGAGTCTGCACCAGTGCAGATTTACACCATCACAGCAGGAAATGCAAAAGTATAACGGATGAGGAGACATCTGTTCAGGCTTTCTACATTGTCCATTTTTTACTCACACCTTTGCCACTTTGATGAACAAAATCACAGAATGTCAGGTGTTAAATTGTAAAACAAAAAAGGAGAAAGTATCACTTCACTCAATGCTTGCTCAGATTTTCCAATCCTACAATAGACTGGCAACCTGTCCAGGGCGTACCATGTCCTCTGGCCAGTGTGAGTGGGGATTTGCTCAGAAATGGATAAGTGTTAGAGGATGAATGAATGAATTATTGGCTATAATACAAGAATTTAGTCAATCCCACATGATTTTTGTGCCTGTATCTGCCTGTATAACTTTTTCTACATGAGGGCCCCTAAGAGGTGGATGACACAGTATCAAAAACTAAGTTTAGAGACAATCCAGGAATAAAAACACTCCTCAGACTCACTCCATTACTTTGAACATGACATGATGCTATGGATACATTGTAGTTTGTAATTATTAAATAAATAAAAAGAAATTAAAACTTTTTTCATGTGCCCCTTAAGGTAAATTATTTAGAAGCCTGTCTATTTGCTGTGAAAATCTGTGTGTCTGAGAATTATATGCTCCACCATTTCACATCAAATTTATATGCTGGTGATTGGGTTGACCTGATTTAAACACCAGCTCGATGATGACAGTAACTCTTGGCAACTATCCTACTTCTCCCAGTCTGCCAACCAAGAATCTGGGTGCCATTTGAGTCCATCCTCCCTTTTGTCCAGGCATTAAAAGTATCATTAACATTACCTTTTCTCACCTGAAACAGAGCTTAAATACAGACTTTATTGTCCATGACACATGCTGAAATCTTAATTCACACTTTTGGTGTCACATCTTGTTTCACATGTCCTCAGTTGGTTTTGATAATGCAGCTATAATGTTAAATAATTGCATGAAATTTATATCCTTTTCACGAGTTCCACATCAGATCAGACTTAAAAGTTTTTTCATGGCATCAAGCTCTATGTTCTATGGCGTTTCTCCTTTAAACCTATTTGAGCTCCTTCAACCTTACATTCTATTTCCTGCTCTTTGTTCCCAGAGTTGATATATAAAGCCTTAATTCCCTAGAATAACCTCCCTGCTGACTATTTTACTACACTACTATGTAACTACGACATTACACTGTGGTATTTCTTTTCTTTTTTCCCCCCATAATTTTTAGTTCTAAATATAAAATGTATGCTTATTTTATGTTTCTTTTGTGCCAGGAAGCAGCATTTAATTTTCTTAAATTTTTTTTAAGCATCAATAAACTATTTAAAACATTTTCTAAATTAGATTTTGATTAGTTAAAAAAAGATCAATCGTGTTATCATTTAAAACTAAATTCTTCAATGAATATATCAAAATAAATAAGCAAGTAAATAAATAAAATAAAAGTAAATAAAAAACACTAAAATATTATTGTAAAAACCACATTTTCAGATAAGTATGTTTGTTGAGACAAAAACAAAAAAAAAAATATTATAAAAATTTTATGTATTTTTTTTTTGTTGCAACTGTTCTCAGGCTTGATGCCAGTTGCAACATCTGAATACTTCCATCAAATAAATATTGTGAGGGAATGTAGTTGTGTTTCAATGTTATGAATGCATATCAGCAACTAGACATTCTGTGAGTAACAGAGAAATGCAGAAAGTGTTTCCACCAGGGTTAGTGGTATGATAAAAGATGGATTTTTCATAAAGCTTTGGTGACGTGTCACTGCATGGAGGAATGTTTCTGCTCTGAGCCACAGATCAAAATGAGTTGACATCTGATTTCTGGGTTTAATTGTATTATAATTTTAATATCAAAGACAATATCATGTTGATCTGAGGATTTGATACATCCAAGGACTTTGTGGAAACCATCGACAAACTCAATAAGTAACAAAAAACATCTAAATTAAAATGACCACGGCTGGAGTTACAAGGTACTGACAATAGATGAAATCATTCCTTAAGTCATAAATAAACATTCAATATTCATACAGACTTTTTTAAAACGAAGAAATCAGCTATCGGTCTAACACATAGTTTAAAAGAGCATTCAGAGGAGCTAGAAGTAGATTTATGTACAGTTCTGTTGATATTCACATTCTATCAAAATAATCCACTGAAATCAAAGTCTCCAAACATTGGTAGTAAAAAGAGCAGAGCACAGTCTGACGGACTCTGGGGTCAGAGCGTCTCTGACAGGCATATCTGTCTACAGATGTGTGCTGTAGAAGGCGGGGGCAGCATAGCTCTGTGTTCCCAGCATGAAGGGGGACAAAACATGGCTAGCAGTGAGGAAAGGCAGCTGTACCAGACTGCCAGTGGGGGGGTGGTGGTGACTGGCGTAGCCAGCATGCATGGCCAGGTGCCCGCTGACTGGGGGGGAAGGACTTAGAGGGCTGAGGTTGCCCAGGCCCCCTCCTGCTCCTCCACCTGCACCCCCTGTACCTCCGGCTCCACCTGCACCTGTGGGAGCAGAGGTGTCGGCGCCTGGGTTCTGTTTCTTCCACTTGGTCCGCCTGTTCTGGAACCAGATCTTGACCTGGGTCTCAGTGAGAGAGAGTGACAGAGCCAGGTTGAGGCGCTCACACACTGACAGGTAGCGCGTAGACTTGAACTTGTTCTCCAGAGCCACCAGCTGCTCATATGTGAAAGCAGTCCGGGCTCTACGAGGCTTCCCTGACTTGGAGTCTGAGCCAGAGCGCTTCCTCTTGGGTTTGGCACCATGGGCCCCATTGGTCTGAGCATTACTGATCTGGCCTGCAGACCCTACTCCTGGGCTCTTGGTCTCTCGGGAGGGGTCCTGCTGGCTGTGCTGTCCCATGTCCCTCTCACTGCCATTGGGCAGGGCTGAGCTGCTTTCCTCACTGCTGTAAGGGCCATCTGGTGCATCTGAATCTGGGGTTCCAGATCTGTGGTAGTCATCCTCATTGTGGCTTCTGTACACAAAGCCTTCCTCTGGAAAGACACAGCAAACACCAGTCAGAGAGTGGCTCTATATGAAGTGAATAGTAGGTAAGTAAACGAGCCCATTAACTGCAGTTCCTCTCATGACCACTAAGTGCTGCTGTACGACAAACATAACTGAAACCCTGACCCTGAGCCAGGATATGGTCTGTGATGGCAGAGATTCACCACATAGAAACACCTCGGGCTGTACAGGTTTGTTGCAGTTAGTAAATGATGAAGAGCGCTGAATATAAACAGGTTTTAGACACTAATTCATCAACGGATGTTAATTACTATCCACCCTTCTGTATATGAGACATCTGTTTCATAGTTACTGTGAATTAAGGGCTCTGGATGAATAATTTGCAAAAAAACAAAAAAACACACTAAATTATAAAGAAACAGACACAAGAGTAAATAAGGCAGTGGGTGGAATTAATAAATTCAGCTGTGCCTAAGCATCATTTAGTCTAGGATGCTCAGTACAGCCATGTTGATGAAGAGCACAGACCAAGGACTTTCTCTGTGGAGCTTCAGTGAGTCCCCACATATCTTATAATCATTTGACATAAGTGAGCAAACAAAGACACTGTCTAAAAAAATGTTCAGAGAGAGCTCAGGATTGTGATTATTGCAGCTGACAATAACATAATTCTAAATATTCTAAAATGGGGCTTTGAGGGCCAAGGAGGTCTGGAAACTCAGGGCTGTTGCAAACACTGCGAAATGGATAATACAGGATCAATATTCACCTGACAGACACAACAAAAGTGGAAAGTATGGCAGAAGATCATTGAATAATCTTTTTGAATTTTAATACTGCACTTTTAGGGTACATGGAGGAAAACTCCAAATACACCATCATCAGTGGTTATCATTTCTTTGTATTCCATATATTGATGTTTTTACAGTGTTGACATGTTGTTTTCATTAAGATTTTTTTACAACAATAAATAATACAGTTTTATATAATAAAGCAAGCTCATTGAATTTATGAAATAATTAGAATTTCCAATGTTCATGTTGACAGGACCTGTGTAAAAATGTCATCGTTTGAACTATAACACATATATAGCCACAAACATGCACACACTGTTTCTACTCTTAAGAGTGTGCTTCATGTTACAATGTGCTGATCAGTCTGTTTATATAATATCATATAATTTTTTTCATCTTCTGACATATCATACCATATATACACATAATTAAAAAATATTCTGAAATTTGTTCTCCATGATCCAACGGCAAAATCTGGGTTTTCATTTTGCAAATTAGTCTTGGTTAAAAATCCTGTTGAATAAGTTAACGCTTGTTTCTGACTTTGTTGAACGTTAAACTGCTGCTGTGTATTAATGTTTTGAACAAACGTTTTTTCTAATTAAAAAAGACACGAAACATGTTTATTAGACAGAGGTGACAGCAGCTGATGCTCATAGACACACACACACACAAACGAACTACTGGTTGAAGTACATTCACCAATCAATAACACAGAACTCACAAATTATGTCGTTCCTTTCCTCTTTTCAGTCAGCTTCCGTTATAGTTAGATACAAATACACACACACACCCATAACCACACCGCCACTCGCACGCGGTAATAACCGGAAATTTAGATCTGGAAACCTCCAGCAGGCCTAAATATATAATAATAAAAATAACAACAACAATAATAATAATAATATAATTTTAATATATGCTAACAAATATATTTAAATTATTATTATTATTATTATTGTTGTTGTTGTTGTTATATAGTCAGAAATTGCAGTGCAATGCACCGACTGTGTCATTCAATAATACATTGTTTCGACATAGAATATTTCCATGAAAAGTCTCGGTTTGAGAGAGAGGCTCCTGGTGAAAGTAAATTCGAATATGACGTTAATAGTGATTAAAAAGAGCGGGAGAATGCACGTGGACTTACTGCTTGGGCATTCCTCCGCACCGCGGCAGCCTTTACTGGGCTCTAGGCTGGGTTCGCGCTCCCCCGTGCCTCCTCTCCGGTTTTCCGCTCCGTAAAGAGTTCCGTTCAGCTCACGCTCTACCCGGTTTCCCCCGTGCTGCTGTCGTCGGCTGCTGGTGAACTTGTTGGGGTCCAGGATGTCCAGCACGGAGAAGGAGGTGGTCCGGTGACCAGTGGGGCCCTGACGAACGACACGCGAGTCACAGTTTTATGATTATTATGGCTATTATTATTATTATTATTATTATTGTAACATAATATCATAACAATGCTAATCATCATCATAATAATATAGCTCAGTTTGAGCTTCCTATATTTCTTTTTTCCCGCCAGATACAGAGTTCAGTAATTCTGAACTCAGCCTTTTGATCTGGTTTCTGTTTTAAGATTAAATAGCCAATATTATCATTTTATATTTAATTTTATAATTATTATTTTATAATTGTTATCAATATTTATAATTATATTACAGACATTGCTATGCATTCAGATGATTAAATTTTTTGTTCTTCTCTTTCGTCATGTGATGATAATCATAAAATTATAGTAATTATAATCATATAGGTGATGACGACGATAGTAATAATAATATTAAGAAGAAGAAGAACATTTGTAAATTATAATATTAATATACAATTTTTTCTTAATTAAAAACGAATCTTCCCATTAATTGTCAAATGGGCACATTACACAATGGGCACAAAAGAGTCCCATTTTACACTTTTTTTTTTTTTTCAGAAACTCATCCTCCGATTAAAATAATAATTATAATCCAATTCTCTCTTTCAATAAAACGAAATTCGCAATTAAGTATTTCTGGACATATGCATGAGGTGGCTTCAGATTATATCTCAAACTAAAACTTCAGGCAATTTTCGTATGAATAGCATTATTCATAATTTTAAGTTACGATGACAGAAATTCGATATTAAATAACATACTTCTAAATATGTCTAGCCGCTGAGAAAAATAAGCATTAATTTATTGACAGAGTTAATTGACATTATCTCTATCACAACCCGAGAAGAAACAAAAGCTCAGTTCACTGATAATCAGTCGCAACACAGGGCCAACATTGGGGGGCCAAAACGGGGCCGACCCAGGGGGCCAGCATTGGGGTCAACACAGGACCGCGGAATGTTTAAAAAACTGCCATAACCATCATTAAACTCTCCCATGTGCGGAAACTGGATTTTCTGGTTTTGAGACGCAGAATCAGGATCAGCATTTCACTCTGGATCTTACGCCTGCTCCATTTGCTGCTGCAGGTTCAGCCCCAACAGAGAATCCCCCAACTTTGTCCCCATGCATTACCTGCTGTGGCGGCGCCAGCACCGGGTTCGTAGGCGGTGGTTCAGTATGATTCTCTACTGCCTGAGCGTCTCTGTCTCCGTTCACTGCATTGGGGAAGAGCCGCTTCTCTCCGGCGGCAACTCCATCCAGGAGGTCTCCACTGTCCGGGCCCACCACAGTCTGGAGCCCGTCTCCGTCGGGTACAGCTAGAGCTCTTTCACGACTCATCACGGGATGGGCCACGTCCGTCATGGGGCCTGCTACGGCTCTGTCCCGGCATATCACGGTCTGGGCCCCATCCGCTCCGGGTCCCGGTACCGCTCTGTCCCGGTTCATCGCGTAACTGTCTTTCCCATAAATTGACGGTCCAAATTAAAATGCAGGGGACATGTAAACAGAAAAGTTTCCTTGTGAAGCGTGTTTTAGCGACAGAAGTTGACAGCACAGGCCGGTCAGCATCCAGACGGGTCAGCTTCAGCTTCTCAACTTCCCCATGGGTTACACTGGACTGATGCGTCTGTAGCTGGACTCCGGATGCGGTCCTGTTAAAATTCAAACTTCTTTTCTCCGGTTCATCCTCGGCGTCCACCGCAGCAGAGTCGCCAGGGATCTACCGTAAGTCTGCTTGACGGCGCCTCTTTCCAGCTGTGACACAACACACACAAACTACGTCCAGACTTCCTCGTGCGCTCTGTCTGGGTGCGCGCTCAGGGAGCCTGACAGGAGTTAAAGGCGGGACGGGCACGAATCCGTGTCTCAAATGGTTAATCCATTCCCCTCTCTCTTTCGCTCTCTCTACTCTGGGTCTTGCAGCTCGCAACTCCTTTTTTTGGTCTTCACCCGGCCCCCCAGCAACGTCTGTCACACGTGTGTGTGTGTGTGTGTGTGTCCTTCCCTATATATGCATTCCTGTCCTACTATGCAGCTTGTAATGGGCAACAAATTAATCCCACTTTTACTAATAGCCAATTATCTGTGGTGCGCGCGCGGAACGTTTTGGGTCGACTCCCTATCAGAGAAGAAGAAACCAAAAGGGAGGGTGCAAGTTGACTCTTTTTCTGTTGTGTTCGTAAATTTGCCTTCGTGGGTGGAGCGCCGGCGGCAGGTGAGCTCAGGTGGACTTGATGGGAAGCTCGTGCGGGAGGAATCCAAATGAATTTGACTCTTATCTAGGATGCAGGTTCCATTGCAAGGCCCTCCTCAAAACTCAATTACGGCCTGAATAAAGGCGGTAATGTCCCTGCTGCAGTGAAATATTGATTCCTAATCCTTGGCAGTCATTACTATGCCAGAAAATAATAGACCACAGAATTGGATTTTGATTTAACACACGACGTGTTTATTCTAATGCCCAGGACTTAATATTCCGTTGCCTCTCGTTGTGCTGCGCAGGGAGAGACGGAGGTGATGACGCACTGACGCCACTTTTGTGGAAGGAATTAGAAGAGATAGGGAGATAGGCTGCGGGAGAACCCCCCCCCCCACCCCCCCGCCCCGATACACAAGGTCAGCTCCATGTAATTGCCTTGCTCAATGATCCATAGGGCGGCAAAATTAAAAGTTGAGCAAAATAATGACTGAAACAATGAGACATGATTAGCCAATCACAGAGCCGAGGCCATTATCGGCCCTTTGATCTACTTCCCTTTTCTGGCTGGAGACTTTATGACTTTATTTTAAAAAAGTAGGTGGATCAAATTTTTTAAACATCACATCACCAGGGGAAATATTATCATTTCAAGAAGTGTAGAGGAAACTATGAAGCAGAACTAAATAACTATGAAACAAGGACATAGAGTGGAGGGGGGTGGGGGGCATCAGTCAGTCCCTACCTGAGTCCTCTGAGGTGACTACTGCCCAGGTTTGTCTCTTATTACAGACAGACAACAACGAAACACTTAAATAATGCCACACAATGACGTGTCCTGAAACAGACAGAGCAATTTAATGAACTATAAATTAATAATGATGATGACGACACTAAAATGCAACAAAAGCAAAAGAATAATACTGATAATAATTATTGGTAAAAACACAAAACATATGTATATGTATGTTAGATTGTTGTATTTTAAACCAAAATTAAGATATGAGATGAGAGAGGAAATGCGAAATCAGTCTCATAAACCCTCTAATACTTCAAACTGTCTCTCTCTCTTTCGCACACACACACACACACACACACACACACACACACACACACAGTGCATGTTTCCACAGTGTGTTCTCCTTCTCACTGTGTGCTTGTGTCTATAATTATGCTAATGAAGGTTAACGAGCTCTGCTCAACCTCCTCTTTATTAAATTAATCTCAGCCAGTAATGAATCATAATTACTATAATTAGCAGCTTGAGCTGTCTGATGTCTCTGTGGTGGCTGGTCAAAGGGAGGTGATGACCATACAGAGGCTTTCCTCACACCTAAACCTGTCTGCACACACTGCCATCCTCTGATATGATACACTTTACTATTGATATCATACATTCTGAGTCACAGTCCACACATGTATCTTCCTTTGTGGTATTAGTATATTTATTCTTATTTTACATAACTTTTGCTGACACTGGTCATATATAACTGAAAATGCTTGCATTATAGTGGAAATAAAATCCAGACAAATTCTGTTCTTATTGTAAATCAAATTAATCTATGATCTCATACTGAGCTCAACACTGGCACCCACTTATCAGGAAGTTGCTCTCTATTTGTTTTTTAAAGATATATTTCTGAGCTTTCATTTTCATCAGTAATTGGTAGAGAGGCCAAGAAGAAAAACGGGGAGAGAGAGAGTAATGACCTACAGCATAGGTCCTTGGCTGGATTCAAACCAGGGACATTAAGATTACATGGCACATGCTCTTATCCACTCGACCACCAGTGCTCCAAGTAGTTACTTCCAATAATGTCAGTCATTGTCAAACAGCGGCAAGAGAGGCACAACAATCAGCTTCAATCCCTGTCTTGCAGTTCGCAGAAATTCAACATATTGCAGTCTAAACCTGGTTTCTAATGTATTTAGGTTAAGTAGTTAGTAAAGTTGAACAGTGACAAAAGCTCTGCTCAGCAAAATTCCCCACATCAGCCTGTATTTTCATCTAAATACATTGTTTTAGAACTACACAATCTTTTCAAATGTAATCATATGCAACCAAGTACAAAATGCAAACCACAGGAGCTGTCACATTAACATACAATTTATAAATATAACATAGTGTTGCTAGAGTGACTTGCAGCCTATAGATTATGTTCTATGGAGGTAGAAGCAGCATGCAGAAACCACATTATAATTTTCAGATAGTCTGAAGCATAATATGGAAATTATAATTGCTATAAAAAATTATATCAATCAGAATGATCCCAGTGTGATTCAGCATTGCTCAGTTTTTCTGTTTCTGCTTCCACCTCCTGCTTTACTGTTTTTTCTTTTCCTATTACAGAAGTAATGGCCCCCCATCCTCCACTCACACACACTTGACCCACCCACCCACCTACAAACACAGTCCCACCGCAATACATATCCACAGTTCAACGCTCAGATAGCATCTGACCCGAAGAATTAATTAAATATGATAGCTGATTAAAAATAGCATAACTAATAGTGTAATATCTCAAGCTGTCGTCTTTAATAGTCAACATTGTGTGCGTGTGTCTTATCTGCTCCAGACAGACGGTCTCACTATTGATTCCTGCTCATTTCAGTTGTCAGGCAGAGCACTCAGCTCATCTGGAATCATTACACTCTACTGTCTGGCTGTGTCTCTTTAACTGTCTCTCTCTCTACCTGTCTCTATGGCATCCTGCTTGTCTCTATCCCTGTCTTACTTTTATCATTAATATCTTATTCATTTCATTTGAGCCTTAAACATGATGTTGTTGTTTTATATTTTAATGAAAATGTTGCATATCAGTCTGGTGGATCTGATTGCTCTCCGCCAGCCAAGGAAAACATCAGTGTGACTGTGTTCCACGCACCTTCATTGCCATAAACAAAACTCTCTAAAAACAGCTGGAATGTAAAGACAGATTGACATGGACAGCAATACCTGTTTTACCTGTGTTGGAGAGTTTTTTCAGCCAAGGAGGAGTAGGAGTGACAGATGGCTGCATGGTTTCAGGATGACTCTCTTCCATTTAAGTGGGGGCAGGGGGCCTTTGTGATGACCCTGAGGTTAGGGTGAAGCAGTGGACCCAGATGAAGTCACAGCTCAGTGATCAGAGTGGGTGTGTGTGTTTGTCAGCAGTTAGTTAAGCTATAGACACAGTTGTGAGATGTAGCTAACACACTATAATGAATCAGTGAACTTGTACTGTGACCAACAACCAAGAAGTTGGAGCTCAGCTTTCTTAATTTCCATACCGATATCACAGTGCAGCATATTAATTAATGACATCACTTATTTATAGCAGGTATTAATTCAAAGGCTCAATGGCCAAAGATTATTACCCTCACACATTTGGTCACAGATCCATGTCTTGAGGGTTGGGGACATGTCTAATTCTGAAGATGACCCTAAAATCCCTGAGATAGTACTGTGCCATACAAGACAGTCATATACATACTGGCTACTGGTTAAGTATGAAAGTAAGCAATTTGACATATCATGAGCTTGACATTACTATAACATTAATGTGTAACAATAAATGGGCCATGCAGTGGAAAAGTGATTAGCAAGATGTCATCGTACAGCAAGATGGTTTTGGATACAAACCTGTGGGGCTTCAGTAAGTGGAGCTTGCTAATCCTTCCAGGTTTCCATTTGGAAACCTCCGTAGGTTCAACCAGGTATTCTGGGTGTTTCCCACTGTCCAAAGACATGCACGCTTGGCTTAATCAGTGACTCTAAAATGTCTTTATGTCCCTATATATCAACTGATAGACTGGCAACCCTCTCAGTTTGGCTGGATTTCTCAATTTCAGTTGAAATTGGTTCCAGCACCTCTGTGATCCTGCCAGATAGGCAGTATAGGTAGACCAACTGAAACTGAAACCAGTTTAGATTGAGATAAGCTGAAACTGAATTCAGATGAGACTGAAACCAGCTAAGATTGAGACCAATGAAGACTATAAACCAACATGTACTGAAACTGACTGGGACTAAAACAAGACAATTTAGACTGTAACCATCTGGCTGAGAGCTGAGACCGAGACCAGCTGAGACTGAAACCAACTGAAAATGGGCTGAAACCAACTAAACTAACCAGGTGAAATAAAAAATGGCTGAGATTAAGAGCAGTTGAGGCTATAGCCACCTGAGACTGAATCTGAACCTGAGACAGCTGAGACTAAGCTGAAACTGAGACTAGCTAGCTGAGTTTGTAACCAGCTGGGACTGAAACTGAGACTGTAACCAGCCGAGACTGTAACCAGATGAGATTAAAATGGCTGAGAGAGACTGAAAATAACTGAGACTGAAACAAGCTAAGACTGAAACCGATTGACATTGCACTGAAGCCAGCTGAGAGAGAAACTAGCTGAAATTGAATCCAGCCTAGTATGAAACCAGCTGACACAAGGCTGAAATCAACTGAGAATAACCAGGTGACAGTGAAACCAGCTGAGAATGTAACTAGCTAGGACTGAAACTAACTGTGAAAAAACTAACTTAGATTGTAGCTAGCTGATGCTGAAACTGGCTGAGATTGAAACCTAACTGGGACTGAAATCAGTTGCTTCTCGCTGCTTTTTGCTCACTTTATTGTTTGGTTTTTGTGCTTTTACTTGACTGTTTGAGTGAGTAAGGGGGTTTCGGGAAGCACCATGGCATTATTTGTGCAAGAACTGCTACTGCTACAGATTTTTTGGAGCTGCTGGGGACATGCCAAACCTTTCCTCATGCAGAAGGTGAGATGCTGCTCACCTACACCAGAGACCTGTTGCTGGCTCTCTGCTTCATGGGAGCATCACCACCCACGGATTTGCCCATCCTGCCAGATGCAATTGAAACTCTGCTGTGTGACAAAAAGTTACGGAGGAGAGGCCGACCGGGTGATCCGACTGCGTCTCCGGCAAAGAGGCAGCAGACCTCCAGTGCCTGGCATAATTCTCAGCAATGCATGCTCCCTGAGAAGAAAAATGGAGGAGCTCTGCACCAACTCAAGGGTATGTTTTGAATACCATGAGGCGGGTTTGCTGGTCTTTACTGAAACCTGGCTCCACACAGTCATTCCCAACTCCCTGATAGAGCTGGAAGGTTTCTCTCTTGTCCATGCAGACAGGAATGAATCTTCAGGGATGAGTTGAAGGGGAGGCACCGGCATTGGTTTGTGAATGACAAATGGTGTAGGAACGGTACCGTGAGGGAGACAGTGTGTAACCCTGACATTGAATTGCTCTGCCTTATCTAAAAGACCTCTTGACCTCCCGAGGTAGTTTGGCAATATTGTCATCTGCTCTGTGTATGTGCCCCCCAACAAAAATGTGGACTGGCTGACTGTGTCCACAATCAACTGCTTATGCACTCCTGGAGCCCCAGCTTTCATATTAGGAGATTTTAATCACTGCAAACCAGAACTGTCCCTTCCCGGTTTTCAACAATATGTAAGGTGTGGCACTCAAGACAAAAAGGTGTTAGACAAATGTTGTGGGAACATAAGAAATGTATACAGTGTCAGGCCAAAGCCCCCTCTGTCAAATTCTGACCATAACACAGTCCATCTCATCCCCACCTGTAAGACTGTCTTAAATAGTAGCAAACCACTAATTAAGACAGTGACTTTATGGTCTAAGGACAGTATTGTGACTCTGAAGGGTTCTTTCCTCTGTACAGATTGGGACATTTCTCATGGTTCGGGTATTGATAGTGGCTACTGCCACTATAACAGTATAGAGTATATTACAGAGTACAGAGTATACTACAAAGTATATTCAATTCTGTGTGGACTGTGTGGTTACGAAGAAGGTTATTACATCATGATAGGTTGTACTTAAAATCAGTGCCAAAGGAACTTAATCAATCACTGAGGGATGCAAGAAGAAAACACATGGATGCTACAGAATGGAATTTTACCTCTATGGATTCTAAGAAATTCTGGGACTCCATGAAAGTTGCTACCAACATGACAGCCAGTAGAAAGTGTTTCACAACAAGTGACAATCTGTAAAGCAAACAAACTCAGTAACTTCTTTCTCAGGTTCAACACACAGGAGTTTTCTTTGGCATCCAATAATGTGCTGCGGTCAATTACGACAACTGACCCTTGTCCAAGGTTAGTAGATGACCTCCTTAAAATTCAGTCTCTTTTTAGTTATCAGTGTCCTAATGGCATCTCACCTCAAGACCTTTGAAGAAGAACTAACTCCTGCTTGGTCTCCTGTTTTTCAGAAATCTGTTGATTCACATCTGGTTCCTGCCCTCTGGAAGAAATCTACCATTGTTCCTATTCCACAGAATCCCTGTCCTACAGAAAATAATAATTAGAGACCAGTGGCTTTAACTTCTGTGGTTATGAAATGCTTTGAAAAATATATCGTATCCATACTTAAATCTGAGGTAAATTCTTAACTAGATCCACTTGAGTTTGCTTATAGGCAAGGGAGGAGTACGGAAACAAGACATATTGGCAAATTAACAAGTTTCAATCATCAAATCCACCTAACACAGAACAAGAGTGAATGGCAGAATAAGTTGTTTGGCACATTTGATACACATTTTTCATGATTAGCTCTCTGTGATTAATAGAAATCTTATCATGTCCCTAAAAATAAGTGTGTGTTTGATTTGGTTCAGCAGCCAGGAGCCACCAAAGATCAGGGTCTATGTGTAACTAATTTTTTTAGTATTTTCTTTGAAATTATTTGTGTTTGTCTACTTCTGAGACTTTGGAAACATATGGTGTTTAGTAAAGTCATAATTAGTGCTCTATGGCAATCACAGTGTTGAATGCAGTGAAATACAACTTAAAGCACCATGACGATTATTGTCAGACATGTTAACACTAATCCCATAGCACAGGTGACTAAAATTCCAGATTTAAAGAGTCTCAGGTCTCTGTGGGTCTGTTATTCTCAGAGAGGCTCTTTCACAGAGTAGCAATGATATCTTCATTGCACACTCCTTTAGTGTGTGTCTGTGTGTGTGTATCAGTGATTGGTTTCTGTTTTATGGACTGGCCAGCAGAGTGCTAGTATTCCATAGAAATAAATCTGCTTTATTTGACCTTAGTGTTAACTCCAATAAAATACACTTTACTGCTGGGACACCGACACATGCACACACGCACACACGAACATACACACATGCTAGCTATCAGGTCATAGCTGACCATTTGACAACATTTATGAGGACACAGAGGGAAATCATCTCTCCACCAGAGTTCCCTTGCGCACACACACACACACACACACACACACACACACACACACACACACACACATAGACACACGCAACTAATTAATTAGTGAGCCACACATAAAGACTTTTCACACCATCTGAGAGTGGACCACCATCTGAGGGGAACAGATTTTTACGATCATTGTAATGATTCTGTGGTAGCTTGAGTTTGGTGCTGCCCCGGTAATGACCAGACCTTTAACCTGCATTCAGATGTTATTCAGGGTCAGTGTCTGTACATCTTAACTACTGAAGAGCTAATATCCGTGGTTTCTTGACAGACATCTGTTGACGAACTGCTGGGAAATTTACTGAGCACCTCTCTCATCCTCTCTCTCTTTCTCTTCTTCCACCATACATTAATACCCACTACTACATGTGAGTTAGTTTTTTCTTCTCCATCCTGTAGTGTGTGTTTTTCCCTTCTGTCCTCCTGTCTCTGCCCCATGTTCTTGCACAACTACTGCTGCTGGGTTACCGTTAGCTATCATAATTTTTACTCATTATTTACACCACTATTATTGCTTCCAATGTTATTTGAACTTACTGTTGATATTTACTTGCGCAATTTTTAGCAGTATCACTAATTCTCTCTACATCTGTATACTTTGCACGCATTATGCCCTTTTTTCTCCTGTGCTTGGTTTTCTCCATCCCTCCCTGTCTCATTCTCTCCCTCTTTCCTTCTCTCTTTCTCTCCCTCTCTCAATCCGATTGGTCAAAGCAGATAGTCCCGCCAACCCAGAGCGGAGTTTGCATGTTCTCCTCGTGCTTATGTGGGTTTCCTCCAGGTGCTCCGGTTTCCTTCCACCATCCAAAGACATACATGCTTAGGTTAATAGGCCCTTGCCCATTGTGGGCTGGGACTCCATTAGCTACCGTGACCCGGCTATATAAATCATATTTGATTTGATTTCATTTGACAGGTAGAGATGGCTCCAACAGTAAGTCATTCCCCATAGACTCTCATGTTTTTTAATCCAACTTTAGAGTAGAAATAAACATATTTACAGATCATAGCTTATAAAGCCTTATAGCTCAGTGGCTAATTTCCCCCTGCGCTGGGGTGAATTTTTATACAGCCCACTTCTTTACACTTTATTGATGGTTGAAGTTATGGAGAATTGAAGAAATGGCCTGTTTGAGTGCGATTGTGAGTAGTGACTTGTCCCAAATTTTTATGCACTGACTTCCTGACTACACCTCTTTAATCATATTAGGTGGAGGAGGTCCCAGTGAGTCTCAGAAACCTGTGGTGATGTCATCATGGCTGCGCCCATCTTTATTTGCTGTCTGTGACACAGATACAGGCCAGATAGGTGTAGGTATCAGATGTGTGCTGGACAAGCATGTTGTCAGTTTCATTGCTGCACTGGTGATAGGAGTTTATGTCATACACATTTAATTCTTCAATGATGATGACCACGACTTTAACCTAAGATGAACCACATGGTTATATCTCCCAACTTTATGTCTATTGTGTTGACAGACATCTCTGAGTAATTAGTGCTTTTAAAAAAATGATCACGTCATCACAGCATCACAAAGCCAGCTGAACTGGTTTGAACTATAAATGAACTGAAGGCACAGAAGGGTTAATTCAGGCACAAAATAACTAATTAATAAGTAAAATCCTCATTCTGTAGCCTTTTCCTAATTTTACATCACTGGAACGATTTTACTGGAACATTCTGTGAACATTCACACAGACACAACAGTCAAGGGGCTCACAGCTTCAGGCAAAGAAATGTGGTCTGTGTACAGTGCCAGAAAAAAAAGCAAAGAAAGCAAATAGTGTTATCAGTAATTTAACAGCAGACTGATATGGCCTATTGATCTGTGTACTGAAATCTATTATCTCCACAACACAATGTATGCACTCTGCCGTTTATGACCCCCCCCCAACCCCCTCCCCAACACCACACACAAATAACAAATATGAACACACTCTAAAGAGCAATGTAACTGGTTACAGTCCTGACCTGTGTCTTCATAAATCTTACTACCAGAAGTCATCAGAGGTGATGCCCAATGTTACACGAAGACCCTTTAAATGTTATGAATCAACATAATTTAATTTGTAATTAACTCACTTAGGTGAGCTGTTAATGAACTGCTTCATTTATTCTGCTTCTGTTTGGGATTATCGAGATTGTCTATCATATGAGATGTGTTCTGGTTATCCTTCAGCAGCAGATATTAATGTCTATAAATTGTTTTCGCATATGGGTGGTTTCATTACATTTGCTAAATTATAAAGATGCTTGCTCCTTACCTGCTAACAATTTCAAGTACAATATGAGTTTTTTTTACCATATCTAAAATAATGTCCAGGGCCTTTATTTACCTGCTAGTCACAGATCTTTGTTTCTTATTGATGAGTAAAACTGGTCACATTTTTGCAAATATTTTGTGGATAGTTTATCTAACACTAAAAACTAAATCCAACACAAAAAACACACTTCCTAGAATGACCACTAGCAGGGGTGGCAATATTGCAAAATTCTTTTGAGTACCAGATACCACTGGACCAGAATTGCTTATTCCTAAAACCCAATGCTTTTTGTAAGTTTTTCATTTACAAAACCTGATCATGTCACATGACATCAATGTAATCAAACGTCATGAAAGTAATCAAACAGAGGAGGCTGACTGTGTGGTATAGTTCTGAAATTTGTGCCTTAAAGCAGACGTCACAGAAACTATTAAGGAAATGGTGTCCCAGTATTCGGAAGAGTCTCACCGAGTCTGGACATAAAGCTTAAAAACATACAAAAAAGCTCTCCGCAGTGCTAGAAGCTCATATTATTCAGCACTAACATAAAAAACCAGAGCAACTCAAGTTTTGTCTTCAGCACTGTCGCCAGGCTGACAGACAGTCATAGCTCAGTTTAGCTGTCAGCAGTGATGATTTTATGGACTTTTTTACAGATAGAATTCTCACGATCAGAGAAAGAATTCATCAGCTCTCACCTACATTAGACAATAATCTACTGAATACAGCAACTCCTGAATCAACTGCCTATTGAACATCTGGAATCATTCTCATCTCTGAATCTCTCAGAGCTAGCTTCTATAGTCTCATCATCCAGACCGTCAACCTGTCTTTTAGACCTAGTACTGACTCGCCTCTTTAACAACATTTTTCAGTCTTTAAAGACATTTTTATTTAATTGAGCCGATCATTTTAGATCAGATTAATCTGACCTTATCTTTGGGTTATGTACCTCTGACTCTCAAGCCTACAGTTATCAAACCCCAACCAAAACCCCCCAAAAAAACGAATCTTGATCCAGATCTCACTCACTCATCTTCATCCGCTTTTATCTGTATCCAGGTTGCGGGGCTGCTGGAACCAATCCCAGCACACATTGGGCAAGGGGTGGGATGCACCCTGGACAGGTTGCCAGTTCATCGCAGGGCCAACACACAAGGACAAACAGAGACAAACAACCACTCACGCTCGCATTCACACCTACAGTCAATTTAGAGTCTCCAATTAACCTATACATGCATGTCTTTGGACGGTGGGAGGAAACAGGAGTACCCGGAGGTAACCCACACAGACACGGGGAGAACATGCTAACTCCGCACAGAATAGACCCAGGCCAGGAACGCAACTTTCTTGTTGTGTCGCTAACTACAATGCCGCCGATCAAGACGCTGCCCATCTTGATCCAGATGTTTTGGCTAATTATAGACCAATATCGAACCTTCCGTTCCATTTCTAAAATCATAGAAAAAGCAGCACTATAGCCAGTTATGGAGTCCCACAGGGTTTGGTACTTGGACCAATCCTGTTGCCTTTATCTTCTTCCTCTGGGCAACATTATGATGAAACACAGCATCTATTTCTACTGTTATGCTATGTTATGTTTAAAACTTTTCTGTATGACAGAGCTTTTAGTTAAAATGTCAAAATTCACTCCTTAGCTCTGCTGCCATAGGATTAGACTGCTGGGGGAAGCACTGAGCACCTCTCTCTCTCTTTCCCTCTCTCCCTCTCCCTTGCATGTGCCGACACACTACTAACCATGTTTCCCCGAAGTCCCTGTTTCTCCCAGTTCTAAGCATGTGGAACCATGTAATAACCATGTTTTTGCTGAATTCTCTGTCTCTCCCAGTTCCTCTCCTCTCCCTCCCTGTCCTCATCCTGCAGGTGGTTTCGATGAACATCATGCAGCATCATGTTCCTGCTTGCACCTGTTTTGAATATCCCCTCCCCCCGTGTCTCTCTCTCTCTCCCCCCAATCGGTTGAGGCAGATGGCTGCTTCTTCTGCCTGAGGTTTTTGCCTCTTAAAGGAAGTTTTTCCTTGGCACTGTCACCAAGAGCGGGCTGCGGTTTTCTGTAGTAACAGATTGAGAATGTGTTTGAACACGGGGGTGAGCTGTTTGGCACACTCTTTCAGTGTCTGTCCAGGCCCAGTTGCTTTATGGCAGTTGATGTTGTCTAGTGCTTTGGGCACCTGTTAGGATTGGAGCTAGAGGCTTCGAAATAGGGCAAAGAAGGTGTTTAGCTGATCTGGGAGAGAAGGTTCAACGGTGGTGAGTTTGCAGTTGCTCGGTTTGTAGCCAGTGATATTCCTTACACCTTGCCACACTGTACAGGAGTTGTTTCCATTGTTATCCTCTCTGCGTTATTTATATTCCCTCTTTGCAGATGTGATGCCTCTGGGAAGGTTGGCCCTCACCCTCCTGTACTCATCTCTGTCCCCTGAACTCTGTGCTGTATCCTGGGCTTTGAGCAGTTCTCTCACCCTGCTGTTGAACCAGGGCTTCTGGTTAGGGAGCACTTTCTTCTCTCTTTGGTGTTACAATCAGTGCAGAGACTGATGTACGATAGGACTGCGAAGGTATGGCACTCAATGTCAGTGTCCTCAAAAAGCACCCACCTGGTGTCCTCAAAAGAATCCTGTAGGGTTGATGAAGCTTCTGCAGTCCAGCTCTGAACTGTTTTGACTTGAGGTTTGGTTCTGCCAATGATGGGCTTGTAAGCTGGCTTTAGGAGCAGGGATAGGTGACCTTACGTGCCTGATTTTTTTTTTCCCCATTTGACAGACGATAACTGTTCACAATGATTCCATTAATAAATATGCCATTCATCCCATTCAGCCACTCTCTGACTACAAACTTATCAAATGTGATAGAATTTGTGTAAAGAATAAAGCCTTTAGTAAGGATACCACCAGGGGGACACCCACTTTGGGACACATTTGGCACAGTACACACAGCACAGCCAAATTGTGCCAAATGTGTGAGTTGCTGTGAATTTATTCTTCGAAGTGATTTTTTTTATTTAGATTATTTTTAATTTTGTGTTGGCCTTTTGAGTTGCTGTGGTTTATATTTTTATTTTTTATTATTTTTATTATATTTATCTGAATGTATTGTTTTTGGTCCATAACAACAAGGGACTGACTGGTCAGTGACTGCCCTGAAGGATATTTTTCACTACTTCTTCCTTAAGGCTGTGGGCCATCTACTGCACAGGAGCCTGCCGGTGGAGGACTCTCCATCCACCACTTGTGGAACCAGCTGACCGTTTGTGCATTGGCTCTGTGTGTGGACATCTTAGACTGTGCCTTTAGAATGCCTGGTATTTAAATTTGTTTTTAGAATAAAGTAATTGTCGTATTTAAATCCTTTCCTGGTAATTGTTGTTTGGTGGACAGCTCCTCAACAGAAACTGTGGTATTGTACACAACCAGTCACACTTCTCCACTTGGTGACACTTAAGTACAGCAGGCTTTGCAACAGGTTGGCAGAGGCTAGAAATAGGTGTTATGACAGGGTGTACAATTTCTCCATTAGTATTCACAATGGTTATGGGGGTATTTATTAGAGCTTTCAGGTGGGTTGTATGTGGAGAGAGGCGGCAGGATGGGATGCGCCTTACACCAATTAGGGCATACATGGATGATATGATGTTGATAACTACAATGGTGCCATGTATGAAAAGAGTACTTGAGAGAATTGCTGTGGTGTTTGCAGTTTGGATTATTTCCCAGGTTGATGTAGCCACTGTCAGTATATGAGATTCCAATATCTGCTGCAGATAAAATGGAAGGACTAGTAAGCTTTTACATTAGGAAGTGGCTAGGTGTTCCGAAATGTTTAAGCATTGTGGCACTGTATGGGAAAGGCATACTTCATCATCTAGTCTAGTGGAGGAGTTTAAATGTACTAAGGTTAGGACAGAGCTCCTGTTATCTGGGAGTAAAGATGTGGTAGTTAGTAAGGTGGTTCCAAACCCAACCAAGGGGAGAAAATGGAATCCATAATGCAGTGCAGGAAGCAAAAGCAACTGTGGGTAATGTACAACATATGATCATTTTTACCTATTTCGTCCATAAGTGGTCATATTGACCGCAGGCATTTCACGGTATTGAAGTTCATATTTCCTGCAATTAATGCCGCAATTTTAGTTGCTCAGCAACTATCACTGTCTGTCAAATCACAATCGGTCTCGGATTATACAGAGATCTGTATTTGCACCATTACATATATCAAAGTTTAGAGTATAGAGACCAGACAATGTCTAAAGTAAATGAGCAAAGGAAGAGAAAGATGACAGCTGCCATGGCCTTGGAGATGCTTTAAAACTTGGACAGCGACGATTCTGATGGAGAGGATCTGTCAGAGGTGGAAAGTGACAGCGACCTTTCCTAGGTTAATTAAAATAGGGCTTCATTCTCGGACAGTGAATTGGAGTCAGAGTCCGTGCCAAAGAAAAGGAGTCGACTTTCATTGGATACTGTGGATCCAGATGTTCTATTCACAGCTGAGGTAGACCTGCCATTTGAGCTCTGCTGTCCTGTCTTTTTCTCCTGCTGCTGCACTGTTATGTCCCGTGCTGCCTTTGTCTCTGCAACCCTTTCACTATTACTATTATTATAATTCTAACTAGCTGATTCTTCTTATTCTTACTGTTGTTGTTGTTGTTGTTATAGGGCTTCCCGAAGTGGTGCATGCCCCTGAGCCAACTGTGTCCAGTCTGCCCTCAGAGTCATCTCAGCCGGAGGCAGCTGTGGAGAAGGGGAAGGATGGGACCGTATGGACAGTCCTTCAGTCATCTGAGCATCCAGGGAGAAGGCAGAATGTCCTGACTGAAGCTGCTGGCCCCACAGCGCAAGCAAAGCGCAATATTGAGGATGTGCTCAGAGCCTTTTTGTGCGTGTTATATAATGGCATACTGAAGAACATCTGGGACAATTTTTTTTTTTTTTTTTTTTTTTGTTACAAATGTTAAAATAACTATCTATATATAACACTTAAAATTTTTGTATTCATGTTCTGAGTTATATTGAATTCTATCGAGAAAAAATGCAATAATTACGATTTATGATGCTATAAATGTATAATTAAACTTGTTAAAACATACATCTTGGTGTTATTTATTTTTTTTTTTAGAGATCATAACACAGTGAATTAATTAATGTTTAACTGGGCATTTTTCATGAGAGATTATACAGTTTGGAGTTTCAAGCTGTCAAAATTACAGTTTATGGCAATTCTTGTAGTTATGGAATTCCGGCACTTCTAGTGTTACTCTTGTCCTCAATGCTTTTTTCAGCCTGTTGTTCCAGTTTTTTCTTCTAAGAGGAATAGGATATAATTTTGCCTCTGATTACGGCCTTCTCAGCTTCCTAGATCAAGGGTGGAGATACATTTGGAGAGTCATTTATTTCCAGAAAGTTTTCCCATTCTTTCCATATTAACAAGGCAAATTCTGTATCCCTTAGTAATGAGGTGTTAAAGCACCACGTGGGTGACAGTTGAGACAGGTGGGCTCTATTTGAAGGTAGGGGGACACTGGTGCGTGATCACTGATTATAATTAGGTGCATGCTGGTATTGATTTTTTGTGTGATAGAGTTGTTTGAGAGGAACAAGTCCATTCTTGAAAAAGAGTGGTGCACTGGGGAGAAGAAGGTCTATTCTGTCTTTGTAGGAATTTTGAGTCTCCAGCCAAAGTCATCCATATATTCCCTAATATATGGATGACTGTGTGCTGAGTTATGAGCGCAATCTATAGAAAGATTCAGGACCGTGTTAAAGTCCCCTCCTATGATCGTAGATGGCGTGACTGATATGTTGGATAATAGTGAAAAAATGTTGTTTTGGAAGAAGGCCGGGTCATCATTATTAGGAGCATTGATATTCACAATTGTGCATAATTTATTAAAGATCAACATCTGAATAATAATGTATCGGTGTCAGTTACCATATTGTTTAAACTAAATAGTAATCTCCTATGGACCAAAATGGAGACTCCCTTGTATACTATTGAAACAGGAGGAAAAGATTTGGTTATAATTTGGATATATAAGGGATTTTTCTTCTGAAACTTGTAGCTGGGTTTCCTGAATGAGGAAGATTTCTGCTTTTAACTTGGAGATATAGTCCATAATTTTTATTTATTTATTTATTTTTTAAATATGAGAATATGAGATTGTCCCGCATACTCCTGGATTGTATGTCTAGGACAGTCTCTTTAAGTTGTTTATTTTCTGTCAGACTCTGTTTGCATTGTTTTGTACACTTCCTGCTTTATTTTGAAAATCTTGTGTTCCATGTTGTTGTTTGCCGTTTACTTCCCCTCTTTGTTCTTTTTCCCGCCATGACTTGATTCCTAATTTGTTTCACCTGTGTTGGTTCCTGTGTATTTAAACCCTGCCTCATTCCCCATGTTTCTGCCAGATTGTCTTTGTTACCTCCTGTGTGCTAAGCTCTCACGCGTACACAGTTGTTTGCGCCCCAGTGTATGACTGGACTGGTTTTTTGACGTTTGATTTTCCTGCCTACTCCTTGCCTGTTTTGTCTGCCAGTCTTTTTGTGTATGACCCCTGCCTCCATTTGGATTAAAAGCTCTTGCCCTACTGGACTCACTACCTCTGCCTCACTTCCCATTTTTGCACCTGGGTTCACTCTCATCAGCTCTGACATTTTCTTTTTGAACTGGTCCACCTCCTCTGTCATGGAGGAGATGCCAGTTCTTTTTTATTTATAGACTCAAGCACATAGACCTCAGTGGTAATGAGATCCTGTGTGTCTCTGGAACCTTCTTTCTCGTGGCTGGGTTGTCCAAGGTAAGCTCCATGACGCACTGCTGGTAGTAAGTGTCGATTAAGTTTTCCAGGTCCTGTTGATATTGTCATGGTACTTACCCTTTTAAAAGAGCCAGGGGATGATGCTGACGTCCCTGACTGTTAGTGTGCAATTTGTCCAGACTTAGTCCTGTCCTCTTTCCTTTATGCCTGTGCTCTTTCAGGATCGCGTAAATTACTTTTTGTTTCTGGTTTATTTCTGGTGCCACCATGCAGATTCATAATCTTCATGCTGTCTTGCAATCTCACACCATCACACTCTCACGGCTTGTGATCTCACTTGATCTCTCTCACATATTTTGAAGCCAATCCTAGCGTACACTGAGCAAGAGCGGGGTACACACTGGGTATGTTGCCAGTGCATCGCAGGGCCAGCACTTAGAGACAGACAGAGATGAACCACCACTCACACTCACTCATTTCTACAATTTAAAGTCACAAATGAACCTAAACAGGCATGTCTTTGGACGGTGGGAGGAAACCAGAATACCCAGAGGAAACCCACACAAGCACAGGGTGAACATGAAAACTCCGCACAGAAAGCTCCCAGCCTAGGAACCTGCAACCACTATGCTGCCATGTTGTCAGCATAGTCAATGGCACTTCCGGGAAGCACGTGCTACTGTGAATGCCTGGTGTGTGTGGACCCAAGTGCACAGGAAAAGCAAGGCAGAAGCAACAAGTTCATAAAATGAGCTCTTCAATCCAGGAGGCAACAAATGGTCAAAATCCAAAAAGGCAGATAAATCAGACAGGGAACATGTAAAAATCCAAAAGGTCAAAAAATACCAAAACTGGTCATACACAGGAGGCAAACAGAGATCAGAACAGGAGAGAAATGGAGCTTATACAAAACTGAAGTTATTTTACTTGGCCGTAAGTACCTTAGAGAGGCATTATCTAATCATTTAACCACCCTGGAAGACATGACCTTGGCCTCCATGTCTACGGTTAGGAAACTTGGACTAATTTTTGACCAGCACATATTGTCCCTTAATATAAACAAGTCTTTGGGACAGCCAAAGTCTCAAGACCAAGATGAAATGCTTGACTGGGAGGCAAGTGGCAAAATGCACAGGACCAGTGCCTGGTGAGACGCAGGAGGAGTCCAGCCTGGAGTCATCCCACAGCACCTAGACCCTCCAGGCATCACAAGCCCTACTCCAAGTCAGCCATTCAGAATAAAGTCAAAGTGGCCTTTGGCCAACAAGGTAAAAGAGTGATCCCCATCAATGGGTATGTTGATCAGGTTCTTGAAGCCACAGGCAGAGGGGATGCTGAACAAAAGCTGCGTATAATGTGCGCAATGATTGTCAGCACTGCCGCTGAAAGGTTTGGTGCCAAGGAGCAACACCCAAGCAATGGTACAGGGGAGCCAAGCTGACGTCAGAGGAAGATCAGTCATCTGCGGCAAGAGCTGAGACTGCTACAACAGCAGTACAAGCAGTAAGGGAGGAGGACAAGACTGGTCTAGCAGAGGTCCGTATCATCATCATCTTGTTTGCCTTAGCCATGAACATGCTCGTGAAGTCAGGTAAGGTAGAGTGCAGAGGACCACTCCCCAAGTCAGGTGTGTGGCAACCTCCCATCAGAGCATTTATGGATGACCTAACTGTTACCACAACATCAGTACCAGGCTGCAGGTGAATTTTCCAAGGCCTTGAGTGGCTCATCAGCTGGGCGTGTATGGGCTTTAAGACTGCTAAGTCACACTCCCTGGTGCTGAAGAAGGGGATGGTGACAGACAAGTTCTGTTTCTCGCTGGGCTAGGAGATCTGGGAACCTGGCTAGTGGCAGTTGGTAAGTCAGGGCTACCAGGAAAATTTAAAGCCTGGATTTACCAGCATGGCACCCTGTCTTGCCTCCTCTGGCCACTGCTGGTCTACAACCCTGACCACTGTTGAGGGCTTTGAGAGAAAGGTCAGTCGCCTCCTGCGCAAGTGGTTGGGCTTACCACGAGGCCTCAGCAGTATAGCCATGTATGGGAATAAAAACAAGCTGAGACTCCCTTCAGTAATTTGTCAGAGTTAATGGTTACCTGTGCAAGAGAGGTGCTTCTATATTGAGACTCGAGCGACACCAAAGTCTCTTTTAGCTGGGATTGAAGTGCGGACTGGTAAGAAGTGGAGAGCCCAGGAGTCGGTTGACCAAGCTGAAGCACAGCTGCAGCACAGTTTCTAAGAAGCATGGTTATTGTCAGCGCATGGAAGGGGGTGGAGAGAGAGAGATTCTCAGTCCTTCCCCCAGCAGCCTAGGACTACAGCAGCACAGCTAAAGAGTAGATGCACTTTAACCTTTTAACTATAAGATCTGTCATACAGAAAAGGTTTAAACCTGGTCTCGAAAATTGCTAAGGAATCCACCCCCCAGACCGATACTTGAAGTTGGTTCCATAGAAGAAGAACCTGATAACTGAAAGATCTGCCTCCAGATTTACTCTTGGAGACTCTTGGAACCACAAGAAAACCTCCATCTAGGGAGTGGAGTAGCCTACTGGGACAATAAGGAACTATGAGCTCTCTATGATAAGATGGAACTTGGCCATGTCCTGTACTGTGTGCTTCATGTCTAGCTATCCTTCTGCCTCCTTTTATGATCGCACCTCTTCACATGGATGCAGGAAGATGGTAGAAATGGAGGCGACAATTCTATTTGGAGTAAGGTGAAGTTATCGACACCGGTGGCCATAGTTAAGTGTATCCAGAACAGGTGACATCCAGTCTTATCTGAAACTGCTGGCTAATGATAAGTGTAAATATGGTAAAATTGTTATTCACGTTGGCAGTAATGACACCCGATTTTGCCAGTCAGAAGTCACAAAAATTTATGTGGAAACAATGTGCATGTTTGCCAAAACAATGTCAGACACTGTAATTTTCTCCGGCCCCCTCCCCAATCGGAGTAGTGATGACACGTACAGCCACACGTACAACATGTCATTTAACTGCTGGCTCTCGAGGTGGTGTCCTGAAAACAAAGTGGGCTACATAGATAACTGGAAGTCTTTCCGGGGGGGACCTTGTCTGATTAAGAGTGGATGGAGCCGCTCTTATAACTCGGAAAATGGCCGATTTTAAAGCCAAAACCCTGAGAGCTGCGAGTCGAGACCAGGAGGCAGAGCCTCAATTTAACACACTCCTCTGTGCCTCAGTCTGAGAGCGGTCATATAGAATAGAATAGAGTCTCCATCTATGTTTTGGTCTATAGAAACTGTGTCTGCTCCCCGACCACCTAAATTTAGAAAAGTTGCTAAACCCAAATTAAACAGAAGAGGAGCTAAGAACAAAAACTTAACTGAAATCAAAACAGAAACAAATTCAATCACAATTAACACTGCCATAAAATGTGGACTTTTAAATAGTCGATCACTATCATCAAAATCCCCGCTAGTCAATGTTCTCATAACTGATCACTGTATTGATTTATTTTGTATAACAGAAACCTGTCTGCAGCAGGATGAGTATGTTAGTCTTAATGAAGCTACACCCCCCACTTATGTTAACTTTCATATCCCTCGTACCACAGGTCGAGGAGGGCGGTTGGCTGCAATATTTCAATCAAGCCTATTAATCAACCCCAGACCAAAATCTGGCTGCAGGTCTTTTGAAAGCCTCACTCGTAGTCTTTCCCACTCAAACTGGAAAGGTGAAAGGGTTGACTGAGCATTACCACATTACATTTGAGTTTACTTTAACTGGCTGCACAGCATCAAGGAATAAATTCAGCTATAGAAGATGTTTATCTGATCTGATCTGATCACTGGTCGAGGCAGGTGGCCGCCCCCCCTGAGCTTGGTTCTGCCTAAGGTTTCTGCCTCTTAAAGGAAGTTTTTCCGTGCCACTGTCACCAAGGGCTTGCTCAATGGGGGATCTGTTGGGTCTCTTTAAATAATTTTATAAAGAGTTTGGTCTAGGCCTGCTCTATATGTAAAGTGCCTTGATGTAACTTTGTTGTGATTTGGCGCTATACAAATAAATGTAATTTGATTTTATTTAATCACTTATTCTTTTCTGTATGCTTTGTATTTTCCATGACATCTTCACTCCTCCTGCTCTTATTCTTTCTGCATCTCTCTACTTGTTGTTTTTGGAGGGATATGTTGGATCTCTTTAACTCCGTTAAGAGTTTTGTCCAGACCTGGACATCTGGGTTAATATTTTCCAGTTTGAAGCTAATGTCAGTAATGGCACTTCCTCATGCAACATAGTTAATCATGGAGTTCCACAGGGTTCTGAACTTGGACCAATCCTTGACATGAAAAGGGACATGGACTGACGCTGGTTCACAATCTTCACAAGACGAACTGGCACAGGGCAAAAGGAAACACAGACTATTTACACACATTGAAGGTAATGGGAAAACGATGGAAACAATCAGGGCAGGGTAGATAATCAGACCAGTGGGAAACACAGGAAGAGCAAGTTACCTGAAACGAGAGGAGAGCAGGATGTCAAAATAAAACAGGAAGCCACAGGACAAAAACTAAACATAACATAACCTCTTGGACATGACATCTAAACTCAGGAAATGGCAAGATAAATACCAGAACTAAACTAAGAGAGACAACAGACCCTTAGGGGAACATGACACAGTTTTCTCTGTTTTATTTTGAGGTCCTGTGTTTACCTCTGTTTTTACCTCTTCCAATAAAGCTTCCATCTTGTACAATTACCTGCCAATTCAGTACCTCTACCTGGTTTTGAACACTGCCTAAATAAAGAGACTTTGAATTGAGATCCTTCCTGAAAACCTCCCTGTTTTCCTGGGGATTGCGACAAACTGAAATTATTGTATTTTGCGCTAAGCACCTTATAGCAGCAATATCTAATCATCTAACCACTCTGAATAGCAATACCTTGGCATTGGAATCATTTTTGACCAGGGCATGTCTTTTGTCCGTCACATAAAACAAGTCTCAACGATAATGTGAATCAGCTGGAATCTATTCCCCTCACTAAGAGTGGTAAAGACACACCTATATTGACAGTAAATTTATTTTTATTTAGTTGTGTAACCCTAACCCCTAATCCATATTTTGGGGTACTGTGCTCATTCCTCTCTCTGAGGTTGACCAGGGGGCGTGTTTTCATGCTGCATACATGCATGCAGACACAGAACTCTGGCAGCTGTCAATATCTGGTTTAGGCTGAGTCAGGGATTAGGGAAGAAAGAGGCAAGTGGAGATGGGAGTATTTTTCTTGTTAGGTTTATCTTTTGGTTAATATTTACATTTATTGATTATTTCCATTAATCTGTTGTGGTCAGCAGTCATGTGCATTGTGCTACATGTAGGTTTTAAAATTACTGTTAGAGTAGTGGCAGAGGTAGAGGTTGCAATGACTAGGTAATGTCTCTCACAGACAAAAGCCAGGTCATGAAACAGTTTTTTGATTCCACACAGAATGGGTAAGGGACTGATGAAGGAAGAATGCCTCTACATGTCATTTTGATATCTGACATATTCATTGGAGCATTCAAATCAAGCTGTTTCTGTTTCTCTGATTCTAATTTTGTGTTTTCAGTTCTGACACATGTTGGATAAATAGCTGCCGCTGCTTCAGCTTCTCCTAATGTTAGCACTTTCAACTCAGTGTCAATTCTTGATGGTCTGAGGTCATGTTTGATGCTAGGAGTCTTTCACCCCCCTGAGTCAGAATGATGCTAAAGGAGCCTCAGTGATAATGTGCGTCACAGTCAGTCAGACACACATTGAGGGACAAACACTCTTTACTGGTACATTTCTATGTGCTTCACCTGTCCTTTCAATTTATCGCTTAGTGAAACAAGCACTGTAGTAGTCCAATAAATTGATGTTCATAATGGAATGTGCAGCAATTATATCCCTGTTGCTGATGATTGCTGCAAACCTTTTGTTGATTAGAATAATTCCATTAAGACACTAATTAACAATTAGCATAAACATAATTAGTGAAGGCTGACATTTGATGTGCTCCATTGTTGAAGTCATTTCTAGAAATTGGTCTCTTAGAGGTTTCTGTCAGATGGGATAATGGCAGCAGTTTGTCACATACACGAACACACACAGACACACTGTCAAACTCACACATATGGCCAAGTGACTGTGTGTGTGAGTGTGTTAGAAAAAGAGAGAGAACAACAGAAAACTTTACAGAAGCCTTCTGTCTGTTCTCTCACAAGACACTTCTTTCGTTCCTTCTGGGAGTTTGTTGTGTGAGCCTGAAGGTGATGGGCATGCAAGTGTAAGAACTTGTGATTTTTTTTTCTCTCTCTGTTTGTTGGAATACCTTTTGTTTTACAAACCTCCTCTGTAAATGTGAAAAAAGCTAGACAGCTTCTTTGAGCATAGAGTATTTACCCTCAAATTAACAATTTTGTCTGTGGTTTCCGAGGGAATGACTTAATCCGAGATGTGACTTCCATCTACAATGGTACTGCACCTGTCAAAGATACTGCTGCTGGTACACATTCTAGAAATAAGGAGCTAGACAGCAAGGAACTGCCTCCAGAAAACCTGAGCAGCTCATCAGCTGAAAATATTCAGAAAAGTTTTACGGGATGAGAGCACATGTTGGTCACTAATGAAGGATCGGCTGTGTTTGGATTATGAAGGTTGTGGGGGTTTTGGAGAGACTGTTGACGGCTGAGTGTGAAGCACATATATCATAACGGACAATATGTAGGCTTTCAAGAACATGGTGTCTGTGAGCAGGGTTTAAATTTCTGTGGGGGATGATGAAGAGGTTATTGTGGATCTGTGAAACACACGTTTTGTTTGTTGGACATTTACTCCTCCTGATTGCATTTGTGTTCCAATCATCATTAATTTCAGTTCAGTTCATCAGGTGGATGATCTGTTGTTAGCATTAGAATTCCGACAGGTTATTAGAGGAGTGAACAGGTGAAGATGACTGGTTTGTCTACATTTCTCCCTGTGGCTCTATATATGTATCTGACCTGCCTTTGGAACCAGACTGGGACTGTGTTTTCTCCCTTTTGATGGTTCTTATGGATTTTACTCTGGAAAAAATACAAGTGACAATTAATGTGTTTTCTTCTATTAATTAGGTATAAAATGTATCACATGTCAAATTAATGTAAGCACACACAGCTACTGTCAGCTTCTAGGAAACCTAATTCCCCTGTTGATGCAAAATTGTGCAAATGAGAGTGAAACCTTTGTCTAAGCAGCCATGGGTGCTCGCTTCAGCCTTCAGACAGAAACCCAACTGAGTGATACTGACATCACATCTCACACACACACATAGACACGTGTGCAAACACACACACGCATACATACACACACACACACACTGACCAGTGTCCCATCAATCCCTCTCCTCTTCAGTGGGCAGCAGTCTTTAGAAAATTAACTTTGAGAAATCTGGAAGAGACACACAATTCATCACGTACAACTCTGTCAACCACAACGCTTTGGGTGAGGGGGGGGGTCATGTATATGCGTGTGTTGCCATCTTCAGGGGCTTTGATAAATGTCTATGGTTGGTGGTGTGTTTCAGCCACTTTGCCTGTTTGTGATGGATGGATAGAAAGCAGTTGCTATTATATGTGATTGGACTAAAGACTGCTACACTGCTATCATCTCTACCCATCCTGCTCAACACATCAGCGACATACACAGAACATGAGGCTGCCACACACCCACTATACCTCTTCACTGTTTACCTACACAACACAATGGAGGAAGTGAAGTCACAATGACAGCAATGATGGCGGATATCTTGTGCAGTCCCTGCATATTGTTTTTACCAGTTAACTGAGGGACTAATGTTGTTATCTGAGAGTGTGAGCGAGAGAGTCTATGAGCATTAGGTTGGTATTTAGGTGTAGTTATGATGTGATCCTGCTCCTGAAACTTAACAAGTTCCTTAAATTCCAAGCTGCTTATGTAATTTATAAGATTATGAGTTCATTGTTAACTGTTTACTGAACAGGCAACTAAGAGCAAGAAACGGATCACTGTGCTCCACGGTTTCTGCTGCGTGAGCACTGGAGGGTGAACATGTTCTCACAGGTTAACTCTGCTCTACAAGTTGAGTTCTTCTCATGCCAGTCAAACTGACTTTTGACAAGTACGGGACAGAAAGCAATATGTGTATCGAACACAACAGAGGCCCAAATAATTACATCTCATTAAACCTTTTTAAAACCTGCTCTTAAAGAAGCTGAAGCATGACAGCATAATGGCACTGGTTTTAATCTCTGTCTAGGGTAGGCTACATCTGATATATGAGTAGTCAAAATATCCTGGAAACTGTATGCTGTACACAGTGTTATTTTTTAGAAGATCAGCTATGATGCACACACTACCTACATGCCATGTCTGTGGTGTAAACTTACACTCACCTGTCCGAGAGGGACTCCGACAAATGGGTGGGAGTCGTGGCTTTTTCTGCTACACTGCAATTCCTATTGGTCAACTGTTGTTTGAGCTAATTTTCATAATTAACTGAAGTTCGCCTGAATATATGTTTTGAGGAGGTATGAAATTACAGCTGATGTAGTGTTTCTATTTGTGAAGAACAACACTTGTCTTTCTCTTTGTTCAATAAAACATCAATGTCCTTTGGTGCAGGATATTCAGAAATGTCAGCCCAGGACACAAATGTAAGAGACAAACATGGGTTAGAGTAGAAAACGGCATACTGCTGCTAACAATATGGAATATAGTATTAGCAGCACTATGCTATTGTAACTCAGTCATGGTCACTCTTGTTTTAGATGCAAAAGGTTTTTGTATTTATCCTAGAGCACATCTCCAGATCAACAAGGTGCCTGTGACCTTCCACACTTTCCTCCACTCCCCCTCCCCAAACCTCTTTCAGTCCACTAACAAAGATTTCAGACAAAACACGAGCTCTGTTACGGAAATACCTAGCTTTTAATTCAAACCCTATTTTCCTTAAATTGCTGTTTTTCTGTAGTTGCTTGATGTATTTAACCATCCCTTTCTCTATAAAGTCTTTCTGTGAAGCAATGGAATTTTTAAGATAGTTTTGTGTTGGTTGGTTGTGCTTTGATGTAGCTGAACCTTCAGTGTCAGAGTGAGGAGTCTATTGATTTTAATTAGTGTCTGCCCACAGGGAGCTGGCTGATGATTGGGAAAGAATAGGATGTCCTCAAAAGTATGATAAAAATCACACACGCACACACACACACACACACACACACACACACACACACACACACACACACACACACACACACAGACACAGAGCTAATTATTAGGTTTAATCAGTGGGGATTGGCTGTGGGTCCTGTCCAAGGTGCTTAGAGGTGGAAGGAAACAAAGAGACAGATTGGTTTCTGAAAAATTCAGAAGGATCTTCCAAAAACACAAAATTCGAGTTAACTTCAAACTGGGCCAGACCTTAAGACAGAGACTGGTCCACTACAAGGACAAAACACCCAGATATAAACTCAGTAATGTTGTATATGCAGTTCAATGCACAGAGGAGTGCTCTGACCTCTATATAGGAGAAATCAAACAACCCTTCCACTGATGCATAGCACAACACAGGAGAGCCACCTTATTGGGAAAGGCCTCAGCTGCACATCTGTATCTTAGGGAGAAAGATCACTCTTTTGAGGACTCCAATGTCCATGTTCTGTACAGAGAACTTCAACTCCATGAACTTCATGCAACAACATGTTCCTGCCTACACCCCCCCCCCTCCAATGCCTGCCTGCCTGCCTGTCTCTCTCTCTCTCTCTCTCTCTCTCAACCCAACCGGTCGAGGCAGATGGCCGCCCCCCCTGAGCCTGGTTCTGCTCGAGGTTTCTGCCTCTTAAAGGAAGTTTTTCCTTGCCACTGTTGCCAAGTGCTTGCTCATCGGGGGATCTGTTGGGTCTCTTTAAATAAATTTATAAAGAGTTTGGTCAAGACCTGCTCTATATGTAAAGTGCCTTGATGTAACTTTGTTATGATTTGGCGCTATACAAGATAGTAAATAGAATAAATAAATAGAATAGAAGACAGATGGAGTAAAAGAAGCCATCTATGTCCACTTAGAGAAACCTTCTCTACACAGAGGTGGTGCAGGAAGACATCATTTATCTGTAACCTACAATGCAGTATTGGGGGCCCTCCCCAGGTGCCCTCATCCACACCAGGTGCCAAGGTGTCACATGAAACCAGGGGGGAGGGGCAAGCACTCTCGGGTGAATCACACCTAGGCTCATGTGACTATAACAACTCATATGATCCCTAGCCAGAGGATCACAACCCAGGCTGATTGTCTTCAATCAATTCAATCACTAAGTTTTTGTGATTTCCCCCACCCACTCTGGGTTAAATACCTGGGTTTCCCACACTGACACGCAGGTACAAACATTGATTGCCAACAAACTCCAGCAATTAGGAACAATGGACCCAACCACACCCCCACAAACCAATCCAGCTGCCATCTCGTCCCATCCAAATCCACCCACCTTTGTTGAGGTGTCAACCCCCTACACCACTGAAAAAAAAAAAAAAAATCAACAAACTCATCAAGAACATTTTTGATCAAGTTAAACACCTCTTTTCTGAACTCTGCAAATACACCCAGTCCACCGCCCTTAACAATGCTATCACACAGATGAAATCTACTCCTACCACGATGAAATGGATCCTGCTGCATGAACAAGACCCTCACACCCCTCTTCCATCACTTCCTGACAACTACCCAAACATTGTAAATGCAAACATGCACAAATATCACAACTTCAATACAGGACCAAGGAAAAGAGCAAGAAGGGAATCAGATAACCATCAGATCACAACCATTGAAACCCTAATCCACTCTTGTTCAACCAACACATCCATTCTCAGAGAAATTCAAAGACACAAACAAAACCTCAAAAACTGGTTCACATGTGAAATGGCAATGTTCTTATCTTTCCCAAGGACATCCCCTCCCTCAACAATCAAGGGAGCACATTTCACCTGCAGACTTCCATGGAAACAAGACACTAATCCCCCATCTGAAGCTCCATCCAAATTACTGGTCATTCAATGAATACACACCAACGCCACAGAAGAGCAGGTCAGACAAGAACTGGAAAAACAAGGTATCAGCATCACCAGAATACACCGGATCATAAGCTAAGCCACCCAGCAGCAAAAAACATTTATTAAGATCTATCTCACTAGTCCTGACCAATCCATTGGCCTTCTCCACAAAGGTTTCTACATGGACCTCTTCCAGTATGCAAAAACAGTGAATATAGTCAAATGGATTACAGCCTCTCACCTGGACAATTTAAAGCAAATTAAGATGTCACAATCAAAATGACAATCCACTCTCATCACTCCATCACAGTTACCAGTGTCTACTGCCCCCCCCGGAGCAAAAACCCTCAGCTGACCTGTTCACCGCCATCTCCAACCCCAGCTACTCCCTTATCATGGGAGATTTTAATGCAAAGCATGTCAACTTTTACTGCAATAAAACTAACACAAGCGTAGCACTCCAACAGATCCTTAACAGCAATAACTTATCAATCATCAACACCAATGAATCCATCTATATCTCGCCGGCAACAGGCAACACAGATATCTTGGATCTGATTCTCTGCACAACCGACCTCACCTCAAAACTCCACCAGTTCTCCACTACAAACCATCTCAGCAGTGACCATCTACCTGTTCTCACCACTTTGTCCTTTCACCTACAAGTTGTTCCAAGCAAGAAATACAACTACAGAAAAACAGACTGGGCAAACACACAAAGCATACATCGAAACAAAATTAAGGAACACCCTTAGCACTCTCATCACCTCCCTGATTATATGGACTACCAAGAAATTATGCTAGGCCAACTACTCACCCAAGCCAGAGAAGAAACTATACCACAAAACACCAGCAAAACCCCAATACAATCACTACCACCTCACATCTTTCAACTTATCAGACAAAAAAGAAAACTGCGACTTAATTATATAAGGTTCAGATCACCCCAGATCAAGAAAAAAATAAATAGACTCCAAATTACTATCAAAACGCAAAGTTACCTTCCATAAACAAAACACCTGGAAAACCCTCTACAGGAAACTGGACCATGACACAAATCCCTGAACCTTCTGGCAGAAAATCAAGAGCATATACGGAGACCCACAGAACAACACTATCCCTCACTGATTTCACTGACATCATTTTAATAAAACAAGCAATTACAAACAATTAAACAATTACTTACCTTCAGCACCTTGGACAGCTCTTCACCACCTGCCTCACGACTGGTCACTTTCCCTCACCCTGGAAGACTGCACTTGTCACCATGATCCACAAACTAGGAAAAGACCCCCACAACATCACCAGCTAATGCCCAGCTAAGACATCCATTGAAAGCTCAATAAAAATAAATAAATCTAACAATTTTCTTTGACATAGAAAAAACATTCAATAAACTGTGGCACAATGGACTCATATACAGAAAACTGGATTCAAATCTCAAACTCCCACAACCCACCCAGTCAATTATCTCAAGTTTCCTCGATAATAGACAGATCAAAGTTAAAGTTTCACCAGCCATCTCAACACACTTCACCCCCAAAGCAGGTGCCCCCCAAGGTGCAGTCCTAAGTCCCCTCCTCTTCCTCCTCTACATTTGTGACATTTATTGCCTCCCAGCCATCAGATCTCCCAATTCATAGATAGAATATAGATAGATAGATAGATAGATAGATATAGATAGAAATAGAAAAACTGGTCAAACCTCTGGAGAATCAAACTGAACCCTGCTAAGACACAATGCATCCTCTTCACATAAAATCAACATTTGCAACATCAACCTATACATACTATTCTATACAACCAACAAAACCCTCCAAAACAACATGACCTGAACCAAACATATCAAGAACCTGGAACGAAAAGCCAACAATAGACTCAACCACCTCAAAGCCCTCTGTGGAAAACATGGCACCTCACCCTCAACAGTTTGTCATCCATCAGACCAATCTTTGAATATTCTGTCCCCACCTGGATCACCATCTCTGACAACCAACTGCAGCACTAAAGCACTAAAACTGGCCATAGACTCCCATTTTTCTAGTAACCACTACATGCACACAATAACAAGCATCAAGACCATACGACAGCGCCATCAAATCATAGCCCTGAAACACTTCAAGACTGCTACAGCCAACCCCGCCCTGCAGAACACCACTGAGGAAGCCCAGCTTACAACCAACACCCCCTTGACATTCATCACCCAACCGGTGACCCCTTCCACCCTCCTAATCATCCCATGACAGAGTAACTGAGAAAACAACACATATCACCAAACACTCATATGAACACAAACACAAATGTAATTTAGATTTAATACACATACAAACAAGCCTACACTAGATACACAAGTGCGTTTTTTTCCCTCTCTCTCTCTCTCTCCCTCCATCCTCCAGAGTCCTGCTCCTACCACCCCTCCTGCTGCCCACCGGGCTCCACCTACGATGGATAGAAAAGGGCAGAAGCCCTGATTTATCCTTCCAGGCTCAAGATTCCCAATCCAAGCTGACACGCAGATGTGAAGAAGCCTTTTGGATGAGAGGTGAAATGTCTTCAAACAAGATAAGAAGTGTTAGGATCCCTCATTTTGTCTGTAGTGTTTCCTGTTTTATTTTGTAGCACTTCCTATCTTGTCTTTTGTTGCTTCCTAGCGCACGTGTCCTCCTGTGTAATCACCTCCTCATTTTCCTCATGCCCTGTACCTGTCCCTTGTCTACTCACCTCCCTCTCTGTGTGCATATATACCCTTGGTCACCCTTTGTTCTCTGCCAGATTGTTGCTTTGCCTCCTTGTCCTGTTCTCTCGTTCTGACCTTCTGGCTTTTCCTGTCTTCCCCTACTACCAGTACTCCAAATTAGTCTCCTCATCTCAATGAGTTTTTGTTGTTTCTGTTGGTGTTCTGCCCTGTCTTTTCCCTGCTCGGCAGTGGTTTTTGTTTGATACTTTTTCCTGTTTGAGTCTGAACCCTGCCACCAAGGAATCTTTGCCTATATTGTGGCCAACCAGGAGATTTAATCTCCAGATGTCCGGCTGATGTCCAAGTAGATTTTTTCATTGGACTAGCCATAGGTTGACCTTCCTTAAGAGACATATGTGGCTCAAGATACTTGATCAACAGACTCAAAAATCATCTGAATTGAAGATGCTTCTGGGAGTAAAGCTACAGCTTTAGCGACCGAATGAGCAAAATAATTTACTTTAGACACTTCATCAGAAACTGTGTGCTTGCCACTTGCAAACAGCTATTTGAGATGGAAGTAAAATGGCCTCAAAAAGATTTTTAACAAGCTGAGGATGCTGATTAGACATTCTTTGGGAAGTAAGGAACCCTTTATTTTTCCACAATGTACCAAAATCATGTGCAATCCCTACAGTCAGACCAGTCACATGCATCATATCAGAAAGAGATTGTGCTGTTTCACAAGCTGGAGTCTTTCGACTGATGCTTTATGTCCTTGCAAAGCCAAATACTTCAGCATTGCATTTTTCTCAGCAATACAACTTTCTTCAGACATGGAGCAAATTAACAAATCATCCACATTTTGAATTAAGTTGCTTCCTTTTGGAAAGTGAACCAGTCTTGGGATTCTTTATCAACTGGAACCCTAAAAAAAAACATTAGCTAAATCAATTAGACTGAACCATTTTGCATCACCAGCAACAGAATATAAAATTGTAACTGGATTAGGTATGACTGATGCTTGGGCAAATTCAGCCTCATTTACTGCAGGCAAAACATAAACACGTCTCCAAGAAGTACTATCAGCCTTTTTGTAGGAAAAGGTGGTGTATTACATGGAGAGCAGGAGCCGGTACAATAATTCCCTCTTTTTAGAGCTGTTCAGCAACAGGTGTCATGCATTCTTCCGCATCTGGTCTACAAGGATACTGTCACTTACGTGGTCAATAATGATTCTTGGGAACCACTATTACTGGACTCACATCTTTAATTAAACCCACGTCATATTTGTTTTTTGCCCTTAAATTATCAAGAAATCCATCCAAAGCTGGGTGACATTTATCTGTTCTTGAAATTGTTACTACACAATCCTAAATTATTAATGATGGACTCATCTCTGACAGTTGAACTGTTTTGTAAACCTTTAAAACATGATGGAAAGAATGAAAAGTGATTCGCCCATCAATGTCAGCACTGGACTGACTTAGTTCCCATAATACTAAATAAATCCATGTCACATTCAGTCAAATCTGAAGCCTTTGCAAGAATAACCAGATTTCCAAAACCATCTTTTTCACTCAAATTAAAACGCAAAACAACAAAATGCTTTGTCACCACTGTTTCCCTACTTCGTAACTGCTCTTTGTCTCCTAGGCTATTCCCCTTTTTCAACAAGTCATCCATACAGCCATGTGCCACATGAATACATGCATCTATATTTATCTGAGTCAATCTCTGTAGTGGACTATAAGCCACGACAAACTCACACAAATCAGATGAAAGAGAAGAAGGCTCAATTTCTCAAAAATAAAGAATCCTAAAGAATGGTGGGAAATGACATACAATCTCAGTGGAAAGGTTGTCCAAAGAATCAGATTTTTTCAAGACCAAACCCCAAAGCACAAAATTAATCCCTACCAGCTAGGTTTACCAGGCAATCAGGGTCGATGATGAATTAATGATTGACGCTTGGAACATCAAAATCATCACACTCAACTGGACATGGTTCAGTCACTTTGCACTTCATTCCGAATTTCATCCTTTTTCTGTCCCATTTTGCCGTGTGTTGTTTGTTTTGATAGTCATGTCCTTTGCAGCGATTAGTTTCTATTTCCAAAGGGTCTATTTACAGTAACCTTATCCACTGGTGGACATGCCATTCATTCCCCTGAACTCCACTCTTCTGGTTGTTCTGAAGGACAGTTCCTGGCAGTACGACCAACTTTATGAAATTACCCTAACCCTCTCTCTGTTACCATAGGCGAAAGCTCTTGCCTTGACCTTTTCTTTAAATCAAATCAAATCAGATTTATTTGTATAGCGCCAAAACATAACAAAGTTATATCAAGGCACTTTACATATAGAGCAGGTCTAGACCAAACTCTTTATAAATTTATTTATAGAGACCCAACAGATCCCCCGATGAGCAAGAACTTGGCAACAGTGGCAAGGAAAAACTTCCTTTAAGAGGCAGAAACCTCGAGCAGAACCAGGCTCAGGGGGGGCGGCCATCTGCCTCGACCGGTTGGGTTGAGAGTGGGAGAGAGAGAGAAAGAGAGAGAGAGAGAGAGTGAGATAGGCATTGGGATGAGGACAGGGAGAGAGAGGAGAGGAACTGGGAGAGACAGAGACTTTGGCAGAACATGGTTAGTAAATGCAGTATAAATGCTTAGAACTGGATGAAACTGTGTTTTTTAAGAAGGATGGTTCTTATGAACGCATGCAAGGGGGGAGGAAAGGAGAGTGAGCGAGAGGGAGAGAGAGAGAGAGAGAGAAGCTCAGTCCTTCCCCCAGCAGCCTAGGTCTACAGCAGCATAGCTAAAGAGTAGAGGACTTTAACTTTTTAACTATAAGCTCTGTCATACAGGAAAGTTTTAAGCCTGGTCTTGAAAATTACTAAAGAGTCCGCCCCCCGGACCGATACTGGAAGATGGTTCCAAAGAGGAGGAGCCTGATAACTGAACAATCTGCCTCCAGATTTACTCTTGGAGACTCTAGGAACCACAAGTAAACCTCCATCTAGAGAGCGGAGTGGCCTGCTAGGACAGTAAGAAACTATGAGCTCTCTGAGATATGATGGAGCTTGACCATTAAGAGCTTTATATGTTAAAAGAAGGATTTTGAATTCTACTCTATATTTTACTGGCAGCCAATGAAGAGCAGCTAACACAGGAGAGATGTGATCTCTTTTCCTAGTTCCTGTTAATATTCGTGCAGCAGCGTTCTGAATCAACTGAAGGCCTTTTAGAGATTTGTTTGGACATCCAGATAGTAATGAGTTACAGTAGTCCAGCCTAGAAGTTACAAATGCATGGACTAGTTTTTCTGCATCTTCCTGAGGAAGGATGTTTCTGATTTTCCTAATGTTTGTCAGGTGGAAGAAAGCTGCCCAACTAACTTGTTTAATGTGAGGGACAAAGGACATGTCCTGGTCAAAAATTACTCCAAGGTTTCTCACAGTGGAGCTGGAATCCAAAGCAATGCCGTCCAGACTGATGAGATGATTAGATAGTATTTTTCTGAGGTGCTTAGGACTGAGTACAATAACTTTTTTGTCAGAGTTGAGAAGTAAAAAATTTCCAGTCATCCAGACTTTTATGTCTTCAAGACATGCCTGCAGTCTGACTATCTGAGTGACTTCATTTGGCTTCATTGATAGGTACAGCTGAGTATCGTCTGCATAGCAGTGGAAGTTGATGCTGTGTTTCCTGATAATGTTGCCTAGAGGAAGCAGATAAAGCATAAAGAGGATTGGTCCAAGTACCGAACCCTGCGGGACTCAATGACTGACTACAGTACATGAGGAGGAGCTGTTGTTAACATGAACAAACTGATGTCTATCTGATAAGTATGGTTTGAACCACCTTAGTGCAGTTCCTTTAATTCCAATTCCATGTCCCAGTCTCTGTAGTAAAATATTATGATCTATGGTGTCAAATGCAGCACAAAGATCTAGAAGGAGAAGTATGGAGGCTGATCCATTGTCTGAGGCCATTAGAATGTCATTGGAGACTTTAACCAGCGCTGTTTCTGTGCTATGATGGGCTCTAAATCCTGACTGAAACTCTTCAAACAAACTGTTCCCATCCAGATGCTCGTGTAGTTTTTTGCTCCAGCTTTCTCAATTTAGATATGGCATTGTTGGGAATGATGACTGAATGTTCTCTTTAAATTTAACCACAGCTGCTTCAGATAAACATCTTCTATAGCTGAATTTATTCCTCAAGGCTGTGGAGCTCATCAAAGTAAACTCAAATGTAATGAGGTAATGGTCAGTCAGGAGAGAATTTTGGGGAAGAATTGTTAGCTTGCCAAATGTTAGAACAAGATCAAGGATATGACTGTAGAAGTGAGTGGGTTCATTCACATGCTGGGAAAAGCCAATTGAGTCTAGCAGGGAAAGAAACCCAGAACTAAGGCTGTCGCTTTCTACATCAACATGTATGTTGAAATCTCCCAGTATTATGATTTTATCTGTACTGAGTACTAACTCTGATATAAACTCAGAAAACTCTGATAGGAATTCTGAGTACGGACCAGGTGGACGGAACACTGTAACTAACAGAACTGGTTTTTTACCTTTCCAGTCTGAGTGGGAAAGACTAAGAGAACATCTCCCTCAATTATGTTCTTCTCCGAGGGCCTGACATGAACAATTCTTTGCTGGGAGTCCTGATGCGCTTCCGGAAAGAGCCTGTAGCAGTAACAGCAGACATTCAGCAGATGTTCTACTGCTTCATCGTACAGGAAGACCATCGCGATTTCCTGAGATTTCTGTGGTATGAAGATAATGACCCCAGCAAGCGGATCACTGAATACCGTATGAAAGTCCATGTTTTTGGAAACTCACCTTCTCCTGCAGTAGCCATCTATGGCCTGAGAAGAGCAGCACTGCATGGAGAGAAAGAACATGGTGCCGAAGCTAAACAATTCATCATGAGGAACTTTTATGTTGATGATGGGCTGTCCTCATTTCCCACTGACGACGAAGCCATCACTGTCCTGAAAAGAACAAAGGAAATGCTAGCAGAGTCCAGCATCAAACTGCACAAAGTAGCATCGAACAGCTGTGCTGTGATGGATGCCTTTCCACCAGAAGAGAGGGCCAAAAACCTGGTGGATTTAGAGTTGACTGTGGACCCTTTGCCACCACAGCGGAGTCTAGGTCTTACCTGGAACCTGCAGTCAGACACATTCACCTTCCACGTATCCAGAGAACGAAAACCATTCACCCGAAGGGGAATTTTGTCGACTGTCAATGGCCTTTATGATCCCCTGGGATATGCGGCACCTGTAACGATACAAGGAAAGGCCTTAGTCAGAGAGCTATCCGCCGAACAAGCTGAATGGGATGTTCCTCTGCCAGCACTGAAGGAAGAACAGTGGAGACTATGGAATGACTCACTGTGTGAACTTGAACAACTTCAGATCGACAGACCATATATACCTGCTTCTCTGTGCTCCACAAGATACAGAGAACTCTGTGTCTTTTCTAACGCTTCTACTATGGCCATATCAGCAGTGGCATACCTGAAAACAGCAGACACGGAGGGAAACACTCATATCGGGTTCGTCATGGGCAAATCGAAGCTGGCTCCACATCCTCCAAACACCATCCCACGCTTAGAACTTTGTGCGGCTGTCTTGGCCACCGAAATGGCAGACTTAATCACTGATGAACTGGACATAGACATCCACAAGGTCACATTCTACACAGACAGTCGGATTGTTTTGGGCTACATTCACAACACAAGCAGAAGATTCTATGTATATGTAGCCAACAGAGTTGCCCGCATCAGAAAGTCCACAAGCCCTGAACAGTGGCACTTCGTCAGCACAGAACACAACCCTGCAGACCACGGGACCCGCTCAGTGCCAGCCATCATGTTGAAAGAAACCAACTGGTTTAAAGGTCCATCTTTCTTGCCCAGAGACATTTGAGCTGATAGAACCTGATACAGACATAGATATACGCGCACAGCAGGTCACAGCTTTCGCAACCAAATCCTTTGAAGATGAGCTTAGTTCACACCGATTTGAACGCTTCTCCAGCTGGAAGATACTCAATCGGGCTATCACCAAGCTCATACACAAGGCCAAAGCGCACACGAAAAGCCTGAACAGCAAGATAGATGCTCCGACACAAGCTAAACTGGTAATCATCAGAAATGTACAACACGCCGTGTTCGCTGAAGAGGTGAAATGTCTTTCCAGGGATGATGTCATCTCCAAGTCTAGTCCCCTGAGAAAACTGAACCCAATTGTAGATGCAGATGGCCTGGTGAGAGTTGGAGGGCACATCTCTTTGGCAGACATTCCCTGGGAAGAGAAACACCCAATCATTGTCCCCAAGAAACACCATGTAGCTACTTTATTGGTGAGACATTACCATGAACAGGTGGCACATCAGGGGAGGCACCTGACAGAAGGTGCTGTACGCTCTGCTGGGCTGTGGCTGATTGGAGGCAAAAGGCTGGTGACAAACATCATACAGAAATGTGTAATCTGTAACGAGCTAAGAGGAAGAATGGAAGAACAAAAAATGTCAAACTTACCTGCTGAACGACTCGAACCAGGTCCTCCATTCACAAATGTAGGAGTTGATGTGTTTGGCCCATGGATCATCAGCACAAGACGAACCCGAGGTGGCAACAAACGCTGGGCAGTTATCTTTACCTGCCTAGTCACAAGAGCAGTGCATATTGAAGTGCTTGAATCACTGTCCTCCTCAAGCTTTGTAAATGCATGGAGAAGATTTGCCGCTGTCCGTGGTCCTGTTCGTCTCTTCCGTTCTGATCGAGGAACAAACTTCGTGGGGGCATGCAAGGAGTTAAGAATGAACTCTGAAGACCCTGAGCTGACAACTTACCTTCAAGATCAAGGCAGCAGGTGGATCTTTAACCCTCCCCACTCCTCACACATGGGTGTGGGAGTGGATGATAGGAGTTGCTCGCAGAATATTGGATGCACTGCTGCTTAAGGCAAAAACACCCCACCTGACTCATGAAGTTCTGGTTACGTTCATGTCTGAAGTCATGGCCATTATAAATGCCAGACCTCTGGTTCCTGTGTCTTCTGATCCAGATGCACCCACTATCCTGTCACCTGCCATGCTCTTGACACAGAAAGCTGTTGCCACCACCAGGAGAGTATGACCTCAAAGACCTCTACAGAAAGCAGTGGAAGCAAGTCCAGTCTATGGCTGATGTATTCTGGAAACACTGGCGTCAAGAGTTCCTGGTGTCACTTCAACCAAGGCAAAAGTGGCATGTGGAGAAGCGGAACCTGACTGAAGGAGATGTCGTGCTTCTTAAAGATGCACAAATCAAAAGAAATGAGTGGCCTGTAGGAGTGGTGGTGAACGCCATTCCTAGCAAAGACTCTAAAGTCCGCAAAGTAGATGTTAAAGTAGTCAGACATGGTACTCAGAAGATGTCAACTAGGCCTGTTTCAGAGGTTGTATTGCTTGTAAAAAATGAGTAGTGTTATAATGCATTATAACAGGCGGGGAGTGTGATGTTATTGTTTTGAGTTTGAGTTTAACACAGATGTTTTTGCAGCAACGCTAATTTGTGCCTTCTGTTTTTCCGTAGCTGGTGCAGACTAGAGGAAGGCAGGTATAGTTTTAGTTGACCTAGTTTTGGAGAGAGACGGACAGCGGGAGAACTCCCATCTTTTTGTTTTTTTTTTTTATATGGCCAGAAAACTTTTGCCTTTTTACAGTGATTTCTAAATAAAGTTGAAAGGAAACCTCAGCTTCCTTTTTTGGAGAAACTGTTCGCTATCTGCCGAGCTAGTGTAACGGGCGAGAAGACGTGAAACACACTCAAGCAGGGGCAGAATAGCCATATTCCTAGAAATGAGAGCGGCCCCGTCCACGGTGGGATGGACACCATCTCTCCTAATTAGACCAGGTCTCCCCCAGAAAGACTTCCAGTTATCTATATAGCCCACGTTGTTTTCGGGACACCACCTCAACAGCCAGCGGTTAAATGACGACATCCGGCTGTACATGTCATCACTGGTCCGATTGGGGAGGGGGCCGGAGAAAACTACAGTGTCCGACATCGTTTTAGCAAAAGTACACACCGATTCCACATTAATTTTTGCGACTTCCGACTGGCGAAGTTGGGTGTCGTTATTGCCGACGTGAATAACAATATTAGCATATTTCTGTTTACCCTTAGCTAGCAGTTTCAGATAAGACTGGATGTCACCTGCTCTGACCTCCGGAATACACTTACCTATGGCCGCTGGAGTCGCAAACTTCATGTTCCTCAGAATAGAATCACCAATCACTGGAGTCGGCTTTTCAGCGGGTGTGTCGCTGAGAGGGGAGAACCTGTTGTAAATGTGAACTGGTTGATGGTGTACTGGAGGCTGCTGCCTACGACTATGCCTCTTGTCTCGGACAGTCACCCAGCCACCCTGACTAAATCCCGGCTGCTCGGGAGCCACTGGAGGGGAGGAAACTATCTTAGCTGCCGTATGAGCTCGTCTAGGTTGGCCCGCACCGGCTACAGAGGGGGGGCTAGCTACACTAGCATAAGTTGGGCTAGCTAAAGTGTGGAGCCGGGATTCTAACTCATTAATTTTCGCCTCCATTTCTACCATCATCCTACATCTATGACAAGAGGTGCTATCATAAAAGGAGGAAGAAGAATAACTACACATGAGGCACACAGAACAGGAGAGGAGAGGAGGAGAGAAGGAGGAACAGAGAGTGGAGACAGAGAGCTAGAGCACATTGCTAATCGGGTAGTTTGATTAGTGGAGGAGCAGAACCGGTTATAATCTTTGGAGAAAGGGGAGATGTTGACTTTTAAACCTAGTGTTGGTGTGAAAATAATTTGCTGTCGGATTAATCGAGTGAATTAGGAAATAATAGCAGAAGAACAGTGGAAACAACACACGAGATGACACAGCACAGCAGAGAGCACAACCGCCAGTGACCGGAAATGACGCAACACGCTTACCGTCAGCACGATAGATGCTTACCGTCTATCTATTTAACATTTGCCTCTGGCAACAGGATTGTAGTAGAACTCTTTCAGCTGCTGATTCTGATGTCTGGTTGATTTTCTTCACCTGTTGGGACTTTCAATCTTAGAGAGTGGTCTCATATCAGCAATATTTCTTCAGAAGTGTTCACTTTGCCATTCTATACAGTGCTGAATAACAATGCCCTGATTTTTGGGGCTCTGGCCATCCAAAGTTTGGACAAACTGTCTCTCCCTCTAGAAGAATTGTGGGTCATTCATTGCCACTATGGTGACTATGGAGCTTTCTGGAGAAATAGTCATCAAAAGGTCCCCCTGTCTTTTGCAAAAATGAGTTCACGGTTATCATATTGATTTGACATTTGACAGTTCTTGACACAGGGCTCTCAGTTGAAAATATAATGGGAAGCATAAGTAGTTGCCCAAGGTTGTAAGGACACGTCAATTGTATTAAGTTATGGTATTTAGTTTTGTCGTGTCTGTCTCAGAACTTCCTATTTTATTTTAAGTCAGCCAACTTGCCCCTTCCTTTTGTGGTCCCCCACCTGGCTGATTAGTTTGTCCCCACCTGTTTCCCATTACTCAGTGTGCCTGCATTTCCCTTTGCCCCATGGCAGTTAGTTTGTCATGTTCCATGAGTCAGTGACCAGTGCAAATTATTGTATTTTTGTTCCTATCCAGAGTTGTATCAGTTTGTATTTTTGCATCGTCCTAGAGAGCAACTTTTGTTTGTACTTTACATCCTCTTTGAGAGTGATTTTTGTTTGCAATTTTTCTTCCATTAAATTTTTGTGTGACCATCCAGAGTCGTGCACATGAGTCCTTTGCCTTATGTCAACGTTGTTACAAAGGTATAGCTGAACTCCCATTTGAAGGTTTGACCTCTCCTAATTTTGTGTTCTACACTGGGCAACCAATTTCTCCAAAGCATTTGCAAATTGCTTAGGTTCCAATGATGGTGTGTAATTCAGTTATTTTCCCTGGGAAAGTGTAGAGAAGAAAAAGCGTAGTCAGAAAGAGCTGTGTATGGAAGTATGGAAGAAAGTAGTATTAGATTTTTGACAGGGGCGACATGTGATGTATTGCCAACTCCCCAGAACCTAAAACTCTGGGTAAATGGAGACCAGCTATGTTCGTTGTGTTCAGGTACTGCAACTCTAAAGCACATTTTGTCGGGTTGTAAGGTTAGTCATTCACAAGAAGGGTATACATGGTGACATAACCAAGTTTTAAAACGCTCAGCTGCAGGCATCAAAGGTATACAGAGGCAGCCAAATTTAATTCAGTTTGTTCAAGAGGAAGAGGAGAGAAAGTTAATAAGACAACAAGGATGCAAGGCAGCTTAGAGGATGCTTATGACTGGGAGATGCAGGTAGATTTAGGAGGAAAGGTTGTTGTTCCCCAGGAAATAGCCTGTACAAAGCTAAGGAATTATATAATTTTGTGGTCTGGGAGTAGAATGAGAGTGTATTTCATAGAGCTGACTATCCCGTGGGAGGATTCAATTGTAGAAGCATATGAAAGGAAAAAGCTTAGGTATCTAGACTTAGGGGCGGAAGCAGAGCAGCGAGAATGGAAAGTTAGTCCAGTGGAAGTAGGATATAGAGGGTTTGTAGCAAGATCTGTTGTCGCTTGAGGGAGTTAGAAGGAAGGGGACAGAGTGAGAGGAAAATTAGTGAAGGAAATGTTGGATGAGGCAATAAGATCCCGTCAGTGGGTTTGGATTAGAAGAAGTAATAGTAGCTGGGGGCCCAGCAGGGGGAGCTCTTAAGATAGACAGAGTCTTTGGAGAAGCAGAAGAAGAAATCCAGGAAGAGGAAGTGTATTTAAGTGGAGGGTATGGCCTGTTTGAGCCTCTTTGAGCCTCTTTGAGACCATGTGGTTAGTTCAGGTGAGTTGGCCTATATTGGTTTGATTTGGCTTGTCTTTGTCTCTGATTATATGACTGTTTAGGTGAGTTTGTTTGTTTGAATCTGCTAGTGTATCTTGTGCTGCCTCCAACGTCTGCACCCTCTATACTTTAATGACTCCCCTGCTTTTGAGATTGTGCTTGCAAAGCATAATCAATATCATTACTTTTATGCACACTAACCTGAGCAGTAACCAAGGCACTCCATCGAGTACTCAGTACTGTTTGGCTGGACCAATGGGACTAGGAGATTCTATGAGTTTGTGTAATAGAATAATAACAATAAGAGTAATAAGAGAACCATCAAAAGAGCCATCTCATGGCCAAGTTGAATCAAAGTCCATTATTTGGTCACAAAATGGTGGTGTGGTAAGTTGATCCTATATTGTCTTCAACTAGAATTCTTGGAGTCAGGATAATAATTTTTTCATTTGCTTTATCTATGCTCAAAGAGACGAAGACTTACATTTTTTTAAATTTTTCTCAAATCGGTCTCTATTGTCTGCTTCTTTTTCCCACAATATCAAGCATTTCAAGTTGTTTTGTCCACTGAGCAGTTACCTTTTTTACATTCTTTGCTTTTTTCATTTTAATTTCACACCTCTTCCCCATTTTTCTTCTTAGTGTTCTAAGCAAAGAATGCTGAAAACTGCCACTTTGAGGGAAGCCCACTTTTTTAAATGCCATTTTAGTAGAAACCACACTGCTTTAGAAGCATGCTTCTCGTACGTAATTTTAGCTGGGCACTGCAGGTTTTTCTGGCAGCTGTTGTCAGCACATATAGAGAAACTTTTCATTTTCTATTTATTTCATTGACACAAAATACTGACACACGGACAGGCAAAAAGGCAGTTAGACAGATAGGCAGGCCAGTCTCAACAATAAATCAACTACTGTATGTGTCTATAGAAAGCTTCTTTGCTCAAAGATAAACATAAGCTACTAAGTAAGCTTATCCTGTGCTTTACTTTTACTGATTTTCTTTTTTTTTTTGTTAATTCTTTTGGGTAGGCTATGTTTATACCAGGTCTTACAGCAATATTTATACCATTGCAGAGGGGAACATCCTCACATAAGCATTAAGACTCAGTGTGAACGCTGCTCCTATTTTCACTCTGCATGCTTTATCAGCTATTCCTGTCTGATGGAACCCCAGGCCAGGGTGCTTCCTCTCTCTTCGCTTCCCCTCTCTTCCCCTTATTTCTGAGCATTTTTCATCTTACACATACCAAATCTATTTGACACCAGGTTAGCACAGCAACAAGAGGGAAAATTCTGAATGATACACTATGCCTTCAACAGCATCCCTGCAATCACTACCAAAAAATAATACATAAATTTGATACCTAAGTAGTCTCAGCTAGCTGATTTTTTTTTTTCTCTATCACAAACCTGCACAGACTAAGCTGCCTAAATGAACTCTTCTGGTTCTCTTCCTTCCTTCTTCCTGAGCAGAGTGGACCTGAGCAGGGGCCTCTATCTCTTTCGTAATGTTTAGGTAGGTGGTGTCAAAGTAACATCAACAGGGTGGATCCAAGGAGAAAAGCAATACCAGCAGGTTATTGATGAAAACACCACACTGCCTCCAGCACATTGTCTTTTTCTTACAGTGCATTCTGATGTCATATCATCCCCAGGTGAGGAGCACACACGCACCCTACCATCCACATTTTGTAAAAGAAAATCTGACTCATTCAACCAGGTTACTTTCTTTCATTGCACCATGGTCCAGTTCTAAGAGTCTTACCCCGGAAGTTTTTATGGTGGACAGGGGTCAGAATGAACACTGATTGATCTGCAGTTACATAGCCCCAAATAAAATACACTGCTACGCTCTGTTACGCTATGCCATCTTCTTATCAGAACCAGCATTAACTTAAGATGGTGTATCCTTGGTAAATCTGGAGTTTAAGGGAAAAAAAAGGATACACATTGAAAACGTACGACTTTATTTTTTGTACTTCTTTTAAATATCCAAACACTATTTAAATTTTCACATCTGACTATTGCCTTCTTGTGAAAGGGCAATGTGAGATTGGCCCACTGAAACCAATCTCACAATCTTATTACTGCAGCTATGTTGTCTGAGGGTCACTCAAAAAGTTTATCTACCAGCAGTGGCACAACTACGTTACAAATGTATTTTGGTGATATCATTGAAATACTAACAAAATCATAATTAATCATGTCAAACATAAAATTGACTAGCCTCTTGTGTTATGGCTGATACATATAAGCCATGGGCCTAACCCTTTCATATGTGCAGAGTACTCTGTGTATATGCCTAACAGCCAAATAAAGATATATAAATAACTTACACCAAGCCAAACTGCTCCAATCTGAATCCTTTCACTCAGACCTACTTTGCTTCTCATACAGGGTTGGTTTGAGCTTTAATCCAACAACATAGACTATAAGTATATCACATCCAGGGATAAATTCATTTATTCACCTTCAACTGCAAATCCATTTCCAGGTTGCTGGAGCTGATCATGTTGTGGAAATTCTCTGCTGCTGGTGAAGAATGAAATAGAGACTTCTGCCGGCCGGTAAGTTTTTATTTTCTTTGCAAAGAAAAGGTCAATCATCACGAGTGGTAAAAATTAAGAAAGACCCCAAGCATGGGGAGAGCTAAACATTTATACTTGAGGAACGCCTCCCAAAGGTGTGTTTTCACACCCTCTGGTCTGCTGGAGGAGTTGGTGCCAACTCCCTGCGATGTGGTCCACACTGGAGGTATGTATATGGTTTTGTATGTTGGGGTTAAAAGGTCTAAACATCAATTAAATTAAAAACCCAAAAGGATCTGACATCCTGGTGAGGAAAAGGCAAGTGGGGTGTCCCAAGTAGATCAAATGTAAGGAACTGAAATTACCAGGACAATCCCAGCTCACACTGGGGGATGGCGGGGTACACCCTGGACAGGTCACCAGTCCATCACAGGGCCAACACACAGAGACAGACAAAGACAAACAACCGCTCACACTCATACCTACAGGCAGTTTAGAGTCACCAGTTAACCTCAACGTGCATGTCTTTGGATGCTGGGAGGAAACCGGAGTACCCGGAGGAAACCCATTGGTACATATCTCAAGTTAAATTCAGTCATTTCAGATTTTGTCAGATTACTCAAAAGCACTCAATTGCAGAATACAAAAGGCAGGAGGCAGGATTAATGTAAACTCTTTTAAAAGTCTTTTACTCAATCTGAGAAACATCAACAGAAATCAATACCAGAGGTATCTCCAAACTAGCAAACAAGACAGACATGGGCTAGGCAAAGGGATAATTCGTACACCAGCAGGCAAGGTCTCAGTCCAGGAGTAACAGGTGTTGAAGAAAAAAACAATCTGAGTCTAGTTCCAGGTTGGCTGAGGTGGTGTGAGTTTATTGAAGTTCCAGGTCATGGTGAGCCTACCGACACAGAGTGGGTCCGGTAACAGAGATTGACCGACACTGGCCGACCGACAGAGACTGACAGAGACTCACAGAGAGACTCTCCCAATGTAGGGCCAGCTAACAGATATACCCTGTCCCCGGGTGTGGTCACAGACAGTTCATGCATGGATCGTATAGTGGGATGTGTATTACCGATAAACACAGGATGGTGAACTCAGTAGGGGGCAGGGATGGTTCCCAGACAAGGCCACAGACAAAGAAACAAAAGGACAAAGGAATGACACTCAGGTAGACACTGATCAGCAGGGGAGCGAAGACAGGAGGAAATATCATTTGGTTGGGTTTGCCCCAGATGTGTAATGACAAGTCCCTTTTCAAAGGAAATGTATCTAAGTTTGTAAATTCTTCTTCAGTCCACCCTTTTTTTTTTTTTTTAGCAATAACAAAAGGTGAACACAATAAACAATAAACAATAAGATGAACAATAGAATTAAGGCGGTTTTCCTGTTCAATCGAAATCAATGTCAATCATATACAAAAAATCTGAATTGTCATCTTCTAGGTGCGGGGTAGATTCGGTTGTGTTGGAAGCAGAATACATGATCGTTGTAGTTGTTTGAGTAACCAGTGATTTGCAAATAGATTTGATGCAGGTAACTAAAAGGCTGAGAATGAGCAATGTACTAAATCCAAGGAGTGTAAATTCAAAAATTAAGTAGCCCAGAGATCCCAATTTCCCTTTGAGCCAATCAAATAAACTGGTGTCAACAGGATGATGTAAAGTCTTGGCAATGTGGATCATGTGGCTGGTTATTTCTTGGATGGTAGCGTTATGATCAGGAATGAACGTGCAGCACTCAGTTCCAACAATGGCACATGTTCCTCCTTGTGAGGCCAATAGATTCTGTAGTGACATCATTCTGATGGCAGTCATTTCTTGTGAGAGTGTGTCTATGCCCACTGCAGTAGAATTTGCGAGGTCTTCAACTGCATGAGAGAGGTCTCTTATCTGGTCTAAAGCTGACATGACTCCGTAACTTGGAATGGCTGCCCCAAAAAATCTTGTCCATGGTGTTTGGGTATGCGTGAGTAAGTCTCTCTTTACAGTGTGGACCTCAGGGGGCAGAGTAAGAACTCGCATGGCTGGTATCACATGACCAAGACCACACACTCCGGACCATCCCTTTGGCAAGTACTCATAGGCTTTCATGCCAAAAATCCAATATATGCCTTTCGGTAAAGGTGTGGAACACTGATTTGCTCTGATAGCAGGGTGGTGGCGATCCTCATCTGAAACTGATGATTCTGAGGAAGTCCTTGGTTTTTCTGGAGTGTAAATGGGGTCACATTTGGATATTCCCAGGTGAATATTCCCTTCACCTTTGGTACACCACTTTAATGCTTCTGGAACAAATGTGAGGATCAGAGGGCTAGGGGGTTTACAAGCTCTATAGATTTGTTCATGGTGTAACTCTCTGGTTCTTTGTGGGTTAGGACAGTTGCAGCGTTCCCGAGTGGAGTTAGGATGCTGTATGTGGCAATAGTCACATGGGGAAATTGGTAGAGCCATCAAAGGGAGTCCTTCTTTTGTGCTATGTGGGATGAATCCGCATACATAACAGTTCTTAGGAGTTGGACTATTCTCGGCTACCAATCTAGCTAATTGGAGATATGTATTCGTTGAGGATTGTGACATTATCTTCTGGTTTACAGAAGGGTTCCATCTAGTTGGGTGTAATCCATTCGGGTTGAATCCAGGTCTCTGGAGATGTACTTCTCCCTCTTCTTCTGGGATTCCGGTGCCAGCTTTATCCTTTGGGGGAGGGGGTCCTTCTATCAACTCGATGGCGATGAGGAGGAGGGTCCACCGGAGGAGGAGGGATCTCGCTGGTTTCTGCTGCATGGTGGTGGGGGTGTTTTCTTGCAGTGGGATGCGTGGATCCACGTAGGACGACCTCCGCACTTAACAGCTGTGTTGGTGGTCAGCAGGACGAGATGTGGTTTGGACCAGCGAGGTTCGAGGGCGTTCTTCCGTCGGAACTCTCTGATGCACACCCAATCCCCTGGTTGGATGTCGTGGCAGGACTGGTCGCATGAGATGTCATGTATGGGCAATCTCTTATCCAATGGTCTGTCTCACCACAACAGAAACAGCTGCCTTTGTGGACTTGTCGTCTCGGCCCTGGCCTTCGATTCCATTCCTTCCGTCTGAAGGGTCTGTATCTGCCACCTCCTTTGGTTGCTCCGCCTGTGTAGTGTGACACTTGGGCCAACATTAGCATTTCATGCATTTCACAGTCCTTTTGTTCACAGTTATCCCAGTGATGCTGGGCTATCTCCATAAGCTCGGACATAGATTTCCCTGTCCAACCAACAGTTAACTGTACTTTACTCCTGATCTTTGGCTGAAGGCTGTTAGGATAAAGACTTTGGACTTCGGTATCGGTGGTCGGCAGCTCATCTTTTCTGAGATCTGGGTTACCTTTAGCTTTGCTTTCTTCTAATTGGGCCCGTAACTTTTTATTTTGGTCGATGAGGGCAGCTACTTGGGATTCAACATGGCAGCGTCTGCTTTCATCCCTCCAGAGTCTCAGGGAGGCAATATGCTTATTTCTGTCTCTACGACAACTCAGTCTGTCTCTCAAGTTTTTTAACCTCGATTGATCAAAAGTGCCATTCAGGGGAAATTTTAAGTGGCCATCATCAGCAGTTATCTCGGCCCATGTCATTACAAATTTTAAACTGTTTCTACCGTAATTGTCGAACATATATTTGGCTGGACCACTCAGCTCTCTCTCTGACCTTCCGCTGACACAACCTCCCATTGTCTGTATGTAAGTTCAAAACTTAAAATCACTCGCAATTGCTCACACTCCAAGCTCTGCTAAAACTCCACAGGTCAAATCAGTTTACACAAAACTGGCTTAAGAGCAGAAAGATTCTATCACGCAATGTAACAAGCTTACAATCCAGTTACTTATACAGACATGGTTACCCTATCAGCACTCTTACTCACAACCACACAGCAAACCTACTCAAAATCACGGATGGCGTCAACTTCTTTGGGATTCCAACTTCACAGACTTTCCAACAACACACAGTAGCATTAAATGGGTTCTCAAGAAGCTCCTTACCAATTCAGAATTTCTCAATTCAATGGCGTGTCTTTGGTCTGGAAGAAGGAATCTCCTTGGAAGTATGTTGCCATCCGGGTCACGGCACCATATTGTTGAAGAAAAAAACAATCTGAGTCTAGTTCCAGGTTGGCTGAGGTGGTGTGAGTTTATTGAAGTTCCAGGTCATGGTGAGCCTACCGACACAGAGTGGGTCCGGTAACAGAGATTGACCGACACTGGCCGACCGACAGACTGACCGACAGAGACTGACAGAGACTGACGGAGACTCACAGAGAGACTCTCCCAATGTAGGGCCAGCTAAGAGATATACCCTGTCCCCGGGTGTGGTCACAGACAGTTCATGCATGGATCGTATAGTGGGATGTGTATTACCGATAAACACAGGAGGGTGAACTCAGTAGGGGGCAGGGATGGTTCCCAGACAAGGCCACAGACAAAGAAACAAAAGGACAAAGGAATGACACTCAGGTAGACACTGATCAGCAGGGGAGCGAAGACAGGAGGAAATATCATTTGGTTGGGTTTGCCCCAAACGTGTAATGACAAGTCCCTTTTCAAAGGAAATGTATCTAAGTTTGTAAATTCTTCTTCACAGGTAAGGCTCGGGCTGGATCAGACAAAGGCAGAGGTTATGACGACAAAATGACAAATGGTAATGTTGCAACCACCCCCCCAACTGTTTAGAAGTATGGGCTTTGGTTGACAGGTTTGACTCTAAAGACATGGAACAATGGATGGATCCGACGAAGGGGGCGAGGGAGTTTGAGACGGACTGTTGAAGGGATAATGACCTTAGAGACAGGGAAGGGTCCCACAAAACGAGGTGCCAACTTGTGTGATCCTACCTGTAGTGGCAGGTCCCTGGATGACAACCACAGTCTTTGGCCTCTATGGTAGGAAGGAGCTGGGCAATGACGGCAGTCAGCATAGTGCTTGACCCTGTTTGATGATCACAGCAAGGAGGACCGGACGGCCCGCCACACCTTACAACAGCGATGGATGAACTACTGGGCAGAGGATACATTAGCTTCTTCCTCCTCGGGGGGAAACAGAGGTGGCTGATAGCTGAGACTGCACTGAAATGGGGACAAACAAGTGGAGGCAACAGGAAGAGAGTTATGAGCATATTTGACCCATGATACTCAGCCCACAAGGCCTGGTTGTGAGAGGAAAGGCACCGTAACATAGTCTCAATATCTTGATTAGTTCTCTCAGTCTGGCCATTAGTCTGTGGGTGAAAACCTGAGGACAAACATATAGAGATTCCCACTAGTTTACAAAATATTTTCCAGAACTTGGAGGTGAACTGTGAGCCCCTGCCAGAAACTCTGGCCACTGGTAGCCCATGCAATCTAAACACATGGTCTATCATGAGCTGGGCAGTATCTTTAGCGGAGGGGAGTTTGGGCAATGGAATTAAATGAACAGCCTTTGAGAACCTCTCCACCACTGTGACTGTGACACCTTGTGAGGTTAGGAGCCCTGTAACAGGACGGGAGCCAGAGGGTGGCTGAGTGGATGTCTTGTTCTGAGCACAGGTAACGCAGGCTGCCGCAAACTGCTAAACGTCCCTTGTCATTGAGGGCCACCAGAAGCGCTGCTGGACCAGGGAGAGGGCACGTCGCACCCCGGTATGACATGCAAGCAATAATGAGTGGCCCCACTGCAGAACCTGTGGCCGGGCAGAAACAGGCACGAAGAGTTTATCTGCAGGACGATTACCTGGCCCAGGGTCCTGTTGCAAAGCAGCCCTGACAGTGTTCTCAATGTCCAGACGTAGAACCCCCACCACACAGTCTTTAGGCAAGATGGTGTTTGGTTGTGGAGGGCGATCTGGGGCGGGAAACTGACGCGATAATGCATCTGGTTTTCTGTTCTTGCTTCCTTGCCGGTAAGAGATGGTGAAGGAAAATCTAGAAACGAACAGAGCCCAACGTGCTTGCCAAGAGTTAAGGCGTTTAGCAGAGCGCAGGTATTCAAGATTCTTATGATCAGTCCATACTAAAAAAGGCACTCGAGCACCCTCTAACCAATGTCTCCATTCCTCTAGTGCCATCGTAAATGCTAGCAATCAACAGGAGAATGCTGGGAAAGAATAGCTCCAACACCCACCTCAGAGGCATCAAACTCAACAATGAACTGACAAATGATAATGTTGCAACTGACTGGGTATAAATATCCCCCCAACTGGTTAGAATCACACACTGCAGGTGAGTAAGACAGGTGAGGAGTAGGTGATAGGCTGAATACTGATTACTAGGAATGTAGGGAGAGTGGACAGGTAAGGCAGGCCTAGAATGGATTCCTGACAGATTTCTTCTTTAAAAGAAAAAAAAATACTTGTCAGTAAATTTAATGCAAAATAACTACTTTTAATATATTTAAAAATATACAAAATAAGTGTGACTTCAGACAGGCTTTGCAATTAACTGAAAACAGCCTGCTGTACAAGCTAAAACATCAGCAGACCAGAGAGAAGGAAGCATTACAACATTTTCCTATTTAATATTTTATGACAGGGAGGATTAGGTGTAAAACCTGCACAGGCCTTACTTAATTTATATCCCTTCTTTTTCCAAGATTCACTGATATCTTCTTCTTCCCTTCCTTCGATCCTACCCAAAACTGTAGGTTTGCTCTAGCAGGAGACAGACTGGATTGCTGCTGCTATACAATTACTGTCAAATGTCAATTTCACGGAGGTAGTATTGAAGAGATTAAGTCACACACACACACACACACACACGGAGATCCATACAAGTGGTCGGTCATAACGATACAGAAAGCGAAACACAGAAAAGCAAAATACCCTAAAGTCGAATAAAGACATAGCTTGACCAGAAATTGGGGTGAATGTTAATATATGGCCTGAGGAGGGGTGAAAGTGAAGGTGATTGAATGCTGTGCAGACTAATGGAAAGCTCACCAACCTTAACCCTATCACTGGAAATCACCTGCACACCACAAAATAACTGCTAAACACGCCTCATCATACAAGCCTCTGCATGCTGTAATTCACATATCACCTGCCCTGTGTCACAGATACTAGTCTGCCCTAGAGCCCCTCTGTTTACCTCCCTGATTCACCCTCATTGACAACTAGAAATAATAATTAATCTCTTAGAATCCTGTTTTCTCCAGTTATTAATTCTAGTTTGTACCAATACAATCCCCAGACAAGATGTTAAGTAACGTCTAATTTCATGAAGTATCAATAATGTTAAATGTTAGTGTTCTCAAAGTTGAAGGTAAGAACAGATTGTGATTACAGTAAAAAGTGAAAACAAATAACTGCAGATCATGTCTGTAGATATAGTGTGAGGAGCATGGACATCTGGAGTGAGCTTGTAGTAAATTTGCTGCTGCTTTGCATGACAAAGAGCCAGCTGACATCAGTGACGGAGCATGACCTGAAAGCAATAAACAATTATCATTAACCGTTGGTTTGTGTTCATGTTTTTGTTACTTTGCTGATATTGTGTACTGTATTTTTGGGTTTGTAACAATATAATTGTCATAGTCCACTCCTGGTTTTCCCCTCTTCATACCCAAACTAGCTCTTTTAATCAAGATCATCATATTCACCTGTTTCTCCCAGCCTCTTCATAACCAGTTTCTCCACACTCACTCTCTGCCAGATTGTCTTTGCGTATGCTTAACTTTCTAGCACTATTTTCCAGACAGAAGTCCTTCTGCCCCTGACCATGTCTCCTTGTCTCTGCCCGGATACCCTTACCTGCCCTCTGCCACAGACCACATCTCCTTGGCTCTGCCCTTGTTAACTGATCATGCAGTCTGTCTCTGGACTTTGCATCTGCCCGCTCCCTGTCTGCTTGCCTACCAGGCGTCTTGATTATTGGTTATTTGGACTTGTGAACTTCTTCAATAAAGTTCTGAACAGTTTGGTCTGGGATTGTGCTGTTCTTGGGTCCAATGTCATACCCGTTACAACAATGAAACTATTTTACATTAAAATACTCAACAAACCTTTACTTCATCCCAGTTACAAGCAATATAAACTGCACATATGGTTAATATTTGCAATTTTATCTTTGTTAGATCGGATTTATGAATTAAAGTGCTCCTGTTTAGTTTTTTTGTTTTTGTCAAAATTATTATTTCAACAAATGTATAAAACAAGCATGGTGTTTTATAGTTATTGATGTTTATTTATTTGAACCTGATTAGAAATTTAACCTATTCAGGATGGTCTACACAACTCAAGCTGAAAACACACAGTAACCATGCCAGTCTAGACAACTGACAGGCCTGTTCTTTGTAGTCAGCCGTTGGGATAGCAGTTCAGCCTTCCTCTTCTGTATTCCTCCCATGGTGGTCAGTTTCCTCTTGAGGAGCCCCTGACCCAGCCTATGCAAGGTAAAAATATTTTGACATGTGATATTGTGGCATCACAGGCAGATATGCTTACCATATTTTGCAGCTTTAGATGGTATATACTACCTAAAGGGGCAGCACCACCTAAATCAGCTGCTCATCAATGCTGAGATTTGGCACAGGATAATAAAACAGGGATGGACAGTGTACCCACTTATCCCTCACTGTCCTGACAACAGCTAGCTTTTGTCTCTACTGTGAATCTATTCTGTTGTCTCACTTAAAGAAGCAGATAATGGAAATGGAATGGAAGCTGGAAATTTTGCGGAAATTTCGAAAAAGACGTACAGAAATGTTCTCTCTCACAGTTTCGGCATCCGAGAGATTCTGTGGATTCCTCTTTGGACTGAAAACTCCAGCAAGGATGAGTAGGCACAAAGTAACAAACAAACCACAAAGTAGGCATGTAAATAGGTTTGGTCAATCTCTGTCCACCTTTCTCCAAAAACACACCCTCCTTCTAAATTTGGCTCCTTTTGATACAAGACTCTTGGCTGCAGAACCAGCAGGCTGAGGAACTATCCTAGCCATGTAATAATTTATATACATACTGTAATCACTTCGCCTATATCTATTGTAGTCAATCTTCACAGTTATTAATTTCATATCCATAGTATATTCCATTCTGCAAAAGTCAGTCTTATATCAAATCAAATCAAATCAAATCAGATTTATTTGTATAGCGCCAAATCATAACAAAGTTACATCAAGGCACTTTACATATAGAGCAGGCCTAGACCAAGCTCTTTATAAATTCATTTAAAGAGACCCAACATATCCCCCGATGAGCAAGCACTTGGCAACAGTGGCAAGGAAAAACTTCCTTTAAAAGGCAGAAACCTCGAGCAGAACCAGGCTCAGGGGGGGGGGGCGGCCATCTGCCTCGACTGGTTGGGTTGAGAGTGGGAGAGAGAGAGGCAGGGTTAGGGTTGGGGTTAGGGTTAGGGGGTTAGAGGCAGGAACATGTTGCTGCATGAAGTTCATGGAGTTGAGCTGTAATACAGAATTCATGAAATATGGGACCAGCAAGTGTTGCAGGAACATGGGATGGCGATGAGTCACCACCTGCAGGATGAGGACGGGGAGAGAGAGGAGAGGCAGAACATGGTTAGTAAATGCAGTATAAATGCTTAGAACTGGGTGAAACTGTGTTTTTTAAGAAGGATGGTTCTTATGAACGCATGCAAGGGGGGAGGAAAGGAGAGCGAGCGAGATGGAGGGAGAGAGAAAGAGGGAGAGGGGGAGAGAGGGTAACAGGGAGAGACATTGAGAGAGAGAGAGAAGCTCAGTCCTTCCCCCAGCAGCCTAGGGCTACAGCAGCATAGCTAAAGAGTAGAGGACTTTAACTTTTTAACTATAAGCTCTGTCATACAGGAAGGTTTAAGCCTGGTCTTGAAAATTACTAAAGAGTCCGCCCCCGGGCTGATGCTGGAAGTTGGTTCCATAGAAGAGGAGCCTGATAACTGAACAATCTGCCTCCAGATTTACTCTTGGAGACTCTAGGAACCACAAGTAAACCTCCATCTAGAGAGCGGAGTGGCCTGCTAGGAGAGTAAGGAACTATGAGCTCTCTGAGATATGATGGAGCTTGGCCATTAAGAGCTTTATATGTTAAAAGAAGGATTTTGAATTCTACTCTATATTTTATATGCCCTACAGGTTATTTTATTCGATCATGTGTAAATATGTGCTTCATATATGATGCCGAACCTTATTTCATTGTTTGAGTACCTTTTTGGGTCTGCTTCTGTCTGAGGTTGACCAAATACTTGTTCATGGAGAAATTTCTTAGGAGTCCTTTAATTCCTCAATTAAGACTTTGGTCTAGATCGGCTCTCTATATTAATTGCCCTGATGGAACTATTTGGCGCTATATAAATGTGACGGGCGTAGAATGAACAAAAAAAGTATTACGAGGCACAGGATCAGTGAGAGGTTCACTTGTTAAACCACAGGAGACTTGGCCAGAGCAGGCAAAAGTTCAGTCCAGGTGAAGCAAACAGAACAAGAAGACAGTCTGGTAGGGAAGCAGGCAACAGGGGTGAAAAATCCAAGGGACTAGTCCTGAAGCCAGCAAGGCTGAAGCTCCGCTTCACAACTCCACAACTCTCTCAACTAGGAATCAAAAGGGCACAGGCAGAACTTGTGGTCAAGGACAGAAGGCAGAGGCAATTTACCAGGAGGCAGACAAAGCAGGTAAGTCAGAGACAGGCTGAGTCGGTACTGGGAAGTCAGGCAGAAGAGTACTGCAAAGTCTGACGTGTTAAAGAACAATCTGGCAAAGGAGTGAGCATGGAGCTGGTGAATATATACTGGGGTTGATTGAAGGGGATGGGCTACAGGTGTGATGATTAGCTGAGTGAGAGCAGGTGTGGTGTGAGCAGTGGAAAAGTACTAAATCCAGGGTGGGAGACGGGGCAGACTGTGACAGAACCCGCCTGGCTTTCCCAAGGGACAGCTCCTGATGTCCCAAAAACAAGTCCAGGGTGGGAGGAGGGGGAACAGGAAGGCGTGCTAGAATTCCTGAAAACCTGAGACTGCTATGTCATTGGTTTGTGAGGAAGGCGGCTCCTCCTCCTCAGACGGGGAGTCCCCTTCTGTGTTTGGTGCAACTGTTGGATTGTGGATGGAACCCAGAAGACAGGCTGGCCTTGGCTCCCAGCAGGCTGCAGAACTCCTGCCAGAACACAGAAGAGAACTAACTAACTAACTGTAACGCTAACCCTCTGTCTGAGACGATGTCTGCAGGAATCCCATGAAGGCGAAAGTGGTTGAGGAGCAGCCGGGCAGTCTCTTTTGCTGATAGGAGCTGATGGGCAGGGACACAAAGTGGGCCATCTTCGAGAAATTGTCCACAATGGTAAGGATGACCTTTTTCCCATCTGATGGTGGCAGGCCTGTGACAAAGGGGCCTGGTGTGATGCCTTGTTGTAGTTGCAGATTGGTCAGGCATTGGCATACTCCTGAGTGTCCTCCTCTAATGTGGACCACCTGAAATATTGCTGGAGGACATTGTGGGTTCTCTGGATTCCAGGGTGGCAGGACAACTTTAAAGCATGGGCACAATGGAGTAGATCTGACCGTAGGGCTGCAGGCACATTGAGACGATCTGTTGGACAAGCACTAAGTCCAGGATGGCCCTCTGTGGAGGTGCTCACCTTCTCCTCAATTTCCCATGTCAAGGTCACCACAGCACATGGAGTTGGGAGAATGGTGTCCAAGGCACTGGCATCATTGTCCTCCCTCTGGAACTGACGTGACAGGGCATCAGGTTTGACGTTGAGGGGCCAGGTCTGTAGGAGAGTGTGAAATCTAATCTGGTGAAGAAGAGGGCTCACTTTGCCCATTGAGAGTTGCCCCATTGCCCAGTCCAAACCAAGAAGCGCTGCTTGGTTCCCTCCAGCCAGTGTCCCCATTCCTCCAGGGCCACGATGTAACCCAGGAAAGCCACTGACTGGGTGTTGAACTCAAATTTCTCCACCTTCACAAAATGGGAGTTCTCCAAGAGGCGCTGCAGGACTGTCTGGACATGGTGGATGTGATCCTCAAGGGACTTGGAGAAAATGAGAATATTGTCGAGGTTAGGCATATCTGTATTTATTGATCATGTTCCAAAGGACATCGTTCACCAAGGCCTGAAATACTGCTGGAGCATTGGTGAGGCCGAATGGCATCACTAAATATTCATAATGTTTGGTAGGGTTGTTGAAGGCAGTCTTCCACTCATCCCCCTCCCTGATGCAGACAAGGTGGTAGCCGTTACGGAGGTCAAGCTTGGTGAAGATTTTGGCCCCTTGAAGTAAGTCAAAAGCTGAGGAGGAGAGGGGAAGAGGGTACCGGTTCTTGATGGTGATGTCCCCTGCAGGAGAAGACAATGGGTGCATGATTTCAGCAGCCAGGGAGTTGCTTATGTAGGTCTCCATGGCTTCCTGTTCTGGACCAGACAGAGAGTACAGACGCCCCTTGGGAGGTGACATACCAGGCATCAGGTCAATGGAGCAGCATATGGACAATGAGGGGGCAATGAAGTCACCTTAGCCTTACTGAAAACCTCACGGATGTCATGGTACATGGCAGGAACTCCAGACAGACAGATCAAGAAGCATAGCTCTGTCCTGTGATGCCCCCTTGACTCAATGGAGGTGGTGGGTGAGAGGAGGATGATAGCCCAGCTTTCATCCATGTCGTTGAATGACTCACTCTCTGTGGGATGCTCTGACAGCACTGGGGAGCTCCTTCAGTGACAGGCTGTGCCACGAAAAGTGTCTGCAGGAACATCATTTCTGGTCCTTCCTGCCTTCAGTGGTCAGACTATGCGGCAAACAATGCACCAGGTAGTCCACACACCACACACTCTCTCGTTCAATTAAAAATAAAAATGTTCAATAACATAGTCAAATTGTGCAGTTCAACTGCCAAATCTTTGTACATATCTGTGGTTATTTTTTGTTGTATATATTAATTTATATATTCTTTCTGTCAACTTCTTATTTATAACTTAGCTAGTTATTATTATTATTTTAATAATTTTTTCTTTTATTCTCTCACTCAAAAGTCTGGTGCTGCTGTAATGTGCCAATTTCCCCACTGAGGGACTAATAAAACATTTTTATTTTCTTCATGTAGGCCTAGTCTCTTCCTCTTCCTCTGGGCAACTAAGGCTGCATGCTTCAGGCTGCAGCTAAATCTAGTCCATATCTTGTCTGCTGGCCACTCTTAAATCTACAACATTCTGTTGAGCACAGCTTTGCTAACCTCAGACAGCCACCTTTGTGCCACTGCTATCACTCACTTGTGTGTGTGTGTGTGTGTGTGTGTGAGTGTGACCAGACCATACTCCAGATAACCTGATGTTATTGATGCTCAGGACCACAGAACCACTGCTATCTACATGTGCTGCATAACTGCCCCCCCGCCACACAGTTCTTTTTGCTTGTCTCCTCTTCTTTCGTCTGTATGTAGTTTTCACATCCAGGGTCTTCTCCTTCCTCACAGCTCTGGATTTCACCCAATATCCTCTTCTTCTCTGTAATCCATTGATCCCTCTCCTCTCTATTTTTAATGCTACTATGTTTACTATGCCCCTTTGACCACCTTATGTCCTACTCTCCTTCCTTGTACCCCCCCCCACCTCTCTCTTCATTTGTTCTTCCTCCTCCTCCTCTCCTTTTTCTCAGCTGCCCATTTATCTAAATCTGTGCTCTCCTTAACCACTTCTTATCAGAAGTGGCGGTCGCTTTCCATCCTAAACGCGCTGCTCCAGATTTTAATTTTCTTTAGATTAATGGCCTCCTCTCCTTTCTTAATGCCTTCAGCCTTCAGCTATCTGGCTCCCTGATGTCTATCAGCATGCACACATACACACCCGTGCATGAACCCCCCCCACACACACACACACAATCATACTGCATTATCATCCACAGAATTTCAGCTGCTTAAATATACAAATTTTTTTCCTTTCGCTTGACCATTGACACCAAATACATATGCCGCATTCATTCTTGCAAATTAAAAACTGTTCTGCTGAATTTAAAAAAAATTATAAAAAAATTAAACAACAAAGTGGTCCATAGCAAATGACAAACACCAGACCAGAACAAGTAAGAGGTAGATTGAAGCCTGAAGAGTCTCGGATAAAAATGTTAATGCTATATAACAAATAACACTCATCTAATTTCACAATACCAAGGCAATGTGCTTGTTAGTTGTAATGTAAAATAAGACATAGCTGTTCAGAATCTTACGGCTGGTTTAGGTTTAAGATCCTGATCTGGTTTGACACTGTTTATTTCATAATATGTTTATTTACCCCAAAGTCAAAGTGAAAACAGTTCATCCCATTCGTCAACTCATGAAGCTATTCAAGTAACATATTGGTTGTAGTTGAGTATGCATATTTTATTAAAATGTAAATACTAAAGATTGAGATATTTTAGAATGTAGACATGAAAAGAATAATACCTTGACTGATTAATTACATTCAATGGTGCCTCATCAGGTGATCAAATGTTGACGGACCACATGAAAACCAAGAGAGAAATCTCTCCCTCAGATATAAATTTTTTGAAATAATGAAAAACCCACACTATCTTGCTGATTTGTCCCCTGTATTTGATTTCCTGAAACAACAGTGAGCAGCCATTTTAGGACATTAATTAATGTTTTTTAATGATGAAAACAGCTCAGAAGCATAGATATTTCTTTTTTTTAATATTTACATTCTCAGTGTAAGAAAGCTGTACACACAGGGGAGAACATCATGATGCTTTGAGGGGTAATCCTGTTTATGCAATTTTGATTACTCTGTAATGACATATTACAATCTATACAGACAATCTGTACGGACCTTTAAATCTAAACTGTAAACACAACAACAAATAATACAATTATTTATTGTGAATAAATATTTTTATGAAACTCTGATAATTCTATTCAAAGCGTTGTTTTAGTCATGCTATAACTGTGCAATTCCAAATAGGAATAATTATTTCTTAAGCTCTCTGCTACGAGCAAATGTAGCAGCAATACATTCTAATTAATCTTGAAGCTGATGAAAAGGAGCAATAAAATTAACTGGCAATCACTATTAGAAGAGTCAATTACTACACATTAGCAAGCCAAAGACACACACACACACATTGCATTTAAACGACTGCGAGCAATCATTTTCATTCCTTTTCTTAACACACACACACACACACACACACACACACAGAAATAGATATCCCAGGCCCTTATAATTATTTTAATAGGATTTTCTCACTATTCAGCCTGAGCTTGTTGCTTTAATAACACCATTACAACCTGAATATAACCTCAATATATTACTGCCTGATATTGCTGTGCATTCTGCCACTGCGCTCTGTGTGTGTGTGCATGTTGGGGTTAATAAACTGCTGTGTGTTTTAGAAGAGGCACTTGGCCCCTCTGCGCTATCTCTTTGTCTCTGAGCATTGTACAGCTGGATGGGAGGGAGGGCTGACAATGGCAGAATAGCCTCAGGAGAATAGAACACTGGTCATTGTTTTCTATTAGCCAACTCTCCTCTCTGTGTTTTCTAACCTCATCTCCTCATTTTACATTGAAATGAAATTGGCTGAGGAAACATGAATAACTATGTGTCCATCAAAAAGAAATACACACCACCTTTTATCTGGCCTACATATTAAAGCTGCACCCTCCTCAGATATTCTTTCTTTAGAATAATGTTTAATTCCCTTAAACATGAGAATTAATTAGTGCAGATCTACATGTCAATGGGAGACGCTTCAGACTGTGGCTCATGGCCAGGTTCCTTCTGGGCAACCACAAACACTGGCATCACAATCCTGTAACCACTGTTGGTGTGAGGAAAACATTTGTATTGTTAAACTGGATCAGTACAGAAGCGACGGCAGAAGGTAACACTGTTGGGCTGTGACAGTTGTTGACAATTATGCAGGTAAGTTTACTTTAACTAATATGTGCACGTACGCACACACACACACACGGGTAAAATAGAGTTTAGGTCAGTGCCATAGACTAAATCCTAGTGGTCTGCAGCAAGATTTTGGTCAATGAAGCTGCAGTGATGGTGGTCCTTGTCGAAGTTTCTTTGGAACAGTCATCAGGGTGTTTCTCTCTTCTCTAATGAAGACATTTATTTCCAGTTAGGCTTGGTCCAGCTTGTGAGAATAATTTTCCAGACTACTTTTTCTGGGTAAAATGAACAACTGAGCTTCTGAACCTTAAGTGACCCTTTACATAAACCATTCTCTGACAATTGATATAGACAGGTTTGTGACTTCCCCCATCAGGTCCAATCAGCCAGTGGTATGGGAGACGCTTCAGGCTGTGGCTCATGGCCAGGTTCCTTCTGGGCAACCACAAACGCTGGCATCACAATCCTGTCACCACTGTTGGTGTGAGGAAAACATTTGTATTGTTAAACTGGATCAGTACAGAAGCGACGGCAGAAGGTAACACTGTTGGGCTGTGACAGTTGTTGACAATTATGCAGGTAAGTTTACTTTAACTAATATGTGCGCGTACACACACACACACACACACACAGGTAAAATAGAGTTTAGGTCAGTGCCATAGACTAAATCCTAGTGGTCTGCAGCAAGATTTTGGTCAGTGAAGCTGCAGTGATGGTGGTCCTTGTGGAAGTTTCTTTGGAACAGTCATCAGGGTGTTTCTCTCGTCTCTTATGAAGACATTTATTTCCAGTTAGGCTTGGTCCAGCCTGTGAGAATAATTTTCCAGACTACTTTTTCTGGGTAAAATGAACAACTGAGCTTCTGAACCTTAAGTGACCCTTTACAAAAACCATTCTCTGACACTTGATATAGACAGGTTTGTGACTTCCCCCATCAGGTCCAATCAGCCAGCATCACCACAAGTGGGCTTTAGTCCACATGTTGAAACATCATAAATATGATGCAAAAACCTGGATAAACCTGTTTATGAAACAGTTTTGGACCTGTTTCAAGTCTTGTGTCCTCATTCCCTACCTTTGTGGTTTTGTGCATAGTAAGAGTGCCTTTTTCTTGTTAAAAAAACAAACAACTAAACTCAGTGGACAAAGTTGTGAATGTTTTATGATTCCATTCAGTGATGTTCTCTGAATTTGTGGTTTCTTCTGTCATCATGTTCCAGTTCTTATGATACTTGACTTCTAGCAGTCTGCTGCTTAGTTGGCACTACAAATATAGCAGGGGCCACAATTTTAATACGAGGTATTGCTTTGTGGAATCATCTGAAAAACCTCATTTTGTTAGTACATATATGTAACTTTAAAGTTGTTTTCTAAATTGTTACTTCTACATTCCCCGTTTTTTAACTTGTCTTTTTCAATAAGCATCTAACTGCAAGTAAGAGTGAAAGGAAGTGAGTCTCTTTTTAGTGGGAGAGGCTGCAAGTTCTGCAGTTCACAGAATTCTGAGCAAGATATAAAACAAGCAAGAACCAGAGCAGGAAGTTACTACTGTAGTGTCTTAAACAAGATGGAAAAGACTCAAAGAAGAAGCTATGAGAGCAGAATGAACAGCACGTGAGTTGGCAGGAGCTCATGAGTGGGCCAGCCATGCCCAGCCAGAAAAACACAATCACTCACACACACAAACAGGCAGACACACCAAGAAGTTAAATTAGGGACAAGCACATCAAATCAAATCAAATCAAATCAGATTTATTTGTATAGCGCCAAATCATAACAAAGTTACATCAAGGCACTTTACATATAGAGCAGGTCTAGACCAAACTCTTTATAAATTTATTTAAAGAGACCCAACAGATCCCCCGATGAGCAAGCACTTGGCAACAGTGGCAAGGAAAAACTTCCTTTAAGAGGCAGAAACCTTGAGCAGAACCAGGCTCAGGGGGGTCGGCCATCTGCCTCGACCGGTTGGGTTGAGAGAGAGAGAGATAGAGAGAGAGAGAGAGAGAGACAGGCAGGCAGGCATTGGAGGGGGGGGTGTAGGCAGGAACATGTTCCTGCGAAATATATCAGACTCAGCTCTTGGCCCCCTGTTCTATAAATGCTCTTTTAAAGACATGACAGGCTAGTTTAGAAAAGAGCCATGGTTTGTGTGGTATACAGGTGCATCTCAATAAATTAGAATATCATCAAATAGTTGATTTATTTAATTAATTAAAAAAGTGAAAGTCATATATTATACAGATTCATTACACACAGCTTGATAAATGCCAAGTGTTTATTTCCTGATGATTGATGATTTTAATTCACAGCCCAAAACTCTGTATCACAGAAAATTCTCATATTGGGAAAAAGTTAAATATTGGAGACTAATCGTGTCTCTCAGTCTGGTTCACTAGGATATGCAATCATGTGGAAGGCTGCTGACAGCTTTCCCGGAGACAATCATTGACACCCTGCACAAGGTGGCAAGAGGCAAAAGGTTATTGCTAAAGATGCTGGCTGTTCACAGAGTGCTTTATACAAGCACATGAAAAGTTGAATGGAAGGAAAAAATGTGCCTAAGAAACAGGGATAACCCTTGCCTTGAAAGGTTTGTAAAACAAAGCCCATTCAAGAATTTTGGGGAGACTCACAAGAAATGATTACAGCTGGAGTAAGTGCTTCAGCCACGCACAGACGTATCCAGGACATGGACTACAAATGTGTACCAAATGAGTGTCATGCCACTCTTGACCCAGAGAGAACATCAGAAATGTCTTACAAAGACTTATGGACAAAAAGGACTGGATTGTTGCTCAGTGGGCCAAAGTTGTCTTTTCAGGTTAAAATAATTTTACAATTAATTTGGAGATCAAGGTCCCTGAATCTGGAACAAAAGAGGTGAGGAACAATATTCAAATTGCTTGAGGTCCATTGTAAAGTTTCTACCATCAGTGGTATTTATGGGAGCCATGTCATCTGATGGTGTTGGTCCACTGTGTTTTATCGTGTCTAAGGTCAGCACAGCTGTATGCCAGAAAGTGTAAGAGCTCTCCATGCTTCCCTCTGCTGATGGTCTTTATGGGAATGCTGATTTAATTTTCCAGCAGGACTTGGCACCTGCCCACACTGCCAAAAGTAATCAATACCTGGTTTAAGGACCATGGTGTCCCTGTGCTTGATTGGCCAGAAAACTCACCTGACGAAAACCCTATATCGACTCTACAGGGTATTGTGAAGAGGAAGCTGTGAGACATCAGATCCAACAACGCAGAAAGCTGCTATTAAAGCAACATGGGCTTCAATAACACATTAGGAGTGCTGATCAACTATTGAGTTCTGTACGTGTTCATAATTTTCATTAGTCCAACTGTGTTAACAATCCTTTTTTAAAAATGGGAGTTATATTCCAATTTTATGAGATACAGAATTTTTGATTTCATTAGCTTTAAGTTATAATCATCAAAATAAAATAAATAACCACTTCAAAAGTATCAGTCTGTGTTCAATTAATCTGTATATGAGTATCATGAGTTTCATGAGTTGAATTACTGAAATAAATGATAGTAAGTGTAGTAAATAAATGATATTCTAATTTATTGTGGTGCAACAACATGGAGTGTTCTAGAGAAGCAGGATTGGTTGTCTTCGCCTGATCTCTACACTGAGTAACACTTCTATTGATTTTACAATATAATTGATGTTGAGAGATCTGTCAGTAACTTTTTTCATTAGTTTATTTATTTATAGGGTTTATTAATTTTTTTTGTTACAGTCAAGAATTTACATTTTGTTGATAAAGGAAACTAATCTATTTTATTGGCCTGTTGTGTGAAAATCTTCAGTTCATTTCTTTCACAGTCCATAAGTGCCTTTTGTCTTCAACGAAGGCAATACCTGTGATCACATGCTAATAGTGAATATTAAAGAGATGTACATTAGTATGTTTTGATATCATTTTCTTGATATGACATTATTTATCTGGAATGTGATGTCCATGTTAGACTCTTGTTAGACAAGAGGTTAAGACAGATTTTTGCATATGTTTGTATCTGTAAAGTGCCTTGATGTAACTTTGTTATTATTTGGTGCTATATTAATAAATCAGATTTGATGTGATTTAGAAAAAAATACAGCTATGAATTATCATTTATCATTTGATTGATTGATTGATTATTTATCAAAAATAAACAATACAAATAATCAGATCAACTTACTGACCTTTGAACAATGGCTTTCTGAAACATCAGACTGGTCACATGATGTATAACTAAAATGATCAAATGAACCATTACATCCAGGAATGAAGCGATATATTTCCACCTTCCTTTACAACATAATCCTAGCTGTCAACTGTGCTTTCAGCCTGACTGTCATTCTGAATCAGAAGTTATTCTTAAATGGCTGCCTGCTTAAATAAAGGTTAGATTACAGGAGACAAATTACAGGAAAACGTTAAATTAAAATGGAAAATAATTAAGCTATTCATCGGTGAGTTGTCACTGTTGATCATCTGCTCTAACTGCACTTTCATTGTCCTAGATCATTATATCTGTAATAATCTCACCATCTCAGCCAAGTCAAAATACATTAGCTACCCTGAATGACATTATCACTGCCTACTTCAATGACATTAGCATGCCAGTTTGACTGAGAGGCGCACAGCCAATACAACGCATGGCTGCATCCAGAAGAGCCTCCGACAGCCAATCAGCTGTCAGGGACACAGATGTCTCCTCCTCTTACGCTGATGAGCAGCCAGTCAAAAGCACAGTGCAGCTCTATCAAAGGTCATGTCCATAGTGATCTCAGTCAGTGTGTATTGAAAGATACTGATGTAACCCTTTCACCATTGGCTCGTGTGGGAAACCCACCTGAAACTGTAAGATGAGGCTTTAACCCTTCTCCATGGTGAACAGACATCTCAAAAGTGATACAGTCTAGGGTAGTGTGTGAGTCTCACTCACTGTCTGATAGTTATTCAGAGACTAGCGGGCATAACTCTGACCTGCAAATCAAACACATTCAAACCTTACATTTTTTTGGAAAAAAGAAAAAACATAAAAGACCCAGGTAAATATGTCTTTGGTTAGTTCTGTTCAACCTGAGTGCACTCTCTCTTTGTCTCGTTGGTGCGCTTTAGTTGGAGCTCATGAGTTACCGTAATGACTGTGAGTATGTCCGCGTGAGTGAACTCAGCTGAACTAGGCTGCAGATGCCAAACCAGCCTCCCCGTTGCGATAGTCCCTTTTCCAGCGACACTCCGCAACGACCCGGCCTACTGTCGCACTAGCTCCGACTAGCTCCAATGAGCTGCCTCCGCTGAATTTTTTTTCTGCCCCGGTCCTCCCAGAAGTGTAACATCTCAAAGCTCATGAACTCTCATAATACAAAGTAACTTTTAACTTAAAAAAACAAAACATTCAAAACCCATTAAATAATATATTTTTTAAAGTCACTAATTTTAACTCTGATCAGAGGAGTGCAGAGGAACCACGCAGAATATTTGCCTTATGGTTCATTTATACCTTCATTAAACAGCTACTGACTAACTGTGATGTTAGATAATAACTAACTAGTTATTGTGGCTGAAAATTAAACCCGCAGAACCAGAACCTGACCCATGTCCCAGCTCTCATCTTCGAGGCAGCGCAACTGCAACACAAACATGCCATGTAAACCGTGATCTCTTGTTCATAACATATAACACTACACAAATACACACAACATAATGCATATATAATCAATGGTTCCACTGATTTATCAAAGGAATCGTTTAAAACAAATGCACACGGCCAAGACGTTGAGCAAAACAGAGGAAAAATGACCAGACTTGCAGATAGCTACACTAAATTATGCCATTTACAAATTGATCAAAGTGTTTGTTTTTTTAAACAACATTGTGTCTCTAATTAATTATTACAGTCGTAAGCCCTCAAGGCTGAATGACACACAACAACCTTCTCACTCTTAGTGATACTATACTGTAGCTTCCGTAGACGAATTAATGAGCAAGGCTGGGAAACGGACACAAGTTAGCTAGCGGGCTTGGGTAAGCAAAAGTCACAACATCAAAAAGTGGCCTAACACAAACACTGAATTAATGTAATGAATCTGTTAACTTACTTGATCGTCGTGCATGAATTTGATCAGAGTCAACTTCTTGCACCCTTTACCCACAATTACTGCAGAAGTAGGGTTTTACCAAGAACTCTGCCAAAATGTTGGCAATGCATCACTGCGTGGTCATTTGTTTCTGTTTTTCTGTTTTCCAATCAGTGATGATTCATATCGCCCGAAAGTACCTCCCCTTTCCAGTTTGATTAATGTCGATGTTCTTTCTCTTTTGCTGTTGTTTTCTGATTTGTCGTTGACATTTCTCTTTTGGTGTTGTGTTTTACGATTTGTTGTTGTGATTTGCACTTCCAGGCCACTGTATAAATCCCAAAAGGTTAATATCAATAAGTTGAAACTATATTTTTGTTTTACTTTCTCCTACAGAATGATATGGGTTTCATATCAGTACATTTAAAAGTGAGACAAGCTCACATCTGTTCCTCACACATGAGGGGACACAGACCAACACACCTTGAAAACAATGTTTTCTATGGCTTAATTGTAACACAAATAACAAGATTCAAATGATTAAAAGGAAAAGTGTGTCCTGCTCTGTGAAATTTCCCATCAGCAACCTGCTGGTTTCCATTTCAAGACACTAATGTTTTACTGTGGATGACGCCAGCAGGTGCTGAATGTGGAATAAATGTACAAATTGTAGTGGATCAGAGTTAATTTTAAGAGTGTAATTATTTCTCCTGCTGGTGGGCTGCACATCTTCAAACCATTTAAAGAACTGATTTTCAGATTTTACATGTGCTAAATATGTATGAGTGACATTAATGCCTGAGATCAAATCAAATCAAATCAGATTTATTTATATAGCACCAAATCATAACAAAGTTATATAAAGGCACTTATAGGTACATATAGAGCAGCTCTAGACCATGGTAGTGTCATGGTTTGGGGCTACTTTGCTGCTTCAGGACCTGGACGACTTGCTGTGATTGAAGGAACCATGAACTCTGCTCTCTACCAACAAATTCTGAAGGAGAATGTCCGGCCATCAGTTTGTGACCTCAAGCTGAAATGCACTTGGGTTCTGCAGCAGGGAAATGATCCAAAGCACACCAGCAAGTCCACTTCTGAATGTCTGTCTCAAATTGATTTGTAGGCAACAGGACTTGTATTTGTTTAAGAAGACGTTGAATATGTTTCGCCTCTTATCCAATTATTTTATCCAGTTCATGTTAGTTGGTCTACTAGTTCGCACTAGTCTGACCAAGGCAGTGGAGAAGGACCCAGATATTTAACCTCTGTGGGTGTGTTCACCAAAAAGTATCTGTGAAAGTACTGGTTTCAATTGACCATTGTCGTGGTCACATGTGAACGACAGTCGTTAGGGTCAGGTGTACCACTGGTGAACGTGGTTGGTTGGTGATGGTTTTTCCACTTTTACATAGATGGCTTCTTTTACTCCTCTTTCAAACCATCTGTCCTCTCTGTCCACAATCTTGATGTTGCTGTCTTCAAAGTTGTGTGCCTTTTCCTTTCGGTGGGAATAGACAGCTGAGACTGGACCTGCGGAGTTTGCCCTTCAGTGTCTGCGTTTGTTTAAAGGTTGTTTAGTCTCCCCAATATGTAAGTCCTTGCATTCTTGATTGCTTTGGACAGCATATACCAGGTTGCTTTGTTGGTTGTGTGGTATCTTGTCCTTGGGATGTACCAGTTTTTTATTGAGAGTGTTATTGGGTTTGAAACTTACAGGGATTTGATATTTATTAAAAATCCTCCTGAGTTTCTCTGAGACCCCAGACATGTATGGGATGACAATGTTCTTGCGTTTGTCTTTTGTTTTCTCAGCATCATCCGAGTTGGTATTCTTTCTGTAGCGTACCACTGTCTTTCCAAATGTCAAACTCAGATAGCCACAAATTTTCAGGGCTCCCTTCAGATGTTTATGTTCCTCTGCTTGGACCTGAGTAGAGGTTGGTACATTATCCACCCTGTGTTGCAAGGTTCTGATAACTCCCAGTTTGTGCTCCCATGTATGGTGTGAGTGAAAAAGTAGGTATTGGTCTGTGTATGTGGGTTTCCTGTATACCCCAGTGTGCAGGGGTCTGTCCTCATCAAAGTGAACATCACAGTCCAAAAAGGTAAGGTGGTTGTCTTTGACATCTTCGCTAGTAAACGTGATTTTTTTTTTTCCACTGAGTTGATGTGTTCAGTAAAGGGTTGTAAATCTTGGGTTTTGATCTTCACCCAAGTGTCATCCACATACCTAAACCAATGGCTTGGAGGTGTTCCTCACCCTTTCATCTATACCCAGGATAATTAACAACTTAACCTCAGATGACTCTCAATGATCGTCGTTCGCCAGTGGTACACCTGACCCTAACGATTGCAGTTCACATGTGACCACAACAATGGTCAATGGAAACCAATACTTTCACAGGTACTTTTTGGCCACAAAAATACATAATATAATATATTTTGTACAACTTAACTCTGCTTTTTTCTGCTGCTGAATGTGGTTTCCAGTTAGGAGCAGGGAATGGTTTCTTCCCTGTCTCAGTTTAACCCATTGTTGTTGTAATAATACAAGTATTTATAATTCCTCCATAACATGCGTTACATTATGTACTGTTGGTGTGTATTAGGGTTATAATGGGGGTAACTTTGAAGACAGATGGTGAGTAATGAAGTTTGATTCTTGAAAACACATAACAGTGCCACCACTTCTTAAATTAGCCTAAGGTAACCAGAGGAGGGTGGTATGGTCTAGGGCCTTTCTCTGCATGTTCACAGACACACACACTTAGGTTATTTGATGACTATGCATCTCTGGGCCCCATCACCGTATCATAGTGGAGAGGTTTGTGTCCCCCAATGAACCTTGGATCTGTGTTGTCAGAAACCACGTGCTCCTGTTCAAGTCTCCCAAGGTATATTGGTGATAGGCAAGGGGTCAGACAAAGTATGGTTAAAAAAAGACCCCATAAAAGATAAAGGACGGAGGAGGTTTACATTGCATGTGGAAGCCCAGGGCCCATGTCTGGAGCCAGGCCTGAAAAGATGGTCAATCAGTGAGCGCCTGGTGACCAGGTCTGCCACTGGGCCCAGTCGGACATAGCTGGAAGGAGCGTCGTGGACACTCATCCCACCACCCATGACAGAAACCACTGGGGTTAGGTGCACTGCCAAATGGGTGACCCAAAGCTGGAGGCTGGCTCTGGGGATGTAGAACTCACCGGTGGGTAGGAGCTGGAGTTTGTGTACAAGGTGGTGTGCTAGTGGTTGGATTGGGTGGGGCTTACCTGCATGCATAGCTTAGACTCTGGATCCAAAATCCTGTATAGAGGTCGGATGTTGTTCTTCTGAGGAGTTGCCAAGAGCGTGAGGCGCCAGGTGAGTGTGGGAATACCCAAAAGTCCCTGGCTGAGTAACACTGTGTTGGAGTTTAACCCAGTAGACCAGAGGGTAGCCTTCCTGTGCTTGAAGGCAGGGGGAAAATTCTGACTTTTGTTTATGCATATGCACAGAACAGCATTTCAAAGTTTTCTGCCTTCTTGGAGCCCTGCTGGGAGACTTCAGTGCGACACTTGGAGGGATGTGATTTGGAGAAGGCATCCCCGATCTGAACATGAGTGGAGTAGACTTCTGTGCAATCCCCAGTTTGTCAATAATAAACCCCATTTTCGAACAAACATGCTCATAAGTGTACCTGCTACCAGAGCACCCTCGGTCCAAAGTCAGTGATTGATTTTGTAATCGTATCATCTGAACTGTTTTGGATACTTGGTAATCAGTTGATAGCTCTGTTCCTCTCTTTCTCCATCTGGTGGTGAATTGGATCGGGTGGCAGTTGAAACCTCTGGCAAGACCAAAGGAGTTTTGCAGGTACACTGAGAACGCCTGGGGGTCCCCAGACTTCTGTGTGTGTATCCTCCACATACTTTGGTTTCCTCCGGCAGTATCAACTGAAAATCATTCTATACTGAATATCACTGTGCTCTGATGAGGAAAACAGGTAAGGAAAAGTATCAAAGAATACAAAACCTGGTTTGACATGAAAAGGGACATGGACTGGTGCTGGTTCACAATCTTCACAAGACCCAGAGCCAAACCTTCTGGCCAGGCTTATACACTGGGGCAGGTCGGGGCATCCGATCTACAGCCCTCTTAATGCGGTCCACACTGCATATTGCGGGCAGCTGCCCAGAAGCGGGGACAATACCAGATGGAACAGCGCTCTCCTTTTCTGCCTCCAAGAAGACGGGGGCTGGTCACAGAAGACGTGGCCAACCAGGCATCAAAGGCATGTCTCCAACTCCTGGTTGAGACGTTTGATTCCAGGTGATACCCAGAGGTGAGGCTGATGGTGGCTCCGATGATCTTGCAGAACTCCTTCCAGTAACAGGAGATGAACTGGGGCCCCCGGTCTGAAACAATATCCTTAGGAAATCCATGGATACGAAACACATGAGTCATAATTTCAGCTGTTTCTTTGGCAGATGGAATCTTAGAAAAACGGTCTACCACTGTGAGGACAGTGGTGTCACCTTCTGAGACCAGGAGCGCCGTGACAAAGTCGACAGAGATCTCAGCCCAGGGATGAGTAGGAACAGGGAGTGGCTGCAGCAACCCTTTCTGTGCTCTGGAGGAGGTCTTGTTGCGGGCACAGATGAAGCACACCTCCACATACTCCTGAACCTCTCGCTCTATGAAGGGCCGCCAAAACTCTTGAAAATGGCATGCATGGTTCTTTTGACCCCAGGATGGCAGGTGAGCAGCGAGGTGTGAGCCCAATGGATCACCTGTGGACACATATCAACAGGGACTAACAAAAAATTCACCAGCCAACCACTGGGTGTCAGATTCTCACCATTAGCTTGCATCACCTCAGATTCTATCTTCCAAGTCACTGCTCCTACCACACGGTTCAGTGGTAGGATGGGCTCTGGTTCCTTGGCAGTAGGCTCGGGGTTGAACAGATGGGACAAGGTGTCAGGCTTGGTGTTCTGGGACCCCAGCCTGTAAGACAACACAAAGTTAAAACACAACACAAAGTCAAAAAAATGTCCATCTGGCTTGGTGTGAGTTCAGTCTTTTGGCTTTGCAAATATATTCAAGATTTTTATGATCGGTCCATACAATGAAGGGCTGCTGTGCACCCTCTAACCAATGTCTCCACTCCTCCAGAGCTATTTTGACTGCAAACAACTCACGGTTCAACATTGTAGTTCCTCTCTGCTGGTGAGAGTCTCGGAACACTCTAAAAAGTAACTCAGACGCCCTTTTAACACACTTGATTTAATACATGGATGCAAGTTCAAAATTGCAATTAGTTCATTTAGATAAAACTTCTAAGTTGAAAACTTTATTTTTTGAAGTTATTATCAAATAATAATGTTGGTAATTACATCAAATTAATTTTGTATATCATTTATACTGAAATTTCATTGTTGGTGGGTTTAAAACAAAATTCAAGTTTCTGTAACTTGGGTTAGGGTTAGGGTTAGCTTCATAACTTCATTTTTCTCAACATTGATTTAAGTGTTTAAGTTTTTAAACTTGAATTTAAGTTCTCTCTACTACCAACACAATGTGCCTGGACTATTTCTGAGTAGAGACAGTGTGTTAGGAGGCTGAACAATCTTGATAAAAGCAACATTTCATAGTGAGCAAAATTTAATTCAAATAGTTCTACTGAAGTATTGGGTTTACATTTGTTTCAGTGACTTTCATTCAGATAATAGCCTGTGTGTCCAGCAAGAAAGAGCTGTTGGGAAAAGGATTATTTACATTTATCTCATGGCATGCGGCTGCCAGCTACATGCTAATGTTACCCACTGTCACAGCCGCAATAAAAAAAAAAAAAAACAAAAGGTCATTCACATGTATAGCTGTGTTGTTCCACTGAGGGAAAGTGTGGTTTGATGTTTCTGTGAGAGGAATCAAAGAAGTAAGGAAACTCTTTCTTTTAGTTTGTCTGGCTGTTTAAAATCTGAAGAAAGATATTTTAGTCATGTGATTGCCATTTAACCGTGTAACCACCAGCTACACACACAACAACCACAATAAATATTTTTTTGTTTTTTTTGTACAGCTATTTTGTTCCACTGAGGGAAAATGTAGTTTGATGTTTCTGTGAGAGGAATCAAAGAGGTAAGCAAACTATTTTATTTTGTCTGCCTGTTTAAAATCTAGAGAAAGAGATTTTAGTAATGTATTGGTAATAGCCATGTTACTGTAATGATGTAATCTTAAAAGACTTTGGACAATCTAATTAGATTTACATTTTGTAAAAAATTCCCATTGTTTTCAAAGATGGGGTTTGAGTGCAAACTGTGTAAATTTTAAACCTCCACACATACTGGGTTGCTACGGCACTACGTCATGGTCACGGTGGGGAACGTCTGCCATGTATTCACCAAGGCTGTTTTTGTTCATTTAAAACATGGGGTAGCATTAGATCACATCTGTCAAGACAGCACTCTCATGAAGCTCAGCAGTGTCAGATCAGAAACTCTCTTCTTCACTTGCCAGTGTTGTAGCACTAGTGCAATATTAACAGAGAGAGAGCTCTTTGAGCACCTTGGTCAACATTTGAAAAAAAATGAGTCTGTGGTATGTGTCTTTAAAAACTGAAATTTTAGCATCAATATTCATGGAACATTTGCCTCCCACAAAAGCAGAAAGCACACTCCTCACACACTGGAAGACTTTAAAGATGATGTGCTAAAGAAGTATGCATCTTCTTCAAATGCAGATGGCTACAGTGATATGGCGGTTCAAGATGTTGAAATTTGATGTGTAAAGAATACATAACACATAAGGAATTACATAATGCTTTGTTTGTTTTCTTATTTTCTTTTTGCAATGCTCAAGGGTTTTTTTATTCAACTGAAGAAGCAACAAGAAAATTGAGAATGGTTTCTCTGTAACTCACTAGGAGGTAAAACTGCAACAAAATAACACTCTGACGAGGAAAAGCAAAGATAAGACAAAGTATCAAAATAACATAAGGTAAGACTATGACAAAACCTAAGCAAAGTATCAAAGAATATAAAACGTGACTTGACATGAAAAGGCGCATGGACTGGCATTGTTTCAAGCAAGGCAAGTTACCTGAAACGAGAGGAGAGTAGGATGCCAAAGTAAAACAGGAAGCCACAGGACATCATAGACACAGGACAAAAACTAAATATAACTTCTTGGACATGACAACATGCATGTCTTTGGAGGAAACGGTAGTACCCAGAGGAAATTCACGCAGGCACGGCAAGAACATGCAAACTCTGGATAGAAAGGCCCCAGGCCCGGGAACTGAACCCGCAATCTTTTTATTGTGGGACAACAGCTCTAACCATGCTGCTGCTGTGCTTCCCTGTAGTAGATGATAATTATTTTATTTTAAGCTTAACAGAAAATTCTTTGCTGGGGTTCTGTAATTTTTTTTCGCTGTAGGCACTGTTATACAATAATAACCCTATGAACCAGTGTGATGTAGCCTAAGAAGCTGATATTGAAATTTTTTTAACAAGGCAAGGCTTTAGGTCAAGGCTACAGTGAGCCTGGGAGTCCACCAATTTATTCACCTGTACAAATCAGTAGAGAAAGAGAGAACAGATAATAATGAACAAATGAAAGGGAATCCTTGGTGTAGCCATGCCTGATTATCTGGAGGGGCCAGTGCTTAAGGACTTAACTCTGATATGAAATTTCAGTTAACAGTCTAATCCAGTCTTATACGTGCACTTGCCAGGTTATAGCCCTATCCCTGCCACAGCCTATTCAAAGAGATAATAAACGAGCATGGTGATGGGCTGTAATCTCCCCTCAACCTGATAAGACACCAGCAGGGAAATTAAATTCTGCTTTTTCAGAAACATTTATGATTTATGATTCTTTAGCACGGCATTGGTGGCCTGGACAGTATCCATGAGTATTGCTATCTGTATGTAGGTACTCAATACATGTTTGTGCTGACATGAGTGTCCACCACATATGTATTGGAGTGTGCGTGTAGTGCAGAGGAGGGTGAACAGTTAATTTTCATACAGACCTGCTTACATTAACCTGAGTGTCATGATGATTCCACACCACAACTGAATCACAATATAAATCCACTGTATAGTTTATTCCAATCCAGTGCAATTAATTTAGTAAACACATACCTTCAAATGAAGGTCATATGACTAATCTGTGATTGAACATGTACTAAAGATTTAATCAATCAATTAATAGATTAATTGAATAAGAGATTAATAGATTAATTGAATAAGAAGAATAACAACAAAAATAACAAAAGCCCAAGGTTGTTATCACACTTTATTTTTTAATTAGTTTGTATCAAAATAAACAAACTAGAAATAATGTGATTTCTTAGACCCAGGTCTTATTAAACACCACGATGATAACAATAAGAAACCCCATTTATCAATTTTATCAAAAATAAACAACTATTATTGCATCAAGTGTTATGCTTCATTTTATTAGAAACCAAATAGGAGATCCTAATGGACTCTTAAAAATCGAAACGAGTCATATCAGATTGAAAATATATTTCAGCCATAGGTTGTATTTTCTGCAGTAAAATCAAGCCAGTGCTGAAGAGCCCTTCATCACTTCACAGACAGTGCCCAACATTTGGTAAATTGGTACATTTTTACCTTTTTTCCTGCTGTAACATCTCTCAGAACACAGAGAATGTCACTGCACCTATCAAATGCCCAGCAAGGTGCTGTCACCTTGTCACAACAGAAACACCAAAGCTTCTGATGAGTGAACTGCAGCCTTAAAACAAGTTTCAAAAACACAAAACTCTCATAAACACTGATCAAAGTCTCACAGAGAACCACTGACACTCTTACAGGAGCGCTAACCCAGTGATGAAATGAAACTGCTCTATCATTTTGCACATGATATTATTGCTATGTGCATTTAGCATGTCAGAATCGTTTTTTTTTTTTTTTTTTAAAGCCCAATTATAACTCTTAATTATGTGTGACTACGTGACTACTTCTTGCCACTCTGTTTTGTCATCCCCAACCCTCCACACAAAGTCCATTTTACTCATTCTGGACTGTGCTACTCTGTGGTTTTCTGATGGTGGAACCAGGTCCTGAAGTCTTCTGTACTGTGTTTGCACAAAACATTGTAAGAGTTAGGTCAGCACCACTCATTTGACCTATGTCCAAACCACTTGACCTTTTAATCTCCCTGAGGCTTACTCTGTCTCACATGAACCTCCCAGACATACAAATACACACGGACAAGAACAAACACATTGAGCCATACATAGAAATATAAATATAGGTATAACTATACAATAGAAATACTCAGATGCTATATTATTAGTTCATAACTTGCTATTAATATTGGTCGCACATGCCTCACCACATCACATTATCAATGAAAATAACACATGTATGGTCTGTTGGACATTGTTTTTTATTAGCTGCTGGAGCAATTCAGGGTCTGTACTTGACCACTGACCTGAAGAGGGACAACCCTGAATTCATGAACTCCATAAAGAACCATTTTGCAATGTGTTGACAGTAAAGGGTGTCATGGTGAATTTCTCCCTCACTGTCCTCCGGGAACAAAATCATGATATTTTACCTTTCCAGATATATTGATATTTCAAATATCTTATTGTTTATTGTTAATTTAAAATTTTTGATATTTTATTATTTTAAGATTACACTTTTCCATAGATTTATCTATTTTTTGAAAACAGTACATATTTTGGGTTCATGAAGAGACTGTATTGGCACTATTTCGATTGTAGCAAAGGACATCAGTGGAGTAGCAGGGTTAGAGGGTTAGAGGACACATTCATAGTTATGCTAGTCATGCAAAATGTAGAATTATGCAGTCTAAACCATCTTCAAATGTGATCTGACTGAATACCATTGTGTTCTTAATGTGGAGCAGAACTTCCCCCAATTCATACCATGAACACACAACTGTGTTCTTTAAACTCGGCAGACATTAGGTCATGATCTCATCAGTCACTTATCAATATATGACCAGAATCAATAGGTGCCAACCTCAGATAAAGTGGTCATTGAAATAAAATAAAAACTAAGGCCTCTGAAGTGTAATTATTGACAATATTGACAACTAATTTAGTCAAGTGCAAATGATCAGATGAATATCAAATGAAAATCTCCAAATAACTGAGCAACCTAACTATAAATCGGATGCAATGAAGTCTTAATGGATAAAAATAATTTAAGACCAGATTAAAATGACCACCCAACCTGGTGACATATGGAAAGCTTCTATAGGCCCAAACTGACTGAGTTTCTTGAGGTGAGCCAAATTTGATCACTTCTGATCAATGTATTATCCAAAATAAAAAAAGAAAAAAATAAATAAATAAAAAATCATTCAACGATACTGTTAAAGATGGCAAACCCTGGCATTGCCAGTGACCATCACACAGATAATGTCCTGAGAAAAGCCTATGGAAATTGATTTCAAATATTAAGAATACAGAGAGATATCACTTTTCATCACAAATACGTAAACATAGTTGGCCTCAGTTTTGGGTCAGTTTGTATAGGATGAGTATGATGATCCTAACAGGATCATGAAATGGAGCATCTAACTACTTCTCTTTTCTTCTAGTTTTCCGTTATTAAAAAGTTGATCCAGGGTAATCACCCCTACCTCTTCTACTTCATCTTTAACCCCACCTTAGTTTCTCCTCTACTCCCTCTTTTTTATATCTTGCATCACTATCACCTCTTCCCACTCTCTCCTTGTCTTGCTCCGTTTCTCTAATTTTCCTCCCAGGTTTTTTTCCTTTCAAGTTCCTTTACATTTGTCAATTCCCTCTTCACATTCCTCCCTCTCCTGCCTTCCCACATCACCTCCTTCTTACCCCTCCTCCCTCCTTCCTCATTTCTGTCGCTGTTGGCAGCCTATTTAAATGCTCCATTGGAGAAGGATTAAGGTTTATGCAAGGTCAGTGTGGGATGTGATAATTATAATCACAGCTTTTTGCCTGGCCAATGACGGCCATTTGTTATACTCAGCTCAGTGCTTTCAGAAGCCCCTGGGGCTAGGGCTGGGGAAGGCTTGGGGGGTTGAGCTGGTGGGAAGTGTTGAAAAGAGGCTGGGTGATTTACTGGGACTCATCCCCCTCCTCTTGCTCCTCTCACAACACACAGCTGCCTTGGGCTCCATGTTTCTCCCCTCGGTCTCCCAGTCCTCCCTTGTCTTCTCCATCTCCTCCTCTTAACCATTACTTTCAGAGACAAAGAAAGGAAGGACACATGGAGCAAGAAAGACCTGGAAAGTACCCCTAGCTTAGAGAAAAAATTCAGAAATCAGAAATTTCTTGTTCACAAGAAAAATCAGCGATGGTTGTTAATTTCAACCATTTTCTCATTCGCTGGTGAACCTAGCCTCCAAGGTGGCCTCCTCTTTGTTGCTGCTGTGCCTATTACAATTAATTTTTAAGACTGAATCAAGTTAATTTGGATTTATAGTCTCCAAGGTCATCAGCAAGGATATTAAACCAACATCAAGCAAGGTACAAGCCAAAACCAACAGCTGTAATTATATAGATATTTACATGACAAGTATGTGGGAAGATATATTTTGTCTGTTGTCACAGTGCAGTGTTGTGGCAAAAAGCAAACAGTGTCTTTTATCATGAACAGGAAACAACTCAACTGTTAGAGTCACAGTCAACTACAGATCACAAAGAGATGTCCTCCAGCCTCCAGGTGTTCAGCATCTTCCTTTCACCTTCCTCTCTTCCATTCACACCTTTTTAAAACTCCTGAGCTCTTAACAGCTCAATTTTACTTAAACTGGTGGTGGAAACACAGAGCTAAGAGTCAGAGAGCATAGGACTGATCCAGTATCAGAGCCAGTAAGGCAACTTCAGAGTAATGATAAATTTGCTCATTATAACATGGATACACAACTAAAGTTTACCAACACTTCAAACACATCATAAAACATGCTCAGCTTGCTGTTGAAGATTAAATATTGCATTTCAACAAAAGCTGCACTATTCTAGTTTAAACTGGAGTGCAGTCCATTGGGAGCTGCCTAGAAGGACTCAAACTTCTGCACACTGGGATTTAATCAGTACAAGCCCAGTCTATAGCCCTGCCCACTGGAAGCTAACCAGTGCACCCATCTTTGCTGCAGTCTGATTGTGTTTGACATGGAGAGGTGTGGGGTCGCTGCTGTATTTCACTTCACCTGCAGAGTGTCATGGTGATCTCCTGACTTGAACCTGTGGGGTTGTAATCATGCTGCCATGTGCACTCTGTGTTTAGTACATGATGCAGAGCTAACCAAGCCTCCATACATCATTCCCCCAGTCAGCTATGTTTGACTGCTCAGGACTACAATGGGGGGAATAGATTGGTGGATTTGTCCACCTCATGCACACTCTTACACATGGGACCAGTCATGCTCATGGCCAGAATGTTTTCTACTTGACTGGTGTTACAACCTGAAGTAAGTGCAGCCAAAATAGAAGAGTGAGCAAAAGGCCAGGGTCAGGGACAGGGATTTGGGTGAATGACTCAATTAAAGCCACAGAACTACAGCTGAGCTGTCAGTCTGTGAGCCCTTCAGGAAGTTTAGAGGTCCAAGGTTCCTACATGGGGAGAAGCTGCAGGCCTATGTTTGTGAAACATCCAGGATTAACAGAGAAAAAGAGACATAAATGAAGATGAAGAAGAAGAAGCAGAAGAGGAAGAAGAAAGATCTGTGTTCATAGCCACACTCTACATAATCATAGTAGTCAAGAGGCAGGTCAGAGGTTGAGTTCTGTCAGTTCCTGCTCTTTGTTGGCTTAAACAAATGGTGTTTCATGTCAACACTGATTTTCAAAAAGGACCTCAACTAAAATTTGCTTTTACTGCGATCATCTTCACACAGATGGTAAGATGTTACAAATGAAGATGAATGTTCACGTTTTTCCAGCTTGTATGTATGTATGTATCTATGACTGAGACAGCTTTCCCATGGCCTTGGACAGAAGTAAAAGGAGAGCTGGATTCAAATGGTCATTCATTCATTCATTTTCCACTGCTTCCCAGCTCACATTCGGCCAGGGCAGGAGACGCCTTGGACAGGTCATAAGTCCATTGCGGAGATGCAAATGTTATGATTAGCTACTTCAACCGTAGAAAAAGTTCATATCATAGGTTTATAGTTTATGAACAATTATTCCAGTGATCTTACACAGCAGTATCTCCCTATTCTCCCTATTTATTTAATCATCTCCTGCCTCAGTCAAAATTAATATGAAGAGCAACATTCAAATTGAATCGGAAAAGTTAGACTGAGAAAGTGGCAGGATATGACTGTTTTCTGGAAGCACTAGGTACCACTAGAATCCTTGAAAATGCTAAAGGAAAAAAAAAAAACAAATGGAATTTACCTGTGAATCCAATATGGTATAAAGCTGGAGGACAGCAGCCTGGAAAGAAACAGGAGCGGCTGTTTTTTGCTGGCAACTCTCTAATTGTCTCAGTCTGTGTTCGAAAGAGCTTCTTGAAGGACAGGGGCCCTGATTAGACATTCACAGCAAGGGCTCGTTCCAATTGGGCTGCCTAAGGAATCTGAAGGCAATGCAATTGTGTAATTTGCACACAAAGTGGTGTGGATTGATCCAAAATAAACCTCTCAACTTTAAATGTGTGTGTGTGTATGTGTGTGTTAGTAAAAGAGAGCACAGGAGAATGGTTGTGGTGGTGTTGGATGGTGGGGGTGGTGGGTTGGGTTGGTAGTGGGGGGGCGTATAATTGCATCATTTAGTGAATTGATTGGCTGAGAGTCGATGGAAGGGAATCAGGAAGCAGCAGATAAACGGTGACAGCAGCGCCTTTTAGACCGGGGACCCATCGACACAAAAACACACACACATACACACACACACACACACACACACACACACACAAAGACAAACGAAAGATAAAGACACACACACTAAAAAACACATCTCAGGACACAAACTTACAGAAGCAGACATGAGAACACACACACACCCCCGGCAGATTAGACATCACAAAGAGAGACCAGGTCCACACATCAGCCAGCAAGTGCTGGAGGGCAGGACAATGGAAGACAGAATTAGGGGTAACAATAGATTTCATTAAGCCAAACTAGACTTAACGAGACAATCGATATGTCATAATTAAAACGAGGAGGCTGAGAGACTAAGACTCTAAATGATGACTTCTGTTATTAAGATGGAGCAGATAGAAAAAGGCTATGTGACAATAGAGATCTGTAACTACCTACCACAGCAGCCCTTTATGCTCACAATGGCTTTTCACCAAGTGAGACAGAGAGGAAAGAAGAGAGGAGATGAGGAAGTAAGGAGAAGAAGAGCAGGAATGTGAGGAGGGGACAATAAAACCAATATCGTCAAGTTTCAGTGAAAAGACAAATATATAACTGGCCTGAGTCCCTAGAATGTCTTTTTGATAATCTCATGATCTCTGTGTTTGTTTGTTTTTCTGGAGCCCAGATCCAGAATTTTTGTGCTGGTTACAACATTTTTATTCTTGCTAACTTTACCCAAAAATTAAATCCCTAAGAGAGACCTTAGCCAGTCTGCAGAGACAACCCATGGGTTATCACCTATGGTCATGACTCATCCTTCATGACCATAGGTGAGGGCAGGAACGTAAATTGACAGGTGGATTGAAAGCTTTGCCTTCTGGGTCCGTTCTCTTTTTGTAACAACAGTGTGTTTGAGCAGATGCAGATAAGGCACAAACCTTACGGAGGCCAACATGGGGCCAAGTACTCGGGGTGGTGCCTTGAAGGAAGGAGGAAAGGAGAGAGTAATGCTGCTGGCCTACAGATGGCGCAGGGTGGGATGCCTGTAAAGGTGAGCCAGGTGCGATGTTCCATCATATATTCCTTATCATATATTTATCGCATAGATGGCCCTTAAAAGTGACCCCCTCACTCAATGCTTCTGCAACACCTCCCACAGAACATCCCTGGGAAACTGGTCACACACCTTCTCCAGATCCAAAAAGCACCTGTGGACTGTGGAGAGATTGTATTTCCATGCTTCCTCAAGGATCCCTGGAAGAATAAAGAGCTGGTTCCACAACCAGGACTGAATCAGTATTGTCCCTCTTCAATCTGGGATTCCACAATTGGCCAGGCCCTCTTTTCCAGTACTTAAGAGTAAAATTTTACTCAGGGGCTGAATAGTGTGGTGCCCTTATAATTGGCACAAACCCTTTGGTCCCCCTTCTTAAAGAGAGCGACTACCACCCCGATCTGCCACTCTTTCGGCACTGTGTCCAACGTCTGAGCAATGTAGAAGAGGTGTGTCAACCAAGACAGCCCCTCAACATGCTTTCAGCATTTCAGGAAGTATCTCATCAAACCCTGGAGCTTTGCCACTTTGGAGAAGTTCCCCAAAATACTCTTTACATCGTCCCATCTAAGCTGTATACAGCTGTATACAGCTTGGATGGTCCAGTTGGATGGTCTCATTTCCCCCTCCTGGAGTGCGGTTTTCCAAAAGTACTTTGGTGCCATTCAAAAGTCTTTCTCCATTGCCTCGTCAATCTTCTCCCACACCTTTGTCTCTGCTACCGCCACAGATGCTGCCCCTTCAGACCCGTAGGTAGTTCACAACTGCCTCTGAGACAACGTGTCCACAAAGGACTCCTTCCTCAGTTGGACAGCTTCCCTGACCACCAGTCAAGATATATTTTAAGAAAAAACTCATCTGCTGCATGAGTATCTATTGGAAACTCAGGATTGTCAGGGTGGAAAATAATGCACCTAGATCAATGCTAAATTAAGATAAGCTGCTTCCCTGTCATGAAAAGAGCTTAAAAACAGTGATGGGAAAATTCTTTAGTAGAGAAATGTAGGGGATACCATAAGGGGCAAGCTCCAATAAAAATATATATTTTTAGAGATCATAAATAAACATGTAGAAGTATATTTGGGCCTTGTTATTTTGTTATATAAATGACGCGCCGTTATCTTACTCATCAAAAAACCAAAGTCTGGAGCTTCAGACTTGATTGTTGTCTAAAGATAACTTGAAAACTCAGCTGGGAGCTTTATTCATAATTAACAGAAAAGCTGAATTTTAATATGCCTCTATAAGACTAATGTTATTGAAAATCAACCCTGCTCTTCATTCATCCCGTTATCCTCCTGTAGGGAGGAATACAATGGACAGAGCAGTGTAGTTAGTACAGGTAAAGTATGACAGTATGTAATAAGATCAGTTTCATCCCTCATTGACTGGAACATGGGGAGCAGCTCTGAGTGGAGCTGCATGAAAAAAGCTTTCTATTGTCACCTCACTGCAGCAGCTTCAGAGACTGAATGAAGCTGCATAATGTGGCCCATTGAAACCCAGTGAACTTGTTAAAGCACTCGTCCAGGTGAGTCTGTCTCTGCCTCCTCTTCTCTCAACTCTTTCTTTTTTGTGTCCAGGCAGATGGCCGCTCTCCCTGAGTTTGATTCTGCCTGAGGTTTCTGCCTCTTAAAGGAAGTTTCTCCTTGCCACTGTTTCTGAGTGCTTGCTCATGGAAAGATTTGTTGGATCTCTTTAATCACTATAAAGATGGTGGTCTAGACCAGTTCTGTATGATTTGGTGCTATATGAAAAAAAATATTTGATTTGTGTGTATACTGTGCTTATATGGATAATTTATTTATATATAATTTATATATAAATTATATATAAAAATAACTAGACTTCTCTAGTCTGTTGATCATCAGACCACAAATTTAAATTTAGCAGGTATACAACCACAGAGAACAGGTACAAACTGTTGTATAAAACTGTACCATTTCAGTTAGACTTGAGCTGCCAGTTAATCTTGAAAGGGCACCTCATGACCCTGTAACCACACTCATCAGTGACATCATAGTGTATCAACACATCCTGAAATTGGTGTGTTGAGTTACTTTCTTTTTATACTGTGATGACAGAACAGAGTGTGATTTTCTGTGTCTTGTCCTTAATAGGAGGATACACCCTGTTTATTAAAGTGAATCTGAAGATAAAAATGATTACAACTGAAAAAAATTTCAGTTTGGATCTACAGGCACCCCTCTCCTATTGTTTGTCTGCAGTCTGTCTCCCCCATCTGGCTTCATGTGTGCATGTCTTAGGCTAGATGTGTCTGACCTGCATTCTGCTCCGCTGCCACCCTTGAGGCCATCTGTTGTAACCTGTTGAATAGTTGTAATTCAATTTCAGCAACATCAGGCTTTGGTCCTCCATTGTACCTGTACCCTACTTTATTTTGCATTTACTATTTTCTTGTTCTGTTTTCCACTGTTCTTGCATGTGCCCAATGCTTATCATCTGCTCCTGGTTCCACTATTGGATCACCTAATCCAGTTCCGTTCAGCTTCAGTTTTCTCTAATAATCTCCTCACACTTGCCTTTAAATGGATAATTTCTGTCCTTACTGCTGTGTCTGTATTTGGAGCACAAATTTGTTCATTTGAAAAGAATGTATTTATGTTCAAAATCTGACAATGTTTTTCTTCTCTCAAAATGTGATTCGGGATAAAAATTGGTTTGTGGCAAGTAGAGAAGACACAACCATCACTTCTGAATTACATTGGATGCCTCATCTACAAAGCTGAGGCGCAAAGGAAAAAGATGAAAAGGACGTAAGAGTCAAAGGGGCATCTCCTGAAGACATGCCGTATCTACATTACTGAAAGTTACATCAACAGTAGTTAAAATGGTTACACAACACAGTGACATCACACAAATCTAGAAGGATTCCAAAGGTATATCTCAGCCACAAAGAAAAAAAAATATGCAAGATTTCTTAAAGAGATATTTAATTTTATTTAGTTATTTTTTGTTGTTTTGTTTGTTTTTTTTTCCGGCTGGTTAATCTCAAATGCCTCCTGTTTTTTTATTTTTTTTATAAAATAGGTTTGTCCAATACATTGAGGATAGTAACAGTGACTCTGTAGAGAAAATTTGATAAATAATGAAAGATTAATAATAAACCCATGAAAATTTTGTCATTTAATGCTTTGCACACATTATTAGGCTCATGCAAAATGGGTTAAGGCAATGAAATAATTACAAAAGAAATTTCATACCATATGAACTTTTATGTGACCACAAGCAATTCACTGAAATTAGCAGTTCCCATGACAACTCGTCTGTTCTGGCATTTGTAGAGTCCAAAATTATTTTAACAAAGCTTTTGAAGTTAGAACATCTCCTTCTTTTGTGGCATTTTATCACAAGATTTTATCTTTGTTTGGTTGTCGGCAAAGTCCTTCAGGTTCAGCTCAAGTCGGCAGACTGCTGAAGTAAGTAATTAAATTCATATAGTTAAATAAAATTTTAAAATGTGCAAGAATAATCTTATTAGTTTTTTAAGGTGACCCCTATTTTAGGTGAATCAGTGTCTTGCAAGGTGCCACAGTATCTTGCAGTGAGTGAAGATATCTTACAGTGTCATACAACAAATTACTTTGTGTGACATTGTGTCATAGTACTGTGAGGTGACTTACTGTCTTTCACTGTGTCACAGTGATTTACAGTGTCTGACAATTAATCGGTGTCTTTCAGTGAATATGTTTGGTCTGTGAATCTGTCTTACAGTGCCTATAAAAAGTATTTACCCCCCTTAGATGTTTTCCCCTTTTGTTGCTTTTAACAAGGAAATCATGGTCAAATAATTCGGCCTTTTTGAAGAATTTGAAAATAAAAGGCCACCAAGACACCTTAGAAGATAAAAGCTTCAGTGGCTCAGATGGGAGAGACTGCACATGCAACTGTTACGGTTTTTCACCAGACAAAGCTGTATTGGAGAGTAGCAAAGAGAAAGCCACTGTTGAAAAAAGGTAAAATCAAATCTCACCTGGGATTTTTGAGACTTCAAGGTCAATTGGAAGAAGATCAGAGAAAAAAATTAAGCCTTTTGGCCTTTAGACTAAACGTTATGTTTGGCAAACACCAAACACTGCACATCATCGCAAATACACTATGTCCTCTGTCAAGCATAGTGGTGGCAAGGCCAAGCTCTGGGGACGCTTCTCAACAGCAGACCCTGGAAGGCTTGTAAAGGGGGAACATGAATGCAGAAAAATGTCCCCAAATCCTGGTGGATAATCTGATTCAATTTGCAAGAGAACTACGGTTTGGGAGAAGATTTATTTCCCAGCAAGACAAAGACCCCAAGCATACAGCAAAGGCTACACAGAAATGGTTCAAAGAAAATAAGGTGATTCTCCTGAAGTGGCCAAGTCAAAGCCCAGAACTCAATCCAATTGAGAATTTTTGGTTGGACTTCAAAAGACCTGTTCATACCTCATCCCCATGCAACCAAAAGGGTGAGGACTTCATTAAATGAATTCCCCGTTGCACACAGCAGTGCATTCATATTGAACTCAACGGTTAACTTGTGCCTTCACTGTTTATGTTGTGAAAGTAACGCATGCCAGTTCAGATGGTGGTGTCAGATATAGTGAAAGGTAACACAGCCCCATAGTGACACCCCCATATTTTTTTTTTTTATACTGGGGGGAAAAAAGTTAATATATGGGAAGCTTTTATTGGTTTAATTCAAAGAGCACCAGCTTACTAATACAACCCCAGCATCTAGTATTATGGAGGCCACTATTAGAGGAATCACAATCAGAATCAGGGCAGCACAGTGGCATAGTGTTAGCACTGTTGCCCCACAAAAACCTGGTGGGTTGCTGATCCAGTTCCCCAGCCTGAAGCTTTTCTGTGCAGAGTTTGCATGTCCTCCCCGTGCTTGTGTGTTTCCTCTGTGTACTCCGTCCAAAGATATGCATGTTTAGGTTAACTGCTCACTCTAAAGTCACCGTAGGTCTGAGTTTGGCTTTGATTGTTCTTCTTTGTCTGGTTCTGTATGTTGGCCCTGCAACGGACTGGCGGCCTGTCCAGGGTGTCCAGGGTTGCCTAATGTGAGCTGGGATTGGCTCCAGCATCCCCTGCGAACCAGAAACAGATAAGCAGTAGAAGATGAATACATTAATGAATTAACTCTTTGGGGAAATTTAAAAGTTTAATCTCTGAAAATTGTTTTTAATTTCATCAGACTGACCTGACTGAGTGAAGATTCCATGACTGTGTTCCTGACATGTCCCACCAGGAAGAGACCCTGTAGAAGATCCAGTACAAATAAGAAAATGGTCCTATGACCTCTTGATATTATTAACATCATCATCGATTCTGGCTAATGTGTTCATTGATATCACCTCCAATATTAATTCTATCCTTTTTTTAACATCTGGATAGGATGTACTTTTCCAGACTCTGAGAATCATTCGGGCAGCTGTAATAACCCCTAATTTTATCACTACACTAGGTCATATTTTGATATACTGGGCATTTCGGTTTCGCCCCCCAGTAGGCACAACCTTGGTGAAACAAGTATTGTTAACCCCATCCATTTCCCTATGTATTCAATTACTTTTTTCCAGAATGGGTTAATGAATTTATACTCCCAAATAGCATGTAAGAATGTTCCTGTCTCTTCCTGACATTTCCAGCATAAGTTAGTAACCAATAAGCCCATTCTGTAAAGTTTAGATGGGGTGAAATAAAACTGTGGTGTTATACAGAGGTAGCATCATGGAAACATAATTGAATTGTGGGAAACCACCATTTTAATCACATTAATTTTCCCATATAAAGTAAGTTTAAATGTTTCCTATTAGTCCAAATTCAGTTTTGTCTTTTGAAGGACTGCTCAAAATCTTAAAATCCACACAAAGAACGCTTACAGGTCTGAATTTAGATGATTCTGATGTATCTCTGTCCTTCGGGATTTGAAAAATTAATGTATCATTAAAGGAGTCAGGCAGAGTACCTGTTTCAAATGCTTCCCTATACATATCATGTATAATTTTCTTCGTACTTCACAACTGTGTGCCACTTTGTGTTGGTCTTTCACATAAAATTCCAATAAAATATGTTTGTGGTCGCAACCTGACAAAATGTGGACAAGTTCAAAGGATATGAATACTTTAGCAAGGCGCTGTATTTGATATCAGGAAAAATCAATCCTTGAAAGTGACTTGTGGCAGGTGTATTCTCTCTCATGTGGGTTCACTAATCTCCATATATCTACTCGATTAAGATCCTCCACCAACATCTTAATTGCAGCTCTGTCTTTTGGTGAAGATTTACCACTGGGTCTGCTCCTGTCAATCTTCCATCCATTACCTGATTGAAGTCACCGGCTATTATCACCTGACCCTCTATATGTCCTACCACTCTATTAATATCATGGAAAAAAATCAGACTCCTCCTTCTTTAGTTAATATATATTGTATAGTATTGTCCTAATTGATCAAGGCTTCAACATAGATAAGTTGTCCTTCCATGTCATTGCATTGTTTCAGCATGACAAAGCTCAGGTTTTTATTAATGAGAATCATCACCCCATTCCTTTTGGTTGAGGAGGAGCTATGATAAACCTTCCTTACCCAACCTCTTTTAAATTTCCCTGCCTCCTCATCCCCCAGTATATGCGACTCTTGAATAATCGCTATATCTGTATTCTTGAACTTCAGATGTCAGAACCTTCTTCCTTTTATTGTGGCTCCCACATTCATTTATGTTCCATGATATGATATTAATATACCTGTCAGCAGTAATTCTCAGGTTTATAATAGTACTGTGGCCATGATTGCAATTTATTTGCCATGGTTGTAATTTTCACAAAACAAATCTTTAAACTGTTCAGAGCATTATTAGGCCAACTCACATATTTTGTCTTAACACAAAAAATGAAACATAAACGACTGAATATGGACTGAACTAAATAAATTTGGCTTGGTCCATGAGGCGTGTTAGTGGTTTTCCAGGCAACCCAACCATTTGGCCCTGACAAATCCATCAAAATAAAAGTTACCTTATTCCATAGATTCACACACATACACACACACACTTTGTCATGTCTCATGGTCCTCTACTTTGGATCTTGCATAAACTTCTCTGCCTCGTTGCTGTCTCTAAATGTTTTATTTTGTCCCTTCCATGTAAAGATGAGTGTTGCAGGGTATACCAGCCTGTGTTTCAAATTAAGCTAGTGGTTAGCGTTGTCACCCCACAATAAGAAGGTCAGTGGTCAGTGGCCAATATTGTCTTAAAACCCATGTGATCAAGGTAGATGGCCATCCACCCCAAGTGTGGGTTTGCCTGAGGTTTCTATCTCTGTCACTGTTGTCAAGTGTTGTCTTGAATGAAATTGTTGGTTATCTGTGTATGATGGATTAAGAAAGTTTAGACCCACTCCATTTTGATAAGTGCACTGAACAACTACAGGAGCCCATCTTCCCAGCCTGTAGGGAAAAAGCAACTGGCAGAGGAACTAAACAGCTTCTACTGTCGGTTTTCATACCCATCACCCAACCCATTCACAACATCCAACAGCTGTGCCTGAGCCCCCTGCCCCTCCCTCCCCACTCCACTCAGCCTGCACTAAGGATCTGTGAAGAGGATGTGTGCGGCTCTTTCAGAGGCAGAAAATCAGGATGGCTCCAGCACCTGATGGTGTGTCCTCTTCCTGCCTGAGAACCTGTCCTGACTAGCTGGCCCTGATCTTCACACAGATCTTCAACAGATCTCTGGAGCTGTGTGAGGTTCCCTCCTGCCCCAAATGCAAATTGATGTTTCATGGATCATGCCGGTCCCCAAGAAACCTACAATCACAGTGTTTCTTTGTTGCATCTCCTCCAACATCCGCACCATCCACACTGGCGCTGGATTATCTCGGTCATGTGGAGAAGAGGCAGAGCAGCAATGCAATGGTTTTGAAAGAAGCTGTGTGGATTGCGAGAACTCCAGAAACATCAACTAGTTCAAAATGTTATTGTTGTTCATTTTAGAAGAAAAAAACATCTTGGCATTCAGCATGGCAGCAAAGGGACTGGCTACCTGGACACTATACTGCATCTACAGTGTTCCTGAGTGCTTTTGAGCACACCAGAGTTGTCACACAGCTCCACATAGAAGAAATAAGTTGACCTGACAGTACTTTGGTTAGACCTAGTGAATGCATAAAGGTCAAATCAAATCAAATCAAATCAGATTTATTTGTATAGCGCTAAATCATAACTAAGTTACATCAAGGCACTTTACATATAGCGCAGGTCTGGACCAAACTTTTTCTAAAATTATTTAAAGAGACCCAACAGATGCCCCAATGAGCAAGCACTTGGCGACAGTGGCAAGGAAAAACTTCCTTTAAGAGGCAGAAATCTCGGGCAGAACAAGGCTCAGGGGGGCGGCAATCTGCCACGACTGGTTGCGTTTGGAGTGGGAGAGAGAGAGAGAGAGAGAGGGGCACAGGGGGTGTAGTATAGGGTGAGAATGAGAGCAGCAAAGGGGGATATTCACACAGGTGTAGGCAGGAACATGATGCTGCATGAAGTTCATGGAGATGATGTAGCATGGAATTCAGGAGGATAAGGGAGCAGCAGCTCTTGCAGGAACATAGGATGGCAATGAGTCACCACGTGCAGGATGAGGACAGGGAGAGAGGAGAAGATCTGGAAGAGACAGAGACTTCAGGAAAACATGGTTAGTAAATGCAATGCATATGCTTAGAATTGGGAGAAACAGGAATTTTTAAGACAATCCCCCCGGACTGATACTGGAGGTTGGTTCCATAGAAGAGGAGCCTGATAACTGAAAGATCTGCCTCCAGATTTACTCTTGGAGACTTTCGTAACCACAAGTAAACTTCCATCTAGAGAGCGGAGTGGCCTACTGGGACAGTAAGGAACTATGAGCTCTCATTCAGAGCTTTATTTGTTAACAGAATAATTTAAAATTCTATTCAGAATTTTAGTGGCAGCTAATGAAGAGAAGCTAAAGCAGGAGAGATGTCATCTTTTTTCCTAGTTCCTGTTAATACTTTTTGACCAGCACAGCTCTAAACATCATATGGAAACACCAGCAAGCTAAGGCTCCCCTTGAAGTGTATTGACAAGTGGTTCAGGGTATTGCACGTAAGAGAATTTCTATAATACCATTTTCAACAGACACTAAAGATTCTGGGGTTCTTGCGGCAGTGAAGACTAACAGGAAATGGAGGGTTAGGCAGGCATTGGATCAGGCTGAGTCTCTGTTTTGCTAAAGATGCCTGCTTTGAACTCACTCACTCTCTGGCCATTTTCTCCTCTCTATGTTTAGATGCTACACCTCTGCAGGTCTCTGTAGGTCCTTCCACACACAAGGTCACAGTGTGTTTTTAATTGTGGTGCCCCTCAACTGGCCCCCCCTCACACTCACCACCTAAGCCCAAATGATGAACGACTGTACCTTGTGAAAAGGGCCCTCTCCAATAAACAAGCTTATCTCTGCTCTCTCTCCCACTGCTGCCTGTGAATAATGAGCTCTGGGTATCACTGTTAATCACTATAATTGTTAATGTTAAGAGGGGGCTGCTTGCTAGTTGCCCACGCCTTTATTGATTTCATTTTTTTACATTAAAAGCCAGTGTGCCTTTGTCAGAGTCGTGGGTCACACCCCCATCCCCTCCACCACCCAAATGCCTCAGCGGAGCTAATTAGTTATTTAGTGGCCTGTGTGTGATGGTGTGTATGTGGCACCACAGAGCAGAGCTAAAGTCTCTTATCAGCCCCCTGATAATGGGAATTGGTTGTCCCAAGGTAGCTGTGAGAGGCTATGGCTGATAGCAGTGTGGCTATTATAGAGAAGACAGGCACTTGCACACACGCAGCTGAAACATTCACATGTGAACATATCTAAATACATAACAGATAATAATTAGAAGCAGGAATCCACATTAAAACACTTTAACACTGTTTGCAAAAAGGTTCTATTTGTTATGACTGACAAGGTCCCAAACTACCTTTATAGTATAGTATAAAAATATTGAGCACTTCAGCTCTGTACACCACCAAAATGGATTTGAGATTAAACAATCAAGATATGCTTCAAGTGCAGATTTTCAGCTTTAATTAAAGGGTATTTACATCCAAATTGGGTGAATGGTGTGGTAAGTGCGCTACTTTTTAAGGGACCAAGATTAATTGGACAATTGTTCTGTTCAGCTGTTCCGTGGTGAGGCCCATGACATTCCCTAATTTCATTTACAAGTAGCAGATAAAAGGCTTAGAATTAATTTCATTTGCATTTGGAATTTGGTGAGGTGAACTTTCAGTTTGAAACCCAAAAAGCTGTCACCATCATTGAAGCAAGCTTCAATTAGGCTTAAAAATGAAAATAAACACATCAAAGAAATTGCAAAAAATATTAGGTGTGGGGAAATCAACTGATTGGTACATTTTTAAATTGAAAGAAGGAACTGGTGAGCTTTGTAACACCAAAAAAATCTGAAGACTGCAGAAAACAAATGTGAGCTTCATAATCAGGAAGGCCAGATTAGAGGTTTCCAAAAAACATCTAAAAGAGCATCTGCAGCTCTGGAACACCATCCTATGTACAGATGAGACAGAGATCAATTTGTATCAGAATGATGGGAAGAGTATCAAGAAGGGAAGGAACGGCTCAAGAGCCAAAGCAAAAGACCATATCAGAGAAGCATGGTAGTGGTTATGTAAAGGCATGGGCAGGGATAGCTCGAAATGGAACTGGCTAACTTATATTAACTGATGATGTGACTTTTGTCAGCAGGGTGAATCTGAAGTGTTTGGACAATATTATCTGCTCAAAGTCAGCCAAATGATTCAGAACTCATTGGACAGTGCCTCATGGTGCAAACTGACAATGACCGGAAGCATACTGCAGATGCAACCAAATAATTTTTTAAAGCAAAGAGGTAGAATTTACGTCAGGGGTGGAGTCAATTGCCTGACCTGAATCCAACTGAGCATGTATTTCTCTTGTTGAAAACAATAGTGAAGGCAAAGTGTTGGGTGATGTTTATGGGCATGTCAGGCTGCCATTGATTGCAAAGGATTTGCAACCAAAGATTAAAAATTACAATTCAATTTATGATGATAATAGTTTGTCCAATTGTTTTTGGTCCTTTAAAAAGGTGGAACCACTTATAAATTTAGTTGTAACTCCTACAATGTTCCCCTAATTTGGATGCAAATACCTTCAAATTAAAGCTGAAAATCTCTTCAAGCACATGTTGAGTGTTCATCCATCCATCTATTTACTTCTACAACATGTGCTTCAACTAGAAGCTGCAAAAGTCTGGTAGCTCTCAATTTTTACTAAATTCAACTTTATTTATTGTTGTATTTTTATTATTTTCTGTCAATTGCTGATGGATATTTCTGTGCGGACAAGAGTTTACTAAAGAGAAGAGCTTCTTTCATTGAAACTGTGCAAATCTGGAGGATACCACCCGATTCCAGCTGAGACAAAGAGGTTTTCGTGGTTGCCATGATGGTGCAAAGGTGAAGATGTAAGCCCTTTCTGCCATCGATCGTGATTGGAAATGTCAACTCTCTGTCTAACAAACGTGATGAGATGGAGATATTGGTGACGACTCAGAAAGTGTACCATGAGTGCAGCCTCATGTTACTGAAACCTGATTGAATCAAAACATCACAACATCATGCAAGAGAATTCAGTCATATCATAACAATACTTGTGTACATTCCACCCAAGGCAACTGCTGAAGTTCCATGTGAAGTTCTCCATGAAACTCTTGCCAGGATACAGACTATAATGACTATGTTTTGTTTTTTATATTTTGAATGGATAATGTTTTATATATATATATATAAAGATATCTATCTATCTATCTATCTATATATATATATAGATATAGATATATATATGTTTTTATTATTTTTATTTTTATTTTGATGAGCTCCTGACTAGGTGAATTTCCCCTTGGGGATCAATTAAGTTATATCTATCTATCTATCATCTTCATCCGCTAATCTGAGGATGGACGTGCCTAGAACACCCCTCAAGGGAGGTGCCCTGGAGGCATCCTTACCAGATGCCCGAACCACCTCAACTGGCTCCTATAAAGGAGCAGCGGCTCTACTCTGAGCCCCTCACCCTCTCTCAATTCAGTCACCCTTCTGAGGAAGCTCATTTCGGTTGCTTGTACCCGCGATCTTGTTCTTTCTGTCATGATCCAGTTCTCATCACCATTGGTGAGGGTAGGAACAAGAGCTGACCTGAAGATCGAGAGTTTTGCTTATATCTTGATTGTTTCATTTCATATTCTTTTTGGCGGTCCAGCTCTTTTTTGGCCTACATTTGTTTGATAAATGAGGGTCAATAGATTACACATTTAGATTTTTAATCTTTAGGCTCTCTGTTTATGTTTTTTGTTTCCATTATCTGCAATTTATGATTCTTGGATTATCACAAAGAATCAAGCCATTAGATTCTCTGTTGCCCAGGAAAAGTCTTGTCCTTGTCATGCTTTAGCACTTTGATGCACTCCAACTTTAAATTGCAGCCTCTGAAAGATGTGGGGCCTGAACTGGACACAGCTGTATGGATCTGGCCCATTCATTTCTCATAAACACACTGAGCCCTGCCCTCACAATGTGGTGCGTGTGTCTGTTAATTAAAACTGTCTGTCTCTATGAGAGAGAGCCAGCGAGAGAGAGGGAGAGAGAGTGAGCTGAAATACTCCCTTCATGATGTTGTTTGTCATGTAACCCTTAACCTTTCTAGTGAAAGAGATCATGCATTAAAGACATACCGTAATTTCCGGATTATAAGACGCTACTTTTTTCCACACGCTTTGAACCCTACGGCTTAAACAACTATACGGCAAATTTATGGATTTTTATGGCTAACGAGCTTCATGCCGCCTATACATTTAGCGTCATGTCAGACCAGTGAAATTACCAAGCAGGTCACAGTGGACCAATGAAATTGTTCGAATGAAATTAAAAGCACCCACACTAAATTCTTCAGAATTATTTTCTGCTTCATGCACACACCCTTATTGTGGAAAACACACGAAGCAATGCATATGATACAGCTTTCAAGTTAAAGTTGATCTATCTGGCGAAAAGGCGAAATCTTTCTGTGTAACATAATTCCTACCACGTGCCATTTCCTCCCATATTTCCGACACCTGCGGCTTATACAGAAGTAAATATGTGCAAAACTGTTTTTCTCTTCAGCGGGTGTGGCTTATATTCAGGTGCACTCTATAGTCCGGATATCGCGGTAACCATGATGAGACAGTGAACAGTGTGTGTGTACTTTGTTAAGTAGCACTAATCAGATGTTGCTCATTACATCCTCTCAGTGCATCACTACATTTTAGATATTAGTATAGATTAATGTGCATCTGCCTGTATTGCCCCATCTCTCATCTTACAGTTTTGGTGCATCACTGAACTAGTTTACACAAACACACACAATGATCACGACTGATGATCACAGTGAATGACTATATGTTTTTACATGTATTGTAGTGGGAGAACCTTCATATCTGAACGACTTGGAGTGGTGTTCAAAATTTGAGAGGTCCAAAATTGTAGGACAGGGGTTTTTTATGATCAATATATGATCAAATTTGACTTTTTTCTCAGCATTTTTGTGTTACATCAATGCAAGCAAAAATATGAATAATAAAACATTTTTTATTTCAATTATTTTCTTTGGGAAATGGTAAATTATCTGAAAAGTGCAAGGGTACCAATCCGAATCAAAATCAGAAATACTATATTATATTAAGTGGGTTAGAAGGTTGCTAATCTCGAGAACAGAAAAAGAAATATTACTAGAATATGTACGCACTTAAGTTATAGATAGAATATAAGAATAAGATTACAAAGTAAGAGATGATTAAAGTAAATGGGTTAGGGTTAGTTAAGGTTAGATTGGTTAGATTAAGTGGAAATATCAAAATAAGAACAATAGTAGTACAGTATATACTAGTAAGTATCAGGTAAATGCAGCAGTCAGTCAGTCAGCCTTTATTTATATAGCACATTTTTGGTCAAAGTGCTTCACTGAATAGAAGATAAACACAATACAATATTGATCATCAGTTATCATTAAGATAGTGGTAAAATATGCTATTACAAGATATCCTAATAAATAAAGAAAAAACAATAATAAAATCAAGATAAGATGAATACTATAAAATAATAACAGGATCTGATTGGGATAAAAACATGTTCAACATCAGAGGAAAGCCAAGGAGAAAAGATTGGTCTTCAACAGTGATTTCAAGTGCACAACAATATGGCAGATTTTATATGAGGAGATATACCATAATTCCAGTGTAACCCCTGCAACACTATATCTCCTGCTTTTAAGCCTTGATTTTGGGACATCGAGCAGCAGCAGGTTGGCAGACCTCAGTGCTCAAGCTGGATGGGATGCAGAAAATTGCATGAATGAATGGCAGTGTTGGTGATCAGAGGTTGGAGTTCTAAAGTCTGATGGCCACTGGCAGGAATAATTTCCTTTGATGCTCAGTGGTGCATCTTCGTGAAATGATCCTCCTCTTTGACACTGTTGCCAGAATGTCCCGCTCCACTGCTGCATCACTGGCCTTGTGGATGAGGTTGTTGGGTCACTTGGCATCTGCTAACCTCAACCTGCTGCCAAAGCACACAACAGCAAACAGGAAGCACCTTACTCTACAGACTCATAGAATGTCCTCACTATCATCTGATCTGATTTATTATCTGATCTACCAGGAGATGCTTCAGCCACCTCAGAAAATAGAAGCAGTCGTTTGCTTTCTTGTTGATGGCTTCATGGTTCTTGGTCTAGTCCAGTTTATTGTCTATGTTGACTCCTAAGTACTTTAACTCCTTGAAAATGTCCATATAGGAAACCTGGATGAAGGTAGGAGTAAATTGGGACAAGACAATAAATTAATAGTTGGGTGGCTTGTTCACACAATAATTACAATAAGTCAAGATAAAGAAAACATCACAAATTATATGCTGATCACAAAGCAGTGATCAGCATATAATTACAGGCTCTCTCCTTAGATGGCCTGAGAAACTATTTTGTATGAGAGAGAAGTTTTGGAAGAGGAAAAGTTTTCAGGATATGGGGATCCCATTTTTTTCTATCCAGATTCTCACATTTATTTCAAAGAAGAGCATGTGATTGACCATCAGCCAGGTCCAAAACAAGACCTTTCAGCAACGAGCCACAGTACCAGCCTCAGGCCCAACCGCCTAGATCTCATTTAATCACCAAAAATGGTGAAAAATACTTTTTTTAATACATGTTATGCGAAAAAAGTAAATGTTATTATCCATAGATGCTGTCTATATGGTTCGCAAGTGGGGTAAAGAACATATATGGATTTTGACATATATTGTTATGGCTGTATTGATTTAGAAAACCAATAATGCAGTGGGTCCAACACAACCTCAAACACTGTCTGACTAACTAAAACATAAGTATCACACAAGGTTTCATTAAATTAATTTTTGTCAAAAATTTGCATTCAAGACCAGTTTTCATGTTTTACCCTTGTGTTGTGTTCGGTCATATCTGGGAAATTTTGAAATTTCTTAAAACTGTTGTTAATTTTCATCAAATTGGCCTAAGATTCAATGACCTTGTCTGCAGAGGATTTCAATACGCAAAACAAATTGTATTAAATTGCATCCGTGTTTTATTCAACTTTTGTATGTACTTTTCTTTCCGGTCAAAAATTACCAGTAATTAGAAATTAATGGGGAAGAATACAATTAGCGTAAAACTCTGAACTCAAATACATCTGCCAAATGTGTTCATCTGACAAATGAGGATGTACCTCATTTGTCAGATGAACACACACACACAAACTCACATCTAGGTCCCTTTGCAGGAACTACAGGAACCTTTGCCCAGTAAAGTCTCTCTCCCATGGGAACAACACCTGTTGGCAGTTTGTGCAGATAGTTGCAAAATTGACTGAACAAGATTTAACTTTTCTTGTAGCTTTGGTGTATAATGCTTTTGAGGCCTTCCTCTGAGTTCATTGTGGAGCAACACCATGGAAGCTTGATATCAATTAAGTCAGGCTCTTGTCCACATCTTGGTCACTGGGAGCTGATCCCTCAACCATGAACTTCACTGCAGCAGCGGATGACAGGGGTTGTGTTGGCAACCCAGTAATACTGACATAATTAATTCCAATATATTGCTCTATATCAGATAATCTATTTTCCAGTAGTGCAATCTTTGCATCCTTCTCCTCATTTAGCTTCTTCAGTTTCTTAATCTCTTTTATGAGAGATTAAAGTGCCTTTCTTGCTTGTCATTGCTTCCATTTGCTGTCTCATGAACTCCACACAATTACTTAACTACTCATTTGATCTCTTTAATTCTTCCATATCGCTTTTTTTAGCCATTTTGAAGGTAGCTGCTGGGCCTCTGCTGAAACCTAAAGCCAGCCAGGTAGCACCTACTTGATACAGGACTCAATCCAGATTTTTAGATTTCACTTTAGTATGTTAAAGGTTGCAGTTATATGGCTGATGAAATTTTGATCAAGAAATTATAACGATTGACAGGATTTTAAACAGGTTCCCCTAGAAGGTTGCACCCTACCTGCTGCCTGTCTTCATAGTGTGGGTAAACAAGGTCCTCACAAAAAGAGAAATCTTCTTCTGTCACCTGGGAGGAGCTGGGGGAGTTGTTCTGGGCAACACCTGGGGATCACCCATAAAGAGCTAGTGGAAGTGTCCTTCTCTGCTTAGACTGCAGCCCCCACGAAAGCCAGCTGACAACTGATTTTGCTGTCAGTTTTTATTGTCTTTTAGGTTTCTGTTATCTGTTGTCTTTTGGGGTTTCTTTTATGTTACTTTTATTATTTTGATTTTGATTATCATGGTCTTTTTGGGCTGTTCTATGGCCCTGGGGGTTTCTCTTGTCTTTTTTGGGTTAATTTCTTGTGTTATGTACGATGCCACAAGAATGTCACATCTCATCCAGTTTGTAATCCACAAGCTTGGCATTATTAAGTCGGGAATAGATGGCCAAGTGGTGAAGCTAAATGGTATTTTTGATTTTGAGACCCCAGTTTGATTCCCAGTTGAAAGTACTCTTGTCTTTCCAATCTTGTGTTTCCTGTTTCTGTGATTGTATTTTAGTGGTTAATTGGGACCAGGATTTGGTATGTGTTGAAGAGGTCCAATCCCATCCAATTCAGCCAATGTATGGTCAATCCAGGTCCAGCCTTCTGCAGACCAGTCTGTTGGCTTCTGTGAGGAGTGATTTTAATTAAAGATAAGTTGCTCAGTGTGTTGTTGGACTGAGCCTGTTAATCTGAATCCAATAGGGTGGTTGTAGCAGCTAGGAGGCCCTTGTAAAGCACAGCCTCTATTGAAACCTACTGCATTTCATTTGGCTCAGAATCAATGTAGATTGACACCACTTAACATGCAAATGGTGCTCAGGTCAACCAGCGGGCTTCCAGCCTGTTCCCTTTGCAGCAGCCCAGCAACTACAACTTCACTCTGGCTCTTCCTCATAATGCTCACCACTGTGTTTATTACTTTTCCTTTTCCCTGAAACCTTCCTTTTCTCTCTTGTGGCTCTGTCCCCCTCTCTCTCTCTCTCCTCCTCCCTCTTCCCTCCCCTTCTCCCTGCTTCTTTTCCATCACATTCCTGCCTGCCGTAGTAAAAATCATATTCAGGATATTCGTCCATTTAAAGATATGAGGAAATAAAAGACTATTGATTGTTGATAAACTGCCACTGATAGCAAGAGAATAGGAGTAAAGTCAGTATAACCCCTTGCTGATGCTCGGGTGTGTGTGTGTTGGCTGGAGGCGCTATATGGGAGATGCCATGGATCAATAAAGTGTATTTGTTTGTGTCGGCCCTTAGCTATCCTTCCAATTACAAATTTCCAGCCGTGTGGCCGAGCACAGCTCTTTGTTAAAGCCTTAATGGATCAGCTCAGGGAAGTGTCTGCGCACACACACACACACACACAAACACAAATAGATGCAGCTTTACAAGGTAAGCATTCTTAAATTGATTTGTTAAACAGTGTTTTGAGCCCCGGTGCTCTCTGCAGCTGTGTAATTACTCTGAGAGCAGACACTGTATCTTTGTGTGTATGTGTGTGTGTCTGTGGATAATATCATGAAACCCTGTGTGTTTGTGTTGCTCACAGTTTCCACATGAAGGAAGCTCCTTGTGTCTGATTACTGAAGAAGAGAGTGTTTCATTAGGAATTTAGTTCCCTGCAGCAGACACAGCACAGCCAGAGACTGCTCTTCTTTCTCCACCCAGCTTCTCTTTGTCCATCCTACTCCTCCTTCACTCCTTTCGTATCAAATGTATAGAAATATGGAAGTTATTTCACCACTGAACCAGATCAAGCAGATGAAATCTTCAGGTCAACAGACACGGGACAGAGTTAATGTGAGGTTGTGCACAGTCACGGCCAAGATTCATCATCAGGCTAGGGTCAAAGTGCTCAAACTGCAAGACACACTTCATGAATTTGTGTTGATTTTCTCTAATTTGGGTTGTCTTTCATTGCAAAAACATGTTTATTTCACTCTTTTAACTAAACGATTTCATATTTGTTTGTTCTGAGGGTGGTTCATTCACAGCTACATATTGTCATGTCCAAGAAATCTTGTTGTGCTGTAGTTTTTGGTCTTGTTTTCCCATGACTTCCTGTTTTATTTTGGAGCCCTACTCTCCTCTCTTTTCAGGTAACCTGCCCTTTCCCCTTGTGTGTTTCCCTTGGGTCTGATAGTCTGCCCCGCCCTGATTATCTCACCTGTTTGCCATTACCTTGCGTGTCTATATGTAGTCCATACTTCCCTTTGTCCTGTGGCAGTTAGTCTTGTCTCCATGTCAGAGAGGTTTCATGTCCAGCCAGGTTTTGTATTTCTTTTGTACTTTGTATAGTCCATGCCAAAGGTCTCCAACTCCAGTCCTGAAGATCGACTGTCCTGCATGTTTTAGATGGTTCCTTCTCCAACACACCTGATTCAAATGAGTGGTTCCTGTTCAGATTTCAGCAAAGCTTGATGACGAGCTGATCATTTGAATCAGGTGTATTGGAGCAGGAAACATTTAAAACACGCAGGACAGTTGCTCTTCAGGACCAGAGCTGGAGACCTCTGGCCCGTGCCTAGTTTTGTCTTGCTATTTTGATACTTTGTCTTGCTTTTGTTTTTCCGAGCATAGTAGTTATTCCTCAAAATGGTGATTATCTGTTATTTGTGTCGTGTGAGTGATTTTCTGTTTGTACTTTTCATTGAAGGATTGTTTTTTTTTTTTTTTTGAAACTTTTTTTCTTGAGTCATGCATTTGGGATTGGTCCAAGTTCAGTCATGAAATATATAAATTTCTTCCTGTGTTTGTTTGTGCATGAAGACAAACGTGAAGCAGAGGTTTCTGCTTTCACAACTGATTTTGAAGAGCCATTCGGTGTCAAGGTCAGATATGCTGTGAGAGGTAAACTGAGCAACAAGTCAGACTGAGGCTTTGTGCAGCACCAAAATGTTTCTGGGTAAATAGTAATCAGAAAAGAATACACAGAGACAGTCAACAAACCAAAAGAGTGTTGTTACCAATGTCCTGTTCAAAGGCACTTCAGCAGGCAGTGGTGGGGCCAAAGCTGACTCTTGCCTTCCCCTCCTTACCCCACAGACACATGCCCTCAATGATTATTAAATCAGCCTAATTACATCTGATTCTTATGGACACATTCACCTCCAGACTCACAACTACACACTGACGAGAGGCCACCACAACGCCTACACTGCACAGGCAGTGTGTGTTTGTGTGTGTATAGGATGGCTCTCTGCCTGTTTCATGTTTTCGCTGTGGTCCCCATGCTTGTGTCAGTCCTGAGTGTGTGTGTGTGTTTACGTTGTGGAAAGATAGCAGTATAAAGGATGAAATTGAAGAGATTAGCATGGTCTGCTCTGGTTTTGATTAGTTCTGACTAGAAATCTACCCAAGCCACAAGGGGCCCTCTGTGGCTCCTGCTCTCCCTCCTTCAACCTCTGCAAGTGTATTTGAATGTGTGTGTGTGTGTGTGTGTGTGTGTGTGGGGGGGGGGGGGTTACTCTGTCTCGTTCTCCTCTCGTGGTGTTTCGCGCCATGCCAGAAATTGAATTGATATTTTGTAAACCTGATTTGTGGATAACGCGATGTGACAGCGACAAATGCCTGGCTGAAAGCGTCTTTCACAGTCGCTCAAATGAAAGTTATTACAGGGTAAATGCGCATTTCTTTGTCTGAGCGGCGCAGCACCCCCCCCCTTCCCGGCTGCTGTATGAGTTTATATGGGCTGAATATGGATCCATTTCCTGGGTAATTGAATTGATACTGTCATGCACGGGGGCAGTGCCACATTGCTCTGCAGGGCGGATGGACTGTCTGATTGAATTGGATCGTGGGTGGGTGGAGTGTCATGTGCGTGAGCATGAGTGTGTAAGGGTTTGTCAGTGAGCAGTCATAAGATAGGCACACCTCAGTGTCCTGCTTATTACTGTCGTACAGCCAATTGTCTCTCCAATAATCTGCTTGACAGACACACACACACACACACACACACACACACACACACTCCATGCACACACTGATGTGAGTGGACACGGGTCAGCCAGCACAGAAGCCATTTCCAATTCCCGGGCAGGCGAGTGCACCACAGATCTGCTACATATTAATTTTGGCCTGGCTGATATTTGCTCCCATTCAGTTAGAGCCGATTGATGAGAGAGCAGAGAGGATCAGACGGCTGCTCATTCCCTCTCCTCACCTCTGATTAGAAACACTGCCACTGTCACTGCGCTATTAGGAAGGGGGAGGGGGGACACACAAGGGAAATGGAAGGGTTAAATGAGATAAGAGAGCAATAGTCACAGAGGAAGGGAGAAGAGAAAGAGGAAGGAATTGTGGAGACAGGAGGTGAGATGGGTATGTGGAGGGAGAGAGGTAGGGATGGGGGAAAGAAGGATGGGTGGAGAGGAGGATGAGGAGTGGCAATGGTGGGGCTTTGGTGGTTGAAGCAGAAAAGCAATAGTCAATAAAAAAGGGATGATGGGAAAGCTAAGAGGGTGATGGACAGAGCAGGAAGTATAGAAGAGACAAATGACAGAAACAGAGTGATTGAGAAGGAGCGATCGAGGCATGCAAGAATGAGGTACATGGAGGAGGGGAGAAGACAGGTGAAAAAAGTAGATAGAAATTGAAGTAAAGACAAGAGCTAATTGCACAGAGTTACAAAGGTAAAAGTAAAGGGGGGTTGAAAAGGGGGAAATGGAGACAGTAGAGAAAGGGAAAAGAAATCTTGAAACAGAGAAGAACAGAAAGACTGATGCAGAGGAGATATGGAATCTGAGAGAGGAAGATAATGGTAAAGAAAAATTGATAAATGAGACAGGAAGAGCATGAATAAGGGGTGAAAACAGAATAGAAGTTAGCAAAGGGCAAGTAATGGAGGGAAGAATAGATGGGAAAAAAGAAAATCATTGGTTGTTTGTGTAGAGAGGAAGTGAAGGTAAGATGGAAAAGTGACCAGGAGAGAAGGAGAGACCAGAGCAAAGAATGGAGGATAAAAATATATGAGTGACAGAAGGAGGAACACTCCTTTTTAGTTGTTTTTATTTAGGTGTCACATTTGCTGCTCTAACTATAGTACCTGATCACCTCCGCTACACTGAATGCCTGGCAGGTGCTGTAAATATTGGTGCCAAACAGTATTTGGCACTTTTCCGCAAGTTGACAAACTGTTCACCAATGTTAATGCAGAACACTGAACACAAGAAGTTCAAGATTCATGGAGAGAAACAGATCATGAGGAGGAAAGCTCAGACGCTGTGGACTCAAAGTAAATCTCATTACTCTTGGGGAAGGTACAGCTATCATAGCACAACCAAGGCAAGGAAAAACCAACCTAGACTAGATCTGCAGCCTATTGGACCTCAGCCTCAATGCCATATATTTCCAGTACAACTGCACTGTAATTGTGTTTAGTTAAGGGATTCTACAGGAACTACTACTACTGTTTCATGGGCTCACCCATTATAGCCATTCTCTACCTGGAGGATGTAGAGCTCTGAAATATTTTAGTGTAACAGCACACAACCCCTGGTTCAGAAATGTGAACAAAACATGGGTCAAATATGAACAATGTTGCTATTCTTTATGTGGCTAGGGTAAAAGAAAAGATCTGAAGGATTTCCAACAAAAATCAAATACTTGTTGTCCAAACCAGCAGCCCTTTTTATTATTATTATTGGTCAATATAACCCAACTTTTAAAATCAGGTTGTCATTGATTTTCCTGTTATGTTTATGAGTATCTCAACATGAGACATGTAGAGTTGAGACAGACAAATATATCCACCCTGAGCAACAGTTCATTAACACGATTTCCCAGCAGAGGTCTTCATCTCCATCTTGAACCTCACCACACCATTACCCCTAATCAGCTAAATGTTCCCAGCTTTAACTTAAATATCTAACAGTCTCTTTAAGGTCAGCTCTTAATTTTGTCCATAGTAGCTAATCGTGTATGGTCACAATGGCCCCTAAGGCTAATGGTATAAAAACTTAAAGATCGTTATCATGCAACATTTCTGTTCTGTTGCTCCACCTTGCTTCTGCCTGCCCTCATCTTACTCAATTTCTCTCTCTTTCTTTCTTTCCTTGCCTCTCTCTGCCCTTTCTGTCTTCTCTTTCTCACAGTTATTAAACAGTTGTTAGTTGACATAGTCCTTATGTTGACTGATTAAGTTCCCTGAAGTTACATTATATTCAGAGCCAGAAATGTATTGTGATTGTGATTTAATCACAATTACATATATCAGTATTTTTATGTGAAAAACATCTGTTCTGTCAAAAGTGAGAGAAACTCCTGATGAGTTCCCTCGAACATAAGCTCCACAGTTTCATACAAGAATCAATTTACAATGTGTTACAATATACTGACATTTATGTCGATTTATTTAGTGGAGATTAACCCCTTCCTAGAGAGCACCAGTAGTCAATACCTTAATAAATTAAATCAATCACCTCTCTTCCCTCCAACAAAACATACAAGCCCAGACACCTGCCAGTGATTTTCCCATCACAGCATAATTAAACAAACCAACTAAGAGATCCAATTTAAGATTACTGTCTATGATGAATGTGTGCAGCAACTGCTGTGGCCCAGACTCTTGACCCCTTTGCCCATTATACAATCTGTGATCAAATGTAATTCCACTGAGGAGACCATCTACTTCCGTAGTTGTGTGGCTGTCCTTTGAATATAAATGGTGTCGGGTCCAATCAAAGCCTTTGATACCAACTATCCAACTTTTTCATGATTGATCCTACTGTTTCCTGTATTGATCAATATCAAATTGGGCAAAAAGGTGGAGCTGACACCTTATTCTTGTGGCACATATGTGATGACCCACAATGGAAAACATACCAATTCTCATAGTTTCCTGATAATAATACTTAAATCTGTCTGAGTTAAAACTTGTACTTTCTGCCACAGTGTTTTGATGCTTGACTTGTGACAAAATGTCTATATATTTGATGTTGACATGATTTTTGTATAAAAGATAGTAAAGACATTTTAAAATAAATACTAGAATTGGGGAACAACTGGCAGCGCTTGTGAAGACCCAGAGGGAATACCGTGACTGTAGCATATTTTGCTTCAGTGAAACATGGCTGCACTCGCACATCCCGGACAACAGCGTTGAGGTCCCAGGTTACAGTTTGGTACGGGGAGACAGAGACTTTTCCAAATGTCATGAAGGAACATCTCTATAACCCAGACATCGAACTGCTGGCTGTAGGAATGCGCCCGTGTTGTTTACCAAGGAAGTTCACGTACACCATTGTTATCACTGTTTACATCCCCCCGTCAGCTGATGCAGCGGTAGCCTGTGAAGTCATCAGCTCCACCACTGCCAAACTACTGACTGAACACCCAGATGCATTCATGTTATATATTTTATTCCCAATGTGTAATGCTGCTGTTACACTGCAATTTCCCAGTCTGGGATAAATAAAGTATCTATCTATCTATCTATCTATCTATCTATCTATCTAAATAAGTGAAAACAGTGGGTTTTAACAGAATAAACTGCATAATTCAAAACTGTGAATGCTTCTTTGACCAATCACTTGTATATATTAACATGTTGGCCCAATTGACTGAAAACACAATTACATCTCCTCAGTTCTGGACTCTGTGTCATTACTTCACTTGAAAACTCATTGCCTTTCAACTACACATTTAGAAAAAAACTCATTCTATATTGCTACTACCTCAAACCACAGAAAAAAAAAGAACTTAAAAAACTCAACTTCAATCAAGACCGAATAATACAAAGGGCTCTTAGATTACAGAGGGCCCTCAGTACTTTAAATCCTGTAATACAGGCTGAAATGAAATCCATTTTTTGCTCCGATGATCTTTCTAGGCAATGTTCAACATGGTCAGAGAGAGAGAGAAATGGCCATCTGTCTGCCACTGTTACTCTGCCACCCACCACTACCACAAATACACACATACACACACACACGCAAACATACACGACCCTGGCAGAAAAAATGAGCTGCTAAAAAACCCTGGAGAGAGAAATGAGATGCCGTTTTTCCATTTGTAGTAGTATGATAGCACAAAGTAAAGAGACAAAACATTATTTGAAGATAGAAGATACAAACACTGTGATAAGGGAGAGGAGGATCGTGTCTGTGGGGTGTTTATATATGTGTGTCTGCAAGTGTGTGACTATTTCATCTTCCATGGTAACTTAAATGGTAGATGGAGGCCACATACATACACAGACAGGCCCCCAGCCCTACAGCACCCCAGATGCCTTATGGGATAGTAATAATTCATTGAGTTAGCCAACTGCTGCTGGACCAGAAAAAATTGAATTATACTGGAGAGATAAAATGGCTGCATACATGTGTGTTTATGTGTATTGTGTATTTGTGTGTTTGTGCAAGTTTGTGGCCAAACTGTGGCCAGTGAGTGCCAAAGACAAATAGCTGCTCCACTCTATAACCTTCTCCAGACACTGCAGCAGGCAGGAACCATTGTGTATGTGTGTGTGTGTGTGTGTGTGTGTGTGTGTATGCACAAGAGATAAACTGAGTAGACTTTGCAGCAGAAAGCCAACACTGTGACATTGGTAAAATATTAGATTTCAGGGGCTGTTGCCTGACACTCAACACGCACACACTTTTTCAGTAGTTCAGTATCAAGTTTTAGGTTTTTATTTCCAGTGCCAATAAAATCACCAGAAACAAAATGCGACTTTTTTCTTCATATTATAGTACACACCAGTAGCGCCATAATTCTGGGACCTGAAGAAAATTGAACCTGAAACTTTTGATCACTCAACGAGGAACGACCTCTTTGAAATACAGCTAAGTCTAGTTAATCATGCTGTGTGTACCTAACTACAGACAAGGATCAAATGATGTAATTCACTTCATTCTTTTTTAACCTTACAATGCAATTAATAGTTTGAAAACTGGGGATGTAAATTTCTGCTGCAGCAATAGCAGCTCCCAAGAATCAAATGCTAAGTAGTGAACATATTTTTATCTACTTTACAAAGGGAATAAGCTCCAACAGCCCCGTGACCCAGAAGTGGAAAAGCAGTAGAAGATGGATGGATGGATGCACAAAGGGAATAACTTGTTTGTTTGGAAAGATGGAAACAGTACTAAAACATTGTATTCAAGTAAAAGTACCCACATGCTGATGAAACTGTACTTAAGTACACAGTCCATTGCTATCCACCAATGTATTTCATAGTTTAGCTTACTAAATTTAGCACGCTATACTATGAAAACTAACAACCAATGTGACAGTTCAAGTACAATCAACTTACCTCTACATGCATTTGCAGGTCTGAAGTGCCAGTTAAGTCTTACTGGGCATACACATCTTACGCTGTATGATAAAGCAGTTGAAGCCAAAGTGTTTAGCTAAATATCGCCAGGGGGCACTTCATTTCCTTCAAGTTCAACTTCAGCAATTAAATAAAATTTAATAGTGTTTCACTTTCAGGTGGGTGTATTGTTGTGGATTAATTATTGCCAGTCCTGCCTTCACTTCAATAGTTTCTGGTGTGCAAATTTACTCAAAATAGTAACACAAGTAAAAATAATTAGTTTCTTTCCACATCTGCTGGTTAGCATGCTAAATTATAGCTCAGCATTCTAATTTGAGCAGATGTGATAGAAACAAGAGTTAACATAGGTCTTTGTTTCTACCTCTGAAGACAGATGCTTTTGGGTAAGGGAACAAGGCTTGATTCTGATCTCGCATTTCTAATCTGGGAAGCAAAGTTTCTAACACTACTATAAGCCATGTAGTAATAGCAAGTTTCAAATACAGCTCCTATAAATACTGCAAACTGCTATTTAAAAGCTATCTTACATCCTTACAAAGAGACAACCTACACATGCTGAATTGCTGCCCAAATGTCTTTCAGGTCCCGTCACATGTGATCTTCAATGGATTTCAGGGTGGTCACTTTGATAATGAATAGTTAATATGGAGAATTCAATTAATCCTTCAGATTCTGAGGAGGCAGTCTGAGACCTCTGGACATCAAATCTATCTGAACTCAATTCATCTACATATGGCTTGTTTTTAGTGGAGAAATATAACATCACACATGCAGAAAAAAGTCCACATGCTTCTCCTCCTGTTACCTTCTCATATTTCCATTCATGCCTGCCCTTCCTTTCTTTTTTATATTCATCTCTTTGACTCTTCATCTTTTCCGGCCTCTTTTTGCCATCACCCTCTCCCATTCCTCTCAACTGTTGCCTTCTCTCTTCATCCCCCTCCACCCCCTCCCCTCTCTCCCACCTCTCCATTCATCAGCACTCAACTCCCAGCAGATAGCATCGTTGCTTTACTGCTGCACCAAGCTGACAGTCTGTCTGTCCTCACCATGGGCTTTAAACACACTAAATCAACGTCTGAAAGAAAAAGATATTTTGCCTCTGAGATAAGCCCATTTCCTGGCGAGTATTCATTGAAATGATATAATAACTGACATGGATAGGAGAGCAGAGGATGAGAGAGAGAGAGCAAGGGAACAGAGATAAATATGGTATTTGCAAGTTTCTCTTTGTAGCGTGGCAGTGCCTCCTTTTCTGCAGCAGGAAAAGGGGTGAGGGATCTAAACGTTGACAGGGGAGGTAGTAAATTGAATGCCATGAGCCGTCTGAGCCTCTCAGTCTCTAAAAAGAAATTCAATTAAAGTGTATTGGAGGGTTGTGAATGTGGCAGAGACTGGGCTCCCAGTGGCTGATAAGAGCTACTTCTCTCAACGAGTGGTGTTATAACTGAAGTCAGATCACTAGCTGCTAAACGTGTAATCCCCTGCAGCTGAACAATATGAACTCCAGTCTGATTCAATACAGCAGCAGCCAATTCTCCACATTAAATCAACGCAGGGGGCCCAGAGCAACCACCACCACCACTGCGCCTCAGCCTCTCATGCACTTCCTTTGGCTTCAGTCACACACAAAATCAGAAAGCCAGGCGACTGACAATGGCGCCTATCTTCCACACTAAAGACACACAAACACACATGCACGCTGTATAAAAGTTCCCTTGGGAAGTGATTTCAATCCTTTCAGTGTTAAGTGCCTATCCTACTCTAACTGAAACCATCACTAATACAGGAATTAAGTCTGTGTGTCTGTTCTTACAAAATATATGAAATGAAATTATATTATATGAAATGATTAGATTAAACATTGCTATTTGGATTAAGATTACAATCCGTAGGCTAGTTCATGGCCTATCAAGCTCCAAGTCTGTTTGTAAACTTCATCTCAGTGAAGTCCACTGTGGGATTAGGTCCACTCATTAAAAGTCTCTCTTGGTCTCTTGTTCTTCAGTTCTTTCGCTATGTTTGAATCCACTCCATAGAATGAGGTGAATGTGAACGTGAGGATCAAATGTTGTATCAATGAAAAGAGAAAACTTTAATTGAATTTACTGATGTGCCTGTAAAATGAATGAACAATTATTTTGTTTTACAGACACAATTACAGATATCTTTGATATTTTCTTTCCTTAATAACACAAATTAGAAACATTTCAGAATTAATGTGCGCAAACCAGAACAGTTTATTTAGATTTTACATCTGTAGTTAGTATTCAGTAATGATGAGCCACAATTTAAACAAACCCATCCTATCACACACACACATGCACATGCAAGCCCATTGACACACATTACAGATTGTTCATTGCTAATAGGCTGCCTGGGAATAAAGCTCATTAATTAATAATAAGAGCTACACAATAGACCAACAGTGACAGTATGCACACACACAACACACAAACACACACATGCACACACACATTCCAATCTTAACTTATTAATTAGTGAAAGTGAATCTATGAATTACTTGCTCAATTATGTACTTTAGCAGCTTCAATTTACATTGTGCCTTGTTTCCCTCTGGTCGGCAGAGTAAAGTGGCTATTTGAAATCAATTTCTCTAATAACAGATCTTAACGAGCTCATCAATTATGGGTTTGTTAATGGCTTGTTACTGTCCAGAGCGTGTGTGCGTGTGTGTGTGCGTGTCTGTTTGCGCGTGTGTGGGGCCTTGTCACCCCTGACAAAGACATACCCTTTACATATATCATTGTGAGTGGTCAGAGTGGGCCTGGCTGCCATGTATGGATAGAAGGCAATGTGGGGATTAGGTTCAACTTTTTTGTTAACTTACCTGGAACCATAAAGGAGTCATGAACGTGCACAGACACACACGCACACACACATGTTTAAGGGTGGAGGCATACCATGGCCTTCACGAACTTATTTGAACTAGTCTTTATGCAAATAAGCGTGATAATGGCTTCCAGCAATGCCTGTGATTTCTGTGAGTTAGGCTGCTCACTGGTGCATTGGGGCTAGAAAGACCATTAGCATGCCTCACTCTCTCACTCACACACGCACACACACAAAGAATGTTATAACTTATAAGCATATGACCTCCTCCCTGACCCTTCTTCCCTACACAGAGTTATGTGTCTCTGGAAATGTAATATATGCATGGATTGGCATGGATCCTGAGGGTGAAGGCTGCAATAAACATATCATTTATTTAATCTCTGTTTGGGCTCTTTCTCGAAGTGCTTGTAAAGGAGGCGCAAACATATGAACACATGGCTCTGAGCTTCAACAACACGAACAATTCAACCATTTTATTGAGACTTTAGTCTTCCTCTTGAAACACATCTATGAAGTTTATTTATAGCACTTTTTAACAATAAGGATGCCAACTTTGCAGGTGGGTGAGTAGATTGGCTTGAAAGAGCTGAAGGTGCATGAAGGTGAAAGCTGGAGTGGAGACAACAGCGAGCAGGAAACAACTGAAAGGTGCTGACGAGGCTAATTGAACTCACCATGGAGTTTTTCTTTTGTTGTTTCTTTTTTTGGCTTTGAGTATCTAGAAAAGTACTATTCAGTTATTGCAATTATTATTATTATTGATTGTTCACTCACTCATACTATACTACTACCTATCCGTTTCTGGGTTGCAAGGATGCTGGAGCCAATCCCAGTCGATGCTCTGGGTCAGCATACATCCTGGACAGCTCACCAGTCTATCATAAGGCGAACATATAGAGACAGACAGACACAAACAACCACTCACACTCATACCTGTTGGCAATTTAGAGTAACAAGGACTGTGCTGCCCTGTTATTGCTTACTGATCATCAGGAGCTTGGCCTATTGTTGAGAATCATTAAAGTGAAGTGGAATCAAGGTGTGTGTGTGAATGTATTTAAGCATCATTCTCCTTGCTACCCACTTACATAAAACCTATAATTTAGTTTTCATGTATCCCATAAAGTAAAATGTCAAATAATTAGAAAGAAAATTTGATCCTATGACAACTAACTAACTGATTTGACAGATGATACAGAATTTTGGGTTGACAAAATAAAGCCATCCAGCAAGATAGGATAATAATTGTTTATTAGTGGGAAAATTTGCAAAAGCTTAAAAGGCTTAATATGACTTCAGATCAGCCATTAAAGTGCTGTCAAATAATTTGATCTAACCAACATCATACTGAAACACTACACAGGTGGTCATTCTGCATCATGACAACCTACTGTACATAATGAAGTCTAATACAATGTTCATAACTGAACACAGTGCTATGACAATTTTAAAAAGTACTAATGCTAGTCTTTGTCAATGTCAGAAACACTTGTAATTTTTTTTCTCTTCCTGACTCAGAACATAATTGAAAAGTCTAGTCTATGTTCTCTGCTCTCACACACAGCCATTTTGATGTAACTGAAGTAAAATGCTATAAACAGCAGCTCATTAATGTAGGTTTAAAGCTGTTATCATGTAATTTCCCAGCAGTAACAGGGGTAGACTCTCAGCCATGTCTCTGCTCTCATCAGCCACTTGTTTATCAGCAAACCTGCACTTTAATGATTGATACTGAGAGAACTAATTATGACACCTGAGTTCACTCATTAAGCTCCACAGCTACAAATGATTAATTGATTTATCACATTTTCCCAAGGCTCCATTTATAATCTCATGCTGAATGATTTGGAAGTGGGTGGGTTGGGGCAGGGCGAGGGTGAGAAGATTGAGGAAAGGAAAAGATGGAGATTTGTGGGAAGAAACGCAAAAGGGGAACTTGGGAATGATGGAGGGAGGGAAGGTTAAAAGAAGGTGGTGGGATTTTAAGGGTGCAATGAAGGTTAAGGAATATTGATGTACTGCAACTGCTACTATTTGACTGCATTAATGCCCAACAAGCTCTGAGATAAGTGCTTCAATTAAAATTGTGGGGAGATGGCCACATTAAACACCTGCATCTTCTAAACTTAAGATCAAATGAAAGGATCCACATTACATATTGTATTGGATTTAGTACCAGCTGCGTGTCAGCTGTATTCGTGTGTCTGTCTGTCTCTCTGTGGACAGGTTTTGCAATACCTGAATACCTGTAAATTACAACTTGACAGCCAAACATGGTGATTGTCAGCTAGAAACTAGCTGAAGAATGACTGTGGTTCAGAAGGTGAATGTGGCTAAAATTGTAAAGAACATACACACAGACTATAAGTCCATTGAATGGACTATCCATCCATCCATCCATCTTCTACCACTTTTTCTGTTTCTGGGTCATGGGGGGCGCTGGAGCCAATCCCAGCTCACAGTGGGCAGGGTACACCCTGGACAGGTCATCCATCGCAGGGCCAACACACAGAGACACACTCACACTCAGACCTATTGACACTTGTCTTTGGAAGGTGGGAGGAAACCGGAATACCCCACACAGAAAGGCCCCAGGCCAGGCTCTAAACCTTCTTACCGTGGGGTGACAGCGCTAACCACTGCGCTGCCGTGATGCCCTGAATGGACTATGTAAATCAATTTAATATTATGTAAGTGATTCATTAATTAACTAACTTTTTTCTAGATGGGCCTGAAAGCTGCCCTTTGCTTTGATTACTGTTTTCATTGTTACTATTAATATTAAATTACATAAGCAACATTAATGATTACATTCAATCGATATTAATAACTGTTATAATATTGAAATTAAATATGAAAAATATAAGCTTATAAGCTTATATTTTCACCCAGGTTGATTAAATGGGGTGACGATCAGGAGGAGAGGAAGGGGTTTAGAGGAGGGCTACAGTAGGAGGTATAATGAGATGCTGTGGCTTGGCTGATCAACAATAGCTGGTGTGTGTCACTGCTTAGCCCGCTGCTCTTCACCTATTTGTCATAATCACAGCCAGTTTTCTCATTAGCGGAAATCATTAGCCCTTAAAGGTTTATCAGCCCCCTATCAGCCTCACTACTCCGCCACCAGGCCTGTACCAACACACCCACAGACACTCAAACACATATAAACCTTAAAAACAAGCAGCACAGCAAAAATATCACAGAGAGTGCTACAGTGCTATGGGCCCATAACACTTTGCTCAGGTATCTCATAAAGCCGTCACTGACACCACACATCTCACTGAGACTCGACAGGGCAAGTGCAACCTACAAAGCACACCCATCCTAATCTGGCTCCATTAGCAGAGGCTGTCCCTCTCCAGTTGCTGGGCTTTGTTCAGCTGTCAGGATGACCAATGACAACGCACCACTGCCTGATTCATGGCGTTGACCCTGAGATCACATCTGATGGGAGCGTCAGGCCAAACGACCAAACGCATCCCCAGCAACCCATTATAGTCTATTTATCTAGTTGGACATCTAATGGGTGTGCTCCTTTCCCACTCAACACTGCAATGCTGAAGACTTGCTTAAGGATTAGTCATCTGCATAGCAGCTATTTCGGGTGCTACAGGTTAATAACTAGAATAGCTGTTAACTTTTGAAATCAATAAAAAGGTATTAGGCTCGGCTGAGTCATGTGCAGACTGTATGTAAAAAGAGATTGTGTTTAGTGGCATTCAGTTTCTTTTTATTTCCACCATGGTGGTTGTTCACTGGTTAAACAATTACAAAACTTCAACATGGATGCATAGATTTCATTATAGTGGCCACTGCGCTCATATATAATGTGTCATAAGGTCAATAAAACCAATAGGATTGTCATGATATACTCCAATATGCTGTTGGATAAACTGAAGACAGTCGTATGTTTTAAAAGAAATTACATCACCACTCACACACACAAAATTATCTTAAATATACAGAGTTAAGAGAATAAATATATATATATATATATATTTAAGAGAATTTTAAGAGTTCCCTTTTCCCTGGTCCTGAATCAATGGGTGTGCTTAATGTATTTTTGGTCAAATTACCCAAATCAGCATTCTGCCTTAAGTCTGTTTGTTCAATCTTAACTCTGGTAGTCAGGGCTGAACTCTTAGTTTAGCCTGAAGTGTGTTCATTCTGAAGTCTACTAGTTCAGCCTAAAGTCTGTTGGTTCAGTCTTAAGTCTGACAGAATCAACAAAGTCTGAATGAACCAACAATTAACTTCCGACTGAACAGACTTTAGGCTAAACCATGATAGTTCAGACTGAACTACCAGACTTCCAACTGAACAGAGTTCAGGCCTAACCAGCAGACTTTGGGCTCAACCAACAGACTTCAGACTGAACCAGCAGACTTTGGACTGAAACGCAGAAGTTTAGACTAAAACTCCAGTTTTCACAAAAGCACTAGAGAAAATAGGACTGAGCAAATGTTTTACTAATCATTGACTGAGCTAGTTTTCTACAGCAATCTTCATTCATGAACATCACAGAATCCCAAATACAATTAGCTGCAGGCTTTCTACAAGTCATTCCTCTGACCTCTGTCCAGCCTGAAGTGTGTTGGGTCAGTCCCAACTCTGGTAGGTCATCTTAAGTCTTTTTGTTCAGTCTGACGTCTTTTGGTTCAGTCTCAAGTCTGTTGGTTCAGCGTGTTTTTTTTCCCCGTCCGCTATCTTAATACCTATTTCTTCTTTCTCCACCTTTTTGTTGTTGTTTGTTCTTAGTGTACTCCTCAATCCCCTCACCCACCTTGACTTCATCTTCCTCCTCTCTCCTTGTCATTAAGTCCTCAGCCCAGCCATCCACTAAAACATGTAAAAGAGCTTAAGTTTTTTGTCAAGATTTGTTTGTGGCATTAATAGTCTTTAGTTTTCCACATGATTTCCCCACAGCAGAGACATTAGAAAGAGAAGTGAGCTGCATCACATCTTGCCTCTCATCCACTCTTCCCTGCCTCATCTGTCACCCAAAGAGACTGAGGGAGGAGGGAGACCAGGCAGGAAGAAAGAAAAATTTAAGAAGAGATTTCAGTGCATGTTAAGAAGTGTGCTGCTCTTTTTTTCCATTTGTGGCTGCCCCTTTTAGTTCCAATTTAACTGGAGAATGTCAGAAAATAAAAAACTTTTGATGGGTCAATCTGTGATTGTACCCGTCTGAACAGCTTCTGTCATCGTTGTCCTTATTCCAGCTGTTAAATTTCCACAGAAACCAGTCTGCTGTATGATGGACTCTTTCTTCACAGAATGACCTCTGTCGCTTGTTATCCGTAGAACCTATGAATGTCCTCATGGAGACTGAGCTGTCTACTCCAGAATTTGCTATTTTGGTGACAGATAACAATAAAACCAGGCAGCAGTCTCCTCTCAGCTTTAATTTTATAGTGCTGTTCATTCACTTTTCTTCCTTTTCTCTATAGACCTCTGAGTCAGGGAGTGGGGGCCAAAAACTGTAAGTGTTCCCAGGGGAACAGTGGAACAAGAACTGTGAAGACAACAAAGTTTGGATTCAGCTGCAGGAACAAGAACAAAGCTATAACTGACGGATGGTTGGATACAGAAAGGTGCTAAAGAAAATTTGATCCAGAGACCTGACACGCATTGTGGAATTACATGTATATAAAGATGAGTGAAGCATTCCAAGGCTATTTTTATTACAGTATGAGTGATTGGTTAAGACAACAACAGCTCTGTGGTTCAAAAGTAATGCTTTAGTAATGTCAGTATTAAACTAAATACTGTACTTTCTCCTCTGCTCCATTTTCTCTTTCTTCTGTCCTCTCTGTGCCATGATGTCACAGCCGACCTGTCTGTTTATAATTAATACAACCAGAGTGTGAACACTTTTAACCCCCCAGCACCCTCTCAGTTAATCACAGTTGTTTCCAGCAAAAGGAGCTGTTAACGGCTTGGTGCGTCAGGAATGGTCCCGGCACTCCCCACCGCTAATCGGACCGTTACGACTGAGAAGCTTTGCATTATGCAAATCACTGGCCGGGAACAGGTGACATTTGTAGGAGAGCAGGGCGACAGGGCGATGGAGTCTGGCTGATTTAGACATTAGTCCCTGTCACAGTGAAACACACACACACACACACATTCTCATCTGCATATGCACACTGTACAATCTCACCATATGCATATATAGAAGGAATGGGAATAAAGAAACACTCACAATCACATTTTTAGCTGTAATTGAAGAGCTTATTTCTACAGAACTAATGGTGTATGTGTGTGTGCGTTACAGCCAGATGTAGAGACCTCCTCCAGTCTCTTCAGCTCCATCATCTCAGTGTCTCACTGTTCTTCACTGCTTAAAAAAGCTCACAAAATATCTTAGGTCATACAGTATAAAAGCAGCATCCAGGTACCAGATTTTCAGTTTTCCTGAATTGCTTTAACACAATCCAATCCAAATATTGGGTTGAGAGAGGGTGAGAGAGAGAGAGACACACAAGGGGGTGGGGGGACAATGGTGGGTATAGTAGGGAGAGCATGAGAGCAGGAGGAGGGGATATTCAATACAGGTGCAGGCAGGAACATACTATGCTGTAAGAAGTTTATAGAGATGTGGGAGCAGCGTTGCAGGTACATGAGGTAGAGATGATTCACCACCTGCTGGATGAGGACAGGGAGAGAGGAGAGGAACTGGGAGAGACAGAGACTTTGAGAAACATGGTTTGCAAATACAGTACACATGCTTAAAACTGGGAGAGACTGGGATTTCGGAGAAGCATGGTTATTAGGATGTCGGCGCATGCAAGGGGGAGAGAGAGAGAGCGGTGCTCAGTCCTTCCCCCAGCAGTCTAAGCCTATAGCAGCATAGCTAAAGAGTAGATGGACTTCAACTTTTTAACTATAAGCTCTGTCATACAGAAAGGTTTTAAGTCTGGTCTTGAAAATTGTTGAGTCCACCCCCCGGACTGATACTCGAAGTTGGTTCCATAGAAGAGGAGCCTCATAACTGCCTCCCAATTTACTCTTGGAGACTCTAGGAACCACAAGTAAACCTCCATCTAGAGAGCGGAGTGGCCTGCTAGGACAGTAAGGAACTATGAGCTCTCTGAGATATGATGGAGCTTGGCCATTAAGATTCTACTCTATATTTTACTGGCAGCCAATGAAGAGCAGCTAACACAGGAGAGATGTGATCTCTTTTCCTAGTTCCTGTTAATATTCATGCAGCAGTGTTCTGAATCAACTGAAGGCCTTTCAGAGATTTGTTTGGACATCCAGATAGTAATGAGTTACAGTAGTCCAGCCTAGAAGTTGCAAATTAATGGGGAGATTTTAAATTCTATTCAGAATTTTACTGGTAGCCAATGGAGATTCCCTTTCCTAGTTCCTGTTCCTTTCAAGATTGCAGTCATTAAACCTCTCGAATAACCTGATCTTGATCAAATGTTTGGGTCTATAATTAACCAAATGTTTTGGTTAATTATAGACCCATCTATGACTTCTATTTCATCTCAAAAATATTTGAAAAAGCTGTTATTTTGTGATCATTTGCATAGGAATGGCTTGTTTGAAAATTTTGTGCCAGGTTTTAGAATACATCATAGCGGAGTAGGCACTGGTGAAAGTTACTAATGACATTCTAATGGCTTCAGGCAACAGATTGGCCTCCATTCTGGTCCTGTAAGATCTTGGTGCTGCTTTTGATAACATTGACCAGAATATTCTATTAAAAAGACTCAAACACGAAATTGGCATCAAATGAGCCACACTAAGCTTGTTTAAATAATATTTATCAGACAAATATCACTTTGTTCATGTTAACAAAGGGCCTTCCTCATGCATTGCAGTTCATCATGGAGTTCCACAGAGTTCAGTACTTGGACCCATCTTTTTCCCCCTATATATGCTTCCCCTAGGCAAAATTATCTGGAAGCCCAGCATCAATCCTCACTATTATGCAGATGATACTAATTTATACTTGTTAGTTAAGCCAAATGAAAGCAATGAAGTACACTTCAGGCATGTCGCACATGTATAAAGGCCTGGAACTTTTCATGTCTGAGCTCAGGCAAAACTGAAGTTATTGTACTTGGCACTGAGCATGTTAGAGAAGCATTGTCTTAACATTTTACCACTATGGATGGCAATACCTTTCACCTCCAGCTTCACTGTAAGGAATATTGGAGTAATTTTTGAAGAGGACATATCCTTTTTCCCTCATATAAAACAAGCATGCATTTTTTTCACCTACACAATATTGCAAAGATCAGAAACATTCTGTCTCAATAGGATGCAGAAAAACTAGCGCATGCATTTGTTACCTTGACGAGACTACTATAATTCACTACTACTATTAACAATTCTCTGAAAAACCTTATGTTGATTTAGAATGCTGCTGTGGGAGTATTAAATTGGCTGCCAGTAAAATTCAGAATAGAATTAAAAATATTTCTCCTTACATTCAAAAGTCTTAATGACCAAGCTCCATCGTATTTCAGAGATTTTATTTCCTTACTGATCCCTCAAGTCACTTCGCTCTCTGTGTGCAGATTTACTTATGGTTCCTAGAGTCTCCAAGAATAAAGTGGGAGGCAGATCTTTAGCTATCAGGCTCCTCTTCCATGGAACCAACTCCCAGTATTGGTCAGCAGGGCGGACAACTTTAAACAGTCTGGTAAGCATTGAGTTTAAAAGACAAGTTGATGGTGTGAATGATGACTATAGATACTATTTTGGATAGATTTAACCTCTTCCTGCAGTCCCCCTAGTGGTTGGGATGCCAGCGCACTTTATACAGCGACAGTAGGCAGGATTTAATGAAAATTTAAACGCAGACGTTTTTAACACACTTTCAGCTACATGCACAAGAATTTTGGTTTTGGTAGGTTTTGGACACCATATATTCAGCCCTATAAATGCAATTTTCAAATGAAATTTTACTTTTGTAACTGGTGTTCTTAAAAGCAGTCATGTCTGTGATTGGCCCCAAAAAGTTATCTGTTAAAAAAATTTATATATCACTGAAATCTTGCAGTGTGAATTTTAGCCAAATTGGACCATTTTGGATAGGTTTGGCACACTGGAGATCGTCAAGGGGCACTGTTTGGTAAAAACCCTATAGTTCCTCAGTAGTTTTACCTATCAACCTAAATTTTGGTACACGTGCACAGGGAGTGTGTGAACCATATATGTAAAATTCTGTTTCATAGTGAAAATTTTGAGATATCACACAAAACAAAATTCACAAAAACTTTCTAACCCATTTTTTATTTTTCAAAAAATATAGTTTTTTCAATGGGCTTATTTTTTAGGGAATGACTCAATTGAATATTTTAATTGAATTCAATAGATGTAAAGGTACAGATGTCTTCTTTCATGTAAGCCATCAGCCATAGTTCTGGGATTAGTACTTCTGATGTTATAAAGCTTTATTTGCAGTGATACCAAAACAGGTGGAAATTGCCAAAAAGGGCCTCTGCGTAAAGGGGTTAAATAGATTCCAAATCCAATGTAGGCATAACAGTCAAAAGCTGCTGTAGTTGATAGTTGATTACTGGTAATCGTAGGGAAGAGCTGATGAATTTCTTTCTCTGATTGTATCAATTTGTTTGTAAAAAAGCCCATAAAATCATCACTGCTGAAAGCTGGGTTAATGGTTCAACTGAGAAATGATCTCTGTCAGCCTGGCTACAGTGCTGAACAGAAACCTGGGTTTCTCCTTCTATCAACGCAGAAGGAGCTTCTGGCTCTGGTTTTTATCATCCTTTTAAGCTTAAGTCTTGGTAAAATGTATCTACTAGACTGGACCACCTCTTCCTTTCCAATTTTCTAGATGTCTGTTTCAAGATGTGAATTTGAGAGCAATGCCATGGTGCAAGCCCAATTTGTTTCGTTACTTTCTTTTTCAAATGAGCAACTGTATTTGAATGCAGTGAGGCCATAGCGTTATTGGCAAGGTCATCAATCTCTGTAGGGGAGAGATTAAACATAACCCTGTATGAAATGATGGCCAAATGTTCTCCTTGGATTTAGCCATAGCATTTTCAGGTAAACATCAGCTATAGCTGAATTTATTCCTAGATCCTTTGCAGCCAATCATTGTAAACTCAAATATTATTCGGTAATGGTCAGAGAAAAGAGGTCAATTTGAGTGACATAAATTAAATTAAGATCAAGGATATGATTAAAATCAGTGAGAAAACCAGTTGAGTCTATAATGACTTAAATATAGAACTAAGGCTGTCACTGTCAACATAATTTTATCTGTACTAAGAACTAACTCTTATAAAAACTCAGAGAACTTGGATAGAAACTTTAAGTAAGGAACAGGTGGATGATATACTGTAACTAGCAAAATTGTTTGTCCAATTTTTCTCACTGATACACTGGAAATAACTTTCAGAGTTCAAAGAAAATTTTAACTTTTGTCTGTTTCTATTCCATTTGCTAAAATAAACCTATTTTTTTTTAACTACCCATGAGACATGGGATTCAGAAGGTTAAAGTTGAAAATATACAGATTTATATATCAATTTATATTGGAGATCATGTCCCTGTAAAAGGGGTCTTGATGCCCATTAGGCCGGATAGAAGGGACATAATTCATTCATTCATCTTCTATCACTTATCCATTTCTGGGTTGCGGGGGATGCTGGAGCCAATCCCAGCTCACATTGGGCAAGGGCAGCGTAACACCCTGGACAGGTTGCCAGTCTGTCGCAAGGCCAACACTAAGGGACAGACAGATGAGACCACTCACAGTCACATTCAGACCTACAGAAAATTTTGAGTCACCAATTAAACTGAACATGCATGTCTTTATTCTTATTCTTATTTTTAATGTATGAATCATTACAATTCTACAATTTTACACACACAAGCTTACTGTCTCTCTCTAACTCACTTACCCACACATGCACAAATGCAATTACTCAGTGCTAGCTAGACTGATATGTTTTGTTGACTGCTATGAAAATTTGTAAAACAAAGTATTGTATTTGCTGCAGTAATAGATATTAGTTATTGATTAGTAATAGTTATAGTAACTGTGATATTCATTTCTCGTTCTTCTTTCAGGCATAATGCATTTTCACACATTTTATTGTCAAATTAGCAGTCACACAACAGTTGCCCTTGTGCCATGTGAGTCTGAGGTGGAGGATGTCAGCAATCCTGAGGAGGGTGATGATGCTGATTGGGTTCTTCCATGCCTGTTAACTGGTCCGAGCGGCTGAGGCGACCAAACTGAGGAGACCCAGACGAGATCCTTGGCAAGGGATTTCTTTCTTTATTTAATTTTTCACCAACACATGTCATGCAACCTCTACCCCTCCAACCTCCACCAAATGAGCAATTAACTCCCCTCCGTCCACTTCTTACTTAGTACCTCCCTCTAATCAGTCAGAACTAATAAATAGGTATGCGGACCCCCAGGGACTCTTTTGTCACCCTGAGAGGAAGAGAAGCGACAGAGGTAAGTTTTATGCTCGCAGCAATATCCCAATCTTTCATACCCTGCAACAGCAACTTGTTGATCACTGACTTTCTGTGTTCACAGGTGAACATCGCAGGAAACATCAGTTTACATAAATACTCAATTAAATCAATAAACGATAAAAAAATAGGTACATGTGTTTACTTTACCATATATCCCCGTATGCTTCATATATTATGTCTTTCCTCATACTGGATCATAACGGTGGCCTGTCGTTACAATGCCAAACGTTTGTTCCACCACCACCAAAGAAATGGAGGACTAAAACCAGGTTCTTAGAGTTCCGTTCAGACAACATTCTCAATTCTTCTTCTTCTTCTGCAAAGACAAGACAAAAAAGCAACTTAATGTAACTTTGCTACGATTTGGCGTTATATAAATAAATGATTTTATTTGATTTGATTTGATTTGAAAATGGACCAAGAAGTACATTCCCATGTTCATTGTGCCCAGGCCTGTTTTCACAGTTCCAGTCAGTTCATGAGCTGTTTGAGTTTTTCAAGAGGCGTTTCAATGACTAGATGTATGACTAGATGGATCAAAAGGGACACAATGAAATATATGAACGCATCTTTAAATAATTACTTAAATTTGTCATTAATTCATTAAAATGCCAATTCAATGTATTAACATATATAATTCTTTCACAATTTAATGAATTATTTCATGGTCCTGTTGCAGCTTCATGAATTAATTTTACCTGTCAAACTCACTCATCAAAATCAGTGGGCGGGGCTGACGCAAATCTAATCTAATTGATTGCTTTGGACTAAAGCCTGGTGCCTGAAGTCCTTGAAAACACTGCGGCTATGCGGGATGAGTTTCAGCTTTCTTGTGAGTTGGTGAAAGACTGACCCAGAGCATATAGCCTGTAAAGCAAAGGAATTTATTGAAGTTGTTGGCGTTATTTCTGCACTTTCTGACCAAGATTTTGACCTCAAATTTAGAAGAAGTACACCACTGCTTCAAACACAACACATACAATGACTGGCCTATGAGGCAGCTGTGGTGTTCAATGATAACTTCTTTACGAGCTTCAACTTCGTGAAGATGCTGCACACCAACCTTGGAATCAGAGGAATCTATTCGACCATGCACACTCCATACACGTACCATGCACCACACACACAAACACATGAAACGCATGCGTATGAAACGTGCACACACATCTTGCACATACTGTACATTTCTTTTCTAAGCAAATATATTCCATATTCTCAACTTTTCCAGGGTGTACCTCACTTCTCGCCCAGAACATTGGCTGGAATTAGCTCCAGCACCCCCACGACCTGGAAACAGAAAAGTGGTAGAAAAAGGATGGATGGATAGTCCATATTTTTGCATTATCTTATGGTTTTATTGAACACTATATAGTGCTATCTGGTGACATACACAAACAACAGAATGTTCAAGTACCATGCCCATCTATTATTCTGGCCTACAATCAAGCCATGGGATCATCTCTCTCTCAATCTCTCTGATATGCTGGTGCAGCTCTACAAAACACCAACAAAGTCAAAGCACTGGTATATGCCCTTGTTTGGTTACATTATCGACATGAGCATTGCCACTGCATGGCTTGTCTACACAAAGGACTGCAACCTTTTGATAGAGATACTGATGTCTATCAAAATGTTCCATTTGTCAGTTGCTACTGCACTAAAGAAAGGCAACAACTGGTGAGGATTGGGCGTCGCGTGTAAACCAGGAGCTAGAACAAGTTCTCCAACTCACCAAGAAGGATTGTGATAATGGCATCTGGACACAGACTAACCTCTGGCCATCAGCAAGGGAGGTGCAAGGTGGAATGTTGCAGTGGCTGTGTTCCAAATGTGGAGATGGCAAGTTGTTCCATTGTTTGAACAACAAAAATCTGGTCTGCTGTAAGAGTTGGTGGCGACTCCCTGGGGTATTGGCCACACCGGAGGTAGGGTTTTGTATGTTGGTGTAAAAAGGTCTAAAAATCAAAATTAAAAACCCAAAAGGATCTGACATCCTGCTGAGAAAAAGGGAAGTGGGGGAAGTAAGCAACTGAAATTACCATTACACTTCTCACACTCACAGACAATTTAGAGTTACCAATTAACCTATGCATGTTTTTGGATGGTGGGAGGAAAAAGGAATACCTAGTGGAAACCCATGCAGGCACAGGGAGAACAACCCTGTTTATCACTCCAAATCATTTTGTTCCAGAGGTTTTGAGGCTTGTCTCTGTGCTGTTTGGCATATTGCAAATGTGATTTTTTTGTGGCATTGGTGTAGTAATGGCTTTCTTCTGGTGACTCGACCATGCAGCCCATTTTTCTTCAAGTGCCTCCTTATCGTGCGTCTTGAAACATCCACACCACTTTTTTTCAGAGAGTCCTGTATTTCAGCTGAAGTCATCTGTAGGTTTTTCTTTGCTTCTCGAACAATTTTCGGGGCATAGTGGCAGAAATTTTTGTTGGTCGACCTGATCGTGTTTTGGGTTCAACAGAATCTTTCATTTTCCACTTCTTAATTAGAGTTTGAACACTGCTGATTGGCATTTTCAGTTCCTTGGATATCTTCTTATATCCCTTTCCTGTTTTATACAGTTCAATTACCTTTTCCCGCAGATCTTTTGACAATAATTTAGCTTTCCCCATGATTCAGAATCCAGAGCTGTCAGTGCAAGAGTCTGTCAGGAGCCCAGAAACTCACTGAACCTTTATACACATACTGAATTACAAGCAGACAGATCACAGGTGTGGATGGTTACCTTTAGTAGCCATTCAAACCCATTCATATTAACTTGTGTGCATTTTATCAGGCCAAAATTATGTAAACTTTTTATCAGAGTCATTTGTGTAGTTTCTGTTGTCATTATGATTTAAAAAGAGTAAACACAGCTGATTGATAATAAATGGCTTCACCCAAGCACTAACCATGAGTGAAAAAAAAGTTTTTGTGTTATCATTCATGTTATCTGACAAATGGCCAAGAAATCATAAATTCTGCCAGCGTATGTAAACTTATGAGCACAACTGTACATCACAATTTGCCAGGTTTTAACCTGTTAAGTATGAGAACACATCAACATTGAATTGTTATTGTGTCTGTCATGTTAGCTCCCTCTCTCTCCTGCTGTCTATTTCACTCAGGGCTCAGACATATACACACACTGCTTTGTATCCATTGGGTGCAGGAAATAATAAGAGGCCATTATGGATGCTTACCAGATCTTTTAACCAATGACTACAATGACTAACTGACATGCCCTCATATGCAACCAATGAGCTGTGAGATATTTGGCATGCACACACACAGACACACAGTGACACATGGTGTAATAATACATGCATACCAATCTAGATTGTGTCTGCCTGAGTGCTCCTAAGCTGAACACATAACCATAATCACTTTTTTTAAAGGGAGGAGAAAATAAAGCAGTGAATATAAAGAGGAGGAGGAGGGGTTAGAGGGTGAGGAAGGAGTAAATTAAAGAGAGTTGGGGGGATTGAAGAGAGAATGGAGGAGGAGAGAGATAAGTGGCAGAGGAAGCATTTTTATGAACACGTGAACACAGCGTTAAACAGTCAGTACTATGTGTCCGGAATCTGTCTGTGGCTCTCAGCTCTGAGGCAGTGAGCCACAATAATCTTCATACAGACTCTTCATTACATAACTTTATATATTTTTGTTTTTATTAATTAATTTTCTGTGGTGAAATAATAAACACGATGTCTAAGAATTTTCAGGGTTAGAGTTGATTCTGAACTATTTGACAGAAGCTCTGAGGAGATTCAGCAGTAGCAGAAAATAACAGCAGCATTGGCAATGCTAGTGGTGTTGTGTAGTTGCAGTTGTGCAACACAAGCAGTAAATATAAAAGTAACATTCATATCAGTGATATCAAGAAATTATGTTTGCTCAGATGGGAGTTACTCAACACCTCACAGTAGAGGAGAATACAATATAAAACTGACCAATTACATGATCAATACAGCCATGTAGGCATCAGAACTGTGGCCAATAGCAGAAGAGTGTGTCTGGTGTTAATTAGTACTGGCACATCTCCTCTCTGCTCTTGTCTCTGTGTGTCTAGCTAATTCACCATCTCGTTAACAACAGTTATACAGCCAATTATCATAAATCCCTGTTACCCATGGCAATTAACAGTAACGAGGCAGTGCTGCGTGTGTTTCTACTGTTGTAATTAAGCCAGTGTGTTGTTAATTAGCAAAATGTGAGTGGGAGGTTTTATGCTCGTTAGTATGGCCATTTCTTTCAATTAGCACCATCATTAACGAGGTGTCTCTGTTGTTACAGAGTTAATGCAGGGAGGAGGACACGCCTGGGCGATTAGCCTACACAAACATGATGAGGAGCATGGCACCAAGCCCAGGGATGTAGGAAGGGAGAGTGCAGTGCAGGTGGTGGCATCTTACCACACAGCTGTACTGCAAACATATTTAATGACAATGGCTCCACAGACTCAAACTTAACCATGCAGAGAAAGAGGGAGGGAGAAAAATTTCTGTTTTTGGTGGCATGACAACAAAGCATTTTGTCATGTTCACCAGGAAGACGACAAATCACAGTTTTTGGTATTGATAGGTAGGGAAAAGCTGGTACAAAAGTAACACGGAGATTTACTCAGAGGCGGCTAAATGTAGACACGCCAAATTACATCACCACCTTCCGCAAGCAACGCTCACAAGAAAAATCTTGTGAATATGTTACACCTCCACAAAGTTATTGCCAGAATACTGTCTTTGAGACTGGTAAGTAAATTCATCCAAGTGGTGAAATTTTTTATTCAAAAATTGTGTTTATCATTTTATGTGTCATATTTGTAATGATTTGTAATGATCGGTCATTTAGTATCCTATCTGAGTTTTCTGAATTTATATCAGAGTTAGTACTCAGTACAGATAAAATCATGATACTGGGAGATTCCAATATTCATGTACGTGTAGAAAGTGACAACCTTAGTTCTGGGTTTCTTTCCCTACTAGACTCAATTGGCTTTTCCATCATGTGAATGAACCCACACACTGCTTCAATCATCTCTTTGATCTTGTTCTAACATTTGGCATTGAAATTGACAAGCTAACAATTTCTCCTCAAAAATCTCTTTTGACCAACTGTTACCTCATTACATTGGAGTTTACTTTAATTGACTGCACAGCATCAAGGAATAAATTCAGCTATAGATATTTATCTGAAGATGCTGTGGCTAAATTTAAAGAGAATATTCAGTCATCATTTGCAGCAATGCTGCAATTTCTATTAAATACAGCAACTCCTGAATCAACTGCAACGCCTCATGTACATCTGGAATCATTCTCATCTTTGAATCTCATAGAGCTAGCTTCTATAGTCTCATCATTCAGACCATCAACCTGTCAATTAGACCCAGTACCAACTAGCCTCTTTAAAGGGTTTTTTTATTTAATTGAGCCATTCATTCTAGATCTGATTGCTCTGGCTTTATCTTTGGGTTATGTACCTCAGACTCTAAAGACCGCAGGGCTTGGTACTTGGACCAATTCTCTTCACTCTTTATATGCTTCCTTTATGTGACATTATCAGGAAGCACAGCATCAGTTTTCACTGTTATGCAGACGGCTCTCAGCTGTAATTATCAATGATACCCTATCTAATCATCTAATCCATGGGTGTCAAACTCAGGCCCGCAAGCCAAATCTGGCCGTTGGTGTAATATTTGGCCCGCGAGATCATACCAAATATCTATTCGAGCTGGCCTGCCAGTACATAGTGCATACACCGCTAATTCTGCAAATCGCAGAATGCTTCGTGTCAGCTGAGACCGCTAAGCGCACCCTCGTTTTCTGTTGTCAATCATTAGCATCCATTCTACCCAGCACCTCGGAAAAACTCTCACCCGCCATAAATTTACATAATTTTATACAGAGATTGGTCTAGACCTGCTCTTAATGTAAAGTGTCTTGATGCAACTTTGTTATGATTTGGCGCTATACAAATAAATTTGATTTGATTTGATGTTAACAGAGGGACTTTAAATTCTATTCAGAATTTTACCGGCTTTTGAAGCTAACACAGGAGAGATATGATCTCTTCTTCCTAGTTCCTGTTAATATTCCTGCAGCAGCATTCTAAATCAATTGAAGACCTTTCAGAGATTTGTTTGGATATGCAGGTAGTAATGAGTTACAGTAGTCCAGCCTAGAAGTTACAAATGTATGTATTAGTTTTTTTGCATCCTCTTGAGACAGGATATGTCTGACTTTCCTAATGTTTCTCAGGTGGAAGAAAGCTGCTCTACTGACTTCTTTTATGTGAGGGACGAAGGGCAAGTTCTGGTCAAAAGTTACTCCAAGATTTCTTACAGTGGAGCTGGAGGCCAAAGTCATGCCATCCAGACTGATTAGATGGTCAGATGGGGTTTCTCTGAGGTGCTTAGGGCCAAATATAATAACTTTAAAAATTAGTCATCCAGACTTTTATGTCTTCAAGACATGTCTGCAGTCTGACTATCTGACTAACTTCATTTGCCTTCATTGATAAATACAGCTGAGTATCGTCTGCATAACAGTGAAAATTGATACTGTGTTTCCCAGTAATGTTGCCTAAAGGAAGCAGATAAAGAGTGAAGAGGATTGGTCCAAGTAAACTCAAATCTAATGAGGTAATGCTCAGTCAGAAGAGATTTTTGAGAAATATTTTTAAGTTGTCGATTTCAATACTGTATGTCAGTACAAGATCAAGGAGATGGTTGAAGCAGTGAGTGGGTTCATTCACATGCTGGGAAAAGCCAATTGAATAATATTGATTGATTGATCATTTTATCTGTACTGAGTACTAACTCTGATATAAACTCAGAAAATTCTGATAGAAATTCTGAATTTATATCAGAGTTAGTACTCAGTACAGACCAGGACCAGGGGGCTGGTATACTGTACTTACTTTCCAGTTTCAGTGAGAATAACTAAGAGGGAGGCTTTCAAAAGACCTACAGCCAGATTTTGATCTAGGGCTGATTAATAAGATTGACTGAAATATCACAGCCAACCCCCCTCCTCAACCTGTGGTACACGGGATATGAAAATTACAGTAACATGAGTTGGGGGTGTAGTTTCATTTATACTGACATACTCATCCTGCTGCAGCCAGGTTTCAGTTATACAAAATAAATCAGTATGAGTCAGTTGTAAGATCATTGACTAATAGAGATTTTGATGATAGTGATGATAGTAATTGCAGTGCTATTTGAGACCAAATTTGATTTCAGTTTGGTTTTTGCTTTTAGGTCCTCTTCTGTTTATGTTAAATTTAGTAAATTTTTTTAATTTAGGTGGTCGGGGGACAGACGCAGTTTCTATAGACCTAAACATAGACAGAGACCCTACTCCATTTTGGGCAGGGAACTGGTCTGACTGAGGTGCAGAGGAACGTGTTAATGCGCGGCTCTGCCTCATGGTCTGGACTCGGGGCTGTCAGGGTTCTGGTTTTCTAATAAACTTGGCCATATTCCTAGATATGAGAGTGGCACCACCCACTAGATGGCATTTCTCATCATTTCCTTAGATTAGTGGAGCTACGAGATTGTCTGTACAGTTAAGGAAAGGGAAAAGAGATTGAGTTCAACCAGGAGCTGGAGGGCAGCCTCCACTGCTCACATCACAAAGTCCTTCCTCCTGGTCCAAAATGCTCTTCTGGGTGGAGCTCACCCATAACACCCTTCCTTCTTCCTCCACAGGACAGACTCACTTCCACTGTGTCTTTGGGTACCTGTTCCTGGACCTGTAGAAGGAAATTATAGTAGTAATTTCAGTTCCTTACATTTGATCTTCTTGGGATACCCCACTTTCCTTTTCCTAACAAGGATGTAAGATCCTTTTGGGTTTTTGATTTCGATGTCTTGACCTTTTAACACCAACATACAAAACCCTGCAGGATACCTCAAGTTTGGACCACACCTCAGGGAGTCGGCACCAACTCCTACAGCAGACCAGAGGGTGTGAAAACACACCTTGAGGTTGAGGGTGTTTAGGTTGGGTTTGGGTTGTGTTGAGGGGATGTTTAGCTCTCCCCATGCTTGGGATCTTCCTTGATTTTTACTGCTCATGTGAAGATCAACCTTTTCTTCTTTCTTCAAAGAAAATAACTTGTCGGCCAGCAGTAGGCTATTTCATTCTTCACCAACAGCAGAGAATTTCCACAACACTAGAAAGCATCCTGAAAGTTTCACTTTTTCCACTAAGTAAAGTTAGAGCATTATTCCAAAATGAATCAAATGCATGTTTTCCTCTCAGAATTTTCCTCACAATACCCCATAACGACAAAGAGAAAAACATTGAAATCCTTGCAAATTTCAAATTTCTTAAAAATAAAGATTAAATAAGTACATAAAATCACATGCATGTAGGTATTCTCAGCCTTTGCTATGACACTTAATTTTTCAGATCATTCCAGTGATTATCTTGAGGATAATCAGTGGATAGATATTTTTGAGGATATAAGTTTGGGTCCTCCTTGATTGTGATCAGTTGAAACAGATGATTTCTACAACTTGATTGAAGTCCACCTGAGGTAAATTCCATCTACAAGAGACCATAGCCTCCAGCAGCAATTACAGCCTCAGGTCTTTTTGAGTATGATCGCACAAGCTTGGCACACCTGTTTTTGGCCAAATATTCTCATTTTTCTCTGAAGGGTCCATCAGGTTAGATGGGGATCGTCAATGTACAGCCAATTTCAGATCCCCTCAGAGATGTTTGATTGGGTTTACGTCTAGGCTCTGGCTGGGCAACTGAAGGGCATTCCCCAAATTGTCACAAAACCATGTGCTTTGGGTTGACTGGGTGTGTCCAGGGAGTCAGGACACAGAGTGGACCCAAAAGGCCAACTCCAAAATAGGTTCTCCAAAACAGGGATTTAATGAATGTTCGGTACACAGAATAGCAGTCCGCGAAGGTAGAAGTACAAAAGGGGCAGAGCAAAGGTGAGGTCAAAGGCAAATCTGAGGTCAGAAAACACTGGAGAGAGATCACAAAGAAAATGCTGGAACACTTGCTAGGGAACTGCTAAGATGATCTGGCAGAGGGAGTAGGGATCACAGAGACTAAATGCACAAGGGGAGTGAAGGTAATGAGGCATAGGTGGAGGAAATCATGGGATGATGAGGAATGAGGCAGGGAAACACAAGGGCAGGAAGTGGATCTGAAACGAGAGGAGAGTTAGGCACCAAAATAAAATAACTTAACATAAGATAGCATAACATAACTTAAGTCCTTATGTGAGCTTATGTGACTCTGGCCTGAGGGGGAGATCCTGAGTGGACAAACTCTTTGTCCTGGCTGGTAAGAGGGGGCTGGAGTCCGTCTCCTGTCCACAGCCCTCTTGTTTTCCGCTGTGGTCCTCATCAACTGACACTGGGCCTGGCTCCACACCCGATGACACCAGCAGATGGGGGCTTGGGCTGATGGAACTGCCACCTCAGTCTTGAGCTCAGGAAATGGGGGGGTTGATAACCGAAGACACACTGAAAAAGACTAGAGGCAGAGCAAGGCAAGGAGTTATGAGCATATTCAACCCAAATAATATGTATTCTTTCTCTTCTTTCTTAATATTACCAAGCAGAAGGACAGCTGGAAACGAGGCAGACCCTTCTCCAGCTCCTGATTAAGCCTCTCCGTCTGTCCAGTGGATTGGGGGTGGTATCCAGAGGCTTACTGTGGCTCCAATAAGTGTGTAGAAGGCCTTCCAGAACCTGGAGATGAACTGTGGCCCTCGGTCAGGCACCACATCCCAGGGAAAACCATGCAGGCGGAACACATGCCACAGGACTGCCTGAGCCATCTCCTTAGCCGAGGGTAACTTAGGCAATGGCATGAAGTGAACCATTTTGGAGAAACGGTCTACAACAGTGAGGACAACTGTGTTACCTTCAGAGGGCGGCAACCCTTTGATGAAGTCCAGAGAAATGTCTGACCAGTGGTGGTGGGGAATGGGCAGAGGATGGAGGAGACCAGCTGGAGGGCGTGAGGAAGTCTTGTTCTGCGAACAGGTGGGGCAGGCAGCAATATACTCTTTCACCTCCTTCTCCATGGCCGGCCACCAGAAGCGTTGCCTGATGAGGGCTCTCCTGACCCCAGGATGACAGGCAAAGGGGGAGGCATGGGCCCAGTGGATCACACGGGCATGAACTGCAGGAGGAACAAACAGTCTGTTTGGGGGACAACCCACAGGAACTGGGACGCCAAGACTAGCTTGTCTGACTTGTTCCTCTATTCCCCATGTGACTCCCCAACAACAGAGGAGGATGGAAGGATATTAGAGGGGCTTTGACTAGAAGGTGTAGGGTCAAATTGGTGGGAAAGTGCATCAGGTTGAAAAAGAGCCCACCTTGCCTGCTGGGGATTGAGCCTCTTAGCCGAGCAGCTGTACTCCAGGTTCTTATGGTCTGTCCAGATGAGGAACTGTTGCTTCGCACCCTCCAAATAGTGCCACCACTCCTCCAGAGCTGCCTTAATAGCCAGCAGCTCCCTGTTGCCCACATCGTAGTTCCTCTCATATAGAGACAACTTCTGGGAGAGGAAGGCGCATGGGTGGAGCTTGTTGTCCACCGGAGACCATTGGGACAGGACCCCTCCTACTCCCACATCAGAGGCATCTACCTCCACCACAAACTGAAATTGTGGGTCTGGGAGGGTGAGGATAGGAGCTGTGGTGAAGCTGGTCCTAAGCCTCTGAAATGAGAGTTCAGTCTGAGGGGTCAACTGAAACTTGACATTGGTGGAAGTTAATGGGGTGGTAATGGAACTGAACTGAACACTGGAGAGAGATCACAAAGAGAAATTGCTGAAACACTTTTTAGGGAACTGCTAAGATGATCTGGAAGAGGGAATAGGGATCACAGAGACTAAATACACAAGGGGAGTGATGGTAATGAGGCACAGGTGGAGGAAATCAGGGCATGATGAGGAAAGGGGTGGGGAAACACAAGGGGAGGAAGGAAACGGGAGGAGAGTTAGGCACCAAAAAACAGGAAATACAAAACAGGATGAGGGAAAAAATAAAACATAACATAACATGTTATAAGTCCAGGATGCTTCATTACAAGGCAATGATTGCTGCCTGGTTTCCCCCAGACACGATCCTTGGCATTCAAGCCAAAAGTTCAGTCTTTATTTCATTAGACCAGGAAATTCTTTTTCATGGTCTGAGGGTCCTGTTGGTACACTCTAGACAGGCTGTAATGTGCCATTTACTGACGAGCGGCTTCTGTTTCGCTACTCTATCATACAGACCTGATTGATGAGAGCTACACAAACATCCTTCTGGAAAGTTCTCCTCTCTTTTCTGGCAAACCGTTACTATATCCTTCCCTGTTATGAGCTGTGAACGAAGGAAAAACACTCATTACAAAGCTGACGTCAACCCAGCTCCACCCAAAACACAAGACTCACTATAAGCTCACTGTATGTAGCGTCAGCACGAGTTGTTAACTCACCCCTCCCTCAGCTACAAATGGCTGCAGCTCGCGATATACTCGAGCCATAAAGATGAACATATCACTCCCTGACACACCCCCTCCCTCCTTGCGGGCTGAATTGCAGCAACTTGCAGTATGCACCTACTGTGTAACTGACTCTGTGACTCAAATGACTCAAAAACTCAATTCATTTGGTGAGTGACTCATTTAAACTCGATTCAGTAAAAAGAATCAAGTTTACCATCACTACACCACAGAATGGGGAAGCCAGGCGCAAGGAAAGGTGCTGATAACAAACCAAATGACAGCCAGAAGAATCAGGAGAAAGCCTGTAGTATGTGTGGAGGAAACCATCACTATGCGTCAGAATGCTCTGCAATGAAGTTAGAACAATGAATGAAGTGCAAAAAGTTCAACCACTATGCAAGAGTGTGTAAAACAAAGCCTCAAACTAAGAATAGAGTGAGGTTCAAGAATGTACACACCGTTTACATTCTTGCTTGAAGTGAAAGGCTACTGCAACATAGAAGGGAGGTGTAAAGAGAGGTCAACCATTCAGAAGTTCTATGTAGTGAACTGTAATGGCCCCCTATCCCAGGCTACCCTTTGGTATTGTATCTGCCCAAGACGAGTTTTAGAGGAGAGTAGATGAGACGTATGAAGGCCTTAGGGGTGTGACTGGGATAATTGATGACATCATTGTTTTTGGAAAAACAAAGGAGGAGCATGACCGCAACCTCAGAGCAATGCTCAACTGCACCAGAGAGTGAGGGATGAAGCTGAATCCTGAAAAGTGTAGCATCTGCGTGCCTGAGGTGAGTTACTTTGGACATAGGCTCACAGCAGATAGGCTAAAGCCAGACCCTCTTAAGGTGAAAACAATCAGAGACATGCCACCGCCCAAAAGTGAGGCAGAGCTGGACACTGTTCTTGGTATTTTGACTTACCTAGCTAGGTTTGCACATCTATCTGAGGTAACAACACCACTAAGACCGCTACTAAAGCAGGATACAGAATTCAAATGGATTCAAGAGTGCATTCCAGCGAATGAGGGAAATCATCACAAAGGAGCCAGGGCCAGTGTTGGCCTATTTTGATCCTGTAAGAAGAAGAAGAAGAAGTGACAAGTTGCAAGTTGATGCATCAAAAATTGGCTTGGGTGCAACCATCATGCAGGAGGACAGACCAGTTACATATGCATCCAAGCTGCTCAACATGACAGAGCAGAATTACGCCCAAATAGAGAAGGAACTGTATGCAGTGATATTCGGGTGTAGGAGGTTTCATGAATACCTCTATGGACAAAATGCTACTGTGGAGTCAGTCAACAAACCACTGGAGGCCATAATCAGAAAACCACTCACCCTCACACCACCACATTTAGAGCGCATGATGCTGGCACTGCAGAAATACAGCATCACTCTCATTCGCAGGCCAGGCAAGGAAATCCCAGTGGCTAACACATTGTCCAGGAAGTCAATGAATTATGCGGACATGTCACTATCTGAAGCTATGGAGACACTGTGTGATCAGTGCAGCACCTGTAAGCGCAGACAGGATGAACAACATCAGAACAGAAACTGCTCAAAATGAACAATTAGCCACTCTCAAGCAGGTCATCTGGTCAGGCTGGCCAGAGACAAGAAAAAAAGTCACCCACATGTCAGTGAGTAAAGGAACCACCATGATGAAATCACTGAGGCTGATGGCATCCTTCTAAAAGGTGAGAAGATAATCCTTCCTCACAGCCTCAGACCTCACACACATAGAAAAGCAAACACAGAGCTCATGAGTCAGCAGATAAAGTACATGGTAACACAATGTGACATCTGCCAAACGCACCGCAGCACCAACACAAAGGAGCCCATGCTTTCACATGAGATCCCAGAGAACCTGTGGGAAACTGTAAGAACAGACCTATTCTCATGGAAGCCTGCTGGAGTACAGAAATACTCTCGTTGATGGACTTAAATCACCAGCTCAAATCCTGATGAGTCACAGGCTGCGCTCCATCCTGCCCAACACAACACAACAACTATGACCTCAGGTAACTCCACAGGACACTGGGGGCAAGCAAGGATCAAGCAAAAGGAGCACTACAGCAGATCTGCAAAACCCCTATCACCACTACACACCAGAGCACCCATCCGTTAACAAGGAGATGGCACATGGAAACCAGCAGCAGTCACCCAACCAGCTGAAACACCACAGAGCTACCACATCACATCTAGCGATGGACAGATCTTCAGGCGCAAACAACGTCATCTAATCAACAACCACACACTCGTCATACACCAGCCAGAAATCAGTGAGGATGACATTTTGGACGAGACACAGAAAATGACAGCAGCAACCTGTTTCTGCGAGTCAGGCAGATCACTCTTGGACTTATCATACCAGATATGGTCATGTGATTAAGCCAAGGAAAGGCTCTGACTGATAACTTTCTGCAAAAAAAAAAAAGAAAAAAAAAGTATGTCATCCAGCTGTGACAATTTGAATATGTGTTTGAATGAAATTTGAATATGAATATATGTTTGAATGAAATTAATGAATTTTAACTTTTAAAAAAAATGACCTGAAAGAATAAGGCAGTTTTATTTACAAATGTTTTATTTCCATGTTCAGAAATATTTACAAATGCACTAAATCAACAAGAGAATTAATTATTAATTGTTAATTATTTTGAAATATTTCACTTGTTTGATGAAGAATGTGTTTGCACTATGGAACACTTACGATAGTAGCGTACTGTTTTTCTTTTTTTGAACGTCGAAATTCACAATTAACCCATTTACAATGTACTGTGTTATCTATGTATCTATGTACTACATTCAAATGGACGGTCAAAGTGTTATACTATTTGCCATTTGCGACTTGCATGAGCATGACTTTTTTTTTTTTTGATGAAGGGAGATGTAATGTTTTTATGATGGTCCATGTAGCAATGTTTTTTTTATTGTGAAATACCAGCAGCAGCGGTGGAATGTAACACAAGTACATGTCTATAGCTACTGTTACCAGGGAGACAGGAAATAAAAAGTAGCGGAGCTACAGAGTTGCATTGAAGGCGTCTGGTTGGTCATTCAGGATAGATTATAAACACATCATGAGTACTCTATCACAACAAACACAAAGTGGCACACAATTTTGAAGTACAAAGAAAATTATGCATGATTAAATTTTTTTTTAAACAAATAAAAAGCTGAAAAGTGCAGTGTGCAGAAGTAGACCCCTTCTCTCTGAGTGCAACCAATTGCCTTCAGACGTTGCATGATGATTGCTGAAGTGAAGTGTTGACCTAATGACTAAATAGAGTCAGATGGCCTCAGATGCTTGTTAAGAGCGTATTGGGGAGAAAACAGCATCACAAAGTCCAAGGAACACACCAGGCAGGTCAAGGATAAAGTTGTGGAGAAGTTTAGAGGGTTAGGCTATAAAAAGATTGTGTTGGTCTGTTGGGATCGCCTCACATGTGCTCTGAAAAGAACAATAGAGAGGATTACATGTCCCTCCAGAAGCCTGGGCCAGAGTTGTCTGCCTGTTTGAAAACGGTGCCACTACCTCTACAATTCACACTTAAAGTGGCTGAACACTTTAAGTGTGAATGTTCGAGGCTGAACAAGAACTGAACGCAAAAGACTGGACTCAGGCGACCTCAGCAGGGGTCCCCGGTGATGTCACCCACATGATAAAGATGCTTTTTCCCAGTGGCCCAGTTGCAGTAGAGAGCTGTCCCAGCTTTCGTGTCGACCGAATCGCCGAAGGGAGCAACATCAAACGTTTGGATCCTACCACCACAAAAAGCTGGGTCACAGTCTTCAATTCGCGGGACAAGCGCAGGCTGCTGTGGGTTTTTCTTTTTGTTGTTGTTTTCCTGTTTTGTTTTTTTTTTTTCTTTTCCTTGAACTCAGCACGAACCACCGCGCAATCAGCTGATTCCATGTGATGTGAAACCAGCACCCCAACTTTGTTACCCAAAGCTAACAAAGAACATCGTCTTTTATCTGAATTTCCCCGCTGCCACCGAGGAACTCATCACGTCATGTTGCGGACACTTGAAGTGGATCTCGCTCTCTCCTTTTACACCCTCACTCCGGAGGAGCTGCACAACAAAAGTAAGGGGCAATTAGAATTGCGTTTTGTTTTACCGTGCCTTTTGTTTATTTGGGACTCAGTTTTATTTGCTTGTTTGCTTTGTTTAATTTCCCTTAAATCCCATAAGTTGTTAAATTGATTGGCGCTACAGATCTCGTGTCAGTCGTCACCGTGATCAGTGATTGAGCAATCTCAATATCACTAGACCAATAGCCGACCACTAGGCACACAGAGGTAATGAAGACAATCTGGCCAGAAGGGTAGGGAAGCAGAGCTTAAATCCACAAGGAGGAGGGAGACAACAAGACACAGGTGAAACACATTAGGGCAGGGAAGGCAATCACTCAGGCGAGAAACTTGACAGGACAACAGGGATAAGACCAGGACTTCAAAATAAAACAAGTGACAACAAAACTAAACTGACCTTAATACAAAGACACTAGGACAGACTGACTGACTGACTCTGGCAAAGAGAGGTGGCTTCTGAATAATCTGTTCATCTGAGTTAATCATTCTTGAGTTTGAACCTGAATGTCTGTTTGAGTCTTGAAGTGTCATCTCAACTGAAAGTGACTTCTTCCAATTTCCACAATTTGTCAGATTGAGCACATGAATGTATGCGTAGTTTATTAAAACGTCAGGAAAACAAGAGAAACAAAATGACGCTCTCTAGCTACAAAACTGGCATAGAGTTAGATGTCATGAAATATTCAGAATATTTAAAGGAACCACGATCCCTCAACAACTATACTTGCATGACATGAGTACGGACAGTAAAATGATATACATATGTGACGACCACAAAAGTGTCACATTTGTCTATATGGAAATAAGATTAAAAAGAGAATAATTGTCTTTTATTTTGAATACAAGTTATTGTAATTACAAAAAAAAAAAAACAATACCCCCAAAGAGTTTGCATTTCTTTGTGCAGTGGTTTGGTTTCCCCATTCAATGTGTATTGTAATGTTTGCACCATGCCAGCAGGGGGCGAGGGCGGGTTGCGGTTTCAGTGTATTGCATTGCGTTTTACTTAATTGCTGCATGATCCTTGAAACTGACAAGCCGTCTCCTCATCTCTCTCCTGTGTCTCAGGTTGGTAAATGTACAAATATGCTTTTAAACTAGGAACTAGCCACGCCGGAATGTATTTGGGATGTTAGTGAACTGTTTTTGTGTTGTATTTTTCGATGGAGACTTTTTGTGATTTTGTTTGAAGTAAGTTTGAAACTTGGAGGCAAAGCCTAGCCATTTAACAGTGCAGTGATCACGCACGGTGTGCATGGTAATAGAAACCAAGTCAGTTTAGCACACATGCCTCTCCCACGTGAATGTACACGAGTAATGTTTTAGAAACTTACAATGTTGATGTGTGTGGTTTATTTTGCCATCTGTAAGGTCCCCGCCATTAGTTTTAAAACAGTTTTTGCTATAAAGGGTCATGGAGGAAAAAGGGTGACTCTTTAAAACAAAGTTTTGTTTTACATTAAGCGCTTAAGGTTTATGAGGGTAAAATGCAGTACTGTAATTATTTAAAACGAAGTAAAATACTTTCATGAGAAGTTTAAAAGGAACTTGAACATTAAGCTGGTTAATAGTACCATTGTCTATGCATTTAATTTTGATAAATGGGTTAAAATACTAAGTCGAAGAGTAAGTGAACATGTATTTAGTCAAAAGAGATTTATTTTGTTATGGATTTTGTACTGGAAGACATTATGGTTTTGTATTGACATGGACACTGAAATTCATTGAAAATGCTGAAAGGACATTTAACTTTGAATATGTAAATCATAAGAAAAGAAAGTTAACACAAGAGTGTATTGAAAAGATTAAACTTTAATAAATTGCTGCATGATTCTTGAAACTGACAAGCCGTCTCCTCATCTCTCTCCTGTGTCTCAGGAGTTGATCTGTCAACCAGGGTGCCGTTGCTATGGTACCCGTTACACATACAACCAATTTCTTTTACAACAGCATGAAGAACTAGAAAATTCCTTGGCAGAAATTTCAAGAGTGACTCGGTGGGGGCTGCTCCTGGGACGGGGACGTTGGCTTGGCGCCATTCCAAAAGCGTCTATCTGTGCGTGTGAGTGCATGCATCGGACTAGTCAGGCCGAAGCGTTGGGAACTGACAAAGCCCTTTGGATAAGAAGCAAAAGGTCTTTGCAAAACCTAAGTCCTGAGTTCAGTTTCTTTCGATTCAGTTGTTGGCCAGATATTACTATGACCTGTGTGAATGAGAATATACACAGACAGACGTATGTCTTTAGACACATATCTATTTATTTCAGACATCTATTGCACACATACACCCTGAGACAAGTGCTGTCTATCTGTGTGTAAATGTGTGTGTCTGTGTGTGTTTGTATATTTGTCTTTGCGTGCATGTGTCTATGTTGGTGAATTTGTATCTGTGTGTGGGTGCATCTGTATATCAGTCTGTGTGTGTGTGTGTGTGTGTGTGTCTGTCTGTGTGTTTGTGTGTGTGTGTGTGTGTGAGTGTGTCTGTATATCAGTCTCTGTGTGTGTCCTGCAGTCTAACACAAATGTCAGTAGTAACAGCTGATCAACAGTCTGATGACATCATTGACTGCAGCTGTGTGTTTGAGCTTGGATTGCATCATCCTTCTCAGAAAGCCCATTAGATAACAGGTTCATTTCTTTAGGCAAGCCTTTCACTCTGGGGCAATTTGTGACAAAACGGTAACGGTTTCTAGGATGTAAAATGTGGACACGGGAGCGATTTAAAAACATATGAAAAAAACGGCTCTCCTTCCTGCCTGAGAAAAATACATGGGGAGAAATGGCAGAGACGAAGGGAGAGCATGTCCTTCAAATTTGGATTGTCTGACTGTTAAAGTAAACACATTTTTACTTAGAGGACAAGAATCTCTACTACTTTGGAGAAAATGACGTGTGTACCTCAAACTATGCCCGTGAGAGCGATTTACAAATAATTTTTTTTATAATCATCAACTCACCGACACACTCTAACTGAAGAGTCCTCCATTCTAAGCCACCAACATTCCATGCAATACACACACAAATTTCAGCAGAAATGAGGTGAGACGAGCATGAGACTTGAACTGTGATTGTGTAATAAGCGTAGTAGCTACCATAAAGCCTATTGTCACCAACAGAGTTCAAAGTCTTGTGACCCGTTGAAACTTTGAACTGCATTTCTATGACAAAGCAGTGTGGCTCCAAAGAGGGGTGGGTTTGATCCATTTCCAACAGCTTCACACAGAGCTGAGCTAAGGGAACTGTGGTCGCCACAGTGATTTGAGAATTTGCTCTGTCAGCAGTCAAACTGTCCCCAGAAAGTGGCTTCTAACCAGGTCCTGCTCTACTGCAAATTGTATGGTTTGGCCGTGAGTTTAAAATGAAATTGATGGGTATTTTGTCATGCTTCTATCACTCAGATAAACGAACAGCTCAACTTTAGGTTTGATGAAAAAGTGATTTGGACTACTCCTTTGAGTGCTCATAGTTTGAAAAGTTTACTTTTTATGTGAAATTGGTTTGGTCTCTTGGGAAAAGCACAATTTTTCTCTCGTTTTGAAGATTGAATGACATTTCTACGTGCAGGTAAGAGAGAGCTAGGTGACTGAGAAAAAAGGTGAATTTTTGTGGGGATTTTTTTTTTTTTAGTTCCAATTCATTTACTATGGAAAATTTTGGTTGGGTTTTTGTGAATAACTTTCGTAAAAATCGGAATTGCGACACCAAAAGACATAGCACACTATTCCCGATTGATCCGTACATTTTGATGTATATATTGTTGGGCTTTTCTCAAAGTTGCAGGCCGCATTAATTGCCAAAAAAATGACGGAATAATAAGTACGGAGAAGTTTATGTAGTGTCTCTGTGCTGAATAATAAACGGGAAGAGCCCGAGTCACTAAAACTAAGTACTGTGTTTATTATGAACAGTGCATAGAACCACACTTAGAAACCAAGATGAATTATGTATGTCATTTTGTATGTTCACTACAACTTAAAAATACCACAACCAGCTGTTATCTCGTCATGCTGTTTCAGTGGTTTGTGTGTGAGTGAACGCTGTTGTGCACTAGTAGGGGCAATTTGGTTATTGGTGTTTAATATCAATTATTGAGGGGACTAATTATTAATAGTTAGAAATGTCTACTAAATGTAGTAAATCTCAGGGCACCACCTTGTCATCAGGGACTGATAACCAAATTGGCAAACTGAAATACAGTCTCAGAAGGTTGCTGAAGGAGGAGCTCAATCACTGACTTATGAATCCACCAACTGTCACAATTGTATAACCACAACAGATTAAATTATGATAGGGTTTATTCACAACAATACCCATTTAAAATAACATTACTTGGTATAAAGACTATTAAAATTCAATTCAAAAGTCAAACACTAATTACTAACTACGACCGGCAACATACATGTAAAGGCATGAGAGTTAGCAATGACTGCAGTGGTAACAGCAGCAGCAGTAGCTACAGCTCTAGCACTAGCGATAGCAATGGCAATTACATTAGCAACAACAGTCACAATGGTGATGTGTGCGTGTGTGTGTCGGGAGGAGTTAGAGGGGAAGGGAGAGGAGTCAAGATGGCAGCAGAGTGACATAGGCTATGCCAGAGCCAAAATGGAAACTCATCACAAGATGTGGTTGGCATGAACAAAGGGAAAGGGAGGGTACCCCTTGAGCTTTATGCATTATCAAGGCAACCTCCATGTAACAGACTCAATATCACGCGACCACACTTGACGGCAACTTTAATGTCTTTGAGGTGTGTGTAGGGGAGATGTGTGTGTGATTGGGACGAGAGAGAGAGAGTCCACAAAAGATCGTCAACACAGCTTGTAATCACAATGTCAATACACAATAGCAGAGCCGACAAACCAGAGTCTACCAGGTCGGATATTGGTCCTTTAACTAATGATGATTGGCTTATCAGCTGATCATGGTGAACAACTGACAACAAAGAAAAACAAATCACAGTGCTTACAAGTCACTTTAAAAAGTACAAATACCACTGCACTTCCCATTGTTCCGATTTTTCTGCGTTTAAGGGAGAAAGGAAAGAGATTCACATCGAGTGTCCGCAGCGCATTATGTGGCTGGGGGTCAAGCAGTCCATTCCTTGCTCTTCTGGCGGGGCAATGTTATGAGTTCCTCGGGAGCAGCAGGAAAGATCATGGGTTGCGTAAGTGGCCACGCTTGTCTTTACAGGACGTAAGATCAACTGATGGCACAGTGATCCATCACATGTCGGGTCCAAAAAAAAAAGAAAAAAAGAAAAGAAAAATAACAACAACAGTGTGCTTGTGTGCTCATCCCACAAGCTGAAGACTGTGACCTAGGATTTAAGGTGGTGGAAGTCAAACATTTGAGGTGTTGCTCCCTTCGGCAGCCAGGTTGTGGAGAGATCTTGGCGCTCTCTACTGTAACCAGTGCACTAGGAAAAGGCACAGAGGAGGGTTGCGGCAACGTCTTTATTACCTGAATGGCGTCTCTGGGGACCTATGATGAATGTGCCTGATTACAGCCACTCTTCACGCTGTTTTTGTTCAAATTGTTTTTGTTTTTGGTTCTCATCGTGGGGTTGGTGGCGCAGTTTTCAAACGGTTAACCTACTCTGGTTTAGGGACATGTAGGCTTTCTATTATTCTTTTCAGAACATGTGGATAGAGATATGAACAACACTGATTTCAAGTAAGAGGGGCATATAGGATGTACACATGCACACATGCACACACACACCTACATACATACATACTGTACATAGAGTGATGTGACCAGTACCCCACCTACTTCGGTGTCTGCCATGACAGGGTGACTACAAATGGGAATGAGGGCTAGAGAACTCAAATAGTTCAGCAATAATGTGTTTGTTTGTGCGTGTGTGTGTGAAAATGTTGTGTTTCAATATGTGTCTGTTTCACCTAATGTGCCTGTGTGTGTATGAGTGTATTGGCTGCTGATAAATGACTGCCTCTTTAGAGAACTTATCTCTTTAAGTGTTGCAGCGGTGAGGGATGACATCATTTGGGTCCCTGGCTAACTGGCTGCCATGACAACACCTCACCAACCTATCCATTTACCAGATGGCCTGATAGTGTCTGCACACTGCATGCACACACAGACACACACATACACACACACACACAGGTAATAGGAGGCCATGTGGAAATAACAAGCAGAAACTGTGGCAGCTTTAAGCACTGATACACACATTGCTGTGATAGACACACAAACACACAGATACACAAGCAGTGATAAATCACCCCCCTTCCCACCCTTATCACTACCTAACAGAGAAAAAAAACAAGGAGGAAAAATTAAGTATTGATCAAATTAGCAGTTTTTTAAAACATCCCTCATGGATGTCTTCATTTCTATGTATATCTGTTTCTGTGCATGTGTGTGTGTGTGTGTGTGTGTGTGTGTGTGTGTGTGTGTGTGCGCGTGTGTGTGCATTGCAGAGAGTTGGGGGTGGGATTTATTGAACCAATCAAATGGCAGACAAAAAGCTGGATCAGGGGAGCACTGACACAGGGGAGTCAAAGTTGTCTATTGGTGTTGAATAATAGCAAAAGTAGTCATGCAAGCAGCAGTCGAGGCTTCCTTGTATTTATTAGCTGTGTGTATTTATGGTGATGGGTTGACAAGTCTTCATTTTGCTTGATCCTGCCTGCACCTGGATACTGACCACTAGAAAGTTCTCCACTGAAAATTGATCTCTGTTAAAGGGTCAAAAATACTGGGCTGGTTTGACCCCAACAGTACTGCAGCTTAAAGAGCTCAACAGCTCCCCATCCACTCAGACAGCAAATACTCAAAGCAAATAGTAACAAATAAGAGGTGTTAATTGCTGCTAGTAGCACAATGATGAAATGAAAGAATGAAAGAATTCAGAAGGATTTTCAAAGAGGAGTGAAGGAAGCTCAAAGTAGAGAAATGTAACCCACTAAGTGCAACAGGGTTTAAAGTGTATGGACCAGTAACTAGTAACCAGTTTGTGGAAGAGGGTTATAAGAGGAAGTGACAAACACAATAGATAAATGAGTTGATTGCATTTACTTATATGAAAAGTAAAAGAAAATATTAAAATTCAGTGCACAACTGATCTCTCAATGCTTCACAAGTATTTTATCAACATATAACCAACTAAAAGTGTCCATATGTAAATTTAACGTTCCTTTAAGTGTTCTTTAATGTTCCTTTTCATAGTTGTTGTTAGTCAGTGTGCTTCAGTCAAAAGAGTGTCAAGTCAAGTCAGGGCAAAACTTCTGAGTCAGGTGTGTGTGTGGTGGTCCTATCACAGACACATTCAGTTAAGGTGCATGTTGTAGGTAAATTTTTTTAGATGTATATAAAATCTTGTCTACAAAATACCATTTGAAATGTTAATGGAGGGTTGAATTTTTTTTTTCAAGACATAAGAGCACAAATTTATTCCAAAAAGTGACAGTTTTGACCTAAGCCTCTAAAAATGCTCTTTTTTTTCAACACCGCGCCATATGACGAAGGCAGAGGTAGCTATATGCTAGGTTCTGCTATCACTCACTGTGGGAGTAGGTAGTTATCAGTCAGAGAGTTGGTGTGTCTTCAGTAGTGTTGTATTGCATTCATTTTTCATTATCATGGTAAATTATTGCGTTTGTGGAGGTTACACAAACTCCAGCCTGTCAGGACATTGAGTCCACAGGTTTCCTAACAGGAAAAAAAACAAAACGCCGCTATCCTCCGTCCCGGGGTGCGTTTTGTGCAGCTGAAGAAACGGGACTTCACGGCTGCATCAGCTACAACAAACATGGCCGTGTGGGACTGTCACTTTAGACCGGAGGATGATGAATCAAGTGATCTGATGGAGTTCAGCATGGGATGCAAAAGCAAGACCCAGGTGCAACTGACACCAGGTGCGGTGCCTTCGGTGCACACAGCCTCCTCAGCTCACTTGTGCTGGAGAAATTAAGAGTTTTACAAATCTGCTGAACAGTCATTATTATGTACTTTATTACCCTAGTTCAAATATGGAAAATAGAACATATAAGTAATAAAGAGAATAAAATAACTAAATAGAAGAATTAATTATTTCTGCCCTAAACATAACATACTTGTCTGCTGGCCTGGAGAGGTCCATGCTCCTGCCTGTAGTGCATGTAAGCTATCTGAAGCACAGAGGGATTCAGAAATCAAGCATCAAATCCCGGGTGCTGTGTGAAGCACTGCACTTAGAGCCTAGGGGTGACATTCTCCACTCAGGCCCAGTAGGCATCTACCTCCCTGCAGCACATGCTCTCCTTGGCTGTGGTCATGGCCTTGCATTTCCCACACAAAACAAACAAAACATGGATTACCAAAGTGTTTCTCTCCCATGGCAATAGTACAGCGTGATTCACCTTATTTTCAAACTCAGAAGTAAATTGTGACAAACGTCCATGTTTTTGTGTGGCACTTCCAGTCAGCCACTTTCAATTATCGGAGCTAACGGTGAAAGCTAATGCCAGTCAACAATGTCGTGGGCACACTATAAAGAGACCTTAAAAAGCCAAGATGGGAGGCTAGTACCACATCCTCAGACGCTTTTTGACTGGGAGGACAACTTGAAGAAGTGGCCTGAAATATGATATGAGGACATTTTAATTATTTTGTGTTGTCTCTTGGTATGGATGAGTCTACTATGCACAAATACAAGAGCAAGGAAGCGCACCAGTACCAGTACAAAGCTGATGTACTGCCCAGTCAAAGCAAAGCCAACCTCCACTCTGCCTGGGTCCTTACAAATCGGCCGGCACGATTGAAACAGCCGGTTGTTCTTATGTCGCGGGACAGGTGAAGTCATGCAGTCACGTATGAAATAAAAATTAACTTAAAAATGAGAAAACATTTTATTTAACATCAAATTGTAGGTGTAATTATATAGTCTGAAAATCTTTTGGTACCATTCAGTTCTTGAAATATAATCACAAAAATAGAAGAATTAATGGAAAATAGAGGTGACAAACACGAACTGTTCAGAATAAAGTGAGCTCATTCAAGAAACACCCTCTTTCTTATAAATTGTAATTGTTTAGTTAATGTAAACATACACTTTATATATGTATGTATATCATATGTACAAATGATAGCACACTCAAGGCACAGTGGTCTGTAACTAAATAAAAAAACAAGTGGACATGACATTTTTTTCTAAATGTTGATTGCCATTTTTACTCAGCATCCTCATGGATGAACCACAGGCAAAGGGATTTATTGTCTTTTGGTGGAGGATGCAGATCATATTGCGCCTTACATCCACATTCAGATCTCGTACGCGGCCGATGTTCAAACCACTCCCCTTCGAGGTATATAACAGGCTTGTAGTTATCAGGCTGCGGTCCATCATATGTGTAATGGTACCCATTTAACATTTCTTCTGTGTCAAAACTGAGATTGGGATCCGTTGCTCTCCCTCTGCCTATGTAAGTAATATTTTCTCACAAAAACAACTCTAGAAGCCTAATTAATGAATATATATTTTGAAAAAAAAAAATGTGCCAACAAGTTTTACACCATCTTGCGTACTGATTCAGTCAATGTGGCTACTACGGTTAGCATGTGCTAGTGCTACTCAGCTCGAGCAACTCGCCAAGTATCTGCCGAAGTATCTGTCTCAACCACCTCTCTGCTTCTGGAATGTTTATTTTGTATGTATGTATGTATATACATTGTATGTAATGTATATTTTCTGATTGACTTTCTCCTCCGTGTTTCTCATCTGCTCGTACCACTGCTCTGACTCTGCACACTCTCACTCCGCACTGCAACTCTTGCGAGAAGAGGGTGGGAGTACTTTCCAAATACTACTTTACAAATACAAGTACTTTACAAATCATATATCTATTTTATATAATACAACAAATAACCACTGGGTGTGTGCAAAATTAATATGATTAACAGAATAATAAACCAAAGAGGGTTAATCAATAAAAAATTATATTTTTAAGTGAAAGAACAATACTACCAGTCCCAATTATCTACTGGGTTACAGAAACACCCCACCCCCCACAACATAGGAAGGTACTAACCCAAACACAAACTAACTTTGACTTAGGGCATTGTGTATGTTGGTGTTAAGTACACTTCTTAATAGTCTGAAGGTATTTGGTTTGTGTTAGGGCAGCCATGGCTAACACCTGTCCAAAAGTACTACGTGGTCAGGTTCAGATCAGCCTGACTGTTTCTCTGACTGTTGTCAGGATTCTGCATAAAGCCGGTTTGTTGCTATCATTGTATGTGTACACTGGCTCTTGGAGAATTTATTCATCTCCCTGATTCTGACAACATGAAGCAGTCATAAAGTTTGCCTGTCAATTGTTTTTTTGTTTAGTACAGTTTCCATGTGACTTGTTTGTCTTGTTTGCCTTGTTTCTTATCTCCCCATAAGATTCCAACGGCTCCAACAACACAGTTACCAGGATCACTGAAACAGAAAGGATAGGTTTTCAGTGAATTCCCTTCAGAATTTATGATTTCTTGGCCATTTTTCAGAGAATATGAATGATAACACAAACATTTTTCTTTCACTCATGGTTAGTGCTTGGGTGAAGCCATTTATTATCAAAAGCTGTGTTTACTCTTTTTAAATCATAATGACAACAGAAACTACACAAATGTGTAGGGTATGTAAACTTATGAGCACAACTGTATATGTTTTCATTTGTGTTCATGTGCTTTTCTTTTATGAAGTCATTAAATTAAACTGTGACATCCCCTTAGTCCTGCAAATTTTTTTAAATACCGTAGTCCAAGTCCAATGTGTGACATAGAGGCTGATCATTAACATTCAGTTACTGATAGGACTGCCTTGGACTATCACAGTTACAAATACTTGCTTTGTCCCTTTAGTCTATGGACTGAGCTAATAGTTGCTGTGAATGACACAATAGGTGAAAAAAATATTGCTGTTAAGGATGAGCTATATGTTAGGTATCTCTGGATCTCATACTGAATATTCACACTGGAAACAATACAAATACAAACTGACCTCACTGACCTCAAACACAAGCTCTGGCATGCAAATACACACTCAATCACATGCATATACACACACGGGGGAAACTTATTAGGTTATTATCTTTCCGGCCCATAAAAAAGGAATAACTTAAAGCACTGCTGCAATTAATAACCCAACTATAAATCTGAATATTCGCCATGAATATTATTCTATATTACACACACACACACTTAGTGATCAGCAGGATGTGCAGGAGAAGGGAGAATGATAAAGCCATCAGAGAATGTTCTGGATGAAGTGAGCCAAACGTGAATGTGTGTATTAGAGCATGTGAATTCATGTGTGTGCGAGTGCATCCCATCAGAATGTGTTCTGCATGGTAGCTTTATGCATCAACACAGTGATGCACTCTCCATTTCCATGCTGAGAGGCCATACCCAGTATGTGCTGGATGCACTAGTTAAATCAACACACAAATCTACACACTAACCTCGAACATTGGCACACAAACGCAACCATTGTGTATGACCTTTCAGGCCCTTGCTACAATACACTCACATGCCATGCACACACTCATTCATGCACAGTGCATTTTGTTGATACCCTCACATACCACCCTACAAAACATCAATAATTCAACTTTAACCATTTCATTCTCTTTGACACTATCTAGCTACAACACAATAATCCATCACATGTAACCACTTACAACAGGTTACTGAGGTTTGTACTCAATTTAAAGTTGTTAATGGCACAGTGAAATCAAATAATGCCACTTAGCAGAAAACATTATTCTTAAGTCTAATTTGGACTAAATTTATTTCCCTGTGAGAGGTTGTATGACTTCATTTACCTGGTCAAAATATGTCATTTTCAAATGCAAGTAATACAGCGATTTCCTCATTTACTTTACTGTGACAGATTTGATTATAAATAAATAAAATTTACATTTTGCCTGTCAGTCTTCACCTCATAACATATAATAACAATGTGAAGACTTTTTACAAATTGATTAACTAAAGAGCGGAGGATTTTTGCAAGTGGACACAATGTCCGCCAGGGAATGGACAACATGTTAGCTATCACTGCTCACTGAGCTAGTTAGATATAGTTCTATATTTTGTAGCACAAGTTTCTTGTGCTTACTCTGAATTTGATGAGGGTTCGTTTCCAGTGTCATTTAACCCTTGGCATTCTCACTTCTCTCTCCCCTTTTTCCTAAAAAAGTAAAAAAAAAAAATATTTAGAAGATAAGTATATCATAGTCCAACTGGAGTTAAAGGAGTTTGAGTACAAGAGAAAAGATTCTCTCGTATGAAGAGATAGAAAACCAGCTTTTTGGACTGACTGCACATGAACACTGGAGTGTTAAAGTGATTACAAACTGTGTATGAAGATAATTTACTACAATTATTTAAAAAAAATTGGTGTCTCAATACGTCATGGAAAAATTTATTTGTCAAATAAATGAGCAGTCATATTTAGTGGTCAGAAAACCATGTGGCAAAAATGTTGTAATGTTCGTTAATTATTTTGGCTCAGTTGTGAGCTGGGATTGGCTCCAGCACACCCTGTGACCCAGAAATGGATAGAAGACAAGCAGCAGAAGATAAATGAATGAATGAATGAATGAAAATTTAAATCCCACACTTTAATCTTGTCTCTTCCAGGGGCCTGTACCAGAAAACAGGATTTGAGGTCTTGAGGTAAATCCATGTTCAATTGTGAGTTTTGGATCTATGAAGGGGGATTACTTTTATGGGTATAGATCTCAGCGGTAACTTATGCTAAACAGCTAACCTGCTCAGGAGTGGGTTATATTTGAGAATGAGATCACTGGGTATAAAAGACCCAACAGAATCTCACCGAAATCATGGTGTCAATAGCGCTGAGAGACCAGTTGATCAATGCCATGTTGAAGTTTGGAGTTTGGAGGGTTTCACAACCAAGTTGATAGGGCTTGTCGAGCTTAAGACAGAGACAGAGAAGATACGGGTTAATGGCAGCAAATCACTTTCATATATTCTGGGTTGCCCCAAGCTAAACAGTTATTGGAGTGGCGTCCACAAAACATTAAGTACAGTGTTCAAGACTCTAATACCACTAAACTTTGAAAATCCTTACCTGGATCATGTCAGGTCCTTTTGGCTGCCAGTAAAAAAAATCGATCACTAGGAAGTGGCTCAGTCCAGTTCCACCTAGACTGGAGGAATGGCATGGGATAGTCCTACAAAATTTTAAAATGGAAAAGCTGATCTATTCTTTGAGATATCAAAAGGATAAATTTGACCAAATTTGGAATTAATGGGCCGAATTTACAAGCCCATTCCGAGCAAACCACACCAAAGTTTCAGGTCTCCTTTCCTTTCTTCTTCCTTTGTGTGAATGGGTTAAAAGATTCAGAAGAACAAATTTCCAGGGAAATTTCTACAAAAGATTGATATGACACACAGTCTCTGTGACTTTTACAGACTTCTAGGCCCTTTGTGCATTCATACCCATAAAAAAAAAAAAAAAAAAAATCTGGAAAAGGACTCCATGGGTGTTGCTACATCCTTTGATTGCCTTCTCCAAACAACAACAACAAAAAAAGGGAAACCAAGAGGCGTATTTCAAGTAGCCAGTGTGGTGCTATCATCCCACACTAAAAAAATTATCTAAATATTTACACATCTAAAATGGAAAAACAAGAGGCCAATCTCAAGAGGTTTCTGCTCAGAAGAGGATATTGGCTTTGAGAGTCATACCTCAACCAACGAATATGTTGCAGCATGCAATAATACGCAAAGTATAGCCCCTGATGACATCCAACATTGCAAGCCAGTTGGGTGACAACCTGGTTCAGTGCCTAAAAGAATACATATAGAATCAGCAGCTGCACTGACAATGCCAACCTCACTTAGAGAGCAGACTACAAGAAGGCTGAGAAGACAAGCCTCTAGGCAGGTGCTCTGAGCCTGCCTGCTGCTGTCTGTGGCCTTGTGTGGCCTTGTGTGGCCTTTGTGCTGTGAAAAAAAAAAAAAAAGGTTAGTGGTGGGAGTTTGGAGGACACTAGGTGAGTTTGGGGTACCCTGTACATTTTATTTCACACACTTAGTTATTGTCTGTCTAGAATCACTAGGTTTATTGGTTGGTGCCATCCCTGTATGTTTTGGTGAAGCTTTTTTTGTTAGACTAGACAGTTAGGTCTTTTGGTTGTTTTCTTCTTTGAGCTAGAAAGTACTTAGGCCTAGTTTTGTTCTATTTATTTCTTTTGTTTGGCACAACCACCTTGTCCCATCTCCCCCACACTGTGGTAAACCCGTGTTTGTAAAAATAAAGAAAAAAAAAAGATGTAAATAAACTCTCTGTATATTTTGCCAATCCTACTCTGACTCCATTCAATTCTTGGTTGTCGTGTTACTACCTTGGTTAAGAAGGTAATGTAACACATTTGGGGGCTCATCCGGGATTCTTTCCCTGTGCTAAAACCAACCTGAATTGATGAATCACTGTAGTATTGGCATCAGGGGTAGGCATGAGTTTTGATATAGAGGATTGCATTGACAATCCTAGTTTCAAAAAAATTGATTCATGCCGCAAGGATGATTTGTTGTGTATTGCAGTGCATTTTGAGATTTCTGTGCACAAGTATGGGGTTAAAAGAGAAATCAAAAATAAGATAATGGAAAAGCTTATAGAGTTAAAGGTTCTAGTTAACCCTGCCCAGCAAGGGGCTGAAGTTTCCCCTAATGATGTTCCTTCTGCTGTACTAGGCCCTTCCCCTGTTGTACATGGAGAGGAGGGTGGCAAGGAGGAACAGGTTGCACTGGCTACCCCTCCAAGAAACGGAGCTGAACGTGGCCCTCCTGCAACCTTGCCTCGTTTTGAGCCGTTCTCTCCCCCTGGATCCCCTGGATCCAGTGTGGATGCGAGGCTGAAGGTTCGTCTGGCCCGCCTTCAGCTAGAGGCACAGGAAAAACAGCGTAAGGCAGATTATGATCTTGAATTACAAGTACGCAGGCTAGAGATAGAAGCTAACAAAGAGGTAAAGTTGCGAGAACTTGAAGTAGAGGCTTTGAGGATCTCTTCAGGACAAACCATATCACATACACTTGAAAAATGTTTACCTTCCCAAACTGTCATTCATAAACCAGCTTTTGATGTTAGTAAGAATATTTTTTTAGTACCAACATTTCGGGAATCAGAGGTTGACTCCTACTTCAGGGCATTTGAAAGAATTGCTACTGCATTAGACTGGCCTCAAGATATGTGGATATGTGTTTCCTTAGAGGACAGTTTGAAATATGATGTTCTGAAGGAGTCCATTTTGTGTGCCTATTAGCTTGTACCAGAGGCATACAGGCAAAAATTCAGGAACCATAAAAACTCCAGTGGACAAACCTTTGTTGAGTTTGCACGTGAAAAAGGGGTTCTCTTTGACAAATGGTGTGCTGCTAATGAGGTCAAGGATAGTTTTGAATCCCTTCATCAGCTGGTGCTCCTAGAAGATTTTAAGAGTGCCTTACCAGAGAAAATGGTCATGTTCTTAAATGAACAAAAAGTGACGTCGCTGCCTAAAGCAGCTATCTTGGCTGATGAGTTTGTTTTAACTCATAAAAATGTCTTTGTGTCTTCCTCTCGTCCAGACAGGGTTTTAGTATCTCGCTCTGTGAGACCTGATTCTGGGCGTTCTTCTGAAAAAGCCAGGGGGCCCCCATCACCTCCTTGTGAGGATCGTGAATGCTTCTATTGTCACAAGAGGGGTCATGTTGTGGCTGATTGTTATTCTCTGAAGCGTAGACAGCAATCCCAGCCTAACTTGCCGCAGCCAAAAGGTATGGGTCTGATCAAAAGTGCAGTGCTACCAGGTCTTGAGACACCACAAAATGAAGATGCCATTGACCCCTGTTTCAAACCTTTCATTATCGAGGGATTTGTTTCATTAACAGGGGATCCAAAAGATCAGCAGCTGGTACAGATCTTAAGAGACACGGGAGGTTCTCAGTCCATTATTCGAGAGGGCATCTTACCCTTGTCATCCAAATCATCATGTCGCTCGAGTGCAGTTGTTCAGGGTGTTGGAATGAGTTTCATCCCTGTCCCTTTGCATAATGTTCATATTCAGTCCTCCTTGGTCAGTGGAATCTTTAAAGTTGCTGTTCGTCCTGCCCTGCCCTGCCTTTCATCTTGGGTAATGTTCTAGCAGGGGAGAAGGTTACGCCAGTCCCTGAGGTGACAGACAGACCTGATCTGAGCCCTGAGTCTCACAAAACAGCCTTTTCTGATGCTTTCCCTGCTTGTGGTGTTACAAGAGCCCAGTCAAAGAAATATGGTCCTGACTTGTCTGACTCCTTTCTGGCTACAGAACAGTTTTCTGACGCGATGGCGATGGAGTCCAAAAGTCAGAGGGGGAATCAACTGGCTGGTGCTGTACCATCCTTACCCAGTCCAGAGGTCGTGAAACTGCCAGCCACCCGTGAGGAATTCATTAAAGCACAACAAGGTGATATTTCACTCTCAAAGTGTCACGCCTCTGTTGTCAGCCCAGAAGAAGCCAAGAAGAGGAAGGTGGTCTACATCCTTGATGGCGGCCTGTTGATGCGTTGTTGGTCTAGCGACATTTCTGTGGACGCTGACTGAAATGCCACGTACCAAGTTGTTGTGCCTTAGCCTATCGCTCTCAGGTACTGTCCTTAGCTCATGATCACCCATGGTCAGGACACATGGGGGTAACAAAAACTTACAACAGAGTCCTTAAGCATTTCTTCTGGCCAAGACTCAAGTCTGATGTTGTTCATCATTGTAGGACCTGCCATGTGTGTCAGGTTCTGGGTAAACCTAATCAGGTCATCCCGCCTGCTCCCCTCTCCCATACCTGTCATGGGTGAGCTTTTTGAAAGAGTGATCGTTGATTGTGTGGGACCATTGCCAAAGACTAAAGCTGGGAATCAGTTTTTGTTAACAGTCATGTGTGCTTCCACTAGGTTCCCAGAAGCCATTCCATTGCGGAAAATCACAGCTCCGGTTGTCAGCAAGGCTCTGATAAAGTTCTTCTCAATGTTTGGACTACCAAAAGTAGTTCAAACTGATCAAGGTACCAATTTCAGGTCCAAAGTGTTTGCTCATGTCCTTAAAACATTAGGTATTAAACATGTAACCTCTAGCCCCTATCATCCTGAAAGTCAGGGAGCTCTGGAAAGATTCCACCAAACTCTGAAAGCCATGTTACGCAAACACTGCCAGGATTCAAAGAAAGCCTGGGATGAGGGAGTTCCACTCGTTTTGTTTGCCGCCCGCGAAGCAGTGCAGGAGTTGCTTGGGTTTAGTCCTGCTGCTCTAGTGTTTGGACATGAGGTCAGGGGCCCTTTGAAGGTCCTTAGAGAGCATCTCATTACACCAACGCAAACGGTAACAAGTATTCCAGAGTACGTTACGAAGCTCAGAGATCGCCTCCAACAGGCCTGCTCATTGGCTAGAGAATCTCTTACTACTTCACAGGCAAAAATGAAGCAGCACTATGATCGAAAAGCAGTCGTGCATGAGTTTAAGCAAGGTGACAAGGTTTTGATTCTTTCACCGATACCTGGTTCTGCACTCTCTATTAAGTTCTCTGGTCCCTATGTTGTAGAGAAGAAGCTCAGTGAAACAAACTATGTCATCCAAACCCCTGACCGCAGGCGTCGGACCAGAGTATGTCATGTCAATATGATGAAGCTGTACCACTCCCACGCAGACCAGAACGGGTTAGCGGCAGCTCCTGATGTAAGGACTGTCTCCATTTCGAAGGTGAGCTCTTGTAAGGATGAGGATGAATTGGTGATGCGTAACACTACACTCCAGGGGGCTCGAATTATTTGCCCCATACTTGTCTTATCTCCTTGATAGCCAGCGTGATGAGGTTGAGAAGCTCATACGTGACTTTCCAAGCCTATTCAGTGACATTCCTTCACAAATGTCGGCAATAACTCATGATGTTATCCTCACTAACCCGCTCCCAATCAAGCAAGAGAGACGTGATGAAAAAGGAAGTTGACTATCTGGTGCAGAATGGATATGCGGTGGCTAGCTGCAGTCTGTGGAGCTCTCCTTGTCTCCTAGATATAAAATCAGACAGAAGTCCAAGGTTTTGTACTGACTTCCACAAGGTAAATGCAGTAACTGTCCCTGATGCACATCCATTACCTCTTATTGAGGACTGCGTTGATGAGATTGGACCTGCAACGTATGTCAGTAAACTGGACATGCCAAAAGGATACTGACAAGTCCCTTTAACACCTCATGCTTCAGGAATTTCTGCTTTTGTGACCCCTGACAGCTTCCTCCAGTACACAGTCATGCCCTTTGGAATGTGTAATGCTCCGGCCACATTCCAGAGGCTGGTAAATAAAGTACTAGGAGATGTTTCAAACTGCCGCGCATATTTGGACAACAATGTGGTGTATTCTAATGACTGGGCTGGCCACCTGACAACCTTAAGGGAAGTGTTTAAGCGCCTGTCAACTGCATCCCTAACACTCAATCTTGCTAAGTGTGAGTTTGGCAAAGGTACTGTTCTCTATCTTGGACAGTGGGTTGGCCGAGGGCAGGTGTGTCCAGTAGACGCAAAGATCATGGCTATCGCTGCATTTAATGTCCCAACAACCCGGAGAGAGCTGCTTCGTTTCCTTGGGATGACGGGATACTATCGCCGGTTTTGCAAGAACTTTTCTTCTGTGGCAGCACCGCTAACTGCTTTAACCTGCCCCTCGAAGCCCTTCGTCTGGTCAAGTGAGTGCCAACATTCTTTTGAAAGCCTTCAAGGTATATTGTGTTGCACTCCTGTTCTGTCTGCCCCGGATTTCTCCTTGCCTTTCAAGCTTGAGGTTGATGCCAGTGCTGCTGGGGCTGGAGCTGTTCTTCTGCAAGAGGACAATCAGGGCATTGATCATCCTGTGAGTTACTTTTCTCGCAAGTTTAACAAACATCATTTTAAATATTCCACCATCGAGAAGGAAGCACTTGCACTGTTGCTTGCCGTGCAACATTTTGAAGTTTACCTCACGTCGAGTGCTAAGCCTATTAAAGTCTTTACAGATCATAACCCTCTGGTTTTCCTTTCCAGGATGTACAGCCATAACCAGCGTCTTATGCGTTGGTCCCTGATCATCCAGGGCTACAGCCTTGAGATCTGTCATAAAAAGGGGTCTGAAAATGTTCTTGCTGATGCATTGTCACGTGTTATGTAGCTATGGTAGTTAAGCTGTAGTATTGTAGTTCCAAACCTTTTGTTTGGACTTGTATGGGTGGGGGTGTTACATGCCAGGCAGGAAAAGAGCCTGTTTTCCCTTCTGTCTGTGTGTTTTTTCTCTTCCCCTCCCCTCCGCTGTCCCCAAGGTGATGAGGCTTCATGTGGAGACACCTGTGAGGACATGGATAGGCTCCTCATTGGTCCGTTTGAATGCGGAGCTGTCCAATCAGGAGTGAGAACAGACTATGAGAAGGCTGAGAAGACAAGTCTCTAGGCAGCTGCTCTGAGCCTGCCTGCTGCTGTCTGTGGCCTTGTGTGGCCTTTGTGCTGAGAAAAAAAAAAGGTTAGTGGTGGGAGATTGGAGGACACTAGGTGAGTTTGGGGTACCCTGTACATTTTATTTCACACACTTAGTTATTGTCTGTCTAGAATCACTAGGTTTATTGGTTGGTGCCATCCCTGTATGTTTTGGTGAAGCTTTTTTTGTTAGACTAGACAGTTAGGTCTTTTGGTTGTTTTCTTTTATGAGCTAGAAAGTACTTAGGCCTAGTTTTGTTCTCTTTATTTCTTTTGTTTGGCACAACCACTTCGTCCCATCTCCCCCACAGTGTGAAAACCTGTGTTTGTAAAAATAAAGAAAAAAAAAAATTATGTAAATAAACTCTCTGTATATTTTGCCAATAATACTCTGACTCCATTAAATTCTTGGTTGTCGTGTTACTACCTTGGTTAAGAAGGTAATGTAACAAGCACTAAAGTAGTTATGTTATCCCCCATTCTTAGTTCCATGCAAGAAGGTATTTTCAACAGCTGGAGAAATATTGCCCAACAAAAGAAACTTCCTCAGCCCCAGTACATTGGACAAACTTTTTTTTTTTTAAAACTGTTTTTTTTTTTATGCTTTTGTATTGTCTTTGTGTGGGTGTCCTTATACTTATCCATACATATAGTATTTAATTATCCATTATTTATTGGTACTGCATACTGAAGTTTTTCATACATTTCAGTTCAGGTTACGGTGATATAGCATGGCCTATAGCATTCCCTGTCATATCTTCATTTTCACAGCAGTATTCACTATTTCAACAAGGTCTCCAGTAGTGAATCATTTGGTGAAACTATGGACTGGAAACCCTTTGTGATTTGCGGGACATATTGTCATGCAAGCACCTCAAAAGTGAGATGGAAATGTTTCAACTGCAAGATATATTTTTTTCCTCACTTAGGGACTCCACGTCCAAATCAAATGAAATCAAATCAAATTTGTACATTTGTAAATTTGTAAAACGCCAAATCATAACAAAGTTACATCAAGGCACTTTACATATAGAGCAGGTCTATCCCAAACTCTTTATAAAATGATTTAAAGAGACCCAACAGATCCCCCAATGAGCAAGCACTTGGCGACAGTGGCAAGGAAAAACTTCCTTTAAGAGGCATAAATCTTGGGCAGAACTAGACTTAGCGGGGGCAGCCATCTGCCTCGACCGGTTTGAGAGAGGAAGAGAGAGGTTGTGAGAGAGCAAGAGAGAGGCAAGGGGGCTATAGCAGCATAGCTAAAGAGTAGATGGACTTTAATTTTTTAACTATACGGAAAAGTTTTAAGCCTGGTCTTGAAAATTGCCAAAGAGTCTACCCCCCAGACTGACACTGACTAACTTCATTTGGCTTCGTTGATAAGTACAGCTGAGTCTCATCTGCATAACACTGAAAGTTGATGCTGTGTTTCCTGATAATGTTGCCTAGAGGAAGCAGATAAAGAGTAAAGAGGATTGTTCCAAGTACCAAACCCTGTAGGACTCCATAACTGACTACAGTGCACAAGGAGGAGGTATTGTTAATATTAACTGATGTATAGCTGATAAATAGGATTGGAACCATTTTTGTGCAGTTCCTTTAATGCCAATTTCAGGTTCCAGTCTTTCTACTAAAATGTCCAAATAACCCTAGCCATAAACCTTAAACAGAGGGTCAGACCTGTGTAATAAAATTATTGCCAGTAGTGTACCACGGAAGTGGCAGTAATCATACAGGGACACTGCAAAGAATTAACAGAAAGATTGATGCAACTGTCCTTTTTATCTTTTACCAAAAAATCACTGGGTCAGTGTGGACTCAATTCATTTGTGGACAACCCAGTGTACTAAAAGTGAAGGGTTTAGAAAACTTTCTGAAGCTCCTAACCCACAATTTACCATCTTTTACTTCTACAGGATGTTGAACTCAGATGTACCAAGTATTCTATGATATTCTGAAATTTTTTCTCTCTTATTACGCTGACAAAGTGGGCTCATGACCACCGATAACACCTCCAGTTCATATGTTATCCTCTGTCCTTACACCCCTTGCAATCTCTCTTAATGTTACTCTCCCTCTGTCTCTCATGCCTCTGATATACGTCCTCACACTCAAACATCAGCAGTCTCCTTCTGCCTGGCTTCAATTCCCCTTCAACAGATACCATCAGGGGAGTATGTGGCTTACACACACACACACACACACACACACACACACACATACACATACACATACACACATCATAACCACTCAGTAAGTTGACAGATGTAGAGTTACAATAAGGGAATTTGTAATGGAGGCAATATGATTTAAAATACTATCTATTAGCCTGGATGGGGCTGTCAGGTGTATGTACAGTACATGTGTGGGAGATAAAATGAAGATGGCAGAGAGAATATAGGGCTGAACATCTAAATCACAACATACACACACACACACACACACACACACACACACACACACACACACACACAAATGTACAGTCCTGTGACAATGGAATCATACAAACAAAGACAAACATTGTGATGCAGTATATCCTATCCACATGTAAATTTAAGACCCCTGATAAGACAGAGAATTGTGAATTGTGAAAGAAATGAACTACAGTTACATTAGTTACATACGAGCATGCATTACATACATTACATCACTGCCACTACTTGAAATACGCTGAAAAATTTTAACACACACTCTTTTAGAGAGACTAATAAATTCTCATAAGTAGCATATCACACCACAAAGACAACTAATTGAAGATTATTGCTCTGTGTCCCCAAAACTATTCAAACTAATGAATGCCTCACATGTTCCTTCATCACTGTGAACATAGGCATTCAGTCACGGAAATGCTGCTATTTCAATCTCTTTGTTTGACATTTGTAATTTAGGAAGTTCAGCTGTATTAGGAGGTTGCTGAGCCCTTATCAAAATGAAACTGTATCTGTGCTAAAAAATTGTTATTCTGATACATGAATACCTAATGTGTCTAGAGTATAATATAAAATGACCACATTCAGGCTAACCTGAGGAGGATTTATTTCTATTTAATTTATTTCTAAATTCCAGTTTATTCCAGTTAATGTGACACAGTAAACAAAGAAAGTCCATCCTGGCCCAAAGTCAGACCTGTTGGAAGAGTTAGGGAGAGTTTGTTGTTTATGTTTGTTTACTCTTAACTGGCAGTGGCTGATATTGTTTTTGGTTTATTCTGGTTTATTGAACATGGTTAAACATGGTTGATAGGAAAACAAAATGGAAAGTGAGTGATAAATTCCCAATAGCTGCATTATACATAGATTCATAAGTGCTTTATTTTCTTCTGAAAGCATTTTCAATAACAGAACAGTCTTCTTCTGGCAGAGGTATTTTCACACTCTCAGTACAGATAAGATAGAAAATGCAACTCATCTGAGAGGCCAGTGGTGAGTAAAAGGGGAAAAATACCGCCATAGGCATCAGCCACTCAGATAGCCTTTAGATGGAGTAAAAAGCTGAAGGCGAGCAGAGAGAATAGAAGACATATCAACATGGACAGAGAAAATAAAGGAGCAGTGGAAAAACAGAACAGTGTTTTCAGAATCCAATTGAGCTGACACTTTTTCAGCCACATACCGTTTTTTGTTGTTTACGGCTTTATGAGTGGCTGAGTTTAGAGAGTCTGTGTTTTCATGGCTTTGTACGTATGGCTGTGCAGCTGACCTGTTTGTGTGCATGTGTGCATATGTGTGTGTGTGTGCTTGAGGCTGATAGATGCTGACAGCTGCGGAGAATCACTTTCCTGTTGGTAAAACACCATATTGACCTTGCTGCCCTGCTGTAGGCAGAAGTTAGCCACGCTGAAGCCCAGTTGAATACACAATATTGCACTGACCCACAGAGAACCCTGGACATACATTGACACGCACCTGCCATCACAACCCACACATTTTTGGGCTGCAGACAATGTTTTGCTCCAACAGAGAGGATGAGGCAGGGGCAGGCATGTTGGAGGTTACTTCAGGCCAGGCAACAGCAGAGTAGAATACTGTCAGACAGTCTGTGGAAGCAAAGCTACTTGAAACTTCCTCAACTGAGGTGTATTAGCATTACACCAGTGGACAAAGTTTATTGATCAAAACAGTATTTCAGAACAACATCAGCATTATGGTGATTATTACTGAGTTACTGTACATCTAGTACCGCCACTGTTTACTGTTCTGTTAACTCCAACCTCTCTCAGGACATTTTCAGTCATGGACACAGTGAATGTTTTACTCAGTGATGTTGACTAAATGATATTGGTCACCTTCTGCTGTTTGAATATCTTGGGTCTGAATAATAAAGACAGAATTTGGAGTTCAGGTTAAATCCTGGGTTTTTGGATCATCCCTTATCAGAGTAAATCACCATGGCAACTTATACTGAACAGCTAACCTGCTCATGAAAGGATTTTGTTCAAGATTGAGATCACGGAGTACAAAAACCCTGCCATCTGACCAATCAAGTCTCTCAGAAACTGATTACATGGGGACAACCCCATAGAGTTTACATCATTGTTGTGTGTGCGGAGTTTTAACACTGTTGACTGAATGTATGTACCCTCATAGTTCTTACTGTGAAAAAAAATAAACAAAATAATTAAACCTCAGAACGGACTTTTCAGAGTATCCTCAGAAGGGTTTCCCAAAACCATCAAAGCCTGTTTGGTCCCTCAGAGGATTTACTATATGAGAGATATAGATTGATGAGAATAATTGACACACAAATGTCAGCTTTCATAGCCATGTGAGTCGAGAGTTACTCAGAGAAGCTTTGACAGTCAACAGATGGTCTGTAATTATTCTACTTTAGCTCAGGAGAGAACTTGCAGGAGAACTGACATCTCAGGCCATCACAGAACAGTATTGTAAGAAGTTAGTTTGTTACACATGCTCCAGTAGAAGAATTATGATACTAGTTACTATAACCTACTGCTATCACTTGCTCCATTCAAGCCAAATTCACTCTGAACCATGAATTCATTCATCACCGAGACAAACAACCACATACCGACAGGCAATTTTAGAGTAACCTATTAAACTAAACATGTCTTTTTTGGAAACCGGAGTACCTGGATGAAACCCACATTGGTACAGAGAGAATATGCAAATTCCACACAGAAAGGCGCCAGGCCCTGGAATTGAACGCATGAGCTTCTTGCTGTGAGGCAACAGTGCTAACCACTATGTCTGCTACTTTTGAATTATCTGTTTTTTGTCTGAAGATTATATTTCTGTCTATTTTTGGCTCTGCTCCACTCATTTTGCTATACACTCTGTTCACTGTGCTTTATTCTCCATGTTCTACCGTCAGCCACTAGGTTGTTTCATCATGTACTTTAAATTTGTTGATTAAAGCATTCTGCAGTAGCTTACCCCAAGTACCAATCTATTAACTAACTAACTAAACATCTGAAAGCAAGTAGATCTGGTCTGTGATTCTGCGATGAAGGATTTTGGCAATGATTGATGGATTCATACATAGCATCGCACTTTATTCAGCTGTCTTACTTGTCTCGGTCAAAAATATGTCACTGAGGATTTGAAGGTCAAGGCCCTAGATTGAGACACACTTGTGTTTCAAGCTAGCAACACCTCCTATTAAAAAATGTATCTATCAATTATACTGTGTTTAAAGACCATAATGTACAGACACAATGTACTACTACTAATCTATTTCTCACTATTTCTTATTATTTTAGTTTGATTTAACTACATATCATGACAGTTAGACACTGTAATTCTCTTAATGCTTCCATTCAAACATCAAAACAATCAGCTCCCCAAATGATAAGGGAATGACCTGTTTAATAGTGTCCAACATATTTGACATTAAATATTAATTAATTGATAATGTTTATAAAGGAGGGTATGGTTGTTGGCTCCAGACTGGTTGCTGGAAATGATGCTTCTATGTTGACAGCTGCATCTGAGAGTCAGTTTGTCAGTATTAATGAAAACTTTAGTGGAGAGTTCCCTAATGTCCTGCATGTTTGTAATCCTGTGCTCCCAAATGCTGCTGGTTTCAAACACATCAAGGTGTCAGCTGGAGTGTAACAGCAACCCAGTGACAAGCTGTCTTGAGGATATTTTAACTCATGTTACTGCTCGGTTGTGTTTGGGCCCTAGACTTAATAACAAGGTAAAGCAGCCTGTGGGATCCTGCTCTGCTGAATGTGCGTATGTGTGTCATGAATGTGGTTAATATTGTGTCAACCTGGCAAGTGTGGTGTGTGTGTGTGTATGCAAATGTGAGTAAGGTGTGTTGGCAGAGGGTTATTCACTTACAGAGAACAGGCTGTAATTCAAAACAACTGGAGCAAATTTCTCTCTCTCCCCCTCTTGGCTATTCTACTGGCCCGTTCATTCACTTTGTCCCTTAATTATACAGATTCACAGCTGATTGGTGGAGATTACATATACATCCTGCCTGTATCAGCAGTGTGACAAGACTCGTTTAATAGTGCTCAAAAACATTTTACAGGAAGTAATCAATAAAAAAGTATCTTCTCTTTGTTATACACTATAAGTTATGACATTACATAAGATTTATTTCACCTGTTAAGAAAACTTTGTGAGCATGTCAACCGCCAATGTAAAATATAACAGCAAAGGACAGAGGTAGATTCTGCTACATTGTAAATTATTGTATATAATCACTGCTACTGATATGTTGGTAGTGATTATATTTATGAGTAGTGTGATCAGTGAGTTAGCGCAACTGTGACTGAAGTTAGCATGTAGGAAGTTCTCACTGCTGTGATTTTTTGTTGTTGTTGTGACTTTCCTGTTTAGCTGGACTAAAGACAGCAAACACATAACATGTTTGTCTAGGAGTGTACAAGACTTTGTAACTCTGCTGACTTAAAGATGGTTATGAAAACTATTTTAAAGACTCCACTGCCTGTTGTGTGGCTCCACCCTGAGGACAAACATCATCAGCCTCATGATGTGTTAGCTCTGAAAATGCATGTCAACTTCATCCAGCTCTGTAACTGGTACCATATAGGGGCTACTGGCGTGGGCACAGACAGTTAAAATGTTATGCCCCCCCTCCCACCTCCACCCCTATGCCTTCCCCTCCTCTCCTCTTTCCTCCATTAGACTAGACCTCTACATAAAACACTCATCTGTAATGACAGACTAAACTAATGCCATTCATCATGCTCTATGTGTGACACTTCTCTAACCTCTCTGTTCTTTCACACACACACACACACACACACACACACACACACACAGACCACAAACAGGTCACCCCACGGAGTAGAGAGAGCAGAGCAGCAAAGTGGAACTCCAGTGAAATAATGGAGTATAAAGCTGTGTGTGTCTCTGCGTGTCTCTGTGTGTGTCAGGGAACATGAGTCTGATTGCTGTAACAGTCACTGACCACCCTGCTGTCTCCTCAGGCTCTGTGCCTCCCTTTTTATGTAAAACGTTGTTGGTTGGTTGAGAAAGCAGCGATTGATAGGTTGCTGGTTCAAGTCCCTGCAGAAGCTGGAGTCCTGCGGACATCTTGATTCACTGTGAAACTACATGCAGACTTGACTTTGTGGCCTTCATGTCACCACAGTTCATTTTTCCTTATGAGCTATTGACTGGATGCTTATTGATCGCCACAAAATGTATCTCACAAATCATCTCCCTGTCGATCAATGGAGAAATCTCCCGGAAAATTCATATTGAGGCATTGTGTGTGCCTGTGAATCAGAGATATTGAATGTGTGCTTGATTAATTTAGCTAGTTTAAATCTGACCATGGCTAGTTCTATTAAAATAGTGAGTGGTGTAAATCACAAGACTACTGTTTGTGATTGAAATGAGCTGAGGTGTGCAGATCTCAGCAGCTGAGGGTGAATTAGCTTCTACCCTTTTATTTTTCACTGGCAGTAAAATACAGTAATATCTATATGGAAATCTGGCAAACCCAAGGTCTTTGCATTGATAGAGGATTAGCATTTTATAAACCCAATATAATATAAAAGTATGTTCTGCTGTTTGCAAATTACTGTTTGTCATAATATGAATAACAGGATTCTTACCTCCATATATACTGGGCTAAGTCAGGTGACCACTTTGAAATAAGGCCTGTGTTTTTAAATCTTAACTAAAATAAGTAAAAGGAAATGTCTTTCTGAGTTCTCCATCACAACAACACAGAACCAAAGTTTTATAATTTTGCTCAAGAGCAAAAGCTTCACACACTATATTCTGACTGTATCCGAGGATCGTCTGTCTCTCTGCATCATCTCTGAGATGTTTCTACAACTACAACATCCATTGGTGAGAACTGCTTTACATTGTTAGTACAGCCCAAAAAAAATTTGTGAAGTTTCATCAATCCATCCATCATCATCCATCAAACAGATCGTATGTTCCAACAACATACGAAGAAAATTTCACATGCAGGAATGATTAATTGTGATCAATACACAGCTACCCTGTGATTAGTCAGATTAAACATTAATAAATAAATATTTATCTATTTGGGAACTAAATCCCAGGCAATTTTCCAGATCAGCTTATACCCTGAACAGGTCGCCAGTCTATCAGAGGGCCAGTACATAGAAACCTACCATAGCCCCATGCAGGACCCCGTCCAGGTTCTCCAAGAGGGCCCACCGTCCAAAGACATGCATGTGTAAGTTAACTGGAGACTCTAAATTGACCGGAAGTGTGAATGCCAGTGTGAGTGGTTGTTTGTCTCTGTTTGTCTTTGTAGGTTGGCCCTGCGATGGACTGGCGACCTGACCTCGCCCAATGTGTGCTGGGATTGGCTCCAGCAGCCCTGTGACCCAGAAATGGATAAAGCAGATGAAGATGAGTGAGTGAGGGAGCCCCACGACCCAGAAACAGATAAAGCGGTTGAGGATGAATAAATGAATAATTTCAAAGGAATTATAATTTTTGAAGCGAACAGACGAGACAGGAACCATTCGGTTTGGTGTTCCACAGCAGACGAAATAAATAATAAGTGGGTTAGAGAAGAAAAAAAAGTGGCTGTAGTAGAAGAAGCGAAATATAGCTGTTCTTTTTAATATTACTCTAATGCTGCTGTGCCTCTCCAGTGAGATGATGGTGGCCGCAGAGGCCCTCAGCTAATAGATAGATACACACGACAGGTGTGTGATTTTGAAGGACACCAAGATGGTGTTTTAATTTGGAGAGTAGGTTACACGATACTATCAGGACGAAGATGACAGACCAACAGAGGAGGGAACTGACCAGATCACCAGATAATATTACTGTGTCATTCAGAGGCACATTCAGTGTTCACTTTTTCAGCATCAGTCTGATATCAGTATGTTTGTGAAGCTACAGTACGGGATGAGGCGTGAATGCGTGTCTATGCATGTGTGTGCACGTATCTGTGAAGGACAGACAGCTGAGGAGTAAGGGCTGATGTTAGAGAGAGACAGTAGAGACAATGACCTGATGAAAGATGGGCAGATAAATGCACAGGAGACAGCCACAGTGAGCAGGACAGGCAAAGAGGATTAGTGGAGTAAAGGTGGTGCTCTGACGCACTCAGACATGATACACTACAAACACATGCTTTTTACAGGCAACAGTAAGCATCAAAGGAACACAGCAGATTTACAGCCAAGGACAGTGTTTTCCTGTAGACCAGAGCACAGTGAAGGACATAGCCCCACTGGTGCATCAGGAGGTGATCAGCAGTTAATTTTGCTGCAGTCCCTGTAGCAGAACCTTTTCAGATTGCTCTGACAGGTTCTGCCTGCTTGTGAATTTACATTTGTAATATGACTGTCCAACAGGTTTAATTTGAATTATTTCAGCTTTATTTCTGATTGCTTAAAATCATACAAATCTGAAGCCTGCTGGCTATACAATTGAAACTACAAAACTTCCCAGCTGGTAATCTTCATCAGTGGAGTTGATTCAAGGTAATCTCTTACAGAGAAACTTTGGGGAACTAAATCATTGCGTGGCACTACAATGGAAAAAGGATCTTATTATCTAAATTAATTAATACTTTGTTGTGATACAACTTACACAGGTGTTGTTTTACTGGGCCAAAACTATTTATATCAAATGTATTCATGTCAAATTATAACTTTAAGGAATATTAAAGTTAACCTCTGGGCACCACCCTAAAAAGGGAAACAACAGCCAAATCAACATTCAGTCTCATGAAATACTATTAATTTTGATCTCTGACTAACAATTAACTTAATAACTACAGCCAAATTAATATATTACAGTAGAAGGTTTCGGAGTTCTGCAGTGAAGAGGTTGGCAATATTCCTTGCTGTGCAATATCAAATACACCAGCAGTTGTGTTTAAGAACATTTATTACAAAGTAACAAACACACAGGTACTATCCTAATATGGACTATATAAATATCTGTATGTGTGCATTTGTGTGTGTGTGTGTGTGTGCGTGTGTGACAGTGACAGAATGGCAGAAAATCAAACTACAAACAAGATGACTACTGAAGTTAGATGTCTCATGTACTCTTTTTGTCAGGCCGGGACTCAAACAGGACTCAGGAGCAGAGGTTTAGTCAGTCACAGACTTTATTCTTGGTAGCAATGACCTCAGAACCGAGTGAATAAAGGAAACCAGGCTATGAAACCTTAACTGTAGCGGGGAGTCACGAGGGAAAAAGGGGAACAACACAAAACTCTCTGTAGGGAGGAAAACCTGACTAAACAAAAGAAAACTCACTCGCGCTATTAAGCGGAGGATCAAGGTAACTCTATAAAAATGTATAAAAACTCAAAATCACTCTCGAGGAGGAAAAACACAAAAGCTATGAACATTAATCTAAATAACAGATTGTACAAAGAAAAAAATCGCTCATATAGAGGAAAAACAAAAGGCTATTGTTGAAAACAAGCTAACTCAGATATATAAATTTACAAACAAAAATTCACTCCGTAGAGGATCAAAGGCTTACGCAAGGAGACGAGGACTGTGGCTAGGACGTACGCTGGTGTGAGACATGAAATGACGACACACTGGCACAAGACAAGGGAAAGACAGGCTATTTGAACTGTGGGGGAAAATGGGGAACAGGTGGAGACATGAGGAAGGGCAAGTGTTCTGAAACGAGAGGAGAGTTAGGCATTTCAAAATAAAACAGGAAATGACGAGACAGTGAGCCCAGACAAGACAACCTCACCACGGTGTGACACTTTTGTTCAAGCCAGCTAAAATAGTTCCAAGATGCCAAGGTAAGAACAAGGAAAATTTGTTGCATACATGGCTGATGATGTGCTGAAGTATGTGTGAACTGTTGTGGTGAAAGGTGGTGGTTTAAAATTTGAATCAGATGGGGCGTGGGCGCTAGTGAGCAGCGCATGGAGTAGACGTGCTTTCAGGAGGTCTTCCCTGCTGATATATAAAAATATTATTTTGATAGTCTCTTATGTAATTCTATCTAGCTTGGGAATAACTCTATACATCACAGACTTAACTAGTTAATTTTGAGCGACAATATGCTGAAGATGAATAAGAAAAATGTTGAGTCGCCGAGACCATCTTCCACCTGTACTAACGCTAATGCTAACAGCACTAGTGGTAGCCCTCGTTGCCAGCCAGGCCATGACTCCAGCAACAGTGACATGGAGCATTTGCTGTTAATCTGGGAGAAAGTTTCCGACGAGATCCTTGACCACATCAGGGCAGTTTGATAAATTAGAGCAAACACTGCAGACAGTGCAGAGCTCTCAAAGGGAACTATTGAAGAAACTTTAGATGGTGGAAGAGCAAGTTCTGGACCATGAGAGCTGCATAACCTGCCTGGAGAAGACGTGTCTGATAGACTGCAGACATGTCTGGAAGACATAAAAGTCCGGATGACCCAAAATTTTTTACTCCTTAACGCTAAAAAAACTGAAGTTATTGTACGAAACACCTTAGAGAAACCCTATCTAATCACCAAAACAGTCTGGACTAGTTAGTTGGGCAGCTTTCTTCCATCTTAGAAACAGTAGGAAAATCAAAACCATCCTCTCTCAAGAGGATACAGAAAAACTACTGCATGCATTCGTAACTTCTAGGCTAGACTACTGTAGCTCATTAGGATGTCTCAGGATGTCCAAACAAATCTCTGAAAGTCCTTCAGTTGATTCAGAATGCTGCTGCACGAATATTGGACAGCAATCCCCAAGCACTGGATGAAAGGACCAACTAGGATCATCCATGACAACGCCAGTGTCTCAATTCCTCGCCAATTCACTCCATATCCACGCAGCATACAACTCAAAGCATGTGTTTTCATCTCCAGTAGCATTTAATCCACCAGAACCAGACATTAAACGGGAACATTACAAACAAACAAAAGACATGCAACAGAAGCCTTTCTCCCTGTCGTCAGCAGAGCAGCGCCACCATCAAGCCAATAAAGTTTAACAACAATATCAACATAAACCATGAGAGCAGGGTTTTCCATGCAATGTGAGTTGTGCACCTACGGTTTGTCATTTAATGCTGTGGGTAGCTGACTGGACTGGAACAACACGCACCTGGCCTGGGATAGCAGGCAGGACAGGACCGAACCACCAGAGTACCCAACAACCCCCCCCGAGACAGCCCCAGGTCCAACCTATGCAAGGACACGCAGGAAAACGGGAGCAGCAACCCTCCCCCCAGAGGCAAAAAACCAAAGGACCCAAGGCATCTATCCCACCCAATCCCCCCCCAAAAAACAAAAAAGAAACACCCCCATCCTCCGCACAGTAAGACATCGCATGGCGGCAAGGCCTGCAACCAAACCCATCCCAATCACCATGTTGGGAGGCCATACCCCACCCAACCAGAACACTGAATGGACCCCCAGGCCTGGATCAAAGACCCCCCATCCGCCAGATCTCGGCACCCGAGCCCAACACTGACACAGTTGGTGACAGGGGCGGCAATGGACCCACGCCACGCCCCAGCCGCCTCCCCCAACCCAACATGGGTGTAGGGTGCATATTGTGTGTAGAAGTGTAGATGTGATAGTGTGGATGACTAGGATGTGGCATGCGAGCCCTGCTGTTTGCAGGCAGAAGAGTGTCCCAATACACTCTAATACATTCCCCTAAGCCCTTGATGTCTATGTTGTGATTAAAATTTGGGGATCCAGCCCCTCGAAGCCTAGTGTCACATAAGGTGGGGTGAGATTGGACAGAGAGGTGAGGAGAAGGTAAAGCATGGGCCAGTCCTGCAGGGGGCCACTGTCCAGATTGGTTCTGCTGGGAGGGCTCCCCATACATTTTCAAATAGTTTCCCCTGTTTATTGAAGAGTTTAAGAATGTCTTTGAACATTCTGTTCAGAGTTGGGAGGAAGCTAGTCAGCTGTTGTCTCTAAAACAAGGTGGTCGTCGTGTATCAGATTTCTCCATTGACTTCAGGGTTTTAACTGCTAGTTCAGGGTGGAATGACGTTGCCTTATGGGGTGTCTTTCTAAAGGGGCTCAGTGATCAGTTAAAATAGGAGTTAGCAATGAGGGATGAGACAACGTCCCTGGATTCACCAATTTCACTACCCATCAGACTGGATAATCACCTCCCAGAGCGCAGGAGAGGGAAAAATTCCCAGCCCACCGGTTCCTCTGCCTTCTGGATTGGGTGCCCTTTCAGTCTCCCCCCACTATGAACAACACTGAGCCTGAACCCATGCAGTTGGGATGCACCCAATTGTTACCTGCTGTGGAGGAGCGACAGATGAGCCTAACGCACTGCTCTCCCTACATTTCCAAGCATTGCGCCATTTCTGCCACCCTCTGCTCTTACTCCAAGCCCTTTACCCTTTCTGCCTTGGTGGATTCTGGACCGGACAATTTTATTGACATGACTGTGGCACAACAAGATGGATTTCCCCTTGAGTCCCCTGGAGGAGTCTCGAACCATTAGAGCCCTAGATGGAAAAATACTCACCTCTGTCACACATCAGACCACTCCACTACAGTTCTCTTTGGTACTCATCGGGAATTAATTTCCCTCAAGCTTATACACTCTCTATTTGCATCGTCTTGGGCCAGCCCTGGTTAGTTTTGCATAACCCCCATTTTGATTGGTCAGCTGGCAAAATCATCAATTGGAGCAATTTTTGTCATAATCTCTGCCTGCAATCTGCCTTACCTCCCACAGGGGGCAGCCACACCCCGCCACCTCATCAGTCCCCTGACCTGTCTCTCATTCCAACCATTTATCATGACCTAGCCAGGGTTTTTTGTAAAGATAGTGCCCTTTCACCGCCACCACACCACCCATACAATTGTGCGATAGATCTGATTCCTTGAGCCTCTTTTCACCCCGGTCATCTCTACAACCTGTCCAGTCCCAAAAGCGAGGCAAGGGAAAAATACATTGCCGAGTCTCGAGCAACCCTCAACTTTCTCCCCGGTGTCCAAGAAAGACAAAACACTCAGACCTTGTATCAACTTCCGTGGGTTAAATCACATAACCGTCAACGAGTATTACAAGTATTCTCTTCCCCTCTTTTCCTCCAGGTTTGAGCCCGTACAAAGAGCCACCATTTTTGCCAAACTCAACCTCAGAAACTTGGGACGTTGAGACCAGAGTGAAAGAGGGCCAACAGAACCACTCGGACCCTGGTGACAGCGACTTCGTCCCTGACTCCATAAGGATGCAGGTGCTCCCATGGGGGCACAACTCCCAGATAGCCTGTCATCCTGGGTACAATCGCACCCTCAAGCTCCTTCAGCGTCGCTTATGGTGGTCCACCATAGATACCAACACACGAGCCTATGTAGCTGCTTGTCAGGTGTGTGCACCAACAGCCTGCTGGTCTTTGTCACCACTCCCGCATCCCCCTCTCCATCACCTACCTTCTACCTCTCTCCTCACCGGAACTGTCTCTACTCTGCCAATTAGCTCCTCTGCTCACCGGCATCTTCCCATTCCCCCAGACTCCATTCTCCTCCATCCTCACCTCATCTTCTTACCACCATCTGCATTTTTGGTCCAAATCATACCCCTTCTCACATACACAACCATGTTGGAAAATTACTAATTTTGTCCATAGTAAAATGTCCAGTTTACTCTTTTTACTATTACCAATTTTTTTAAATGAAGTTTTAATAGCCATATAACCCAGCGTAAACAAAACATGAATTCACTTAAGCATTCCAAAACAAATTGGTTTTTTTTTTTGTTGTTTTTTTTTTAAGCACACAGGTCTTATTATTTACACGAACTACATAAATCTTTACTCTTCATAACAGTACATTTTGTGTTATGTGTTATGATTCAGCACTATACAAATAAATCTGACTTGATTTGAATTGATTTGTAGACACTGCACTGACCTGCCTGAACCTCTCAATTTTACCTTCACTTTTGAACAACTCCTCCCTGACCTGTAGTAAGCACACTATCCTTTTCTGGCTGAGGAACATGGCCTCAGAGGTGCTGATTATCATCCAAAATGCGTATTCGTCAAGAGTGTTTCTGATGAATTTGGCAGTGTAGGTCATACTTCTACATACCTCCCCATATGTTCCCATACATTAACATACACTACATGTCAACATACATGACCAAATCTTAATATTAGTCCATGTGTCACCACGTTTAATCCAATCCACTTTAATTATATAGCACACAAAGTGCTGAGAAGAGAATAAATAAAACACAATGAAGTTAGAAAAACACAATTCATTAAAAAAAAAAAAAAAATAATAAAATACAAGCAGAATCCTTCTACTGGGGAAGACCTGGTCTGCTTAGAAGAGAGGGTGTCCATCCCATCATGGAGGGGCTGCTCTCATATCTAGGAAGCCGACTGAAATAACCTGACCCTGATGCTCAACCTCTCCCACTCAAAGTTGAAAATTAAAAAAACAGTTCTGCTAGTTACAGTGTGTCGTCTACCTGGACCTTACTCAGTTTCTATCTCTCTCTTCTCTTCTTTCTTTCTCTCTCTCTTTTTTTTTTTTTTTAGAATTAGCACTTAGTACAGATATAGAAATCAATATAGAGTGATTTCAATATTCATGTAGCTGTTGCAAGTGACACCCTTAGTTCTCCATTTAAGTCATAAGTAGACTAAATTGGCTTTTTCTGGCATGTGAAGGAACCTGCTCACAGTTTGAATCACACCCATGATCTTGTTGTAACATTCATTCATCTTCTACTGCTTATACGTTTCCAGGTCACAGGGGGAGCTGGAGACACCCTGGACAGGTCACCAGCGCATCACAGGGCCAACACACAGAGACAGACAGAGACAAACAACCACTCACACTCAAACCTACAGACAATTTAGAGTCACCAGTTAACCCAAACATGATGTCTTTGGACGGTGGGAGGAAACCAGAGTACCCAGAGGAAACCCACGCAGGCATGGAGAGAGCATGTAAACTTCGCACAGAAAGGTCCCAGGCCGGGAACTGAACCCACAACCTTCTTATTGTGGGGCAACAGTGCTATCTTCTATGCTGCCACGCTTCCCACTTGTTATAACATATGGTATTGAAATTGACCAATTAATAATACACTACTCACAATAAGTTAGGGATATTGTTATTTAGGGTTAGGGTTATTCTTATTTGGTCTGAATTTTAATGATATAAGTAAAAGTTCCCTTTGATATTTACTAATAATGAATGAGAAGAAACACCATTTTCATTAGTTTAATATTAATTACCCCAAAAATTTAGACAATAAGAAGGATAGCCCCAAATAACAAAAATAGACAATGTCAATGTCAGACATTGTCATTTGCCGCAATGACAGCTTGACAGCGACGTCTAATGCTCCTCACTAGCCTCATGATGTTCCACTCTTCCACAAGTGCTACACGCAGTTCTGTCAGGTCACATGGGGGTGGGGTACAATCATCCAGTCTCTGCTTCTGCTGGTCCCAGACGTGCTCTATGGGGTTCAGGTCAGGGGACATTGCTGGCCATACCATATGAGGCACTCCGACTTCCTGAAGTCGAGCTGTGACAATTATGGCACGATGTGGTGGAGCATTATCATCCATGAACAGAATGTGCTGGCGGAATTGGGGGATGATGATGGGTTCTATGATGTCTCTGAGGTAAGAACGTGCAGTGACTGAGCCATCTACAAAAACCAAATCTGTTTTGCACTAACTGGTGACTGCCCAGACTATTGCACCTCCTCCACTGACACCAAGACACCGTTGTGAACGTTTGCAGTGGGCACAGGACCATGTGACCTGGACAATGCAGCAGTGGTCTACTGTCCTGTTCATTAATGAGTGTCGCGTCACCTTGCACAGAAATGATGTTCGTCAGTGTTGCTGGAGAAGGCCAGGTGAGCGATACGCTGAGGTCAACATGGTCCCCAGGGTTCACCTTGGTGGAGGTCATTGCACGTTCTTACCTCAGAAACATCATAGAACCCATCATCATCCCCCAAGTGTATTTTCTCACATCACTCTTCTTTTTCCAAGCAATGCCTAATAACATTTGAGTTTCCAATTATTGGCTGCACAGCATCTGGGAATAAATCCAGCTATAACTGATGTTGAAAATGCTGAAGCCAAATTTAAAGAGACTATTCAGTCATCATTTGCTACAATGCTATGTCTGAATTCAACAGAGTTATTATCCCCTACACAGATTGATGACCTTATGAGGAGCACTATGGCCTCACTGTTTTCAAATCCTAATTCTCCACTGAAAAAGTAATGAAACAGGAGAACGGAATCTCAAGGTTGTGTACCACAGCTTTTCGAGATTGCACGCTTTAAACCTCTCCTCAGAAAACATAATCATGATCCAGATATTTTGGCTAATTTGAGACCCATATCTAACCACCCTTTCATCTCCAAAATTCTTGAAAAAGAAGAAGAACAAGTTGCAAACTGATTATGTGCACATGTGCATAGGAATGGCTTGCTCAGAGCAAGCCCAGCACGTGAATGAACCCACTCACTTTTACAATCATATCCTTGATCTTGTTCTAACTTATGGCATTGAAATTGACAAGCTAACAATTCTTCCCCAAAATTCTCTCCTGTCTGACCATTACCTTATTACATTTGAGTTTACTTTAATGGGCTCCACAGCATTGAGGAATAAATTCAGCTATAGAAGATGTTTATCTGAAGCTGCTGTGGCTAAATTTAAAGAGAACATTTGGTCATCATTCCCAACAATGCCATATCTAAATCTAAATTTAAATGAGGATTTCTCCCATACGCAGGTTGATGACCTTGTGACTAGCACTATGGCCACACTGCGTTCGAATCTTGATAATGCTGCCCCTCTCAAAAAGAAAGTATTCAATCTGAGGAGGATGGCTCCCTGGTATAGTTACCAAATCCGTACCTTGAAGCAGACATCAAGGAAATTAGAAAGAAACTGGCGTTCCAGTAAGTCAGAAGAGTCTCACAGAGCCTGGAAAGACAGCCTAAAAATGTATAAAAAAGCTCTCCGCAGTGCTAGAAGTTCATATTACTCAGCACTCATAGAAGAAAACAACAACAACCCCAGGTTTCTCTTCAGAACTGTAGCCAGGCTGACAGAGAGCCATAGCTCAGTTGAACCAGTGATCCCCTTAGCTCTAAGCAGTAATGATTTTATTAGTTTTTTTTCAGACAAAATTCTCACGATCAGAGAAAGAATTTATCAGCTCTTGCCTACGTTAGATAAAAATCCCCTTCTGAAGACGGCAACTGCTGAATCAGCTGCGGCGCCTCTTTTACATCTGGAATCATTCTCACCTCTAAATCTCTCAGAGCTAGCTTCTATAGTTTCATCATCCAGACCGTCAACCTGTCTATTAGACCCAGTACCAACTAGCCTCTTTAAAGAGATCTTTTATGTAATTGAGCCGTTTATTCTAGATTTGGTTAATCTGACTTTATTTCTGGGTTGTGTACCTCAGGCACTTAAGACTGCGGTCATCAAACCCCAGCTTAAAAAGCCTAATCTTGATCCAGATGTTTTGGCAAACTATAGACCCATATCGAACCTTCCATTTATTTCTAAAATCATTGAGAAAGCTGTAGCAAAACAACTACACGAGCATCTGGATGGGAACAGTTTGTTTGAAGAGTTTCAGTCAGGATTTAGAGCCCATCATAGCACAGAAACAGCGCTGGTTAAAGTCTCCAATGACATTCTAATGGCCTCAGACAATGGATCAGCCTCCATACTTCTCCTTCTAGATCTTAGTGCTGCATTCAACACCATAGATCATAATATTTTACTACAGAGACTGGAACATGAAATTGGAATTAAAGGAACTGCACTACAGTGGTTCAAATCCTACTTATCAGATAGACATCAGTTTGTTCATGTAAACAACAGCTCCTCCTCATGTACTGTAGTCAGTCATGGAGTCCCGCAGGGTTCGGTACTTGGACCAATCCTCTTTACGCTTTATCTGCTTCCTCTAGGCAACATTATCAGGAAACACAGCATCAATTTCCACTGCTACGCAGATGATACTCAGCTGTACCTATCAATGAAGCCAAATGAAGTCAGTCAGATAGTCAGACTGCAGGCATGTCTTGAAGACATAAAAGTCTGGATGACTGGAAATTTTTTACTTCTCAACTCTGACAAAACAGAAGTTATTGTACTCGGTCCTAAGCACCTCAGAAAAATACTATCTAATCATCTCATCAGTTTGGACGGCATTACTTTGGCCTCCAGCTCCACTGTAAGAAACCTTGGAGTAATTTTTGACCAGGACATGTCCTTTGTCCCTCACATAAAACAAGTTAGTCGGGCAGCTTTCTTCCACCTGAGAAACATTAGGAAAATCAGAAACATCCTCTCTCAGGATGATGCAGAAAAACTAGTCCATGCATTTGTAACTTCTAGGCTGGACTACTGTAACTCATTACTATCTGCATGTCCAAACAAATCTCTAAAAGGCCTTCAGTTAATTCAGAACGCTGCTGCACGAATATTAACAGGAACTAGGAAAAGAGATCACATCTCTCCCGTGTTAGCTGCTCTTCATTGGCTGCCAGTAAAATATAGAGTAGAATTCAAAATCCTTCTTTTAACGTATAAAGCTCTTAATGGCCAAGCTCCATCGTATCTCAGAGAGCTCATAGTTCCTTACTGTCCTAGCAGGCCACTCCGCTCTCTAGATGGAGGTTTACTTGTGGTTCCTAGAGTCTCCAAGAGTAAATCTGGAGGCAGATCGTTCAGTTATCAGGCTCCTCTTCTATGGAACCAACTCCCAGCATCGGTCCGGGGGGCGGACTCTTTAGTAACTTTCAAGACCAGGCTTAAAACTTTCCTGTATGACAGAGCGTACAGTTAAAAAGTCCTCTACTCCTTAGGTATGCTGCTATAGGCCTAGGCTGCTGGGGGAAGGACTGAGCTTCTCTCTCTCTCTCTCTCGCTCTCTGTCTCTCCCTGTCACCCTCTCTCCCTCTTTCTCTCTAACTCCCTCCTTGCATGCGCTGATAAAAACCATCCTTCTTAAAAAAAAAAAAAAAAAAAAAAAAAAAAAAACAAAACAAAACAGTTTCACCCAGTTCTAAGCATTTATACTGCATTTACTAACCATGTTCTGCCAAAGTCTCTGTCTCTCCCAGTTCCTCTCCTCTCTCTCCCTGTCCTCATCCTGCAGGTGGTGACTCATCTCCATCCCATGTTCCTGCAACACCTGCTGGTCCCATATAGCATGAATTCTGTATTACAGCTCAACTCCATGAACTTCATGCAACAACATGTTCCTGCCTACACCCCCCCCCCTCCAATGCCTGCCTGCCTGTCTCTCTCTCTCTCTCTCTCAACCCAACAGGTCGAGGCAGATGGCCGCCCCCCCTGAGCCTGGTTCTGCTCGAGGTTTCTGCCTCTTAAAGGTAGTTTTTCCTTGCCACTGTTGCCAAGTGCTTGCTCATCGGGGGATCTGTTGGGTCTCTTTAAATAAATTTATAAAGAGTTTGGTCTAGACCTGCTCTATATGTAAAGTGCCTTGATGTAACTTTGTTATGATTTGGCGCTATACAAATAAATCTGATTTGATTTGATTTGACTCAGAGAGTTTGATTTAGGTTTTAGAGTTCATCACAGCATAGAAATAGCACTGGTTAAAGTTTCAAAGGTCAAATTACATTCTAATGGCTTCAGACTACAAACTGGCTTCCATACTTCTCTTAGATCTCATTGCTGCTTTTAACATCACTCACCATAATATTCTATTACAAAGACTGAAACATGAAATCAGGATCAAAGGAACCTCATTAAGCTGGCTTCAATCATATTTGGAACTTTTACACCTGAACTCAGACAAACCTGAACTTACTGTGCTTGGCCTCAAACACCTTAACATTGTCTAATCATTGAACCACCAAGATAATGGATGGCATTACCTTGGTCTCCAGCTCCACTTAAGGGAATCTTGGAATCCTTTGTCCCTCATATAAAACAAGTTTCTGGGACATCCTTTTTTCATCAGTGCAATCATTTTAACATCAGAAACATTCTGTCTCAACAGGATGCAAAACAACTAGTGTGCATGCATTCGTAACTTCTGGGCTGGACTACTGTAACTCATTACAATCTGGATGTCCAAACAAATCCCTGAAAGGCCTTCAAATGATTCTGAATGCTGCTGCACAAATATTAACAAAACTAGAAAAAGACATCACATCCTTCCTGTGTTAGCTTCTCTTTATCAGTTGCTGGTAAAATCCAGAGTAGGATTTAAAATCCTTCAGTTGACGTAGAAAGCTTTTAATGGCCAAGCTCCATCATATTTCCGAGACTCATAGTTCCTTACTCTCCACTCCACTCTCTAGATGGAGGTTTACTTGTGGTTCCTCGAGTATCCAAGAGTGAATCTGGAGGCAGATCTTTCAGTTATCACATTCCTTTTCTATGGAACCAACTTCAACTATTGTTGCAACTTTCAAGATCAGGCTTAAAATCCTTTTGAAGAAAGCCTACAGTTAAAAATTTTAAGTTTAAGTACTGTTTCTTTAGTTATGTTGCTATAGGCCTAAATTGTTCAGGGGTTATACTGAGCCCAGCCCCCTCTCCCTCCCTCCTTCTGTCTCTGTGTCTCTCTCCCTCTCTCCTGCTGCCCCCATAGATGTAAATTACAACATTAAATATCACTAACTTTGTCTGGGTTTTGTCCCTCCTGTTCTCTCTTTTCCTGTCCCCATCTTGCAGGTGCTAAATCATCTTTTTTCCATGTTCCTGCTCAATACCTGCTGTTGCAATAATTACACATAGTTTACTGTTGCCCCTCTCTCTCTCTCAACCCAAACGGTTGAGGCACATGAATGCCGTCCTTATGGTGCAACTTCTCAAACTTCACCAGATTCTCTAGCCATGCGTCACTGGTTCTCATCATGGCACCCATGTCCAGAGTAGTGATGACATACTGCTTAAAGCTATCTTCACCAACTTTAATCTGATCTTGGGGCTTGAACAAGGTGATGTAAAAAAACAACAGTTAGGCAATTTCTTGATCAGTCTGCTGGTGTGGGTGGTTTTCCCTCCATTGGTTACGCCGCCGATGCCAATGATGTACTTTGTGACATCTGGTGGAATGGTCAAATCTTGTCAGATGAATCATGCAGAGTTCGGTAAACTGGTCCAGGAGGTCAGTGATCAGATGGGTAGAAAGCTTAAAAATAGAGAAGGATGCAGCAGAAAATCTCCTTTACGCAACTCCTCCAAGGCAGCTGAGTTTTGGGACGGCCAGAGAGGTTCACATATTTGGGCAGCACAGTCCTTAAGCAGCCTGGACACTTTTGCTATTAGCAGCTTTTTGCTTACCATTTTGGGAGAGATGATGTGCATTTGCATCAAACTTAATTTATGTACTCACCGACATCAATCTCTAGATATATTGTATTACATATTGTAACATGTTAAGTCATAAAGATAACAAGCTCAAAACAACATTAAAGGCAGTCTCTACTGTATAACAGATTAATTACATATAAACACAGAATCTACTGTAAAATGGATCAATTAGACATGAACACAATCTGTACTTAAAAAAAAGACTAAATTAAACAAGAAAAAAATCTCAGCTATAAAGAAAACTTTATATTAAAACTGTGTGAAGATCATATTCCTGCTCTCATTGGAGGGATATTGGGTGAATAAACCTCATGTGGAGACATGGATGGCTATGTTTATTTGTCCTGTGCTGTCATCTTGTGGAGAAAAAGAGAACATATTTGTTGTATGTACACAGACCTTTCAGACCTCAGACAGAACAAGAGTTATTGAGGGCATTTATTACAATGTAAAATTGTTGAAAATAAAGCATCGAAACATATATGTATGGGAAAGGCATAGTGGAGGAGTTTAAATGTACTAAGGTTAGGGCAGAGCTCCTGTGATCTGGGAGTAAAGACAAGGTCCCAAAGAGAAGAGGAAGCTAGATGTGGAGCAGGTTCGTAGACAGGAAGAAATATTAAGGAGTGCAAAGGCTCAGGCTAAGCAGGGACAGTGGTTGAACTGGGAAGGTGTAGAGAAGAAAAAGTTTAGTTGGAAAGAGCTGTGGAGTATGGAAGAAAGTTGTATTAGATTTTTGATGGGACCAACATATGATGTATTGCCAACTCCCCAGAACCTAAAATTCTGGGTAAATAGAGACCCGCTATGTTCGTTGTGTTCAGGTACTGCAACTCTAAATCACATCTTGTCAGGTTGTAAGGTTAGTCTGTCACAAGGACGGTATACGTGGCGACATAACCAAGATTTCAAAAGCTTAGGCATTGAAGATATATGGAGGCAGGCAAAGTTAGGAGGGTCTAAGACAAAGAGAGTTGCAATTCAGTTTGTTCAAGAAGGAGGGAAAGTTAATAAGATAACAAGGAGGCAAGGCAGGTTAGATGATGCTAGTGACTGGGAGATGCAGGTGGATTTAGGAGGAAAGCTTGTTGTTTCCCAGGAAATAGCCTGTACAAAGCTAAGGCCTGATATAATTGTGTGGTCTAGCAGTAGAATGAGAATATATTTCATAGAGCTGACTGTGCCATGGGATTATTCAGTTGTAGATGGATATGAAAGGAAAAAGCTCAGGTATGCAGCTCTAGATAAGGATGCTGAGCAGCGAGGATGGAAGGTTAGGATTTGTCCAGTGGAGTAGGACGTAGAGGGTTTGTAGCAAGATCTGTTGTCACTTTGTCCCTTTCCTCCTAACGTCCTCAAAAGAGTGTGAGGAAAATACTGAAGGAAATGTCGGATGAGGCAGTAACATCCAGTCAGTGGATTTGGATTAGAAGTTATAATAGCTGGGGGCCCAGCAGGGGGAGCTCTTAAGATAGACAGACTCTTGGGAGAAGCAGAGGAAGAAATTGAGGCAGAGGAAGTGTATTTAAATGGAGACCAATGCGGTTAGTCAAGGTGAGTTGGCCTGTATTGGTTTTAATTTGACTTGTGCTCTTTCTCTGACTATAGGACTGTTCAGGTGAGTTTGTTTGCTGAATCTGCTAGTGTAGCTTGTCCTCCTCCTGCAACCTCTATACTTTCATGCCCCCTACCCGAACCAGGGTCTGTATCCCATCTCTACTTTTATCTCCACCTCTTCTATTTCTCCCCCCTTCCCGAATCCGGGTCTGTATCCCCACCCCGCTTTCACTGGTGCAGTTGGTGAGAGGTCAGAGTAGTTGACGGTAGTGCTGTTTGAGATAGTGGTCTTGACGTGAGGAGTGGTGATGACTGGCATTAGGGGAGTGACTCTGGGACGCCAGTGATCACCGTTTAGCCTCCTGGAGGTGTCGTGGGACTAACTAGATGAAACACCGGCGAAAGGAGGCTCCCACCTGATGACTTCAAAGATATGTTAGCTATCACTGCTCACTGGCCTAGTTAGATATTATCTTTAAGGAACATAGGGCAGGGCAAAGGTTTTTTGTTCGGGAGTGAGTCACTGAGTCTGGTCCTTTGTTTTTTGTTCGGGAGTGAGTCACTGAGTCTGGTCCTTTGTTTTTTGTAGCACAGGTTTCTTGTGTTTACTCTGAATGTCATTAAATATCACTACAACATCCTGTAACCAGGACTTCAGAAAAGCTAATGGCATTGGTCTGGTCTTTCAAATTTCACTAGAGGACCTGTTAGGGGTATCACAATCATCCCAATTTTGACCTTTAAAACCCAAGGTGGAGTAGAGGATGTGGCCAGGCCCCCAGTGTCATGTCTTGCAGGTGTATCAAAAGGAGAAACATGCATGTGTTCTTTCACTTGCCAGCTTGTGTTGGGTCACATCATGAAGAATTGATAATTCCTGCCAAGCGATTCTTTAAATCTATCACTATGAACCCTACCATTGACTCAGCTCGTCTGTACACCTCCACCTTTCTGAACTTCCATCTCTCCAGAGATCTACACAGAAATCCTGTGAACTATCTTTTATATATATATTATATATAGCTATAATCCTGAGTGAAATGACAGGAAAAGCACAGCATCCTTCACTCCACCAGTTCCTACCAGCACCAGCTGCTGTTGGCCCAAGATTTGGGCCAGTAAAAACTGATATGAATTGGATATTACTGCCCTGCATTAGTAAATTTACTCTGGACTCATTTGGCGCACAGCTGCCTTCTCTGTTCAGAATTTCCATAGAATTTCCATAAAATGGCTACGATGGACATCTATTTAAATAAGCCTGCGTCCACTTTATCTGGTTTGGGCTTAACACCACTTGATGAAGTGACAAAATATTACAATATTGTCTAGAGTTTGGTTTTGTTTAGAACTGCTATGGGAGACCAAAATGTGTTGTGGATCTTCAGGTGCTAGCAAATGAGGCCAGCCAAGCTAAAGTAACGTAGCCGCTTTTTTCCAGCGGCACTGGAAATGCGTAGTCTTTAATTGCCACGTATGTACACCCACAGTGAAAAAGGTGCATAGCTTAATAATATAAAACAGAGAAAAATAACAGTAGTAAGAAGAAGAAAAAAATAAAATAAAAATACAATATAGATATAAAATATACATACCATTTACATAAGGGAGGAGTAAGTACAGAGTTTTATCTAAATTCAAATGAGGATTTCTCCCAAGCATAGGTTGATGACCTTGTGATTTGAACTATGGCCAAACTGTGCTCAAATCTTGACGATGCCACCCCTCTCAATAAGAAAGTAATCAAACAGAGGAGGCTGGCTCCCTGGTATTGTTCCCAAATTTGTGCCTTAAAGCAGACGTCAAGGAAATTAGAAAGCAATTGGCGTTCCAGTAAGTCTGAAGAGTCTCACGAGCCTGGAAAGATAGCTTAAAGACATAAAAAAAAGCTCTCTGCAATGCTAAAAGATCATATTACTCAGCACTAATAGAAGAAAACAAGAACAACCCCAGGTTTCTCTTCAGCACTGTAGCCAGGCTCCAGTGATATTCTAATGGCTTCAGACAATAGATCAGCCTCCATACTTCTCCTTCAAGATCTTAGTGCTGCATTCGACACCATAGATCATAATATTTTACTACAGAGACTAGAACATGAAATTGGAATTAAAGGAACTGCACTTAGGTGGTTCAAATCCTACTTATCAGATAGACATCAGTTTGTTCATGTTAACAACAGCTCCTCCTCATGTACTGTAGTCAGCCATGGAGTCCCGCAGGGTTCGGTACTTGGACTAATCCTCTTTACGCTTTATCTGTTTCGTCTAGGCAACATTATCAGGAAACACAGCATCAACCTCCACTGCTATGCAGACAATACTCAGCTGTACCTATCAATGAAGCCAAATGAAGTCACTTAGATAGTCAGACTGCAGGCATGCCTTGAAGACATAAAAGTCTGGATGACTGGAAATTTTTTACTTCTCAACTCTGACAAAACAGAAGTTATTGTACTCGGCCCTAAGCGCCTCAGAAAAATACTATCTAATCATCTCATCAGTCTGGACGGCATCACTTTGGCTTCCAGCTCCACTGTAAGAAACCTTGGAGTAATTTTTGACCAGGACATGTCCTTTGTCCCTCACATAAAACAAGTTAATCAGGCAGCTTTCTTCCACCTGAGAAACATTAGGAAAATCTGAAACATCCTCTCTCAGGATGATGCAGAAAAACTAGTCCATGCATTTGTAACTTCTAGGCTGGACTACTGTAACTCATTACTATCTGGATGTCCAAACAAATCTCAGAAAGGCCTTCAGTTGATTCAGAGCACTGCTGCATTAATAGTAACAGGAAAAAAGAGAACAGAAAAGAGATCACATCTCTCCTGTGTTAGCTGCTCTTCATTGGCTGCCAGTAAAATATAGAGTAGAATTCAAAATCCTTCTTTTAATATATAAAGCTCTCACTGGCCAAGCTCCATCATATCTCAGAGAGCTCATAGTTCCTTACTGTCCTAGTAGACCACTCTGCTCTCTAGATGGAGGTTTACTTGTGGTTCCAAGAGTAAATCTGGAGGCAGATCTTTCAGTTATCAGGATCCTTTTCTATGGAACCAACTTCCAGTATTGGTCCGGTGGGCGGACTCTTTATCAATTTTCAAGACCAGGCTTAAAACCTTCCTTTATGACAGAGCTTATGTCATGTTTAGTTGTTATTCTGGTTTTGGTTGTGTTGTGGTTTTTCTTGCATTTGTTTTCTACTTCCCTCCCCCTCCTCTCTCCGTTAGTTCTTCCGTCCTTTGGTTTTTTCTCCTGGCTGGGTGAGTAGGTGGAGCTGGCTGGCTGTGCACTCTACACTCACCTGTTTCTCATCACACCAATCACCCAGTGCCATAAATACCTGCGCAGTCTTCACTCCAGTGCCGGATCACCCCATGGTACGCATTGGCCGTTTGTTCTCTGGTCTCCAATGGACTCTGTTTCTGTGATCAGCGCTTCTTGTGCTCAGCTCTGGGCCACGCCGCCGACCAGGCCAGTGTGGCTTCAGCCTACTCCTCCAGTGCTGCACCCTTTGTTGATTTTTGCACCCAGTGTGGGTTAAATAAATTATTTTGTAAAGACTTTGTTGCCGCTGCCTCTGCATTTCGGGGTCCCCCCTTTTACTGGCACGTGACAGCTTATAGTTAAAAAGTTAAAGTCCTCTACTCTTTAGCTATGCTGCTGTAGGCCTAGGCTACTGGGGAAAGGATTGAGCTTCTCTCTCACTCTTTCTCTCTCCCTCCCTCTCGCTCACGCTCCCTTCCTCCCCCCTTGCATGCCCTGATAAGAATCATACTTCTTAAAAAACACAGTTTCACCCAGTTCTATGCATTCATACTGCATTTACTAACCATGTTCTGCCAACATCTCTGTCTCTCCCAGTTCCTCTCCTCTCTCTCCCTGTCCTCATCATGCAGGTGGTGACTCATCACCATCCCATGTTCCTGCAACACCTGCTGGTCCCATATCTCATGAATTCTGTCGTACAGCTCAACTCCATGAACTTCATGCAGCAACATGTTCCTGCTGCAATCTGATTGATTTGATTTAATTTAGAAGGTCCTATGCGGCGCTGTGGAGATCCTAAATTTCTTCAACCATCTGAAGTGGTACAGGCGCTACTTCGCCTTCTTCACCATGGTGGAGATGTGGGTGGTCCATGTTAGGTCCTTTGATATGTGGACACTGAGGTACCTGTAATTCTACACTCTCTCCACCGGGGTCCCATAGATCCTGAGAGGGGTGTGATGGTTCTTGAAGTCCACGATTGTCTCCTTGGTTTTGGAGACATTCAGGTCCAGGTTGTTTTTCTAGCGCCATAACGACCTCCTCCAAATAGACAGCCTCCCTGGAGTTAAGCCTACCCCAACGATGTCGTCCGAACTTGAAGATGATATTTGAGGATCATTGGCTTGGCAGTCATGGGTGTAGAGGGAGTATAGCAGAGGACTCAAGACGCAGCCTTGGGCGTCAGCAATGTTGAGGGTACGTGATTTGGAGGTGTTTTCCAATCCTTACCACCTGTCTGTCTGTCAAACAGCTCTGGACTCAGGAGCAGAGTAAGTAGTTCAGCCCCAGACCCCAGCTTAGTGACCAGCCTGTAAGGAACTATGGTATTATGGTATGGTATTGAGGAGCTGTAGTCAATGAACAGCAGGGTGAAGGTGGCACGGAGGATGTGATTAATGGCATCATCAGTGCTCCTATTTGGATGATAGGCGAACTGAAGGGGGTCGGGAGAGGAGGGCAGTGAAGTGCAGATGAAGCCTTTGATCAGCCTCTCAAAGCACTTTATCACCACAGAGGCGATGATTCAGGATTTCAGTTATTACACAACTGCACTCTTATTTTCTTTTTGAACTTGGTGTGATGTTTTATTAAATTAAATGTAATTTGTCAAGATTTTTGTTGTGGCAACAGGGTCAAATGGGGCTTGAAAATTCACACTTGTTCAAAGTGGGGAATGACCAAAAAAGTTTGAGAACTGCTGGTCTACGGGACGCTACATGACGCACTGCTGGTAGTAGCTGTCAGTGAAGCTTTCCAGATCCCCCACTCTGATGATATTTTTTTATTTTAAATTAAATTAAAAATTCTGAGGATACAATGCAAATAAAGGACTTGTTATTATTGATCTGTTCTAGCAGTGCAATGCTGCCATGTAACAATTTGTTAATGCCGATGTGAATAACAAGTTCACCATATTTATGGTGAGCTGGTCTCAGAGCTGCGCTGACTGCAGGGGACTAACTATCTACACAAGCAGAAAATGGACTAGCTAAGGGGTGGAGCTATGCCTTCAACTCACTAAGTCTCACCTCCATATCTACAAACAAACTGTATTCATGATGTATGATTACCACAAAAGGATGTAAAGAAGTAGCTCATAATTAAGCACACAGAGCTGGAGAGAGGGAGTGCAGGAGAGGAAGGACAGGTAATTATTGCCTCTCGCTCAACTTTTCTCTGAGTAATTTAGGAATTGGGAAAAAAGTGCTTAACTGTGTTCTCAATAATTTTACTGTCAGTAATTCAAAATTAGTGTCTGTTTGCTTCGCCTAAAAAATTGGTCTCTATCTCTCACTCTCGCTCTCTCTCATATACATGCACACTTGTCTCTCTTTTTTTGTCTGTTTGATATTCTTCCCTTCAAAATACTTGTCGCAAAGTATTTCACTTAAAATCGTGCCCAAGTAAGGTGGGGATAATAAACAGAAAATCACTAGACAAGCTAGGAAGGCTGAGCAAAGTATTGAACAGAAAATCTCTGGCAATACTAGGAACTGCGGGGTCAAATTAGCAAAGTGTATGTCACTCGTGCAGAACTAGGAGGATCAGACGCAAATAAACGTAACGGAATGGGATGGTTGTGAATGTCCCTCTCGGGGCACCGTGGGGTCTGACAGCTACAGCTCCTGCTACTACTCATTTACTAAACTATATAAGCTTGCCAGTGTTGTTTTGGCTTCCTACTGCTGCTTTCCTCCTTGGTCCCTGTGGTGACAGATTGCTGCATGTGCTGTGGGAATGTGTTGATTTTCTTTTAGTATGTTGTTTAGTATGTGGTTGCTTACCCTCTGTTTGGCATTTCCTAGGTCCTATTCCTTGGCTACCCTCTTGCTCCTTTATGTTGAATCCCATGTAGAATATTGCGTCCAGAAGAGACAGACTGCCACTGTTGTTTTGTTTGCATTGTTTTGTTTATTGTATTCCATTTGCTTACTCTAGTTGGGGTTTGTTGTTGCGCCGGTCATTTTATCTTTGAGTTATTTCAGTATTTTCTGTTTAATATATGAAATTGTTATTTTGTTAGTTCTTTTGTCCTTTGTTAAATTAGCCCTCTGGGCTTATATAAACAAAGTTCCTGCTTGTATTGTACTGGTTAGGTTTGGTATATTTATACTTAATGTGATACCCACTTAGGGGGACACTTACTTTACTTTCCTTCAGCACCGTCTCTCTCATTCTCTCTGCAAAGTAACTGTTCCAGATTGCTAAATCAGTGGGTCCAGTGCCAGGGGTGGAGAAGTCTTGTCTTTAGTCAATGGATGAGGAGAGTTTTTTTTGAGTACATTAACAGTTTCATGACCAGTAAGCCTTTACTTGAGTAAGAGGATTTAGGTATGGCACACTTATTGGATTTGAAGGATGTAATTGATACAGTCATTCAGGGTCATGTTTCTGTTTCACAAGTGCATGTAGCAGATGATGTATTACATGAGTTACCGTCAAACCTTCAAGTTGATGATGTCAATGCTGATGTAAGTCATGCTAACACTAATGCTAACCTAGCTGTGACTAGTGATGGTAATGCTAGTGCAACCCACAATACAGTCACTACAGCTATTGACACACATGATGCACAGCTGCAGAAAATACTATAAATACTAGTTATGAGGACCTGAGTAAGAAAATTATGCAGTACAAACTTCACAGCCTGCCCCTCAGTCACCTATGAAGCCACAGCCTATGTCACAGAGTAATAATGCAGCAGGCCCCAGAAGTGTAAGTGAACATGCCACACATGTAAGTTGGTCTCCTTAAGAGAAATGTCTTACCTGCATCGCAGGGAACTGAAGATTCAGGGGGGGTCAAATTGGACATCAGAGATCAGACTTCAGCTACAACAGTGTTTGTCGACAGATGGAAGAAGGCTTAAAGGAGCAGTTTGAGGACAGCTCTCACAACCTCTACATCACCAGAGTCATCAAACCAGGAAATTTCAAAGTCATGTTGATGAATAAGGATGATCTGACTGTCAAGGAACTAAAAGCCTTTCTTCATTCTCACCTGAGTGAGAAAAGTAACAATGAGCTGTTCCAAGAACTTATGTGGACTAAACAAAAAGACGATGAGACAAAACAACAGTTTCTATACAGAGTCATAGGACTTAAACAAAAGATCATTCTGGCCGCCAGACATGCTGACACAGATGTCAAGTACGGCGCAAGCACAGTGCAACATGTGTTTCTCCATACTGCATCATGAATCATGCGTCACAATCATGATGATGTCCGCCGAGAGCTGAAGCCATTGCTTCTGGACACCAGATTATCTGATGAAGCAATCCTAAACAAAACAGATGAAGAAAATAATGAGTGATGAAAGTGAGAGGCAGCGATGGCTAGGTCCAGCCACCCGTCAAAAATTCACAAATGTGCACAGTACTCAGTCTGAAGTTAATGCTGCTCAGAGTCCTAGTGTGAAGGAGGAGAAGAAACCAAAAACAGATAAGATCCGGCAGTTAACAGAAAAAGTGATGGTGATGGTTGAGCTCACGAAACAGTCAATGCAGACACAAATGGCAGATCGGTTCAGCCACTCTGGGAAAGGCAGAGGGGATTGCAGGAGAGAGAAACCATATGGCTGTGATAAGTGTGTTAAACAAAATCGTCTTGACTGTCCGCACTGTTTCCAGTGTGGTGAGGAAGGCCACCGAGCAGTGGGCTGTCGAAGAAGCCAACTCGTCAGGGAAATTGGAGCCGGTCCCTGTCGAGGGACCTGGTCTCAACCACCATCCCAACCTGACAAACGTCATACTGATCAGCCTGAAAAGGACAGAGTGACAATAAACAACACTCAACACAAGACAAGTAACAGAAAATCAGAGACAGAGACAACCAAACAAGACAACCACGCCATCCACTCGTGACTTACCTCACAGCAAAAGTAAACGCTTAGCCAATCTCATTGGTAGAAAAGCTCTCACCCAGTATAACCTAAACAGTTCAGCAGTCAGCGCTCTGCTAGACACTGGGGCCCAAGTAAGCATGATTGACACAGACTGGAAAAGCAAATACTCACCTGACACTCCTGGTAGCCTACTTAGCGACATTATTGGTGATGAAGAGGCGTTAAAAGTGTATGCCGTGAATGGTGACATCCTTCTGTTCGATGGCTGAGTTTCCCTTACAGTCAATTTGATGGGGAATGAGAACCCTAACCTGTCGATCACTGTGCCTTTTCTTGTCAGCAGCCTTGCCCTGGAGAGACCACTGATGGGTGTCAATGTGCTGGAAGAGATGATACAAGAACAACCTGAAAAGCTGATCCCAGCCCTCACCGTTCTACTCTGTTCTCTGCTCTGTTGGTATCAACATGGCGTTACAGAGTACCATTTTCAAGAAAACCCTATGTTTTGGTACCTGTGAGAAACAACACAAAGCATGCAGTCACTCTACCAAGGAAAATGGCACTCGGCAGCATCCATGGTGTTGAAAAAGTGATTGCAACAGACTCAACTTAAGCACCCAAGTCCGGAGTGACTGTCAACAGTGCTGGATTAACGTCTGCTGTCACCAGTCCAGACTCATGGCAACCCCCCATTGACCTCAGTCACCTTGATGAGGAACAAAGGGCAAAAGTCAACAAAATACTGTGTGAAGAAGGTGGAGCTTTTGCATGTAACAGTGACAACATTGGATGCATACCGAGCAGATGTCAATCACTGTCACGGAGGTCAAGGAGTATGTGCTGGAGCTGTTGTTGAGAGGCTGGATTGTTAAATCCAAGTCCCTGTATGCCGCTCCAGTTGTCTGTGTCAGAAAGAAAGATGGTAGCCTGCGTCTATGTATCGATTATCGCCTCCTGAACAAAAAGACTGTCCCTGATCGACATCCACTGCCCCGGATACAAGACCTTACAGCCACATTTGGTGGCAACGCCTGGTTCAGTATCCTCAACCAGGGAAAGGCCTAACCCCAAGGCTTCATTGCTGATAGGATGGACATGGGATCTCTACGAATGGGTTCATATCTCATTCAGATTCTCAAATGCCCCAGCAGCATTTCAGCAAAGCATGGAGGAGATGCTAGGCCCCCTCAGAGATGAATGCTGCCTCCCATATCTTGATGATGTGCTCTGCAAAAACATTTGACGGACATGTTGAGGTCCTCTGCAAAGTTCTCCAGGCTCTTCAGCTTTAATGGGGCAAAATTGAGACCTGAGAAATGTGACCTCTTTAGGCAAGAAGTCAGGTATGTGGGCCGCCTTGTGTCAGCTGATGGAGTCAAGGTGGACCCTGGGACTTTGAAGCAGTCCGAACCCTGATCCACAAGACCCTGCAGACAGTTGGTGAAGTGAGGAAACAGACTAAATTCCTGAGATATTACCCCTCATATATCCAGGATTTTTCCTGCATTGCCAAGCTGATCTATGAGCTGTTTCAAACTAAGCCAGGGAAAGCCCAGACTCTAATGCGTGGGAGAACCACCAAATGCCCACAAATGCCTTCCTGAGAAACTGTTGACTGGACCTCTGAACATCAGGAAGCCCTGGAGCAAATGTCTGTCACTCTCCTCACAAACCCACCTGTCTTGGCGTATCCTGATTTCAACTACCCTTCACACTACATACTGATGCCTCAGACCAGGGCCTAGGGGCTGTCCTCTATCAGTGTCAGAATAGAAAGCTGAGAGTTGTTGGCTATGGCTCCAGGACATTCACACCAGCTGAACGCAATTACCATCTGCACAGCGGAAAACTGGAGTTTTGTCATGAGTACAGCAAAACTCTGTCGGTCATCGGTAGGTTGGGGAACTCTCAGATTTGTGGTTCTATGACATCAGGCATAGGCCTGGAAAGTCAAATGTGGATACGGACACCCTATCTTGCCTCCCCTTGGACATGGAAAAATATGAGATGGCTTGTACAGAGGAGCTTTCAAACAAGGCAGTGCGTACTACATAGGATGGAAGTCAGGTAGCAGAACAGAAGGATGTGGCCTGGGTGGCAGTGCTTAACATGTCTTCCCTGGACTCCCACCAGCGGTTTCATTCTCACCTGTCAACTGTCATGACTACCATGACGATCTTGTGAGGGCTCAAAGAGAGGATCAAGCCATAGGCAAGATTGTTGAGTTGAAGGAGTCAAACACAAAACTGACAAATGAAATACGCAAGATTGTAAATGGAGCATCTACACGATGAGATAGGCCATATCGGTATAGAAAGGGTGCTCCCTCTTGCGAGGGAGAGATTCTACTGGGCCTTTATGGCTAAAGAAATTGAGGACTATGTCACCCGCAAATGCCCCTATGTCAAGTCTAAGAAACCCACAACACACACTCGAGCTCTCATGGGTAGCATCACAGCCAACTCTCCGTTAGAGCTTGTGTGTATTGACTATTTGCACCAGTTGTGGCAGATACGAATATATTCTAGTGTTGATTGATCACTTCACTTGGTTTGCCCAAGCATACCCCACAAAAAACAAGAGCGGGAAAACAGCTGCCGAACACATTTTCAATTACTTTATACCTCGGGTTGGATATCCATCCAAACTATATCATGACCAGGGGCATGAATTTGAGAACAAACTATTTCAAACATTGCAGTAACTTTCTGGATTGGGCCACTCGCGAACATCGCCTTACCACCCACAAGGTAATCCAGCTGAGCGGCTGAACTGCACCATCTTCCAGATGTTAAGGACATTGACAGAAAGTGAGAAGCTGCGGTGGAAGGATCACCTCCCGTATGTTATCCACTGATACAACTGTACCAGACATGAATCGACTGGCTACTCATTTTTCCTCCTCTATGGCCGTCATCCGCGTCTCCCAGTCGACTTGCTGTTTGGATTGGTGAAAGAAAAGGAACCATTCTCACCTAGGGGATTCGCAGAAAAATGGGCTGAAAAGATATCAGAAGGTCATACTGGGAGAAGACTGTTTACATAGCAGCCATCTGGCTTGGGCAAGGAGGAGAGGGGAGACTTTTGTTTATGGTAAGTCTCAGGTGTGGTTGGGCTGACCTGCAGTGATGAAAAAAAAATGTGCAGTCAGACAGGAGAGGGTGCCAAATCCCAATCCACAGGAAGATGACACCCCTCCAGAACCTAGAGCAGAGGTGTCCAAATCCGGTCCTGACCTCCAGGACCAGATTTGGACACCTCTGACCTGGAGGTTCGTAACATCCTCTCCCATAACACAAAGGCCTATCAAAAGGCCTTTACAAAGAAGCTTCCACATCTACCAACATGGTAACTAAAAAAAATAAATTCAATGGGAAATATTACGATAATGTATACAAATAAAAATGAGAATATAATGGCAATGCCACAGTTAGCATAAACATTAGCTTTCCTAATCTCAGGGAAGTAATACCCACCCAGTTCCCCCACCATGCGGAACCATCCTGGCAGCAACCCGCCTGGTAAGTGGAGAGCACCTTTAAGGAAGGAAGACAAGATGTTAGGAATGTCAGGGAAAAGTAAAGGCTCACCTGGACCACTCTGAAGCACGGGACAAGGCATCTGCAACTCTTTTTATATTGTGGAATAGTTCAGTTGGTGGGGGTTAAACTTTCTATAAAAGAAACTAATTGGCCTCTCCATCCCCTGACTATCAGTCTGCATTAGGACACCCCAAGCCCAAACCTCCACCTGCAACCTAAACGGTTAATCTAGTTGAGGCGCTGCCAGGACAGGAGCTGTGCTCAACAACATCTTCACTTGGCCCTCACTAGTTCAGCCTGTCCTTGTCCCACTACTTTCCCAAGGTATATAACTGTAGCCCTTGCAAACTCACATTTCGCTAAACTAACTGTGAGATTAGCATTCTGAAACAGCAGAAGTGTTGCTGTATACTACCACATCATCATCATCACGGAAGCAGGGCAACCATGCTCTCCAGCCCTGCAACTGCTCTATTCATCAATCGCTGAAAAGTTGCAGGCGCATGACAAAGCCCAAAACTTATGACCTTGTAGGAGTAAAGCCCTGATGGGGTGATGAAGGCATAGATTTCTCGGGCACGAGGAGTCAGTGGGACCTGCCAGTATCCTTTCAGCATATCGACTTTAGTCACAAATCTGGCAGATCCCACTGCATCCACACAATTATCCATCCAGGGCAAGGGAAATTAATCAGGTTTAGTCAAATCATTTAGCTTTCTGTAATCTGTGCAAAACCTGCCAGTTGTGTCTGGTTTTCCTACTAGTATGTATGGAGAGGCCCAACCGGAATTGGAAGGCACCGCCAGTCCATTAGCTGAAAGATACTATTACATCTGAGATGTTGACAGATCAGGGCACAAACTTTCTGTCAAATACACTTAGGCAGGTGTACAGGCTTTTAGGGATTAGGAGTATTAGGACCATCCCTTATCACCCCGAGAGCAACGGCTTAGTGGAGAGGTACAACAGAACTCTCAAAAGCATGCTGAATAAGTTCATCTCCACTAACGCCAAAGACTGGGATAAGTGGCTCCAGTATCTCCTGTTCGCCTATAGGGAGGTGCCCCAATCATCAACTGGCTTTGCTAATCCCTCTCTCATCAAGGTCTACAGTCCAAGACAGGACAACCACTGTCCATGCCTTGTTCTTAGAATGAGTTAAACAATGTGTGTGAGTGTTGTTATGTTCTACTGCAACAGACCTACTGTAGCTGACAAGATAGAAAAGTCTCATCCTCCTCCTTGTATGTAGACCAGTTCTATAAATGTTATCTTATAATTATGGTCCTTCAAGGACTTACACTGTAACATGGGTTCAGTGGAAATGTACACAGTAAGGATACATCATGTCTTAAAACAAAGCCAATTATAATACTGCCACCAAGCAAAACTGCATGTATTGGAAATCAATTCAAAGTGTGACTCTCACAGTTCTGATGAAATTAACTCATATTTTGATAGGTACGGTGCTCAATAATAATAAGCCAAACTCAAACAACACAAATGGTTCCTGATATTCTGAATCTAGCCAGCAACAACAACCCCTGCAATGATATTGTGAACATCATGCAACGATAGAACATCACTGCATTGTTGGTTCAGCAAAATCTAGCATTAGCACTAGTATTACTTTTTGGTAATATTCAAGATCTGCCATCTTTCAGCCGCAGCAAAGCCTCCAATGCCACTTTCACAAAGCAAAAGAGAAATGGAAGCACTTTTGACACTAGTGCCACTGTAGTGAAGGAAGGAGATAAAATCTACATAGACAATAACATCAAGTCCTCTTTTGGGCAAAGTGACCTCAAATGTTGTTTATTCAAACAAAACTTTCACTCTGGATAAATGCTCACAGTTTAAGTTGAAGATGCATCGGGACAAGATCGATTGTCAGACAATTTAGAGTCACCAATTAACATATACATGCATGTCTTTGGACAGTGGGAAGAACCCCATGCAGGACCTGCTCCTGGCACAGGGCTCCCTTAAGGTCCTGGAAAGCCATATCCTGCTCCTCACCCCACTCCACCTTGGTTTTTCTCTGTGCTAGTGAGATCAGTTAAGGGTGCTGCCCTCACAGAGAAGTCCTGGATGAAGCACTGGTACCAGCCCACCAGACCCAGAAACAACTTAATCTGATTCCGGGTGGTTGGCCTCTCCCTTGCTTGGATTACATCCACTCTGTCCTGCATCGGCTTGATCACACCACCTCCAAGGATGTAGCCAAGGAACTGCGTCTCCTGCTTAGCCACCGCACACTTCCTCAGGTTAATGGTCAGGCCTGCTTCTTTGATTTTCTCCAGCACCTTCCCAAGGGGGCTCAGATGTTCCTGACAAGAGGTGCTGTATATTGACACAACAAGGTAAGCAGCTCCAAAGGTATCCATACCTGTGAGCACTTCATCAACCTCTGGAAGGTAGCAGGCGCCCCATGGAGACCAAACGGCATCTTGGTAAACTGCCAAACTCCTTGAGGCATTCTGAAAGCAGTGACAGGCTTAGCAGCATTAGACAATGGCACCTGCCTGTTGCCTTTACAAAGGTCAAGGGTGGTAATGAACTCTGCTTGGCCTACCCATTCTATGAAGTCATCCAGTCTTGGCAGAGGGTACGCATCAAACTCAGATGCATTTACCTTCCTGAATCGATGCAAAACCTGATGTTTACATCATTCTTAATTACCAGGACAATGGTATTGCTCCATTCACTGGTAGAAGGCTCGATGACACCCAGCTCCAGCATACAAGCCACTTCCTCTTCCAACACTGGCACCAGCTTCTGTGGGATGCGATACATCCTTTGCCTGATGGGGGTGCTGTCCTTCAGGTGAATGTCATGCATGACACTAGGGGGTTGTTGCTCCCGGTTTCTCCTGGAACACATCTGGTGGAACAATGAACTGCAACTCTTGCTGCTGGGTTAGAGAGATGAGAGAGGTCAAGGGATTCAGGGTTGTGACCAGGAAGGAGTGAACTTCCCAACAATGTCATCCTCCTCCTCCACTGTCCGAACAAACATCTGCTCTTGGGGTGAAGTTTTCCACTCTTTCAGCAGATTGATGTGAAATGTCTGCTGTGGATTTCTCCTCTCTGGCATCTCAATCTCATACATTGTTGGACTCGTCAGCTTCGTCAGCACAATATATGAACCCTGCCATTTTGCCAGTAACTTGTTCTCAATTGTTGGAAGAAGAAGCGCGCGCAGTTTATTGCGCCTGTCAAACAGATTACATTGAGTGGAGAGTTTCATAATTTATGTCTTCATTTAAACAGTTATGATATTTGGAGATGAAGGAACCCACTGCAAATCCAGTTCACTTGGACCAACAAGGATTTATCTAGGAAATCGAGAATTGAGTTTTGGCTCATAAAATGATTTAAAAGATAAAGAATCCAAAATAGAGCCATCAATACTTATTGATCACAAAATTGTCTCTCTAACATTGCACATAAGAAATCTGTCACTTAAAGGTAATTCCAACTACTGGAAATTGAATAATACACTTAAGGTTATAAATCCTTCAAAGAAAAAAACATTGAAATCATAAATGATAATTGGAGGAAAGTTCAAGAAGAGAAAGTATATGGCATTTATAGACGATGGTCAGTCTTGCTTAATGCAAGGCAGATATATCAGTAATAATATTCAATTAATCTTAGATTTGATCGACTATAAAGACTCCATAGCAAACAATAGTTAAATTTTATGCATAGACATATATAAAGCTTTAGGCACTGTAAATGATTATGTGCTTTTTGAAGTGTTAGATTTCTTTGGGTTTGGCCAATACTTTAAAAGGGTGATAAAAACTGTATACAGTGATTGCAATAGTTCAGTTCCAACTTCCATGGGGGACTACTCGCAGATTCACCATCTGTCATGGTATAAAACAAGGAGACTCTTTTTTTGTTCCTATTGGTCATGCCCTAAATATATATATTGATTCTTTTCAAGGCACCCAGATCTCAGGAAAAGAGATTAAATGCTGCCAGCTGGCTGATGATACTCCTATGTTTTTAAAGGATGAAATGCAGGTTAAAAAAATTGCCTCAATCTTTTCTCTAAAATAGCAGGTCTTACTCTGAACAAAAAGTACTCCCTACTTCCTCTTAAAGAGGAAATAACATATCTGGGGATAACTATTTGTAAAAATCAAACAAATAGAATACAGTTAAACTTCCAACCCCAAATAAAAATTTTATTTGATATGTGGCCCATGAAGGATTTATCACTCCAAAATCGGGTACTTTTCTCCAAAACTGGAGGATTATCGTGTCTAGTTTCCCCAGCAAAAGTATTAGATGTACCCTCATTAGTTATCAAAAAAAATAGACTCTACCTTATTCAATTTTTTATGGAGAAACAACCCTCACTATCAAAAAAGAAATATGTTGTGTAATTCATACAGTAAAGGGGGATTTAATATGCTTGACTTTCATTCTCCTAACATAATCCTCAAGTTGAACTTGAAAAAAAAAATATTAAAAATCAAGATTAGTTATGGTATTTCATTACTAATCTTGTTTTTGGAAAAATTGGTGGCATCAAGTTCCTTCTTAAATGCGTTTTTGATGTGAATGAACTGTTCATTTCATTACCTAATTTTGACAGGCAGACACTATCCTGTTGGCTTCTTATATACAAACACAACTTTTCTCCCCACAAGCATTTAATATATAACAATAAAAACATCAGATATAAAAATAAGTCATTATATTATGATAGTTGGATATAGTGACCATAATCTGATAGGGGTGTGTAGAAGAACCAAAGTACCTAAAGCCAGAATTAAAATTATCAGTTTTAGGTCTTTTAACCATTTTTGCGAGTTTGCCTTCCTGGAAGATATTAAAAAGGTTAAGTGGTCTAAGGTTAGAGATGAATCTGACCCTGAGATTGCTTTGAAAATTTTGAAAATATAGGTCATAGACATACACCAATAAGGAAATTTACAGTAAGGTCTAATGGTGCACCCTGGATTGATAAAGATTCACCTTCTTTAATGAAACAAAAGGACCAAGCTAAAAAGGTTTATATGGCCTCTAGCTCAGTGAGTGACAAAAAAGTATTTAGTACTCTACGAAATTGAGTCACTAAGCTGAACAGAGGGAAAAAGGGGGTGTACTATCAACAACGAATAAGGGGGGTCCAACATAATGGTAAAAAACTGTGTAATGTGTTAAACAATATAATGGGTAGACAGTCCAAGATGAATTCATCCTACATCGAAGCTGATGGAGTATTTATAACCAAACCATTGGATATGGCCAATTTTTTTAATAACTACTTTGTAGAATAAGTTTATAAATAAAAGTGTAAAATGAACATGAAGTATAGTTGTAAATGATGTTCACTAATTGATAATCACATTATGAGAGATAACAATTGTAAGTTTGAGTTCAAATTGGTTGAAACTGATAAGGTTGAGAATTTGTTATGCACCATTTCTGTGGACAACTGTGCTGGTACAGACCGCCTTGATGGTAAATTATTAAGAACAGCTGCTATCCACATATCAACAACTGCATGTCACTTATTCAATGCCTGTCTGTCGAGTTTGATTTGTCCAAAGCTCAGGAAAGAAGGAAAATTAATACCAATAATAAAAGATCCCAACTTTTTCTCTGAATGGTCAGAATAGCAGACCAACAATTTTATCTAGATGTAAGCACAGGTAAGCGTAATCTGCAAGGCACTGCTGCCTGTTGCACCTGCGACGGTGCCAGTGGGCCCACTGCAGGGTCGCCATCCGGGAGCCACCCCTCACCGATGTTTCGCGCCTTCAATCCTGGATCATCTCTGGGTGGTGGGGCAGTGACAGGGATATCTCCCTGCCACTCCCTGCAGCTAGCTTATGGATCCTTCCCCACATGCTGGCCCTATGTTACTGTATTGTATTATATTATCAATTCTCAGTGAACTGCTTGAAAAGATTGTATTTAAACAGATTCAAGATTATTAACAAATAATTTGATGGATAATGCTCAACATGGAGATGGATAGATAGAGATGGACATTACATCATGTACAGCACTAGTTAAAATGACTGATGATTGGCTAATGGGAATTGATAAGAGATAGCTATCAAGTGAAATTTTATTAGATTTTACTTCTGATTTTGATCTTATAGACGATAAACTGTTGATTGATAAACAGAGATGTTATGGTTTTGGTTCTATGGCTGTCCAGTGGTTCGAGAGCTATTTAGCTAATAGAACTCAACATGTATATTTAAATAGTACGCTGTCTAACAGCAAAAGCTCAAGTTGTGGGGTACCGCAAGGCATTTGTTTGGGACCACTTTTATTTACTATTTTCACAAATGAAAATAGTAAATAAAAATGAAAAAAAAAAAAAAATCTTCCTCTTGTGATTCAAAAATCCTGTTTGGTATTATATGCTGATGACACCACATTATATTACTCTGCATCTACAATCAGAGAACTTCACTCAGTCCCTTCAAAGGACATGGATGCAGTGTCTGAATGGGTTATAAGTAATAGACTGGTTTTGAAATAAAAAAAAAAAAAGTATTGTCTTTGGTCCAAGACATAGTCTAGCTAAAAATCCTACACTTAATTTACAGATTTTGGGACAATCAATCAAACAAGATGATAAAGGCTTTTGGGCATTACCCTGAGTAATACACTTTCATGGTCTGAACACATTAACCAAATTGTCGCCAAGATGGGTAGTACCAACATTGATGTTGTGTCATCTTGATTATTGTTCTGTTATATGAGCGTCTGCACCCAAGACCGAGCTCATGAAGTTACAAACAGCTCAAAATAGGGCAGCTAGACTTACCCTTGATTGTCCTTATAGCTCTAGTGTTGACCGAATGAATTCTTGTCTTAGTTGGTTGAAGGTGAATCATAGGTTATCTACTAGTTTATAATTTATTCGAAGCCTAATTCACAGCAAGCATCCTACTGCCCTTTCTAATCAGATTGGTTATAATGTACGTTGGCTAATTTCTTAAGGATCCCCTTAATAAACAATAATTGGGCTAAAAACAATATTTTGTTCATATCACAATTGCTCAATGATTTTGGTCAGTTACGTCAATGCGTCAATATAAAAAATAACAAATGCAACAACAAACTGTTTAAACATATGACTATATATATATATATACTATATATGACCTACAACGCCTTGTAGTAACAATTATTGGAATAATCATTTAATTTGAATATGGTATACGGCCTGTATTTATTAATATTTTCTTAATAAATACAGGCCGGAGCTTTCTGAATCCTGTGTATTTTGTAACACTGAAACAGAAACAGTTGTGCATTTATTTTATGAATGTATTTATGCTAGATTCTTTGATAGATGTTGAAAATGTCTTTGAATCTTTGTGTGGGATTAAGATTAATCTGCAAAAAATTTATGTTCTTTTTTATTTTGAGAAAAGGAATATGGACAGAAGTCATGTGCTCTTCAGACAAACTTCTTATCTTTATAGTTTTATATATGTAGCCGGAACAGCCTTGAAGTCCCGACAATTCTGCGTTGTGTTCAGGTGCAATAAAAGATACCGGACACTGGAGATGCTGCCACGTGAATTTTCTTTATTCTGTTCCCCACAATCTGTAATGTGACATTCTGAGTGTGAGCGTTTACACATTTCCACGACCGGCTACCTAACACACAAAAACAAAGAAACAAAGATAAGGAGAGATGAATTAACATGTGTGCTTAGACGCACCCCTCCGCACCCACACCCACACACACACACACACACACACACACACACACAGGGAGAGCTCCGGCAAACTAGCTTGCTCTCTTCGTTCAACGTGCAGATGAACAACAAACCATACATGACCTAAAACCTTTACAAACACATCACAGACCAATATTCTCAAATTTAACTGCTTCCAACTACACTTAAAACTTGAAAAAAGAACTTTTTAGTTTAAGCTATTTCAAACACTTACCGCTCTCCATCAGGTTAACGAACACTGAGGAGAGGCGGATCATGGAACTTCAAAATAAAAGTGCTGACTATGAAAATAAAATAACCATAAAATGTGAAGCCAAAATTAATAAATAAGGTTACCTCATTCTGAAAACAATGTTGAATAATGTTGAGCTAACATAAAAATAATCATAAAAGTAAGTCAAAACATATAATAGAAAGGATTTTGGTGAAATTAATAAAATAAAACAAAAAATTATACAAAACTCTTTCCTTGTCCGTTACATTCACCCCTCCTTAATTTCTCCAAAATCCCAAACATTAGGAAGGAACTGTAATCAGTAATTTGTGCAATCTACAATGGTCACATTCACTCAAACCAAGATGACCCCCGGAATCAGATTCCTCAATACAGCATGAAAAGCTACTTATGAAATAAGTTCAGAGAAGACAGAAGTTGATCAGGCTACTGTGTCTCCTAGTTAATATGGTGCCTTATACACCACACCCAATCTTGGCACACAACCCTACCAATGAAAACATTTATCGTGCATGAACAAGAAGATACATAAGAATGATGATGAATAATGAATGAAAAAAAAAATAATAAATAAATAAAAAAAATAAAAAATACTACAATTTGTACGTAGCTGTACCCCCATCTATCACACCTCAGAACAGAGTCAGCAAAGACTGAGATTTTCTGCCAAACCCTCTCATAATACCCCTTGGAAGTGGTTTCTGGGCCATGTTCTCAATTAGGCGATTAACCGCCTTAACAACCCTGCCTGTACGGGTCCTGACAGCATGTCTCTCAAGCCCTGAATTTTGCATTGGTGCTTGATCACCATCCACTGTAACATCAGGCAAGTCTCTCGGAGGTAAAACCTCCTCCCTCCGTTCCACACTCCCACCATCTGCAGAATTGTCATGAGAACCTGCACATGACATCTGATCAGTGTCCAAAGTTGAGGATTCTGACCTCTCATCCATCTCTTTCGTCTCCTTACCATCCCCCAATGACTCACAGTCAACATCCGATGACATGCTCACCCATGAGTTGGTCCGGATCTCTGAAGTTTCCTCTGACAGACCCCTCAAGGCATCTGCTAGCCGAGTCTGAGACCCACTGATCTCATCTGTGGTGGCTAAACTGGGTTCTGCACCGGTTTGTTCGGGGATTGGTAAAAAGCTCACATCCAATATCAAATTCCGATGCACCACCTTGGTCTTTCCACTCTCATCCTTGATTTTGTAGATGTGAGTTTGGGGATTACAGTCTATGACTGTATAGATTGTGGGTTCCCACTTATCTGCCAACTTTCTCTTCCCTCTCTCTGCTTTATTGGCAAGCAAAACTCTATCCCCCACATTCAGACAGGTGCCCCGGACCTTTTTGTTGTAGCCATCGGCTTGATGCTGCTGTTCTTTTCTTGCATGCTGCTGGGCAATACTAGCAGCTTCACGAAGGCTCGCCATCAGTTTGCCAGCATAGGTCTTGTAGTCAACCACATTGGTGTCCTTAAGGACCTGCTGGAAGATCATATCTACCGGGAGTCTAGGGATTCGACCGAACATCAGATAGAATGGAGCATATCCAGTTGTTTCATGCACAGTAGCATTGTAAGCGAATGTCAGGGTTTGTATCTGCTGTGCCCAGTGTTGTTTTGCTGCCAGTGGTAAGGAACGTAGCATACTGCCTAGCGTCCTATTGAATCTTTCAGTCTGTCCGTTTCCCATAGGATGATATGCCGTTGTATGTGACTTTGCTACCCCTGCGAGACTGAGGAGTTCTGATATTAGTTTGCTTTCAAAATTGGCTCCTTGATCGGAATGAATCCGCTCCGGAAAACCATATATGCAAAACACATTATCCCACAACTTCTTTGCAACTTGTTTCGCCGTCTGATTTACACAGGGGAAAGCATGAGCCAACTTTGTGAAGTGGTCTGTTACAACCAGAACATCCACAGATCTCTGCTTGCTATCCTCGGTGCTCCAAAAATCGATACACACCAACTCCATGGGTGCTGAGGTGTGGATGCTCTCCAATGGAGCTCGGGCAGCTGGTTCAGGGGTTTTTGCAAGGACACATCGTAGGCAGCATTTCACGTAATCCTTAATGTCTCTTTCCATTTGTGGCCAGAAAAAGCGCTGTCTGGCAAGGTGCAGGGTTCTGGCTTGTCCTTGGTGCCCTGCAAGATCATGCACTCCAGAAAGGGCCTTGGCTTTACAGGTCGATGGTAAGACGAGTTGATACCTTGTGTGTCTAGTCAATGGGTCCCTGATTGTCCTATAGAGGACTCCATCTTGAACTCTCAGACGATGCCATTGCTTACAGAGTGCTCGTGCCTTATGAGGTAAGTTACTTCTCTCCCTTCTGGATGGCGGTTCTCCCCGTTCTACAAATAGCAAAACCCCCCGAATATCTGGGTCCGACTCCTGACTGTGCCGAAGTTCCTCAAGAGACAGAGCTGGAAGTGCCTCTTGTTCGGATGGTGCTATCTGAGGAAGAGCCTTAAAAAACTGTACCGCTCGTGACTCTGCTGCCTCTTCCCACTCAATGTGAGCTACACAAATGGATTTAACATCAGAGGAACTCTGACTTCCAATTTGATTGCCACAAGAAACATTTGCACTTGCACAGACTGAGTCAGGTGCCTGAGAGCATTGAACCCTGCACCGAAAAACATCTTGCACTCCTTCTGCCTTTGTAGCCTTAGCCTCTGCCACGAGATCCTCGTATGGCTCACTGATCAGCCTTTGACTCACTGACCTGGAAAAAGGGTCTCTACTCAAGGCATCCGCCACAACGTTCTTCGTTCCGGGGATATGCTTGATGCTGAAGGTGTATGGGGACAGCTTGGCCACCCACCGCTGTTCACAGGCATCAAGTTTTGGTTTAGTCATCAAATAAGTCAATGGATTATTATCGGTCCACACTGTAAAAGAATGTCCCTTCAACCAATGACCGAATTTCTCACAAACACTCCACTTGAGCGCTAAAAATTCCAAGCGATGGGCGGGATACCTCTTTTGTGAGCCAGTCAGAGTCTTGCTTGCAAAGGCGATTGGACGGGCCTTTGTCTCACCCTCTGGTATCTGGGACAAAACCGCTCCTAGACCATTGAGAGAGGCGTCGATGGAGAGGACCAGCGGTTTGGAGAAGTCTGGGTGTGCGAGGACCACACAGTTCAGGAGCTTGTCCTTGAGACTGAGGAAGGCGGAGTCACAATCATCAGTCCAATCTGTAGGTTTTAGCTTTCTGAAAACCCCTGTCTTCTGGTTTGATTTGCCAGTCTTTCCTCTTCGCTTTTGGCCAGCTGTGAGAGCAAACAGAGGCTTGGCGATAGAGGAACAGTTTGGAATGAAATGTTGGTAATAGAATATCATTCCAAGGAACGATTTCACTCTCCGAACTGAAGGTGTGCAGCCGTCATCTTCCATCAAATCTTTCCTTGTCGTCCTGACAATGACCTCCACTTTTCCTGGGTCAACAGCCACCCCATCACCATCAATAAGGTGGCCGAGGAATTTCACGGAGCGTCGCAATAGATGACACTTTTTTGGACTCAACTTCAGGTTGTGTTCTCTCAGCCTCTGAAAGACGACCTCCAGTCTGTTGAGGGCTTCTTGCTCTGACGGAGCAAAGACCAGGAGGTCATCGAGATAGCACAGCAGGGTGCTAAAGTTGAGGTCACCAAAGATGCTCAGCATCATTCTCATAAAGGATGCAGGGCTATTACACAGGCCTTGTGGCATCCTGTTATACTCATGCAAGCCCAGTGGTGTTGTGAAGGCGGTGTACTTCTTGTCTTCCTCATGCATGGGCAGGTTATAGAACCCTGATGTCAAGTCCATGGTGCTGAAAACCGAATTCCCGCCAAGGGCAGCAAGGCAGTCTGCTTGATGAGGCAGAGGGTGTGCATCCTTTATGGTTCTCGCATTCAGCCACCGGAAATCTGTGCATATCCTGAGATCACCGTTCTTTTTCCAAACCATCACCAAAGGGGAAGCAAATTCACTCACTGATTTTCGAATGATTCCTTGCTCTTCCATTTCAGTGAGGACTTGGCGCAATTTTTGGTAATGAGCCGGGGGCACTCTGCGATATGGGAGGCGGAAGGGATGGTCGTCTGTGAGCCGAATCCTGTGCACAAAGCCCTTGGCTTCCCCACAATCTAGATGGTGCTTTGAGAACACATCTTGATATTGTTCAAGCATTTCCACCAGCTGATTCTTGGTAGAGGGGCTCACCTGGCAACCGTCAATGTCAACATCTCCCAGTCCAAGGTCCTTCAGTTTATGTTTCAGGTCAGTGTTATCCACAGTCTTATGTCGGTCATGTGTTGTCTTATCCGTGTCATTTTCTTTCTGACAGGAGCCTTGAAGCAATGTGAAGTCTTCGGCTGCCACGCAAGGAGAGACATCTGCTAGCTTGCAGTTTCTTTTTAGGGTGAGGGGCTTTCCAGTGATATTTGTCACTCTCATTGGAGTCCAGCCATCTCCCCATAAGTGTGTGACCACTCTGCCGACCATTATGCCTCGGGGGGCACACTTAGATGAGGTGGGCTCCACCATCACTGTACTCCCAGGTGACATAGGGACATTACTTGGCAACCTGCCCCACAACAAGTACTCCTGCTGAGGTTGTAGTGTCACTGCCTGTGTCAGCTTGACTGTTCCCACCTTGTCTGGCACATCCTCCCCTCTCCACCTTGTGAGGCCAGCCATCATCTCCAAGAACCGTTCGCATTCTGCAGACTCCTGTCCATTGCATGAGACAAGTTTCCAGTAAGTATCATCCTTCTTCATCTGACGGACTACATACTTCAACAGGTTGGTGCCTACAATGAGTTCATCATTCTGACCAGCAACCACCAAAACGGGTACCATGCACTTAATCCCATACAATGTCAGTTCCATGTCATACATGCACTTTGGGCTCACCCGCACTCCTCCACAACCAACAAGGACAATGTTCTGTGTCATTTCTTGTTGTTGGATCAAGGTATTTTCAGATAAGAGTCTCCGTTCTGCAACCTCACTGATTGTGCAAGCCATCGATCCAGAGTCAAGTAATCCTCGCAGCTGAACAGAACCATTTATGGTCACAGGAGCGTGAAATAATTCACCAAAGGCTTCAACCCTGTGGATGTTTTGAACAATTACTGTGGTATCAGACATTGCTTTGCATATTTTTGAATACACCTCCTTTAAATCTTCACCACATTCGAGGGTTCCCTCTTTGATGCCCACACGTCCCCTCTCCGAGTGTGAGCTATTTAGTTTAAAGGTGCTGTAGCTTGCCCTTCTGTGGGTGGAGACTGGCTGAGGTGGGGCGGGGCATTGCGTCCTGACCTGCGTTGCCGACATTCTCGCCTCCAGTGACCTGGTCTGAAACAGTTCATGCACAAGTTCTCCTGTCTGCAGTGCATTGTAGTAGAGTGATCAGCTGCCTGACAGACTTTACATCTCCTTTGGGGAGAATTTGCTTGTTCTCTGTTTGGTCTTATATTGACTGCCGTCTGAGTCTTCTGCTCCAAAACACGATCTAGCAGACTGATGAGTGACTGAATGCAAGTACTCTCAGCAAGAGGAGTGGACAATGGCCCTGTCATGTTTTGCTCACAAGTGTGCTCCCCCACATTATCAGTAGATACATCTTCCAGTGTTGAAGCCTGAACGTGAGCACTAGCCTGCCTCTGCTGTGGTGGCCGGTATGTTTTACCTTGATTTCTTGTCTTGGCCTCCCTCTGATGTTCAATGAGATGTTCCTGTATTTCATGTGATGTCCATTTCTCTGCCGTTCTGCATTTCAGGACACTGGTGAGTGCAGGGTCAGGGCAATGCTTTACAAACATCATAGTGACTTCATGAGCGGGATCTCCGATATTCTTCCCCTGCCTCCTCAGACACTCATCTGCTACATCCACGGCTTTGTTCAGGCGGATCCAGTAGTCCATGGGGCTTTCTCCAGCCAGAGGTACGGTGTTGTAGAAGTCTGCTAGGGGCATTGAGGAATATGTTACTTCATTGAAATGCTGTTTGAGAATATCAAAAACAAGCTTGGGGTCTTCAGCAGGTTTTAAAGAGGGGATGCTGCGCAAAATCACCCTTACAACATCTCTAGCCTTTCCCACCAATTTTGACATTATCTCTTGGGAGTGCTCATTGGGTGGAATACCCCTTTTCTTCAGATAGACGTCCATAACTTCCTCCCATTCGTGTACTGTGTGTTTGTCTGTCCCATCACCCCTGAAGTGTGGCGGCTCTTTGACATCTGCCTGCATTACAAGCTTCACCCCTGTCAGGTTTAACTCAGGATGACCTTCCCCTGTGTTTATGTTGGGTGTGGGGACACTTGTGTCATTCTGTTTACCTGCGGTCTTCTGTATCTGGTTTGCAATGCTCTCGCCAATTTGATGTGCTAGTTGAGTTATGAGGTTCCCTATGTCCTGAGAGCTGATATCTTCATTAGTTTTTTGTTGCATGGGAGAGAATTCATCAGCGAGCATGTGAGGGGAAAATGATGTACGAGGACGTACTGCGCTTGCACCTCTCCCCATACCTGTAAAGCTGAATGGATTAGGCGTCTGCTGTTGTGGGCTAGTGATGTCATGGTGCATGCGAGTGGAAGATAAAACTGGGTGGCCCACTTTGCTGACACCTTTAACTGGAGTGGAATCACCCAAAAACCTGCCTCGCCCCAGAGTCATTACTACACCACCCTCATCATCATTAGGTGGTCTGTTTACATCCCTACCATTAGCCATTTTAACCAGGTAGGTTGACATTCGTACAAAAGTAATGTGGAAAGGTTAGTAACACTTGGCGTACACACAGTTCAAGAAAAAAAACTTAACAAAATCAATTTACAAAAACAAGAGTGTCAATGGCGTTCAATATAACCAACTTGTAACATACGTATGTACTTTTTTTTTTTCTTTTTTTTTTTGAATCTCTACTTATTCCAGCAACCACCGGTGATCACTCTGGCGATGATCCGTGGCGAAGAGATCCGGGTCACGGCACCAATGTAGCCGGAACAGCCTTGAAGTCCCGACAATTCTGCGTTGTGTTCAGGTGCAATAAAAGATACCGGACACTGGAGATGCTGCCACGTGAATTTTCTTTATTCTGTTCCCCACAATCTGTAATGTGACATTCTGAGTGTGAGCGTTTACACATTTCCACGACCGGCTACCTAACACACAAAAACAAAGAAACAAAGATAAGGAGAGATGAATTAACATGTGTGCTTAGACGCACCCCTCCGCACCCACACCCACACACACACACACACACACACACACACACACACAGGGAGAGCTCCGGCAAACTAGCTTGCTCTCTTCGTTCAACGTGCAGATGAACAACAAACCATACATGACCTAAAACCTTTACAAACACATCACAGACCAATATTCTCAAATTTAACTGCTTCCAACTACACTTAAAACTTGAAAAAAGAACTTTTTAGTTTAAGCTATTTCAAACACTTAACGAACTTAACGAACACTGAGGAGAGGCGGATCATGGAACTTCAAAATAAAAGTGCTGACTATGAAAATAAAATAACCATAAAATGTGAAGCCAAAATTAATAAATAAGGTTACCTCATTCTGAAAACAATGTTGAATAATGTTGAGATAACATAAAAATAATCATAAAAGTAAGTCAAAACATATAATAGAAAGGATTTTGGTGAAATTAATAAAATAAAACAAAAAATTATACAAAACTCTTTCCTTGTCCGTTACATATACATAAATGCAAATGCACTCAACAGAAACCCAATACCCACTAATGCAAGAACGAAATGAAACTTGATTTTGAGGCATTAAATGGACTGCTGAATAAGGAAGACATCCGGACTATGAACTGTTCTCTTTTTAATCCTCTTTTTAAGTTGAATGCACATACCCTCTGGTTCTGCTTATTTTTGTTTGTATGATTATAAATGTTTAAAATGAAGAATTTAAATAAAGTTTGTTTTTTTTTTGTTTTTTTAAGTGTGGATCGGGCGTCTACTCCATATATGTCTATGGCTCTGACTGCCTTTGGGGACGCTTGGCCAGAGGGCAGATGGCGGCTGGATCAGCTGGAAGCGAACGAGAATACGCTACACGGCAAAATGCGGCAAAAACGACAAATTGAGAAGACCCTGTATATACAGCGAGTGAGCATGACTGCTTCGTGAATGGGTCAGATGTAGGCAGTTTGGCTGGAATGGATTTCGAGGAAGGTAGGGAGGAAGAGAATGTGGGGAAAATGAGTGGACGAACAAATGGAAACTGAAGATATAAACAAATAAGAGCAGGTAACTATGAGAAAGATGAGACTGAGGAAAAAGGGCTTGGCCAAGTGCAGTAAACAACAGTGGAGAGAAATATTGTTATTATAAGATTAAATGAAAAAACTCAGGGGAATATCAAAAAATCATCCTGTTTGTGTTAACAACAACGCTACCTAGCAAGATAGGAGGGATTGAGCATGCAAAAATCTTAAGTGATGTAAAATGAGAAAGTTGAAAAAGCACTTGGCCTGAAAGAAATCAGGAAATACAAGGTGGAAAACACAGGGAGAGTGGAAGTATGAAATGGAGGTGGGTGCAAAGGAGTCATCACAGGAGTTCCACTGAGTGTGGGAAATGGAGGAGCTAAAGAGGAGCAAGAAAAGAGGAAAAATAATGAGTGCACAAAGAATGAAAACTACAAAAGAGGGGGTAAAAAGGGACAGTGAGACTGCAACTGTGGTGAAGCACATAGTGTGGCGTATCGGGGGTGTGAGGTAATGAGACAGGAGAACCAAATCCAAGGACCGAGAGAAGAGAGGAGAATTACACATGCAGAGGCTGTGAGAATGTCAACAGAGCAGAAAAAAGAACAAGAAGCAGCAAAGTTAAGTGATAGAGTGTATGGGGACAAAAGGGCCTTGCTGGAGTCATTAATAGTACAGGTGAAGTCAAGACAAAAAGTGAAAAAATTCAGTTGGTTATTAAGGCAGCAGCAAACCACCTTGGACTAGTGGGACTGACATGGGAAGATGTAAGGGATTATGTTGCAACTCGAGCCAAGAAGCAACATAGATTGGTTAATAATAATAATTATGACTTCTCGTACAATGGAATGCAAGAAGTTTGATAGCTAATGGACAAGAATTTAAGCATTTTATTAAAGGTATGTTTGTCAAGCCTGACATCATATGTTCAAGAAACCCGGTTAAAGCCAGATTATTATTGTTAGCAGATACATAGTGGTGAGGAGGGACAGAACAAACGGAGGGCGTAGGGGATATGCTACATTTGCAAAGCAAGGGATTCCTCACAGAGTTCTTGATAAAGGCGAGGCGCAAGAGTTTGTGGCTGTGGGGATATAGGAGAAAGGCGAGGAAGTAGCAATGATTAACTACTACAACCTGTGTAAAAGACTAAACTTGGAAGAACTACTCAAGATCCCAGAACAGAAAAAACGGTAGAGTGATTTGGTGTGCTGATTTCAGTGCTCACAGTTCACAGTGGGGGGATCATATACCGATTTAAATGGCAGGACTATTGAAGAATTGATTGATGAAAGAAGTTTAGTTTGTCTAAATGACCGGTCAGGAACAAGGATTAACATAACAACAGGCTCCGAATCCATTTTAGATATCACACTGGCATCTAATTCTTTAGCTGCGGTAAGTGATTGCAGAGTGGTAACAGAAACAACAGTAAGAAGTGACCATTATCCTATAGTATGCTCAGTGGGGGAAAGAGTGGAGGGGAGGCCAAATGATGGTAAAGCAGACTGAGAAAAGTTCCAATTACCCGCAAAGCAGAGTATGAATAAGGCTAACACTGCGGGGGATGTGAATCTGGATATAGTGCAGGCACAGGCCTTAAGAGTGTACAGCGGGCCATTTAAAACCTCACGACCCTAACCCTAACCCTAACCCAGCCCGACAAGTATAAATGGGTGAAATGCCCTTAGAAATCAAAAGGAAGCAGCTGATGACTAATTACTAGGCTAATCTGCAAGTGCACAAGGACTCTCATCCAACCAAAGCAGTGCTACAGGAGTGCTGGGAAAATGGCAGGAGCCAGAGGAGAAACTTCGGTAGAATAGGGAATGAAATTGCAAGACAGATGGGAGTAATAGAATTCAAGAAGTGCCCCCCTGAATGCTAGTAGACCCAGACATAGACTAGAAATTGTTAGAAATTAAAAGAAAAGAAAATGAAAGGACAGACCTGGTAAGGGTATTTAATGAGTCTGTAGAAAAAAAATACAAGAAATTTACACTGGTTTACACAGATGGTGCCAAAAAAACAGACACTGGTGTGACAGGATTTGGCTGTACTGACAAAAAGGGATTGAGATAAACAGAAGAACATCAGATAAACTGGGGGTTTACACAGTGGAGATGGTGGCGTTGTTAGTCGGATTGAAATTGGTGGAAAAAGCAAAGCACGAAATGGTGTTGATCTGCACTGACTCAGCTTCAGTCTTTCGCAAGCCTTCAATCATTCTATACAAACTGCCGTCAAGACATCCTATATGAAATACTCCAATTAGTCACAAAAATATCCAATTGGGGGGACATGTTAAGTTTATGTGGGTATCAGTGCACGTTGACGTGAGGGGAACGAAAAGGTAGATGAGTTTGCAAAGAGAGCCTTAAAAAAGCAAAACACAGAAATAAATATTAACCTGAGTAAGGCAAAGGTCAAATGTGAAATCTGGGAGAAAAGCGTAAAAATGTGCCAAGAAAGGTGGGATGAAGAAGGCAAAGGAAGGCACCTACACAAAATACAGAGGAGTGTGAAAGTCGCAAGGGCAGGAAGTCCAATAAGAGGAGAAGAAATTATATTGACACAGTTAAGGCTGTGGGGCACTGTGCATTAAATAAATCACTGAAAGTAATGGGTAAACGCCAAACAGGATTGTGTGAGGGATGTCAGGCGGAGGTATCTGTAGACCATGTTCTTCTCAGGTGCAGTAAATATGAGACGCAGAGAGTGGCAATGAGGAATAGGATAAAAGAGTTGGGAATAAATTAGTTTAAACTGAAGGGGTTATTAAAAATGGAGGACAGAGCACAGGGCTCTACTGCAGGGTTGGAGGGCACTAAGGGTTTATGATGGAGAGTAGACAAAGAGTATAAGTGAATGACAGTATAGGTGGGTATGTGTGAATTGGTGCAGGTTAGAGTTTATTTATGTTTTTATTTATTCATTCCTTCTTTCTTTATTTCTTCATTTTCTTTTCGGGGACCAAGAATGTAAGCGTACAGTCTGACCCACGGTCCGGAGCAGAAGGTGGCGGTAACGCACCATTAAGCTGGATGCCAACCGCCGAAGAAGAAGAAGAAGAAGAAGAAGAAGAAGGAGGAGGAGGAGGAGGAGGTGGTGGTGGTGGTGGTGGTGGTGGTGGTCGTCGTCGTCGTCGTCGTCGTCTTAGTCTTACCTAACACCAGAAAAAGTCGCTATTTAGAAAAATTGTCGCTAAAGGGGTCTGAAAAGTCGCCAAATCTAGCTACAAAGTCGCTACATTGGCAACACTGAATAGCAGGACGATTATTGGGCGAGCTTATCTCCCATAATGCCCAGCGGCTCATCAGCTCTATAAAATCACACGTGACATTCATACTGTCTTTCACTTTGGAGGAGCTGCAGATGGAGCTGAACAGAGAGTTCTGCTTATCGGGCAGAAACTGGTGAGTGGGATCAGCTCGTTTATGACGTGTGTGGTTTGACCAGTCAGGACCAAGAGAGTAGGTTCACTCGTGTCAAACGGCGACTTCCACTTTAAAAATGAATGTTCTTACATTGGCTATTGTGTCGAGGTGAATACAGAAGAAAAACTTTAAGCTGTGTTTAACTCAACGCCTACTGGCCCTTAACTTGGTATTTGCATTATCTGAGACGAAATGAAGACTGAAGCGCTGAGGATCCCGATCGACAGAGGACACAATTTGTTCACGGAGATTAGCCGCTGAAAGCTAACAGTCCAGTAGCACATGCAAAGCCACACACAAACTGAATGGTAATATTTATTTATGCCCCAGGGTTTATTAGATTTCTACAATCCACCAGCCACGTTAACAAAAACACGTACTCAATCGTATAGTTTAACAATCATTATCACTGATGGAGAGAGCTCAGTGAATGTGACAGTGCGTATGGCCCCTCACAGGCCGTGTGCAACACAAGGATAAAGAGCAAAACCAGTTCTAATCCGCAATGCAAAAGAACAAACTAATCTCAACAGTAAGTCTTTTGCTTAAATCAAGACTACCTTCATTTACTATATATTTTACAACATTAAAAGGCTGTAGAGTCGGTGTAGTTATAAAGCTAACTTTGACTTTCTTTGGGGTGCACGTTAACGCCATCCAGACGGCAATAAAACAACTCGTGTAGTCTTATGACCATTTTAGTAATCAGGTGCCGCTTTCTCAGAGAAGGCATACCGGTATAAGGCGTTTTGCTGAGCTCAGTGCTTTCAGAGCTGCACTTAACTGTATGATTTAGACCGGGGGTCTAATGATTGCGTCAGAATACACGTTGCACAATGCTTGTTTCATCTGAAGCGGATAGGCTGGTGACTTATTTTTAGATCTCGACCTCCCGGTAAGCTTATCATAGATACAGCCAAAAAAAACTAAAAGTTGAGGAAAATGGAACGCAAGTGGGTTTTATGAGAATTGTGCCCAGGTGGCTCTTGTAATGCTGAAGGTTGCCGACCCCTGGATTAGACTGTTTCTGTCCTAATGTGAGTGGTTGTTCGTTTCAGTGTTGGCTCTGTCATAGACTGCCGAGATGTTCAGGGTGTACCTTGCTCTCGCCCAGCTGCGTTTGCCCCTTGGGACCCGTAAACGAATAAGCGGTACATGAATGGAAGTTTTTAGAATCTGTCTGAACACTGAATGTAAAGGTTGCCGATGCTCAGAAAATTTTGACTTATTGGTATCTCCTCATAACAATGGACTCTATTTAGATTAAATCTGTGTTTCAAACATGGTACCAAAGTACTTGTAAGAGCCAACAATTTGAACATATTCCCCATGAATGGTACTGGTGTTGAGATACTGCTGATACAGGTTACAACTGGACTCCAGTGATGCATTTGCTGATTAGTTCTGCGAATCAGGAAGTTGTTTAAATTGAGTTTTTCTAAAGTTTGTTTTGCAATTTGTGGCCTGGCAACAATTTGAATATGTGCTTCAGTGTGGCCTTTGACCTAATTAGCACATTCATATTTTAGAATCCCAGAATTTGCTGCTCAACACTGCCTGCATTTGAGACAGGGGTTAAGTGCCTTGATATGTATATGATTTGGTGGTATATAAATAAATTTGATTTGAGGTAGTACCCAGCACTCAGTCAGCTGACAGGCAGTATGTGTCTGGCTCAGTGTTAAAGTGCTGGTAGAAGAAGTTTCTGTTCTTGGTCTCAGCCCAGCACATTCTGTTTTAGTCTGCTGCTGAGCTGCTGCAGAACTTGGCCCAATGAGAGTGGCTTGTCCCAGATCAACATTGGGATGAGCCTAGTACATGGCCGGACATTCTGGACTTGACTTATTATGCCACATGATTTTGCTTTGAACACAAACCTTTTTAGTTGTGAGCAACTGTCTGAACTGCCCTGTATCCATGGTTATTGCAGGTGGAAACTTTTTGGTCTTTGGAGGTACTGGTGCTGAAGGTGAGCCTGATAGAACCACTTCTGCTTGATTCCTTATGTGCTGTGATGAGTGAATATTGTAACGCATCATGTTGACACACCGTGGTGAATTTTATTTATTTTTAAACCCCTGAGCACAAGTGACTTTTTGGCTCACCTAACCCTAACCCATTGTGCTCTTTGATCAACAGGTGCAGGAGGCCTGCTGGGGACAAGTATGCATTTTAAGAGGGAGACATCAGGTTTGATATTGGTTAATGTATGGAAATTACTTTGTCCAATCAAGTACTGCCATGGCAGAGATGTCCCCTTTGCTGTGAAATCGGGATTGGGAGAGAAACTCGGGTCTTGGCACAGGTTTACGTAATGTCCATTTACAAGAACCTGACTGAAGACCTGAAACATACTTTAAACACAGATGAGAACACAGCCGTAATCAGGTTTAGTGCAGTGGATTATGCTTATAGTATGGTTAATGAGGGACAGATCCATTTGGAGTCCACTTGTTTGCAAATGACACACCTACCCAGTCTGTGGCTTTGGAGGGTTTTTATGTGTACTTTTTTCTTAACTATGTTGCCCTAATTTCCATAGTATGTGATCACATATATAAAACAGTTGAGTCATGTTGCAATAGAAATTTGGAAAGTGCTTTTGTGTGCACTTTATTTATATTCTGTCTTTCATTTATCATTGCAGCTCCATCTGTCTGGATCACTGCTTCCCATTCAACATAAATCCTCATAACAAGAAGATTGAAGAGTTTTCACCGGATTTATTTGCAGTTGGTTCCATAAATATTAGACATTGATCAAATTTTCTGTGTTTTTGCTCTGAAGGGGGATGGCCCATATAAAATATGCTCAAATTCCATCACTGTTCACATGATTTGGATGCAAATACCCTCAAAGCTTAAACTAGGCACTTGAACATCCATTGTGGTGGTGCACAGTGCTGAAATACTGAAAATTGTACATTTGATTGAAATCACAGGCCTGGCATGACCTGTCAAGTCTTAATACTAGTTCTCTTGATGTATGTATGTGGCAGAGGGAAGGCACGTGCAGATGAGGAGACTGTGTCACTGGACTCCAGGCTTGAGGTATTGTGTCAATATCTTTCTTATTTAGTCCTTAATGGATATAAAGTCAGTGATTGGTGCTAATAGAAAACATGCAACAGGAGCCAGATGTTGCACAGCCACATAACCAGCCTGGTAACTTTGAGTATTGAATCAAGTAAATCTACATTATGCACAAATCCTGCTGTGCTAACTGACGTTTCTTTTACAGAATTTACAAACGGTCACGCATCTTCAGATACAGTAATAGCTTGCAGAGGTAAAAATTTAACTGAAGAAGAAAAAGCTGCAAGAAATGAAGCTTTATCTGGAAACTGAACCTCGAAATCAAGAAACTAGAAAGAGAAGTGAGTATTTCAGTGCACATTCTAACCATAACTGCAATACAGTGTATTAGTATTTGTTACTTTTGCCTTCTATCCCAGGTTCCAGACAAATGAGGACTGGCAAATAAATAAATAATAAAAAAATCTGATATTGTGCTTTTTTTTTTTTTTTTTTTTTTTTTCCTCCTTCCATGAATGTGTACTCCATTGCTTTAGTGAAGTGGAATTTAAAAATAACCACACTGTGTGGTATGAAACAAAATGCACATACACAGCAAAAAGTAATGTGGGATCCTTTATCAAAATAGAAGCATTTTCCCAGTCAACGACGACAGCCACTCGTGGAGAGCCTCTACAATGTTAGGTAGCACTGTGCATGCAACAATGACATCACAGGCCCTGCCCAGGGGAAACCCTAAAGTAGTGCAGGCACTGAAACTGAGATTTTAGAAGGCCAAAGGAAGGGGAGTCGAGAGGAATGACTCACAGACTGGGACCTTCTATTGAGGACTTTGTCTCCCAGCAGCACACCAGAGAATTCACCTGATAATACAAGATAAAATTTATAAAACTACACAGCAAAGTTAAACACTATGTCCCAGGTGCTTGCAAATAAAATGTGTGGCCTTGTGAGGGTCTCTTGTAAACTAGATTAGCCTGACAGAAACTTGGGTCGTGCACTGAGTTAGGCCACTCTGCCTATTTGCTATTATTTTGCCTAATTGCTGAAAAGGCTGTCAGCATGACAAATCATCTGAAATGTCATTAAGGTCATTTAATGCACATAATTAATTTATGTTGGTCACAGTAACCACAAATCACTCTAACCTGAACATTGATGTGGAAGGATTTCCTGTTGATGTAGTCTTCATGTTCCTCTGAGGGGCGTTTGATTCTGATATGGGTGCAATTCTCTGCACCAATGACTTTAGGGAGATCTGTAACAAAAGTTCTTGTCTAAATGACAAGAACTTAAAAATTACAAACTAATGGTTACAAGTTGAAATTGATGTTACCTACAATCTTGTAAAACTCCTCGATGTAGAGGTCTTCCATGGCCATTGTCATTTGCATAGTAATATAACATAAGGCCTGACAGTAATCGTACCGCATGAATGAATATTCACTGACTGACTGTTGCAATTACAGTCAACAGACTTTAATCAAATGACAAATGACAATATCTACAATAATTGAATGCAGGATAGTTAAAATGATGCAATGTGTTTAGAAAGCCTGTGGGCATGCTGTAAAACACATTAATTTCTCACAGGATTGACAGAACTATTGATGAATCACCAGGATTAAGTTTAGCCTGGTTGTTAGCCTGGTCAGGAGAAGGCTAGCTGCAGAGAATAAATCACTATCTAACTTGACCGGGGTAAACAACCTAGTTTCATGCAACCAATTTGAGGCTAAATTCAGCCAGGATAACCGACATATCCCGGCTTAATCCCTTATCCTACTTTTGTGCAATACCCCTCTGATCAAGGTCGAAGAGACTATAAGGCATATACCCACATGTGTACATAGACTTCTGTAAAGATTGTCAAACTGGGATGAACCGATATAAAGATCCCATATGTGATTTAATTGTTCCCACTAATTTTTGAACAGTACACACACAGTGAGAATATGCGCTAAAGCCAGCAGGCGGCAGTGTAGTAAAAAGATAACCGATAAATTAAAAAAAATAAACAAAAAAAAAAAAAATCTGTCTAAAACAAGAGAACAGTAACAGATAACTCAAAACAAGATAGCTGTGTCAAACACACGATTTACCTGTTCATGTTGAAGAAACATAACGACATTAATTCGACTCTGAAACACTTTATTAAAGAAACTGTGACTGTGCGTGTAAGTAGAGTTAATGGTCAATGGTAAATGGTCAGCACGCGCTCCGCTGTGGTCTCGTTACCGGCAGTCTTTAACTATTACCTTTGATTCTCCTCATCTGTGGAGCTTTTAAGGACAGTTGACGGCAGCTGCTGTGGGGATCGAGGAGACACTGCACAGTGTCCATCGTTAGCAGTATATATTTGTGAGCAGATTCAAGAAAGTTCTTCAGCCATCCATCCTGCTCAGAGACGTTTGAATGTGTAGTGGACAGAAGAGGCTGGGCTGGTTTGGAGAAGATCGAGGCGGAGTTTGTCGGACTGAGTTCGACTCCTAGACTGGGAGTTAGGCAGTTACAGACTGGAAGGATATAGAGAGGATATAGAAGGTGAGTGTCTCTGTCTCCTGGACTAAATCAGCGTGATTCGATACTTCACCGTGTTGTTGCTCAAATACTTAGTCATCAGAAACTTCCTGGACGGATGTTAATATCACGAGTGTGAGTGTGTCCTTCAGTTGGACCCTGAGGAAAAGGCTAACTGCTAACACACGGAGAGAGACTGATGACTGTTAAACTGGTAGGATCAGAATACTTATTTCGGGAGCTGCAGATCTTTGATTTTACTGTCAATTCTAAAGTGGGATGAAGTGATTGATAAGAACGTTGGTCCATTTTCTTCACGGAGGAGAGTGGTTGTTTCCTGCGGTCATGATCGAGCTCTGTAATGTCTTTTTATTGTATGCATTTGTCCTCATAGTTCAACACCACGGGATGTCAACATTATATGAGATTCGTGCAGTTATAGTCTTGCAGCTAAATACTTTATTTCGTTGTGTGTGACCATCACCAGAACCTCCTTGGAAGCTAGTTTGTTGATCTTTATTAGGTGAAATTACATTTATGTGGCTGGGATGGCAGTGCTCCACCTCAGTCAACTTAAGGGGAAATAAAGGACAGACAAAATGTAGAAGGATGGACAGAGGAAGGGAAGCAGGTGGTGCTGGTAGGAACTAGTGGAATGAAGGCTCCCATGCGTTTCCTGCCTCCTCACTCATAATTATGAGAGTCCAGAGGGTTTCTGTGTAGATCTCTGGAGAGATGGGAGTCCAGGTAGGTGAAGGTGTCCCCAAAGAGGGCCCAAGTCAAAGATAGGGTACATAGTGATGAAACAGATGATGGTAGACACCACCAGACTGTCCAAGTAAGGGCATGGCAGAGCATGACAGGAGGGCCCCATGTCCCCCAACGACCCCCCTATCCACCACCCAACTGTCAAGATCCGCCACTGACACCTAAAACCTGAACCCCATCTCCCATCCACTGGACAAGTCTCCAGGGGCGGGGGGCAATGGTGCTGGACCTACGCCCCCAACACACACAGACCAGGGAGACAGCAGGAGGACGAAACCTTCCAAGCACAGGGAGGAGTCCTTGACAACACCCCCAACCCCCCTTCTGAAACTTTGCAGGTGGTTTTCCTGAATGAGGGAGATATCTGCTTTTAACTTGGAGATATAGTACGTTTTCATTTATTTATTTATTTTTTGCCTGCGAGTGAATGCCACGCACATTTCAGGATGCTATAGGGAGAGCATTCAATCATTCTCTGTATGAATCGTCTGCATGTGTCTAAGAAACCTTCTACTGCCAACAGTATGAAGTGGATGTTGCAGTGTTGGATTATAAACATATGGATAGGAGGGAGGTGTGTACAGTGGGGTCACAGGTAATGTCATACCTGATATTTCTCATCACCTTCCTTTTGACCTCAGCCACAGGATTTATTCATGACATGAACAAATAAAGGAGATGAAAACACAGATTGCCTTACTTATAGAGAAGTGTGCACATGCTGTGAAAACAGGAGGTCACTGACCTGTGTTGGTCTACAAATGTACAAATATTTAGCAATTGTTTATTAGTAGCGCTATAGCTGAAATTTTTGTTCATTTGTAAATTGCAGATACATTCTTCTGACGTGTGTGAACTGAAATTCTTCCCTTAAGGTGAGCTGTTATGGCTCAATACCTGAGATATTTCACCACTGTTGGTGATGTGCCATCTCCTCAGCTGGAGGAAGAAGAGCTGCATGTGACCAGTGAGGAGCTGAGTCCAGCCACAGGTCAGTTTCCAGCCACTCTGACCTTCAGGGACAAACTGAAGAGGCTCTACAGCTCAGACCACTTCCAGGTGGGTAGCAGCAGTCCTCTGACCTGATTGGAGAGCAGTGTCTTCCAGCCAGAAAATCCTCATGTTTCAGTGTCAGAAAAATTACACAAAGAATTATATCTATAACACCCCAAATTAAAAATGTCAAATGTCAGCAGTCAGAATCCTGAATTTCAATCCTTCTGAAACCATTAGCTTATCTTACTGAGATACCTTAACCACTTTAAATATACGTTTTTTGCTATCCAGTGGTTCCAAACCTATCTTTGCGGCCCTCCCCAAATATCAGGTGAAACACTTCAGAGTTCCTTAGATGAATAATGGAAAAAATATATATATTTTAATTAATAAGTCTTTCATGTTTCATACATACATGCAGTTTTGTAAAGCACTGTACCTGGATAAAAGTAACTGAGTCATTGTCTACCAAATGCAAAATAGACAGTTCTGTGGAAGTCACTAGGTGGCTAAAGTTAAGTACCATCTGTTGATTCCAGGTATTGGTTGTTGGTCTGGTAATCCTGGACGCCATTTTTGTTCTGGCAGAGCTGCTCATAGATCTGTCTGTCATCAAGTTAGAACATGACCACATTGCACCAGAGGTGAGTCTCTTACTCAAAATGAACTCTTCAGTTCTCCTTGCAGCCTGTAGGTCATGTGACA